>NC_071500.1:126875000-127500000 GCF_028408465.1 Anastrepha ludens | reverse complement strand
ATGAATGAAGATTTGCTTAAAAGATTTGAAAAGTACTTCCTGATTCAGCCTGACGCTTGGGATGCTGTTATTGCCGCTATTTCTGTCCCTGATATTAAGTTGCGATTTGTGAAAGCTCTTTTAGAAACAGCTAAAACGCAAACAGAAGAGGAAGTTAAAAAAATGTTCAACATGTATGTGGTCAAGTATGGAAAAGTAGCCTGTGCCAAAACTCGTATTCTACCTCAACCCCCTCAAAAAACATTTTTTGACTTCGGGGATGAAAGTAATGGTAAACTTTTTACACTTGGTTTTCAATTAAATATTTGTTTTATGCATATATTTACTTAAATAGATATTAGCATACAATGTGGTTCCACTGACTCGGAAAATTATCTTCAAGAAACGCTCTTATACCTGGCCGAACGAGAAGAAACAACAAGTTGCCTAAATAAATATCAGGCTATTAAAAACGTATTTTTAAAATATAATACCCCGTTACCGTCATCTGCACCTGTAGAACGGTTGTTTTCATTCGCTGGAATTGTAAATCAGTCTAGAAGGCAAAAACTCAGCGATGCAAATTTTGAAATGCTTGTGTTAAGAAAGGCTAATCAGTAATCAGTAAAAAAATATTTTTACTGCAATTTTTTTCAGTAATCAGTAAAAAAATATTTTTACTGCATTTTTTTCAGTAATCAGTAAAAAAATATTTTTACTGCAATTTTTTTTCAGTAATCAGTAAAAAAATATTTTGACTGCAATTTTTTTCAGTAATCAGTAAAAAAATATTTTTACTGCAATTTTTTTTCAGTAATCAGTAAAAAAATATTTTTACTGCAATTTTTTTCAGAAATCAGTAAAAGTGTACTGGTAATGCAAATTTTTTTCAGTAATCAGTAAAAGTTTACTGGTAATGAAAATTAAATTGCAATATCAGTAAAATATTATATTTACTGCATTCTTACTGTTACTGCAAAGTGCCCACCTATGGTATTTATGCATGCTTTTTTCGTAATAATTTGCAAATATTCCAAAAAAGCGGGCTTCTCTTTTCGATCGAGCTAAGTTTCTTTTTCCATGATTCATTTCTATATATGAAAATCTCTCTTCGAATTTTTGCAGAATAGTATGCTAATAAGTCGTAGTCAGAATTTTGCCTATATCGACCCCACTGTCGACGATGGTAATTTCTTACCCTTATTAGACTGATGATGAAATATGGAAGTTTTAAAAAGTTAGTTTTTGGAACTTTAAACGGAACAGCGCTTCTGACTGCAGTATTTATACTCTCATAGAAAACTTCTATATTTTTGTCAACATCTTCAGTCAAAACAATATCATTGACATTTTTTGGCAAGCTATACAGTGCATTTTTTATGGATCGTCGATAAACACTCCAATTTGTTTTACTGTAATCCACTTCAAGATTTTCACAGTGAGAAAAATTTAAATTTAGTAAAAATTTCACAGGTAAATGGTCTGAAGTAAATTCATTCAAAACTATTGGTTGGGTTAAATGCATGAGTATATTTGAAAGTACTAAGTCTAAGTTTGAGGGGGAAAAGGTATTAGATGACGGTATATACGATGGCTGGTTTGAATGCGATATTGTTATTGGAAAGAATGTGGTAAACTCATTTAGTATATTTCCCCAGCTATTCGCTCTTACACATCCCCAATTTCGATGCTTACTATTAAAGTCGCCACAAAAAAGGAAATTTCCACTAATATTAAAAAGTTGTCTCAAATCTTTTTTATATTTGTTCTTAAGTTCTAAACTATTTCCGCCACCCGGAAATAAGAACTAAAAACCTTAATTATTTTAATGTCTGAAGACATAATTTCAATTCCAATATTTTCTATTACCTCCGTACTTATAGGCGGTAACATAGTATAACTAATACATTTCTTAATTAATATGGCGACACCACCACCTGCATTTGCTTCTCTGTCTTTGCGTATACAAACATATGTTGGGTTACAGAGTTTGTTCGTGTTTCGGATACTACGGCAGTTCCAAAATATTACCTTTAGTTTTGTTGTGCCAATCATTTACTATTAGAATACACAAACTTAATCGCTAATTTTGCTATTACATTAAATTGCTCATGTTTTGTTTTACATTCTTTTAGTTTTGATATTAGCTCAAAAGTAAGCTCTGTTATTTCATTTTCTGTAAACAAGTTGCTGCTACATGCTGCTTCTGCTGGATCATCGTTAGGAGAGTACCATACTTTTGGCTTTGTTGTTGTATCCATTGTAGGGATCGGCCCATTTGAAGAGATAGGTGGGAATTGTGAGTGCGAAAACTCAAAATTTGTTTCAATACCACTTTTATAGCGCAAAGTGTGCGCGCGTGCACGGGGGCGATTATATTTCTCTTTGATTTGTATATACATTTTTCGATTGGGACACGTAACATCGCTTGCTATATGACTGTGGTTGCAGTTTGCGCATCGCACTATATTAGTATTGGAGCAGTCAGAAGTTTTGTGCTTGCCAGCACAATTTGCGCAATTCGGTCTCACATAACATCCACGTTCGCCATGCCCATACATTTGACAGTTTCGGCATTGCACTATAACACGAAATATGGATTTTACTTTGTTTTTAAGATCATGCAGTTTAACCGAACCGCTCTCAAAATACACAATGTAAATAGTGTCTTTATATTGCTCATATGTTTTAATAACAAGTTTGACTTCTTTGCACTTGAATCCAAGAGTATTTAGTTCATTTTTCACTTCTTCTGTGGTTTTGTTTTCAAGTCCATAGAGGACAACACTAAACGACCTTTCGTTTTTAAGGTCATGAGTAAAAAACTGGCACGACTTTTCTTTTAACAGTTCCTTTATTTTGTTGTATGTATCACTTGATTCACTTATAATTTTAACACCGATTGATATTTTTTTTAAGAAAAAATCGGATATACCATTTTTTAGCAAAAGATTCTTTATAAAGTCACTATCTTGCACTAAAACCTTAATAGGTGGGAGCACCACCTTTGGTGGTTTATCATTTGGGGCGTTTTCATTGCACTCCATATTATCTTCCTGATTTTCAAGAGCCTGTAAGGGCGTCCAATAATTTCTCCTGTTATCATTTTTTTTTCTCACCCTGGGTTTATTAGTGTCCAAAAGTTTGGTTAATTTATTTGAAGACATTTCGTCTTCAATTTGGTTGCAATTTTTTCGTTTCACCGTTGCGTTTAGTTTCACTTAGTTGCAGGAAAAAGAAAACACACGTCTGCTCTGGTCAGAGAGAACACAGCGAATGAACAAAAGAGATAAATTAAATGATTAAGTTAACAAAACTAAAATAAGTAGAAAATATAAAATGTGTAAATTAAATAAAGAAAAAACATTAAAAAAATGAAATGAACAAATTAATAAAATAAACTAAAAGAAATAAACTAAACTAAAAAAAGAAATAATATTCAAATAAAAAAAATATAATTATAAAATGAAATAAAAAACAATTCAACTTATATAAAGCAAATAAATAATTCCAAATACAAATAAAATAAAACAAAATAAAAAATAAAGGTAAAAAAATTAAGTGAAGTAAATAACATAAATTAAATAATGAAATAAAGAAAAAAAAATAAATTCAGATGAAAAAATTAAGAAGATAAAACAAATGAAGAAAATAAAAAACATTTCTAATAAAATAACAGTAAAAAATAAAATGAAATAAAACAAATCAACTAAAATGGTACAAAAAATAAAGTAAAATGTAAAAATATGAATTATAATAAAATTAAATAAATTAAAATAAAACAAAATAAAAAACTAAATAAGTTAGAAAAATTAAAAGCAGCTATTTAAATAAATTACAAAATGAAATCAAGAAAAATAAAAAAATTAATGAAATACAACAAATGAAGAAAGTAAAGTAAATGTCTAATAAAAAATAAAATTAAATAAAACAAATCAGCTAAAAAGTACCAGAATAAATTAAAATAAACAAATTAAAAAAATTAATTATAATAAAATTAAATAAATTAAAATAAAATAAGATGAAAATATGTACAATACATATACACGTGTTTAATTACTATCAGTGGAACATATTACAATGTTTTGACTTTATATTTTTTATTTTTCCTTTAACTTGTTTATTTCTTTACAAAAACCATATAAATCGAAGTATCATACTTTGTACAAAATTAAAGAAAAAAAATGCAAAGTCCATCAAAATTTACAAATTTTGAATCAGCATCTTTAGAAGAATTCTGGGTATGCAGTTTTGTAGACCATTGAATTCTTATGTGTGAATGCAAATTTAAAAAGGCTCAAAATTGGTGTTGATATTTGATAATTATTTTGCTGACGGTGTTATGCATTTTCTTCCATATGAACAGTTTTTTACATTAAAAAAATGCACAAGACCGGTAAAAAAGAAATTTCAAAAATCAATACAGTTTTTGAGACATTTCAAACTTCCACTTTGTTGCACGCAAATTTAGCAGACTATAAAACTGCATACTCGAAATTTTTCTAGAAATTCTAATTAAAAAATGTATTGATTTTTCCTGCATTTTGTATAAAATCTGAAACATTTAGTTATACGAGTGTGTATATATAAATATATGCGCATATTCTTGGTGTGGCATGAACTGTATTTTTCTAAAACATCACTAAAAAAAATAAAAAAAAAAATAATCAAAACTATCGCGCCGACATTATTGAGAATTCAGGTGTGCAAGTATATACTTTTTGAAGAAAAAAATAAATTTAAGTCTTTCATTAAACAATGTTTAGCAGTTTCCTACAGAATTTGCGATCCCAGTTGGGTAGGCTGTTTTTTTTAATTTAAAATTGTTTTTGGTATTTATTTATTAGGAATTAAAAGTAAATGAAATTGGCAAATAACTTACTTTTAAAGGAAACGAGCTACTCAAGCTTTCGTTTATATTCAACTTATATTCTATTACATTTATATAATTAAAAATATATGGAAACTAAAAATATCTTAAGTTTTGCTCTGGGAGCTCGCAAAGTGAGATGTGAGATGCCATTAAGTTCCTCAACAAAAAAAACATTTTCTTCGCTTTCTAAAAAGGGTTAAACCGTTTATAAAATCATTTTTAGAAATCAAACAAGGGGACCAACATGAAAAATGTTGTCAAAACATTTGTAAAATTAGGCCGACATAAACAATGCGTTAATTTATGTCTAAGGAGTGTGAAAAAATTAGCTAAATGCTGGCATAAGAAAATTTATGTGTGTAAAATTGATTGCAATCGCTAGTCGAACGTCGAATGTTCGGATGTAATGTACACTTGTGTTCACAATAATAGCACAACAGTATTTTGGCGACACATTTTCTACAAGGAAGCATTAAAAATATACAGAGATGTCTCAATAGATGGCGAATACAGGTAAACTCAACAAAGTCCACGCAAGTTACCTTCACACTGAAACGAAAAACATTTACTGCTGCCACCTTATTCGATCAGCAGCTTCCACAAGCGGGTAACGTGAAATATTTGGGTATGCACCTAGACAGACGCTTATCGGGGGAAGAACACATAATAGCTAAATGCAGACAGCTCGCTCACTCCTCTACGACGGCTCGTGGGAAAGAGCTGTGTGCTGTCTCTAGAAAACAACCTTCTTCTATATAAACCCATTTCCACTTACGGCATCCTGCTGTGGGGAGCGGCGGTGAAAACGATCATTGACATCATAGAGAAATTCCAAGCAAAGACACTGCGAATAATCACCGCAGACGCGATTTACTCTAGCAACGAGCTAATACGCAACAAAACGACGACACCTTCAGAACGGGAAGAGAAAAAATGATGCGTTTGCATCCAGAGCCATAATTCAGCCAAGCATCTCCGTATCCACGTACCTCAAGCGTGGTACACCTTTTCAAACCATATAAAAGATATATAAAAATATATAAAATCCGCCTCAAAATGTCATGGCTCTCACGTCATGTTCAGTAAGTTATTTCTATCAATTAATATTAAGAGTGTAAGTTTGAAGTGGTCAAAACTTGCATTGATTTAAAAACATTATTTTTTCTGACGATGCTATGGTCATGACGATGTATTTATTTGGAGAAAATGCTTAAGATCGCCAGCAAAAAAAATTGTCAAAAATTAACGCGATTTTTGAGTCAACCTTGCAATATTTTACACAAGGCTATAAAGCTGGTGGCTGCCGTAGCCGAATGGATTGGAGCGTGACTACCATGCGGGAATGCGTAGGTTCGAATCTCCGTGCATGATAATGTGCATAATAATGGTCGCCCTCTACAAGCAATGGCATTCCTCCGAGTGTATTTCTGCCATGAAAAAGCTCCTCATAAAACCTTTTGCCATTCGGAGTCGGCTTAAAACTGTAGATCCCTCCATTTGTGGAACAACATCAAGAAACATACCACAAATAGAAGGAGCAGTTCGGAAATGTACGCGACAATTTTTATTTTTATTATTATTATTTTTTATTCAAAAGTTTTCTCGTTGTCTGCTAAGTTTTTATGCACTAGTCCGTGGGCTGAGATGATAATTGGTAGTATGTGCACCTTCCTTAGCTTCCACTATCGTTTGACATCAATGCCTAAGTCAGAATATTTGGATATTTCTTCTGCATATGTTTTTTGCATGTTTTTGTTTAGAGGAACAGTAATATCAACTATATAGCCAGTCGTTTGAGATTTATCAATCAGGAAAATATCTGGCCTATTATGGTCTCTTGTGGCAAGGTATTGGGAGTATTCTTGAACAGGTCCTGGGGTGTATCTGAAGTACGGTATTTTGCTTTGATTGACGTTGTACATCTGTGTTAGTTTTAGATGGACTATTTTCGCGGTGTCGTTGTGACGCTTCAGGTACATAGAGTTTGCCAGTGTGGTGCATCCCGCTAGCACGTGGTCTAATGTCTCACTCCGACTATTGCATCTTCGACATCTGTCTGCAGCGGCATTTGGATCTAACATTACATATTTAATGTATTTTTTTGGGTCTCGCATTACATATTTCATGTAATTCAGCTCGGCCAAAGACATAACAGAAGTGTACGCGCCAATTATTCGTTTTATTATTATTATGTTTTTTTTTTTTGAAAGCTGTATATCCAAAATTTATCTAAAAATTGTTATAAAAAGCTTAAAATTTTTATGAAAATTTCTAGAATATTTTTTATATGCACAAAGTTTGAAACTCGATTTTATATAGTTTTTGTGATATTATAACCATTTTTATATACTATGTAAATAAATTATAACAGTCAAAATTTTACAATATAATGCGCTCCTATTATTGTGAACACAGGTGTATATGTGTTTTTACATACATTTTCTTATAAATTTTATACATACACATTTACATTAGCACACACATATTTACTTTGGGTATTTTAGGCGTTCAGTGAGCGTAACGAAATTCGTAACCAACTTCCGCCAAAGGCGATCAAACTAACAAATAATAAGTGTTAAATTAATGTGCCCCGAAGAAATGTTTAATGAGATGTTTTTTTTTTTTTTTTTTTTTGTTGTGATTCCTTTGAAAACTATTTATTGTAAGCCCACCACCTGTAACAAATGCGATAGCTACACACATTCAAGTGAACGTAAATATGTATATGCACTTGCACAAGTGTGCGAGGAAAAGGCGTAAAGTGTATGCAGTTAAAAGCACACATGGTCACATGCACACGTGCTTCAGTTTGCGTGCAGGAAGGAAATAGCTTGTAACTATTTCAGGCGTAGGCCTGCAAACACCTTAAAACCCAACCGCCAACTGACAATGGGCAATAAGACGTAGGTATGCAGGTGTGTTTGTAAGACTTGTAAGTAAATAAGCCAGCATTGGAGACGCTATCAACAATCAAGATCAGCAATCTACCCAAGCGCCGCCTGCTCAATACCAACATGCATAAGAAATTTTTGATTTTTATTTTGTTTTTGTATTTTATTTTTTATTTTTTTGCCGCGTACACCTTTGTTTTGTGCAAAGTCAAATCATGCGCTCGATAGGTGCACATACACGCGTATTTATGGCTGCTCATACGATCGATCGTTCATCAAACGAGATCATATTGCAATGCCAAACCGCATTAAACTATTTAAATTTGTGTATAGGTAAGCCCGCATTGTTGAAGCTATAAATGCCTACAAATATTAGCAGCTAGCAAACGACAGGCGACGGTGGGATAATGCGGCACATGGAAACCTACACGAAATACGCCATATACTCGTATGTGCGGCGATTGCATTGACAGCGACAACTGTTTATACTATGTAACAGCAGAAATATGATCACTTGACTGACTGCCGCTGTCGCCAATTGGGTGGTGGTGGTATGGTGAATGACGACTCGCATATACAAATCAGTGTACAATATCACTTAATTATTGTTATAAATTATAGATTTACGGAATAGCTACGATTTCTTCCCGCTTGCGGTGAAGATCTCACGCGTATCGTTTGCACTGCGGAATGGAATGTGACCAACCACACAGCCAGACGTTTGTAAAGTTTTTTTTATTCTAAATAAACTTATGAGCACCTAATACGTTATCCATCCACTACCTACTCAGCTACATGATCAATGAAACGCCTGCCTGCTTGAGGTTTGCATATCACGCGATTCGATTCTTTCAAGTCGATCGCATTTCTCTTCCGTCGATCAGTAGTTCCTTGTCGCCGTTTGCTGCTGCAGAAATGTGTCTGCTCACATTTACAACATTCAAGTAAATGCTATTTATTTGTTGCAAAGAATTTATGCGCGCATCTACTCTAAAATCGACATCTTTAATTGTGCCGCGTTCACCTTGCGAGTTTAACTTTTGCTGTCGGGGAGAATATTTTGCTTTTAGCATAATTCTCGCTGTTCATACTGCCACATTTTTGGCAGCCGGAAATGGTGCGTTACAGAAATTTAAATGGCTAAATACTTAAAATACTTTGCTCAAATTTAAGAGGCGTTGCACTTAAGCCATGTGCAGCCTCGAAGTTCTCCAGCCATTGCCGCTGCGTGCCAGCATTTAGAGTGAAATGCGTGGAAAACATTTCGCGTGTTTTATTTTTGTTGCGCTCAGCGAAAAGTTTACATATTACACGTTTTTGGGAAGTCATAAATTCTGTAAATTCTAATTTCAACGGGCATTTCCATTACATTTGAGTGCTTGAAAAATTGCGTATTTTTGATAAACTTTTTTTTTTTTGATACAATGCCAGTATTAGCTCATCTGCCTTTTAATAGAAGGATTGAAATCCGCTTCAAATAGCCATAAGCTATGCATACTAGTTACAGTTCTAACGAGAATTCATAATTAAAAGGCAACTCCCTGCTAACTGCTAATTTAGGTATCCCGCCCGAGCGCCTGCTGCTGAAATGATCGAAATCTCACACTAAAATTAACAGATTTATTGCTTCAATTTCATTTCTTTAATATTTCGTAACAGAATTCTATCATAGAGTCTTCTAAGCTTTTGCTATACTGGCAGTCTCCAAATCAGTAGTCTCCTAGTTTACTGGGGCGGCAGACCTTAGTCGGTAAAAACCCGAGTCATTCCGTAGACACAGCTACCGGCTGCCATGGGGATGGGCAGCTTACTTGTTTGTGGTTTATCGCCATTGCTTGACATTTGTAAAAGTTACGCCGCCTTCAGTAAATCTACCTCTGCACGTGTTTACGATTTTATACAGCTTAAAAAATGAATTCGAATTTGCAACAACGAGTTTGTATTAAATTTTACGTTAAAAATAGATTCAATGGTACGAAAACCTTAGAAATGTTGGGATACTGTTTCGGTAATGATAGTCTAAAGAAATCAGGCGTTTGCAAGTGGCATGAGTGCCTCAAAGTTGATCGTGAGTCTATCGACCATAGCAAACATGGCCTGCCAGTCAACATCGAAAATTGATGAAAACATCAATGAAGTGAAAGAAAAGTTTCTCAATAACAGCAAACTAGCAATCAGGCCATCAGAGAGCTGGCAGAGGACTTGAACCAATGTTCATGGATTCAATATTCATGGATCCATCCAGGACATGTTAGTTAATGATTTGAGTTCACGCCGTGTTGGTACAAAATTGGCCCCAAAAGACCAGAATTTCATGCAAAACGCACACCGCAAAAAGAGACCACGATGATATCGCCAAAGGGATGATTATTAAGGCCAAAAACATATCGCCACGTTGATATCGCCAAAGACATGAATCTTAAGGTTTAATCCAGCATCCATCAGACGCATCATTACAGGAGACGAAAGATGGGCTTATGAGTACGACACGCAATTCAAATACCAGTGGGGGACTCCGAATGAACCAAGACCAAAAAAACCACGTCGTTTTCAATCAAAAAAGAAGGCGATGCAGAGGGATTTTGCGGATTACAATGATATTGTACACCACGAATTTTTTTCAGAGGGTCAGACAGTTAATAAAGACCATTATTTGAGCATTATGAGCCATTTACGTGAAGAAATTCCCAAAAATATAAAGAAATTGTGGGAAAACAACTCGTGGATTTTGCACCACGATAACGCACCATCGCACAGACGAGAATCTTTGACCAAGAACGAAACGAATACCATCCAACAGTCCTCGGATTCACCTGATATGGATCCCTGTGAAATTTTTTCTCTTTGATCGAATAAAAAACACACTGCGGAGAACTCTTTTATCACCCGAACGTAAATACCTAATGGAAAAATCGAAGAAGGCTCTGATGACTGCAACGAAAATAAACTTATTTTCTTCTCCTGTTTCAAGAACTGGATCAAACGCTGGCATAAGTGCGTTGCAGTTGATGGGGTGTACTTTGAAGGCGATAATATCACTTTTAAGCAATAAACTTGTATTTTGAAATTTCTGAATATATTCCGGGAACATTTTAGTCAATGTGGTATTTTCGCATACATAAGTAAATATAGTAGATTACACCAAAAGCGAGATCACAACTCAAAATTTGCGGAAAGCGCCATGGCAACCATTTTAGCTGCAATTCTGTGAGGGGAACTTTGGATTCTATATCATTCGTTTTGTGTTTCACAAAATTTAGCTTGAGCTTAGTGAAACAAAAACGAATGGCGGCGCTATATATGTCAAATTCAGGTCTGATCGGTAGTACACCTCTAAAAATCTTTTCACCATGGGTTACCACCAAGGATGATAGATTACTGGGTTTGCTATTTAGCTATGGTGAAAGAGAATATTGTGAGGGGAAATTTGGCTGCTCCGCCACTTAGGGATTCGGCAGCTGAATTCTGCACGACCATTTCACGCATATTCAGAAGGCAAAAACGTGCCATTATTTGATATTTTTCTTATATCACCAATGTAATCTCAGTTTTTATGTAAACATAAAATTGCCCTCGTTGCCCCAATTACGTTAGCCAATCAGATGATTCTTACAAATTCGTGCAGAGTAGGATAACGGTCCGTTAAAGAGCTGACCTTCGAACCTTCGTCATCATGGGTTACTACGCGCATCTGCACGCAACGACAAAACAGTAGTACAAAAATTTTGACAATTTTATTTTTATTAACTTCTGGAGAAGAAAATACTCAAATATTAAAGGTATTCGGTAGTCAATTGAAATTTGTGCTTTGTTATACAAAAAATTCAATGCATACTAAGAATAACTCTAAAAGTTCTTGTTAAAAAGTTGCGGGCCTAATGAAAATTGTACAATTTTTGAAAAAGTTTGAAAATTGGTGTTATATGGTTTTTGTTGCAGTATATTTTTTGTATAAAAGTATATCTAATTTTTTAACAGAAACTATAAAAATGTAATGTTTCAATTTTAAACACATACAAAAAAATGTTGCGCATGGAGAAATTTATAAAAAATCATCGGTATTCAAACTTGCACTTTCCTATACAAAATTTTAATAAGCTATAAAACTGCATACCAAAAATTAAAATTGAAATTCTAATTGAACCCGTGGAGCTGAGAAGAAAAGTTTGTAGAAATTTTCATTTCAATATATATTTTTTTTAGATAATGAGCAATAATTAAAAAGAAATCAAAACAATAAAAAATACAAAAATTATACGCAAACAGAGTGCTCTAAATAATTTTAAAAGTGTGAAAAATTATTTCCTCACACATACATACAAATGTATGCACACATTAGCTTGCGCGCTTTGAGGCGCTGAAAGTTTTATTGATTACCTCATAAAAAAAATTCGCTGCTTTTAGCATTCAGTAAATAGCTTTTTTCATCTAAGCTAAGCACAAATATTAACCTCACGCATTTGTGATAGATAAATTGAAAGAACAATTTAGTGTGGAAATATCTAAAAACCCATTGCCAAACCAGCTCGAAAATTAAAAAAAATTTCGCCTCATAGTTTTTCATGCCATAAGTTTACGCTGTTGCTGCTGTTTGTCATTGCATCATAAATATTTCATCTACACTCATATTGTATAAATACAGTTTTTACTACATACTTACATGAATCTGCATGTTGTCATTGGTCAAGTGTTCATTTGCGTTCAATTAAAAATGCATGACCACATCAATACCTTTGTATTTAAATTGTGCGAGTTACTTAGAAATCTGATTTACAGCCCCTACCGTGTTGCCAGTGCTCCAATAACTGGTTGTTCGTTTGAAGTGTGGCCAATTAAAGTCATTGGAAATTAATTGTTTATTTACATTATAATTTGAAATAAAAATGTCAGCGCTGGTACCGATAGAAAGCACTAAAAACCCCATTTGCATGTTTTCAAATGAAAAGGTGGACTTAAATTAAAAGTATTATCATTATTTTACTATGGATGGCATAATTCTAGTTTAATAATTAAGTAATCGAGTATTAATTTGCTTTTTTCCATTACTGTGCAGCGTGAAGTATTTATTAGCAAATCGGATGAATGATTTGTAGTTTATAAAATTTACTAATATTTTTTTAAGTTACCTACAAATGAAGCTATGCTTTATTAGAGATCTATTCGAATTTGCTATCCTACGAGTATGCGTAAGAAGACAGTGTTGGGCAACTGTCACTTCGGGCATGAAAATAGCAATGGAATATTTTTTAGAACAGCACCTACGAATAGAAATAAAAGGTGATCAGATCGGAAGTAATTTTTCTAATAGAGTTTTTTGACAGATCCCACGCGACTACTGTCAAACTATTGTAAATACATATTGTTTTTCAGTATTTATTGACATTTCATCATGGAAAGACTTACGGTGTCCAGCGATGCGGCTCATTTTTAGCTTAATGGCTACGTCAATAAGCAAAATTGTCGTAATTGGGATGAAGAGCAACCCAAACCCATTCATGCCGAAAGGGCATCTGACTCAAGGAGGTGACGGGTACGACGACCCCGCAAAAAGTTAGGTGACAATATCCAGCACGTATCTGTTTCCATATTGGGCGGTGTGTTGGTCAGTGTCTGTTCACCAGTGCGACTGTTTATGTAAAAAGCATGACTTGTATGGGACTTGTATGGGCACTGGGAGTCTCTGGATAGGTCGCTATGGCTTTCCAGCTGCGACCTCAAGGTCGCTCTGCCGATGTGTTAGCTCTGGTGTATTTCAGTAACCAGCCGCCTTGGACCCTGGTCAGGAAGTGTTCATTAGGCGAAAGAGTAGTAGCTTTCGTTACTACGGGCGAGCGCCGGTCCCGCCGTGTTTTCCGGGATCGGTAAAGCGTAGGTCAGGCCTCAGGGTACTGGGGTAGGAGCTGCACAAGAGCTGCCAAAGTAAGCGGCATGTTAAGTTAGCTCATGGCAAACCTTGGAGGTCCAACGCAGAACAAGCGAAAACTTTTAATGGATACGACAACCTCGATTCTCTTATACGGATGCGAAATATGGGCAAATTCGCTAAGGGTGCAATGCCGGCGAAAAGCTCTGCAATCTGTGTAACGCACCTACACTCTCAGAGTGGCTTCTTTATACAGAAACAGTATCTGAATCAGCGGTTTTAGATATGAGCGGGACCATTCCTATAGATATTCTAGCACAAAAGCGCAAACGGAGATGGGAGGCAAAAATCTCAGAAATCCTAATACCACGTTTCTCCGATATTAGAACTCAAACGCTCACACTTTGGCAAGCAAGATGGAATTCTGAACGGTATGGTAGATGGACAGCGAGACTAATAGCCGATCTAAAAAAGTGAGTAGAAAGAAAGCACGGTGAGGCTAACTATTACCTCACACAGTTTCTGTCCGGACATGGGTCCTTTCGCAAGTATTTGTAGCGAATGTGAAAAGTGAGCCTACCAAACTGCATATTTGAAGATACTGAGTACGATGACGCGGAGCACATCTTCTTTAAATGCGAGAGGGGGAACATAGAGAGAACAGGTCTGCAACGAGCTGTTGGTGTATTTACACCACAAGAAATAATCGAGAAAATGATGTTAGACGAAGAAAAATGAAATGCCGTCGAAAATTTCGTGGAGAATACTATCCGAAAAAAGAAGCGTGAAATGGAAAGCTATGCTGAATAGCATTGATCCTGGACGCAGGGTGAGTAAGTAGGTGTCCTTCTTAGGACGCCGTCTTGGCCCTCTACCTCGAAGCAATGCGGAAGCAAAAAAAAACTTCAAGAACAGCCAATGAAAACAACCGTTCGGTGCGGCCTACGGACTGGAAGAATCATATTTCTTCAAAGACAAGGCCAGCGCCAATGTAACAATGAATGGTGAATGCTATCGCGCCATGATAACCGACTTATTGATGCCGGAAACTGAAGGCCGTGATCTCCCAACAAGACGGCGCCACTTGCCATACAGCCCGTGAATGAATGGATTTCCTGCGTCGTCGTTTCGGTGAGCAATTTATCTCTCGCCTCGGACTACTTGCTTGGCAACCAAGATCGGGTGATACCACACCTTTGGACTATTTTGTATGGGGGTATGTGACTTAACGCTTTGTGAATAAATCAGCTTCGATTTAGGCTTCGAAAGCCAACATTACTAAAGTTATTCACGAGATACCGGCCGAAGTCCTCCAGTGAGTCATTCAAAATTGGTGCTTACAGATTCAGAATTTCGGGGCAGTTGCGGCCAACATTTGAAAGGGTTTATCTTTAAAAAATAACTGGCATGAATAGTTTTACTCAAAATTAATAAAGATAGCCCAATTTAATTTGAATTTTCGTTGTATTATTGCAATTTAAAATCCGATACCTTTAAATTGAAAGAATGAAATGTGATAGAAAAGGAGTGACACTTCGGCAGAAAAAAATTCTCAAAGATCAAAGGTATTTGGTAATCAATTGAAATTTGTACTAAAATTCAACGGACTATAAAACTGCATACTTAGAATAATTCTAGAAATTCTTGTTGAAAAGTTGCAGGCTAATTGAGAATTTAAAAATTTTTGAAAATTTTTGAATTTTTACATACATTTTTTATACATTTGTGTATACCATATTAACCCTTTGGGAACGAGTGTCGGCATATAGCCGCCCAAGCCGTTTTACCATTCCGGACGCATATAGCCGCCCAAAATTAGTTCGTAGTAATTCATAGTAAAAGAGTCACGTTTTCATTCAAAGACATTAGGGACCATTAGCGATGAAGATGATGTGAGACGACGGTAGAGTCAGAATGAATTTCAGTGCTCCGATTCAGTCTCTCAGTGTCACTGCCAGAGGAACCAGCAGGCTTTTTATATATCTTATTCTACGCACGATGGCTAAGCGATTTAGAAATGATACGTTAGACAGTGACAGTTCTGACGAATATTACTTTGAATCTGATAGGACGGAAGATGACCACTCAGGCATTTCAACGTTAGCAGTGATAGCAGTTTGTTTACAATTATTTTTTGATTTTATGGAAAAATTTTCTTGTTTCAAATAAAGCCTTAGTTTTTATAACGTTCAACGTATTTATTTTCGTTACTGCGCAATCCAATACCTCTCGTCCTCAGCGACGCTCGCCCGTCGAACGGCACCGTCCCCAAAGGGTTAAAGTTCTTTCAACAACCAAGGAAGCTTATCCACGCTCATATTTATTACTTTTTAATTATTTTTAAAGCTGCACAACATTTTTCAAAACATTTATCATCTTCTTGGCGATTTCCTCCAATGCTGACACGCAATGTGTTGCGCATGTGCCGTTCATCGTTCACGCCTCTACAAATTAACATTGCATGTATGTATGTATGTATGTGTTTGCATACTATGTGTAAACATATAAGTGTGTGTGTGAGAGTTTTTGCTCCTCCATAAGACACAAATATGCATAACTTGAGCTTAAAATACTTCCAACAATTATTTGCGCTCGCATTTGTGTGCTTGCATGCATGTGTGTATGTATGTGTATATGGATAGCTGCGGACTTTAATGTCATTTTCGATAAATTTATGTTAAAAAAGGGTTACCAAATATTTATATATACACAGAAATGAGAATAAATAACTAAAATGTTATAATTTTATTTATTGTAAGGAACCAAAGATACTACATGCATACATACATACATACACACATATACGGAGCTAAGCAAAAATCTCTTAAAAAAACGTTTTTTTCCCCCAGGTTAAGGCCTTTTTGGCCACATTAACTTTTGGCACCAATGTGAGTGAGCATTTAATTTTATTATTTTCTTATTATTGTTGTTTATACTGCGTTTTGGTTGACAAATGTGCGTGAAGGCGTGTGAATGCCATAAGGATGTGCTGATAATTGCAAATAATACAAATAAACATTCATATATTTATGCTTTTTCACATGTGCGTATGTATGTGTGCGACTTTTTAAGTATCTGGTGCAGAGCAAATGACACCACTTGGGGTAGGCGCATTGTTGATGTTGCTGCCTCAGTGAAGCCAATCAGCACGCAACAGCGTAAGTCAAAGCAATTACTTTTGATTGCGCCTCACTCCATGCTTTTAGTTTTTTATTGGAAAGACGCGACACCCAAAATTATTATGTGTGCATATACATACGCATATGCAAAGCTCCAAAATGACAGAGGAGTTAAAGCGAAAATTAAATTAAAATTTCATTCACGTGCGTGTTATGTGATATGGCAGCATCAGAAGAAAAAGAGCAAGGAGAGGAAGAAGCCAAGCAAACAGGCAATAGCAGAAAGTTTGAGCAGTGCTAGGGATGGCAAATGCGGCACAAGAAGCGCGGCTTAGAAGAAACCATATCGAGTTTGAAGAATGTGGCTTACGGCGCGCTTTTGCATAGTCGCAGCTTTTTCAGTGTGTCGCCAGAGACATCATTCTCATATAAAAGACATACAAGCAGATATGTATGCAAATGTGTATGTATGTGTGTGTGTTTGCACACATATAATTTTTTTTTTTCATTCGTTTGCAGACACTCTGGCTTTCAACTAATTTATAATGACACTTTGGCGTGGTTGAGCGCGATTTTTGTTTTAAATTAATGTTGACACGCTTAAGTGAAACACAACAGCAACAAATAACCAAGTGCACAAACAATAGCAAAGAATAAATATAAAAAGATTAAAAATAAATTAAATAAATGCACAGCAAAATTCTTCATCTTATAAAGGCTTTTAAAAATCTGCTAAGCTCAACAAAAAATTTGCTGCAGTCATAACAATAACAACAACTGCCAATTGGCTATGGCGGTTGATATTGCATGCTTCGTCAAATTCATTTCTTGGTGTCATGAAATATCAGACTGTTGTTCTTATTTTTGTTTTTGCATACTTTTTGCTGGTATTTTATTTCTCAGCACTTGCAAGGGATTTGAATAATTTGTTTTTGCTTGCTCTAATCGCTGATTTCTGACCCGTGGCTTATGCAGCTCGTGTGAGGCATTAGAAATGGATAAAGTGAATTCAAGAACTTCATTTCATAAATTTCTATTTTTTAACATAAATATTTATATAATAAAATATTCTTTTTAAGAAATATGCTTTATTATATATGTAAATATATAATTACTTTTCATCTGATGGTGACAAGGCGTCTGAACAAAATCTTCCCCAGTTTGATACCAGAAATTAAAATTTTTTAAGTCGGCCGGACTCATAACTCGAACAAATCTTGACGGCTACATAAATATTATATTTTGCATGAAATTACGGATAAAACTGTTCGATATACCCTTATTTCGTGTCAACTGATCCAAATATTATATTTTGGATATTTTTGTCGATTTTTCTGAAATTTCTTTTATTTGTAGTATAATAAAAAATATTGAGTATGATAAAAAAACTAGTCAAAATACGCGAAGTGTATATGTAACGTTCATTGCCAAATCGATCGAGGCGTCGCTACGATTAAATTATTTTTGGCGCGTCTTTGAATATAACTGGAAAAGTTATGGGATGCCACTTTTACACTTACAGCGATTACTGAGCAGAGCCTAAGCTATAGATGACAATATTGAGAAAAAATTGAGGCAGCATATATTTATTTATTTATTTCCGAAATGATAAAATAACAAATATTTTACAAAAAAAAAGTTTAAAAATTAAACAAAAAATTTAAAAACAAAAAAAAAATTATTCAACATTAAAAATTTTTTGATAAAAATTAATAATTTTTTTAATGTGAAAAATAACCGAAGAATTTTTACTTTCAAAAACTCTAAGATCTAGAAAGTGTAAAATTTTTTTTAAAATTTCTTCAGTTTGAAAATAAAAAGCCTACACCAAAAATTTCAACATTGAATATATTTAAAAAGCATAAAAAATTTTCAAAATTTCTTCAGTTTGAAAATGAAAACCCTACACAGAAAACTTCAATATTGAATAAATCTAAAACTAATAAAAAAATTTTGAAAATTTCTTCAGTTTAAAAAAAATCTACACCAAAAACTTCAATACTGAATAAATTTAAAAATTATACATTTTTTTTCAAACTTTCTTCAGTTCAAAAAAGAAACCCTACACCAAAAATTTCAACATTGAACAAACATAAAAATTGTAAAAATTGTTTCCAAATATCTTCAGTTTAAAAACAAAATCCACACCAAAAATTTCAACATTGAATAAATTTAAAAATTAAAAGTTTCTTTCAAAATCTCTTCAGTTTAAAAAAAACTTGATCACCAAAAATTTCAAAATTGAATAAATCAAAAAATTATAAAACTTTTTCGAAAATTTCTGAAGTTTAAAAAAAACCTCCACAAATTTCAACATGAATTAATCTAAAAATTTCTTCAGTTTAAAAAAAATCTACACAAAAAATTCCAACATTGAACAAACCTAAAAATTGTTTCCAAATATCTTCAGTTTAAAAACAAAATCCACACCAAAAATTTCAACATTCAATAAATTTAAAAATTATAAAAATTTTTTCGAAATCAATCATTCAATTTCAGAAAAGACTGTAGGTCTGTAGGTTGGACTGATGACGGGCCACTTTCCATGACGAATCACATGGAAAAAGTAGGCATCTCAGACAGTGCACTCTGCTCAGCATGTGGAGAGGAGGATGAGAAGGCAAACCACTTTCTGTGCATCTACCCGGTCTTCGCTCGAAACAGGCTTGAAGTCTTTGGCACTGATGTGTTAAGAAACGACCAGCACAAGACCTACTCAGATTTCTTCGGTGGTCGAGTAGATTTACAGAAAATTAGAAAGGCAACCCGAGTGCAATACAATGGACTTAATGTTGTCTGAGTGCTGTACTTGCTAGTTGTGCCGACAAAAAGAATATGCTTTGACTATTTCTCGCATCTTCCTGCTATGTTGACTGACAATTTGAATCTTAACTGATATCCTCAATCTAGAAAAAAATAACACACTTCACACGCGAAATCATTAAGCGATTATTTGATACACAAAAGAAGTGTTAGAAAAATAGAAATTTGCTGATTCGTAAATAACTTGCGAAACACTCTATGATATAACAAATATTCATAAACATATGCAAACATACGTACGTTTGTATGTATGTATGCATGGAAATAAAGAAAGATTTATCTTGCGATTCCTTAAAAACAACAATGCATTATGAAGTATAGTCGATTCCCAACAGCTGTCAAATACACAGCTACTCGTGCTTTCGGGTTTTCAGATGCTGTCATTCACAGACAGCACAAATTCAGCTGTAAATCCGGCACCTCCCAAGGTTGTTTCGCGTGCTACAAATTTTGCCGAAAAAGCTTAAATAAGTAAAAAGTAATTATATGCATAGGTGTGTGTGTGTATGTATTTATTTATACATATATATGTGTGCGTGCGTGTTTGTGCACATTTGGCTAATATTTTATTTATTACAGCTGCTTATCATAACAACCCCTAGCATCAGCGGCATAGACAAAGCCAAATTCATCGAATGTTTGTTGCCTCGCCTTGTCACTTTTGAGCTGGTTAAGCCCATTTGCCCATCTGACGCCACTCGGATTGACCACTAATCGCACACTTCAGTCCACCATTCGCACACGCAAACACTCCAAAGCAATCGAGCAAAATTACTGCAACAAAGAGCACTTAATTGGCATTCATTTAATTACTCAATCTGCCCACTGGAATTTTTATGCAACGCTCGATTGTTAAGCGGTCTACAAATTGAATTTGCTGTGCGCTTTGCAAACGTAAATTTCATATAATAGATACACACATACTTGCACATACATATGTGTATGTAAATATGGTTGAATAAATCCATGTGTGTGTGCCAGTATTTGCTTTTGCGATGAACAAATGTTTTTAAATCAATTTCTGCGCTCGTTATTTTGCCTGTAAATAATCACTTAGATAAGAATCGAAATTTAAATTCTGATTCCATTTGGTAATTTTGGAATTAACGAAATTTCGCAATAGCTGTCCCAAGTAATATTGACTAACTGAGATTTTTTTTTTATATATATTTATTGTTTTTTTTTCAATGCCTTGGAATGGATTTTTTTGTTCTCATTGGCGAGAATTTCAATCAAAAGTTATATAGTGACTTTCTTAAAAATATTTATCGAGCGCTTCTTAGATATCAAACAAAAGTTCTGAAAGTTTGAGGAAGCAAAAGCAAACACTTATTTTGTGTTTTTTCTAGGGTTTTTATTGAAAGAGTTACAATAAACTATAAGCTCTGAAAATTTTCAATATAAAGGAGACATCTAAGCGATATATGTAAGTTATTTTTATGTTGAAGCGAAGTTGAATGACAGATTTTTCTTACTAAATGCACGCACCAACAAAGTACAGTTTGGCTGAAAAGGGGACGTGTCAATGTATTTTTTTTTTTTTGGAAATAACGAAAAATAGTGCTTATAAAATGCTTTGTTTTAAATGATTTACCAGCAACAGAAATTCATAAAAAAAGATTAAAGTGTTAAAGAAATGAGCCTTTCTTCTTATTTTGTTTTTCTTTTGTGTGGAGGAGGGGAAGCGTCGAAGCCGGATTGTGGTACTTCAACTCAACTAAACGCCTCCTCAAAAACTTTATTTCAAATCTGCAAGAGTTTGTGACATTGAAAAAAAAAAGAAAATGGTGAAAGTGGATATGGTGGATAAAGAAATTAGTTAGTTAGTTAGAGGGGAATCGTCAAAAGTCTATGGCCGAAACCGCGGTGTGTGGAACATAAATCCAATTGAACTCCCCTCATGTCCGTTGGTAGACCCTCATGGAACTTCACCGTTAATTTGTGCGTCAGAAGGCCGTTGTGAGTAAATTATTACACAATCGTCTGTTATTTTCGTTATGCCGAGTACGAAATTTTGCGCTATGAGGAATGAATTTCCAAACTGTGGATCGATTGAGAGTTTGCACATGAGCGTAGTAAAGTTGAAGATGAACAACGTTGGGGGCGTGCCATAGCACCAAAAATACTTGAGCAAGTCCATGACATTCGGGTAGGTTCTGTAGTTAGCAAAAGAATACATTAAATACAATGACCTTCAGTCAGTTACAGAAGCTGTTCGATTGTTTGTGTATTTGTGAATATCCCAGTTTGCCGAAGCATGAAATTGTTGACACCAGCGGCATCTCAGATGAACGAGTACTCCATATACATTTACATGAAAACTTACATATGGACACATAGAAAAGCTGTTCGAAAAGTTACTGTCGCATTCGTTAGCAATTCAATAAGAAGTTGTGGTAGAGTATTTAACAGAGCTTTCGGGAAATCGTTAGAGAGATAATATAAAATTGTTAAAAAATAATGGGAATAAAAATAATGATTGAAGTTGAGTGAGAGTTTTTGGTATAAGAAAACTAATTTCAATTTAAAAAATTCCATTCAATACTTTTCAATCAACCTATATCTACATTACCGCAGTCTTATATGTACATATTATATGTATGAACATATTTACTTTCTTTTACTAATTATTTATCGCCACCAGACTCCCACTGTGCAATAAAAATCAAGAAATCAATTTTCATTGCTGTCGTTCATTTATAATTACATTTTTTTCGATTGTAAAAATTTGCATTTTTCCTCTTGAACACCACAATTGCAATGCAGATCCGATAAGAGGAAATAAAGAAACTTAAATGCTGAGCGAAAGAAAAAGAAGTGCAACAATGAGCCACACTGGCGACAATCAAGTTTAAAAAATACAAAAAGCATTTGGTTTATCATGATGACATCAAATGATGGCATTGCTTGGAGGTGAATGTCAAGTTGAGAGGAAAAAGCCAATCCAGTTAGTTTCTTAAAAACATTGTACTTACTGTAAATTAATAATGGAGCTAACGGTTTATTATGCTATTAACAAAACGAAATGCAAATGATCGTAAATGCACTTGGTTGCAACAGCTTTTTTTTGGTTTAGTGTAAATTTAAGTATTTGTTGGTTTATATGCAGATGGGTGGGGAAATTATACAGTTGTGAGGAAAAAAATTGGCGCGGTGACATATAGAATTTAAAGAGTTGAAGGGTTTAGATGGAATAAAATTTAGCGAAAACAAACTGTTTTAGAGCAAATGAAACTTTTGTGCAATGAAAGACAGAATTTTAAGATTGAACTTTAAGAAAATAACCAAAGTCAAGTGGGAAAAAAATTTGTATTCTATGTAAATAAAAATAAATCTAAAAGTAGGGCTTAGCGACTCCGTCGAGCATTTATTGAAAAACTATGAAGGGATCGAAAGGGAGAAAATGAAGCCTACTCGGCCTGCAGCAGAAAGACCAGCTCGAAATCTTCGAAAATTTTCAAAGGCTCAAAATTTTCGGAGAAAACAGCACCACCAAAAGTACAGTTCTATGAAGACAAGTGAACAAGTGATATATTAAATGAATGTTTTCTGTATATTTCCTATGTATGTTTCTATCACTTGGGGTGCTAACTTCAATGAAGCAGGTGATTTCATTGTCCTGGTCAGCCCCTATTTCTAACGACATGTCGATTCCAGTAAAAAGCTGAGTGAGCTATTTCCTTCGTATTTTTCCGAAGCGTCTGTTTCTCCATTTGTACTTTCTGCACATAAATTAATTTTCAATTCATTCGCATTAAGGATTTGTTATTCAAAAAGTATTTCGAATTCCCACCGTTTTAATTTCATATAAGAGATAAATTTTTTCGGATAAATCGCATTAAATCATTCTGTCTTTCATTTTCACATTTTATTTTCAATTTTTAGCAAAACTTAATTATAAGAATTAATTCTTATATTTTGGCAGTGAATAAACAGAGACAGACTTCTCTTACGGTAAAAAATTGGTATTTTTTAGTATTTTACCCAGGTGACTTCTATACCATCTTTGAGAGCAAATCTTTCTGATTTTTATTTATAAAATCGTCTGCATCCGCCAACTCTTCCTGGTACAGTATCACCCGAGGCGCATTTATTAAAGATTACCAACAATAACGTTTTGCCATTTTATAGCTAATACTTTACTTCATCTGTTCATAACTTCAAAAATCTAGGTTTGATATTTGACCCCCATTTTTCATTCACACTAACTGTCACACTAACTTTGTCGCATCCACTTCTTACTCAATTCTAGGTTGTATACGGCGTAATAGCTCGAAGTTCTCAGACCTATACACCCTCAAATTACTTTACACTTCCTTTGTTCGCTCTAGATTAGAATACGCAACATTTATCTGGAGGCCTTGCCACCAATTTGCAGTTGAGAGAATTGAGAAACGTGTACAGAAGGTGTTCCTTGAAAATGCTCTCACGCCGTTGAAATTCTCAAATCCTATCCCCTCCTATAATTCCCGTCGGATTTTAATTAACTTCAAATCTCTAGAGAGTAGAAGGTCTATACTCTCACTATCTTTTTGTAGTGTAATTAAAGGAGAAATTGATTGTTCACCGCTATTGCATAGCATTCTCTTTTCGTATTCCTACCAAGGATGATGGTCACCAGGTTTGCTCGTTAGGTATGGTGAAAAAACAAATGTTTGAGGGGATTTTTGGATTCTACGTCATTCGTTTTGTGTTTCACGAAATTGAGCTTTAGCTTAGTGAAACACAAAACGAATGGCGTCGGCATATCTGTCAAATTCACTCAGAGCCGAATAATGGTCTGCTCGGTAGTACACCTCTAAAAATCTTTTCACCAGGATTCCTACTAGATCACTACGCGGTAATTTGCCATTTCATCTCAAATTTCTTAACTCGAATTATGCGTATAATGCTCCTATTGCTGGCGCTCTAAGTTAACTCAATGCGATCTCGAGTTCTATTCCGCTTGCCTTTTTGGTGTGAATGAATGAATGAAATTTATGAATTTCTCAACTCTTTTTTAAATTTATTAAATAATTATCTGTAGTAATTTAACTCATATTAACTCTAAGTGGTCTGTAAAAACTGTGATTATGTTTAAGGCTTGAAATAAACGAATTAAGAAATACGAAATATATTAGAAATTTCACGACAATAGAAAGTAGAAAAGAAAAGTACGAACTATGCCACATGAAGTGGTAGCTAGAAGCATACGATGATGGTATGAGTGGAAAGGCGTATTCTCATTTCTTTTTATGCTGACATCTGAATGTAGACGGTGAAAACAGAAAACAAACAAGCTGGTCTGGTACCAGCTTTCATAGATTCGCCTTAGTATCACCAATTAGTAGCCTATAGATCTCTCCAACGCTTCCAATGTAAAAATTCCCCCTTAAAAGTAACGTTTTTTGAGTTCTTTGCATAATGCACACGATTGCCCGCAGCAACCACCAAACACTTAACTACTTACAATCTACCAATATTTCACTATTATTTACGACCTTAATACACGAGATAGATCATCGCTTAATAAAGCTGTCCTATCAGGCACTTAGCTTACTTTGCAAATATACTACGTATGTGTGTATGTGTGTGAAGTATGTATGTATGCAAATTCTATAAATATGCACACCTCAAAAAATCAATCGTATTAATTATCGTAATTCATGTGTATTTATTTATTTACAATACCTGCACATAAATCAGCCAACAAGGCGCAGTGCAGTGCTGCCGAAACACCAACTACGAGTTTGAGTAGCTGATTTCTCCTAGGCACACAAAAAGCAACACTGATCGGTAGCTAGGCAAGCACTAAAAGCATCTTAAAAGCGGCTTTGCCCGAGACAAAACCACAGCAACAGCAACTGCAACATTAACAATGACAACAACAACACGAACTGCAGTGAACAACACAGCGGGCCGGCAATGTTAGGCTGTCACAGTGCAAAGCAGCCAGCAGCAGCGCCAGCAAAGGTTAAGGTGGTGGTTAGCGAGCAAGCCAGATCGAGCCAGTCAAACGTTGAAAAGGTGTTCAAGGTCGTATAAATACAATAAGTGTATATTAAGCATGAATATGTAGATATGTGTGTATGTAAGTATGCTTGTAAGTGCATACGAAAAAAAAGTGGTGCCATTCAATGTTGTAGTTATGCTAACCACAGCTACACACACAGCCAACGCATTGCAACTTGAACATAAAAGTTTTAAACTTGCACGAGTACGTACTTACATGCAATGCTTGAATACTTATGCTTACCGCATGCCTATTTACAATGGCAATTAATTACGAAACATGACTACTATTGACAGTGGTCACCTTTTCTCAATTCAACACATAAATTGGCGTCATTTGCGTACCAAAGTTTGTCTGTCCGCTCGCTCGCTCGCTCGCTCACTCACTCATGCATAGGTGGCTTTTGGCTTAGAAATGCATTTTAAACAAAATGTGCTTATCTATCATGGCGATCATAAATAACGACAAATTTGCATTAAGAAAGAATTCGCTATGAATAGGAAGGTGAAAAAAACAGAAATTAAACGTTTAAATAAAATTTGAAGTTTAACCATCAGTTTTATAAATAATTGCAATTAAAAATTCAACCAATTGAGTGCTGCTACTTTTTTAGGTCGAAGCTTGCGTCAAGTGCTTTAGCATTTACATGGCTTTTTGGCATGCGATCACACATACAAGCATACGCACATGCATCGATTTGCTTATGCCATGACACCGTACAACACGTTTTTCATCGATTATTTAATTATTCTTTACAAATCCGCCTTACAGCCAGCACCCACGAAGCTTCGAATATCTTTCACTCTCAACGTAATCAATGGCATGTTTTCTAGTAATAAACATGCACACATGAATAGGATGCATTATTTAATGCAAAATGCATTGTTTTATAAAAACATTTGACTAAGTGTTAATCGCTTAATATAGAATGCATGCAAATGTTCAGATCGGGCGTGCCTGCCTGCTTGGGATAGCCTCAGCACGACTCAGCAAAAGCTTCGAAAAAACAATTAATGAGGAATTTTTAGCGGACTTATAATTTAGCTGCAACATTGAAAATAGCGCCTTCGCTTCATTCTAATATTATTGCTAGGAAACAAATTCACAATTTAAAAGAACAAACAAAAATTGTTATTGTAAATCATTTCGCCTAAGCAGATTTGAAATATCGCACACACCTATTAGCAAATACCCTGGATGCACTGATCTGCCGTTAAGACAAACTAAGCAAACATTAAATTAGGCTAACCAGGTTGCTCGTCTAAGAGATGACACTTAGTGGCCCTATAGACCTGCATCTACATCCCCTAATTAAATTGTTTAAGCCACTTTAAGATCTTTTTAAGAAGGTAGCAAGTCCCTCCAGTGAGACATTTTGCAAATTTCCCAGGTCTTCAAAAAAATAATCGCCAAGATATTTGGCATAGCTTCTTTGAAGGGCAGAACATTCAGGAGGTTTTGCACCGACTCAATGACTTCTTCAGACCCTGCAGTTAGTAGTTAGAGACCACCTTCTATTGGTTTCCACGATTAGGTCAATCAGTCAATCGCAGTGTACAGTTCGTTTAGAAGAATGCTTAAGTCCTCTTCCACTCGCTGAAGGTCAAACTCAGAGCCTTTTCTTGCGCACTCATCCGCTCTTTAATTTCCCTCTATTCTAGAGTGGCCGAGAACCCAACAAAGTGTAGTGTTGTGTTGTTGAAACGTGAATATGGGAATTAGAGAGCCTATATTCTTCTTCTTTTACCTGTTCCTGTTCATACACCCTAATAGCAATTTTTTGAAGGTTAGGTTAGGTTAGATTGTAGCGGGGCTTCACTAAGGAACACACTCTGGCTCACAGCCTTATCTCTCCCAAAGCTAGTGTCACCATTTCGAAAAGTGATATTGAGCCATTGACTGAGCGTGCTGAGCTATGCACTGCATTAAAAGTTTGAATGCTATGATGATTGAATTTACGAATTTTTTTTTAGCAGCCGTGAAGATAGCTATCTAGCCTCCAGCC
The DNA here is from genome assembly GCF_028408465.1 of Anastrepha ludens. Lineage (NCBI taxonomy): Eukaryota > Metazoa > Arthropoda > Insecta > Diptera > Tephritidae > Anastrepha > Anastrepha ludens. Next base: position 127,472,455 of record NC_071500.1, on the reverse strand, counting down.
TGCATGTCGTCAGAGATGGCATTGCAGGCTACCCTGATTGCTAGCAATTCTGCCTGGAATATACTAGCTTTGTCTGGATGACGCATTGACTTGGACAATTGTAGGGGTTCAGAGTAGAATTGCTCACCGACGCCGCAGTCTATCTTGGAGTAGATTTTTGTAGATTTTTCATCAAAATCTGCGAAGTGTTGCCTCCTTCTACAATCTGAGAAATAATTTGTGAAGTGAAAACTTGGTAATAGGTAGTCGCTGCTGATGTTAGCAAATGGTGGTCGCAACAGGATTTTGCTGTAAGCATGTGTTCTAGTGGTGCAGCTGTCCATTTCTTTGAGCCTGACCGCGCTAGTTGCAGATGTGTAGATCCTCTGGGTGAGAAAGTTGACTGCATCGCTTGGACTCGAGCAGAAAGCACCCGTTACTAGAATATTATATATGCATAGTTTGCGAAAAAGTTAGGTAATTTTTCCTGTAAAAAATATGAATGCCGAAAAATTAATCATTCAACTTTCTTTTTGAATAATTTGTTTACTAAATAAGAAATATTAATTTTAACGTGGCGCAAAATTAATCATTTAACTTTATTTTGAAAAACTTGTTTACTAAATAAAAAAAATAATTTTGAGGTGGCGCAAAATTAGACATCCAACTTTGTTTTTGACTAACTTTTTTACTAAATATAAAAATTGGTTTGAGGTGGTGCAAAATTAATCATCCAATTTTATTTCTACTAACTTTTTTTCTAAATAAAAAAAATAGTTTCCAGGTAGCGCAAAATGAATCATCTAACTTTGTTTTGAATAACTTTTTTACCAAATAAAAAAATTAGATTTGGCACAAAATGAATCATTCAATTTTGTTTTTGAATAATCTTTTTATATTACCAAAATAAAAAAAAATTAGAGGTGGCGCAAAATCAGTCATTCAATTTTGTTTTTGATTAACTTTTTTACTAAATAAAAAAATAGTATTGAGGTGGCGCAAAATTAATCATCCAACTTTATTTTTGAAAATTTTTTTTGCTAAATAAAGAAATAATTTTGAACGCTAGAAGACTTTATTTTGACCTTTGTGCGCTCCATTGCTTGTCTATTTATATATCACCGATGTCTAGTTCACAATTCAAAATTATAAATCTTCCGAATAGGTGATTAATTTTGTGCAACCGTGTATGTATGTATATATGTATGCCAAAAATAATTAATTAATTCGTCACAAAATCAAATAAATATTATTATAATTTAATTTGATGTAAATTTTTTTGATTTACAGGAGAATTTTCGCATTCAAATCGTAGGTATTCTACATATTTCCTACGCCTTTCGTCACCACAAAAAGCCTTCTATCGCCTGACAGTTTCTGTTACACTTCACGCTTCTATCGCAGCATCTTAAACGCGCTCTATCAGCTTCAGCTTATAACAGTACTTTGTGCACTGACATACTCGCATTTGGGATCGCGTGAGTGATATTTAACTTTGCAGCGATAGTCGCGTATGCAATGTGCTTATTTTCACAGTTTTCACATTTTCGCACATTTTATGCAAATCGAATGCCAAGTGGTAAATAAAAAACGTAAATATTCAGCTAAAAATAATAGGAATCAAAATAAAAGGAAGTCAATGATGGCGAGAGAGCACGCAAAATGCAAAATACTTAACTGTTAAATATCTGGCAGGCTCGCTGGGTTATGCGCGCACGCGCAGCTCTAACAACAGCTAACCACAACATCACGAGTAGAGTAGCAGCGACAAGAGCAACAACAGCGCCAGCCTGATTTTGCATACCGAGCGCACTTATCGGCGCGGCCTCCTATACATCATAGCCGCACAGCTATGATTTTGCGCCACCACTAACACCTCTGACCAAGCGCGCAAACAACGCGACGACCGTCCTCCAGTTATTTGTATAGCTTTTAGCATACACTTTGCTGTTATTACAATTCCTGTTGTCATTTTCGCCCATTTCTTTGTGCGCGCGTTTAATGGGGCGTTGCACTGAGTTGTTATTTAAATTTTTTCTATTTTTTCCTGCTTCTGCTGCTTGTGTGTATGTGTGTATGTACAAGCTTATGTAGGTTTTATCAATTTTCTAGTACACCTACTCGATGTGATTGTGGTTTTCGTTGTTATTGTGATCGCATTCTTTTACTGGACTTTTACAAATTTTAGCATATTAATACTTTTTTCATTTTATTTTATTACATATATTAAAAATGCTTATACTTATTTATATTTGTTCATACAGTGGCGGACATAAAAATATTAACACCTTGAAAAAATCACATTTTCATAATATATAAATAATTCCTGTTGAAGACAGGTAAAATCATATTAGAGCGCAAATTTTTGAAAGCTACTAAGTCTTGACATTGGCCATTCCTTCGGAATCACACAAATTGAATTTGGATGAATTGGAGAATATTAGTTTGCGTTTCAAATATCTTTCGCACATTTTTTGTTCAAAAGTGACTTTTTGGCGGGTCTTCAAAAAAATAAACGGCCTTTGTGGAAAGATGATCGATAAGTTGACAGTTTATTATGGCTAGCAATAAGGACAAATTGTGATTCCTTTAAAAAGTGTGTAATGCTGTTTGGGCCACATATTATCATTATTGTTCAACTGCTGAAAAACCTCAACCCGATAAGTGCCCGGATGGACCACACTCATAGTGCAGTTGGTAGAGGACTGCAGCTGACAATTAATTATCTACTTTCGAACATGGTTATAAGCCATTACCAGAAGATGTTGCTGAGGCTGTACTTACGGGTTATGCAGACCTCAACAGTGTGAATTTATTATAAAGATGTGAGAGCTACAATTAACTGGTTTGGAAAATCTCTCCCAAAATTGTTCCGACCGGTTCAAAAACTGTGGCAATCCCTGCATACATAGCTGCCGGCATATTTAATGAAAGAATGGCATCACTATTGTATTATATGAAAGCAATAGGAATTACACTTTTGCCCAATGCGCTTTCATATGCCGAAAAAGAAGATGAGCGACGCGTGAACATTTCCGATCTCAGAGTGCGTGAGAGCACCCGAGATGAAAGAATGGCCCGCAGACAACATCAGGGTTGTATTATATGGTCCTGGAATAGACAACTCCATGTAAGTTAAAAAAATGTTATCCTATATAAAGAGCTGTTCAAACTTTAAACGCGTTTTTCTCAAAATGGTGTTTTCAAAGTCGGTGACCAACATTACTCGAAAACGGCTTAACCGATTAGTTTCAATTTTAATATAATATGAGCTTCTTAAATATATTTTTTAGTCACTAATCTAAGATTTTTTCTCACCGATAAATATTTCTTTTATAAACAATTTAAGGCCAAACTTTTGGTCAAAAATCGACTTTTTTTAGAATCGCCATTTTGTCAAAAACAAGTTTATTTTTCTTATTCCTTCGATTAATTACTAGATTTAACATTATTTTAACGAAATCTGTTAGGTTTTTTAATTTCAGAGCATCCAGATCAGAGTTATAGTGGTCTTTTTTGAGAAGAGCTCCCGGAGATCAGCTGTAGCTCCTTTCCAAATAAACATTTTTACTAATACTAAGTCTTAAAGTACAATTAAAAGATAACATAATATTTGTACAAATTTTTAGATCAATAAATTTAAAAGTTTTCTTTTTTTTTCGACCTTCTAACTGTTATAACCCCTTAATTCTGCTGCCCCTTTTTTCGCAAACACTCGTCTAATAATCTTCATAGTAACCGAACTGCACGAGCTGTGGTTTTTCATACGCTTTCGTGCCCATTTTTGCCTGCCCTAAATTTTGTAGCCTGATAAGCACTTAAAAGTTCGTATATTTCAGGCGTAACTGATATTCCTCCAACAAAAATTTTCAACAATTTCCATCTCTTTCGGTGATTTTCTATAAATAGATGTTTTTTCACTTACCACAGTAGTACGGTCAAAAATAGTTGCGCAATTTATTTGAATTAATTCGAATCGCAAGATATTTATTTTTATTCCGAAAAAGTTACTGCCTTTTAAAAAATCAGCGTAAAATTTGTATGCTTGAATTATCTGTTAACATTTTCGTGCCCGCCGCTGTATGTGCGTTTATAGTTTTGCTACGTTTTTTGCATTTAAAACTGCAACACGTTTTCCCACGTTGGAAATTGTTGTCAATTAACCACGTCAGTTGGCTCGCCACTACTGACACTTTTGCCGCGCCGCTGTGTCGCGGAATTTGCGCTGTTTCAATCCACTTCAAGTCAGCTGTAGCCTATAGCCTGTGGCGATATGTAGGATAAGCAAACCTGTCGCGTGAATGACATTTTTGATTTATTGGCATGTTTCGAAAAAATGTTTTAATTGCCAGTTAAGTGTTGAAAATATTGGTGTGAAGTTCGCATTTTGCTGCGGTAGTGGGTGGACTACGCGTCAAAATTGGCAATCAATCACTAGATTTTTTATTTCAGCTTTTGGTCATAAAAATGGATTTTCGCTTTTTAGGATTTCTCGTAATTAAGAATGTAATAAAGGAGCTTATATATATTTATTACACAAACGATGTCAAAAGTCAACCTCCATGAGTGGTTTGTGCCTGAAAACTCATATGAACTTTCCCCATTTATTTGCTTTTTAAATGCGAATTCAAAAAGAGACAGCCTAAGGAAATGTTTGGGAAAAGTGGCGCAAAATTAAGCATTAATGATCAATTGTTTTGGTATACATTTTTTACTAAATTAATTGCGAAAAAAAATGTGATTAATGCGAATCTTTATTCGGGCCTCCAGCGCTCCATTGCAGCAGTTAAATAGGATTGCCGCAAGGCGCCATTTGCAAAAATCAAAACACCTTCCGATAGAGTGATTAATTTTGCACTAAAACCTAGAGTGAGTAAAACCTAGGCTTTGTTTTCGTTTTCATTGGGGGTGATTTTTACGTAGCGGGTCCCAAACCTAGTGCCCAACCAGTTATCCTGGGTTGCTTCGCCTTCTCACATAAGCTCGCTCTCGAACGGGTGTTCGGAAGCTACCCAGATTATACTTGAACGAAGCCCGGAAGATGTGAGCTGCTGGAACCATGAGCAGAAGAATCGTCCTGGCCACTCCCAAGTGGACGGCGATCAGGAGCTCTCCCCACATGAGTGGTTTCTACATATAAAACCATCCTCCCCTTGAATGCGGCATGTGACTTAGTGGCCGAGATTATGAAAGAGATGAGGCGTCTGAAAAGACTGCGACCCAGTGGCGGCGGCTAATCGCCTTTCGTCTCCGCAAAGTAATGCTTGACGTTAGTCCCGTGGCGAGAGGTTATGGAAATAAACAGACTCAGCCTGGTTTCAGAAGGTCACGCCCATGGACGAAGTAAGCAATTGAGTGGTAAAGTCCTCTCTCAACGAACAAAACTAACACTCTACAAGGATCTAATCATGCCCGTTTGGCGCAGAAGCTTGAACGATGACAATATCCGATGAGGTGTACCTTGGAGTGTTTGAGAGAAAGATTCTGCCGGATATTTTGGGACCTTTGCACGTTCACGACGGCGAGCATCACAGGCGATGGAACAATGGGCTGGATGGACTTTACGAGGACATAGACAGAGCGCAGGGAATAAAGATCCAGCGGCATCGTTGGATGGGGCATGTCGTCCGAATGGATACAAACGATCCGGCTCTGAAAGTATTCGATGCGATACCAGCTGGTGGGAGCAGAGGAAGAGGAAGACTTCTTCTGTATTGGAAAGATCAGGTAGGGAAAGATGAGGCTGGTAATCAATGGCGCATTTTAGGGATTGAACACTCGGTCTGGGTCCAACTAATCCTGTTGGATATTGTTTGGATGAACCATATTTTAATAGGTTATTTAGTACTATAATCCCAGGTAGACATGAGTGGGTTGACAATATTTGTTCTTTACTGATGGCGCAAAGCTTGACGATAAAGTTGGCTTTGGCGTCTACTGAAAGGAGCCAAAAGAAGCATTCCGTCTCCTTCTTAATCACTGTAGCGTATTTCAGGGTGAAATTCTAGCCACTAATGAGGTCTGATTAGGCAAAAATGTGACTGCTTTCAGAGAAATCTACATTTATTCTGATAGCCAAGCGTCGCTTAAATCTCTTGGTGAAATTGTCGCTAATTCCATCTCTTAGCTCAAGTGACAATTAGCGACAGAGGGCACGACCACTTGCTTCCCTCTTGGTATGGAGATTGTAGGTATACTCCTCTCAATCTACAAACTGCGTGGTACAAGTAGGATTGTCTCCTCAGCCAACGCGAGATGGGTTGATAGTCTGACATGTAACGCTACAAAACGAATTTGGCCAGAATAAGACGTCAGGCGCTCAGAGACGCTACTTAATCGGTCAAGGAAAAACGTCTCGATGTTGGTTGCTTCGAACACAAGCCACTGTCTTTTGGGTCGACATGCTCAAAGGATGAATGTATTTCATTTCGACTATTGCAGAAGCTGCAAGAATGAGGAGGAGGAAGTGTCTTACAGACATCTTCTCTCTCACTATGCTGCGTGGCGTGCCACTAGGTTTAGGAGCTTTAGCTCATCGTCTTTGGATGATACTGATGACCTTAGAGATATAAGTAGCAGGCAAATCAATGAGTTTGCTAGCTAGATTAATGGGTGTACACTTACAACAAAATGGTTTAACGGGGAGTAGCAGGTAAACTTCTACTGGGATATCACAATGGATCGGCAGCGATCGTCTATGTAAGTTGGTTGAAGGACCAACTACCACTTCTATTTACCTACCCACCTACCTGCCTACCTACCTAGCAAATACATACCTTGAAAACCCGCATCAAAGATAATTTCATTAAGCTCCCGCATGACTCAACCGAAATAAGCAGACTGTCAGAGTGAATACTAAATCCGCATGACCTCGTTGTTTACCTCAATTATAACACTTTTAATTTGGTAATAAAAATGCATTTCAATGCATAAAAATTGCGTCTCATGGGAGCCTAAAAAAATTAAAATCAAAATTTGGCGAAAAGCGTTTGAATTATATAAAAGGCAAGAGACACGCCAACAGCCGTAACGGAATCACAAAAAAATATCTCACGCAACTCATTTCAAAGCGTAAAAAGTCAAATCAAATGAATGACAGCTAAAACCGAAAAACGCGCAAATAATCGCTGTGGAAAAACGTCATAAATAAAAAAAACTTTAATTAAATAAAATACAAAGAAAACTTGGAATGACGCTGCTGTCATTGGCAGACAAAATTGGACGTGTAGAATTGATGTGAAAAAGTGGAGAGCAAACCAATCAAAGACCAAACGGAATATCACGTAATTATAGCGAATTTTTAAGTTGTATGTCTTTATTTTAGAATTGAGAGTCGCAACGGTCATTTGTTTTGCAAAAAAAATTAATAATTCAGATAATATTTTGTTTAATTATTATTTTATACACTTTCCGCAAACATTTGAATAGACATTACAAATTAAAAGTAGTGGATCAGCAAAACAAACTGTGTAAACAACAACAAACTGTGTAAACAAACAAATTCAGTTTTACAAATTAATATTACAATGAGCAAAAGTAAAACATTTGCGAATCGCGTTAAAATGTTTCAAAAAAGGCAGGCAAAAATTGCTAACAACTGGCAAATCATATAAAGTAGGTGTATGTTGCAATTTACAATAGAGCAATAAAAGTAAGACAAACATGTAAAATAAAAATCAGAAACAAAAATGGAAGAGTATTTTCAGCAGAAAAAACCTTAAAGCAGCGCTGATTCCTAGAAAACCTAGCAATGCGTGACGTGACTTCTCCATAAGTCTAGCATTGCCTAGAAATGCCGTTTTAATGGGCTCACGAAAGAAAGGAAAAATAAAGGAAAATGAAGTAAACACGTCGTGGTCCCCAGCTGTGCTAAAGGCCGATGATGCATAGTAATGGTAAATATAATCGTCATAGTTTACGTCACATTTGACAGATCTAAGCCAAGCTCCTTGCACGTTTCTGATTTTCCACCGAATAGAAGCATTTTATACGTGACAAGTATTGCAAAAGTTATTTTCATAAGGAGGTTTTTCATAAACGCATACATTTTTAATATTTTCCTCTTTTTTCTCTGATGTCAACGTTGGTCAAAATGAAATAATTTTTCAAAGCAACACTTTTCATTTCAAATAAACTCTGCTAAATATACAAATGTAGTCTGAACCTCCTTTTCGAAAAGTGGCAAACCAAGTCCTCTATTCCAGATAAATCTGAAAGAAAAGCATAAACTCTCCTTAACATTACCTGAATAGTGACTAAGTGGTATCCCAAACCTCGACCACTCAATAAGGTAAAGATACACTATTTCTGCGTAAAATTTTTGTGCAAATAGTTTAAAACTGTTTTATGGTCGATCTTTAGCTTCTACGGAATGCTAACATGCTGGCAACTTCGATTATTTCTGTGACTTTATCGACATTTTCCACATTGTCGATTTTTTCTTTAACATTAAAAAGCGAAGAAACTAAAATTGCACGTAATTAGCTTGCCTTTTCGTCTTTATCAGAGAAAAGCTTTGAAATGTAAGGAATTTTCCCGTTGTTGTCTTCCATTGTTAACACCGTGTAACTCAGAAACAGCAAAATCATTTTTTTAGCGTGATATATCACCTCAAAAAAGAACATAAACTTTAAATTGTTTGATCGATACTTTACGAGACATCGATCACTACAATCATCTACCGAGAAAATAATGGGTTTTTGGGTGTTTGGCCGAGCTCCTCCTCCTATTTGTGATATGCGTCTTGATGTTGTTCTACAAATGGAGGGGCCTACAGTTTCGGCAAAACGGCAAAAACGGCAAACTTTTTGTATGAGGAGTTTTTTCATCGCCGAAATACACACGGAGGCTTGCCATTGTTTGCCGACGGGCGACCGCTAAGAAAAACAAGTTTTTCTATCATTTTGGTGTTTCATGCAAGGAGATTCGAACCTACGTACTTCCGAATGGTAGTCATGCACCAACCAATTCGGTTACGGCGGCCGCGAAACACCTGCCAGATATATTCGAAATCAGTTTCAGTGCTGTCACGAAACTGCTTGCTGCTTTACTGCGAAAATGTTGCATCTACCACAAATGAATTCTGCATACTTAAAAAAAGCCTCCAATTACATCTAAAATTTAAATGCTTAAACTTGTTTTCCAGCACCATAAATAATTGCTCCAGAAGCTGAACCTGCTGAGTTCAACCCATGGCTTTTGTTAATTTAGGCGTCTGTTTTTTTTTTTTTTCGTATGAGAACAATGAATTTTTCATTTCTAAAAGGTACCTTACATTTCTAATTATTTAGTACAGGAAAATTGCAATTTAAATTTTTTTCTACGAAAATTGCCAATCTACTGCTCTTTTTACTGCTGCGCTTAGAATTTTGAGGAATGGAAACACTGCCGTAGACATTTCAGCTGACTCGTTCGTTCGTTCTGGCCCTTCGCCAGAAATCTATCCATAATGATAGCCTTATTAGGTCCTATGCTACCTTTACTTTCAGAGCTGGAGCGTTTGTATCCATTCGGACGACATTACCCAGCGAACGAAGCTAAAAGAAGCAGCTAGATCTTTATTCGCTGCGCTATGTCTATGTCGTCGTAAAGCTCAACGCTGAAACGCGACAACATTACGGAAGATATTTAACCCATATTCTTCATATGCTCGCGCAAAAGAAAAACTCCACAGAGCCTTTGGAGAAACTCCTTCGCTGGAAGCATGCGTGCCACAATTATTACGCTCGGAGGAAATGTGAAATGCACCATGCGACTTGGTGGCCGACTGTGAAAAGAGATGTGGTAGGTAGTTGTATACCCTACGCCTATAAAAAAATCTGCAGGAATAGTAAGCGAATGATTTCAACTCCAAGTATAGTTTCCGCAATGGGTCTTCCAAGTTGCATATGAAAATTTCCTACAAATCAATTATCTGTTGTTAGATTTGGAGTACTGGCCCTTCGCCAGAGTGCAAAATGGATGCGGTGATTGAAGGAAGGGTTTTTATTTACAAAATACTATACATTGTAGTGTATGTATTGTAGTGCTGCAATGATATTAAGGTCGAGGACCCGGGGACGTGAGGGATAACCGCAAACAAGAAACAGTCTTCCATTTTTTTTAAATAATATCGTTCGAGTCTGTATATAAAAACAGAACTTCGCCTCTATCTGAAAAAGTTTCATAGTCTGTGAATATAGTGCAAGTGAATAACAGACTTTGGCCATCTATAAAAAATAGTTAAACAGTCCATTTGCGATTACGAGTATTAAACTGAAGGATTACACTCCAAACTTCCATTCTGTAGCTGTCCGAAGTCATCGGAAAGGAACCGAAAGCTACATCATTTTAAAGTAGGTGGATTTTAGACCTTCCACCAAATAATTAATGTGCGAAATTGAGACTAAAAAAAAATATTCAAACTAAATAAGACTAGTAAGCGGTTAAAAAAGCGAAAAGGCGGTCAGGCGAATAAAATGAATATCAAGAGCCAAATCCGTTGGTTTAATCTGCATATTTGAGCTAGAGAAAAATCAATGAACAATAAAGCAAAGATTGCGAATAGCTCAAATTGGCAGCCATAAATCTGATTTTGACACTTTCGTATTCGCTTGCAATAAAATCTGCAAAATAAATCTGCACAAAATTAAGCTCCGCAAAAGGGAAAATAAATTTATCAAAAATTAAAATCCGCCTGCTACTTTGAAAAGGTAAATAAGCAAAATTATTTATAGCAAAATAGAAACCAACATAAATATGTACGCACTTCTTACACGAATGTGATAATACCAAAAACCAAAAAAATGTTAAAATAACTATACAAAAATGGCCCAACCAGCTCTTCTTTTCTGCTTACATACCAACATCTACTAAGAGTATCCCAATAAATGAGAAGTTATCTTTACCTTTACTTGGTGCGACATAGTAAATTAAAAATTTTGAAGCCGTTTTTCGTGAGTTTTTGATTTTCTTTAGTTATGTCGTTCTTCCACCAAGCGGGCGATATTTAAATCTTCAAATTTGTTAGATTAGCAGGGAATATGCATGTGGTGACCAAATTGGATAATGACTTTAAGCACAAATTATGCAGAAATTCGCAAAATAACACGTTTTCTAAATTTACTACAAATTTGTTATAATTCGAAGCGTCACAGTTGATGAATGATGCCTTAGAGGCAATTGATGAAACATTCGAGTATGTATGTAAGTATATAGCCTTCTCCCGTGTTATATACCATTGCAAATTAAGTTTTTTAAGATTATGCATTAAACTACGAGTATCAATGAAGTGATTAATCACTACAATGTACATAGAAAGGCTAATGTGGAAGGTGCAGTGAAAAAAGTGAGAAACAAGATGTCTGAATTTTAGTCTTACGAAATTGCAATAGCTGACAAGTAGATAGGATTGTACCTCAACATCCTCCGGGTAACTACCCCAGAAAGGACTCGGGCGCTTTTTTTAGCCTCTTAGCATAGACATTTGGAGTAGATCTACAGGCAAGATACTTTATATCGCCAGCAGTGCGGCAATAAGGTTGATATGGTCAAATATGGGATATGGTCACTGTAAGGTCCTAACTGGGATTTCGGAGCTTTCCAGACTGGTGGACTTTGCATTTCCGCCTCCACTTGCCTTTACAATGTTCCCGAGCCTCCTACCCTCAAGGGAAGAATGGGAACGGGACGATGTAATACAGAGACATCCATCCATCCATCTTCTTATACTCGTCTACACAGATGGCTCTAAGCTCAAGGGTAGGGCATCAACCAAAGGTGGCCTAGATTCCTAGTCATTAGAGATTAGGTAGACAACTTTGTAATGAGTAGGAAGGTCTCTTCTTCTTCTTAATTGGCGCGATAACCGCTTACGCGATTTTGGCCGAGTTTAACAAAGCGCGCCAGTCGTTTCTTTCTCGTGCTAACCGGCGCCAATTGGACACACCAAGTGAAGCCAAGTCCTTCTCCACCTGATCTTTCCAACGCAGAGGAGGCCTTCCTCTTCCTCTACTACCACCAGCTGGTACCGCATCGAATACTTTCAAAGCCGGAGCGTTTGTATCCATTCGGACGACATGACCCAGCCAACGAAGCCGCTGGATCTTTATTCGCTGCGCTATGTCTATGTCGTCGTAAAGCTCATACAGCTCATCGTTCCATCGTCTGCGATATTCGCCGTTGCCAACGTGCAAAGGTCCAAAAATCTTACGCAGAATCTTTCTCTCGAACACTCCAACCGTCGCTTCATCGGATGTTGTCATCGTCCAAGCTTCTGCGCCATACGTTAGGACGGGCATGATGAGAGTCTTGTAGAGTGTTAGTTTTGTTCGTCGAGAGAGGACTTTACTGCTCAGTTGCCTACTTAGTCCAAAGTAGCACTTGTTGGCAAGAGAGATTCTACGTTGGATTTCAAGGCTGACATTGTTATCGGTGTTAATGCTGGTTCCTAAATAAACGAAGTCTTTTACAACCTCAAAATTATAACTGTCAACAGTGACGTGAGTGCCGATACGCGAGTGCGCCGACTGTTTGTTTGAAGACAGGAGGTACTTCGTTTTGTCCTCGTTCACCACCAAACCCATTCGCTTTGCCTCTTTATCCAGTTTGGAGAAGGCAGAACTCACAGCGCGGTTGTTAAGGCCGATGATGTCAATATCATCGGCATACGCCAACAATTGTACGCTCTTATAAAATATTGTGCCTGAGCGATTAAGTTCTGCGGCTCGTACGATGCTCTCCAACATCAGGTTAAAGAAGTCACACGACAGCGAGTCACCCTGTCTGAAACCTCGTTTGGTATCAAACGGCTCGGAGAGGTCCTTCCCAATTCTGACGGTGCTGCTGGTATTGAGTAACGTCATCTTACACAGCCGTATTAGTTTTGCAGGGATACCAAATTCAGACATAGCGGCATACAGGTAACTCCTTTCCGTACTGTCGAATGCAGCTTTGAAGTCGACGAAAAGATGGTGTGTGTCGATTCTCCTTTCATGGGTCTTTTCCAAGATTTGGCGTATTGTGAATATTTGGTCGATGGTAGACTTTCCAGGTCTGAAGCCACACTGATAAGGTCCAATCAGTTGGTTGACGGTGGGCTTCAGCCTTTCACACAATACGCTCGCTAGGACCTTATAGGCGATATTTAGAAGACTAATCCCGCGGTAATTGGCACAAATTGCAGGATCGCCCTTCTTATGGATTGGGCAGAGCACACTTAAATTCCAATCGGCAGGCATGCTTTCATCCGACCATATTTTGCATAGGAGCTGATGCATGCACCTTACCAGCTCCTCGCCGCCATGTTTGAATAGCTCAGCCGGCAGTCCGTCGGCGCCCGCGGCTTTGTTGTTCTTTAGCCGTGATATTGCTATTCTCACCTCGTCATGGTCGGGTAACGGAACGACAATTCCGTCGTCAACGATTGGGGTATCGGGATCTTCACATTCTCTATGACATGCGCAGCTGTCCCCGTTTAACAGGTTCGAGAAGTGTTCCCTCCATAAGTTAAGATTGTTCTGTACGTCAGTCACCAGATCGCCGTCTTTGTTCTTACAGGAAAACGCCCCGGTCTTGAAATTTTCGGGCGTTGTTCCTATTGGCCAGCATCTCAAGCTCCTCGCACTCACGTATTTCGGCCTCTCGTTTCTTCTGTCGGATAATACGTCTCTCTTCCTTTTTCAGCTCTCTGTAGCGATCCCACATGGCTCGCGTTGCGCCCGATCGCAGCGTGGCTCTATAGGCAGCATCCTTTCTTTCTGCGGCAGCATGACATTCCTCGTCGTACCAATTGTTTTTTCGGGCTCGCCGGAATCCGATTTCTTCTTCGGCGGCGGTACGTAGGGAGCGAGAAATGTTGCTCCATTGCTCGCGCATGCCGGTTTGTTGGGCAGTGCTCTCCGAGAGCAGGAGTGAGAGTCGAGTGGCGAATCTTCTGGCTGTCTGTTGTGATTGCAGCTTTTCGATGTCGAACATTCTTTGCGCAGGTAGATGTACGTTTTTTGCTGCACAGAGGCGTGTGCGCAGTTTGGCTGCAACAAGGTAATGATCCGAGTCGATGTTGGGTCCTCGGATCGTAAGTACATCTAATACACTAGAAGCGTGTCTTCCATCTATCACAACATGATCGATCTGGTTTCGCGTTTTTCGATCAGGAGACAGCCAGGTAGCTTGGTGGATTTTTTTATGCTGGAATCTGGTGCTGCAGACTACCATGTTTCGGGCCCCGGCGAAGTCGATCAGCCTCTGTCCGTTACCGGATGTTTCGTTGTGCAGGCTGAATTTTCCGACTGTGGGACCAAAAATTCCCTCCTTGCCCACCCTGGCGTTGAAGTCGCCAAGCACGATTTTTATGTCGTGGCGAGGGCAGCGCTCATAGGACCGTTCCAAGCGCTCATAGAAGGAATCTTTGGTCGCATCGTCCTTCTCTTCCGTCGGGGCGTGGGCGCAAATTAGCGATATGTTAAAAAAACGCGCTTTGATGCGGATTGTTGCGAGACGCTCCTCCACCGGAGTGAACGACAGTACTTGGCGACGAAGTCTCTCTCCCACAACAAATCCGACACCGAATTTGCGCTCCTTTACATGGCAGCTGTAGTAGACGTCGCAAGGTCCTAGGTTTTTCTTACCTTGCCCCGTCCATCGAATCTCTTGGATGGCAGTGATGTCAGCCTTTACTCTCACGAGGACATCAACCAGCCGGGCAGAGGCACCTTCCCCATTAAGGGACCGGACATTCCAGGTGCATGCCCTCAAATCATATTCCTTATTTCGTTTGCAGGGGTCGTCATCAGTAAAGGCAGTTCTCATCCGAGGCTTTGCAGTTCTTTTCATTGGGGGGGATTTTTAAGTGGCGGGTCCCAAACCCAGCGCACAACCAGCTATCCTGGAATGTTTCGCCTTCTCACGTTAGCTCACTCCCGAACGGGTGTTCGGAAGCTACCCAGAGGATACGTGGGCTAATCCCGGCCGTTGTGAGCTGCTTGAACCATATGTAGAAGAATCGTCCTGGCCACTCCCAAGTGGATGGCGATCAGTAACTTTCCCCACTTGCGTGGACTTCTACACATGGAACCATGGAAGGTCTCAGTATTGTGGAAATCAAGTATCTTCTAAAATTTTTTAAAAGTTGACATTAGTTTTAGAAAAGATAAGGAGAAGTTCCCACGCGGTATCACAATGGACTATCAGTCCGATGGCATACCATAATTGACAACCGCTACAACCTAACATAACCTAGTATGGATATGCATCGGGGGGAGTTCGATTAAGAAAAGCACCATTACACCTTTGTTGGCCCTAGAAATTTTCTCAATAGTATGCGACTCACACGTCATCAGAAGGACCTCACGACCTTGCATGTTAATGTTTCTGCCCAGCGCCTGCAGAATTGATTCGAGGCTCACTTATCGTAGAGCAGAATCAACGGAGCGAAGCTGAGCTGAAATTTTCCAAAATATTTGGCACTCGAATGGATTTATTTTCTAGGAACTGAAATTTTCAACATTGAATATATTTCAAAATTATTAAATTTTTTCCAACATTTTTTATTTAATTCTTATTATACCTGAAAACCATGTCCGAAAAACTTGGGTTAAAATCACTCTACTGCAGTTATGAATGCATATGAAGCTTAGCCGTGAAGGATAAATAATCAAGAATAGAAAACTCCAACGGTACTACCTCTGTGCGGAGCCAGGTGAACATCCGATTTTTCAACAGAGCTTATTGTAGCTACCGGTATATTTTATTTATGAAGAAAAAATCGATTGCGAATTTTAAGGAAGCTTATGCGATCAAGCACTGACGTGAAGGGTATCGAGAGAAGGCGTAGGGAAAAGTTAGGTTAGCCAGGTTGCTTGTCTAAGACCCTCGGTTGCTCTAAAGCCCATTGTTATACCTGCATTTGATTTCCGTCCCTAACTAAGTTGCTTAAACCACATTTTATCATTTTAAGAATGTAACGAGAGATGGTAAAGCGAGAGCGACCTCCTGCATTCCTTAACACATCTTGAATTGATGCGCGTTGAGGCGCGTCTTGATCGCTGTTTGACTGCCTACAAAAATGGTGAGGCTCGCTGGAAGTAAGTCCATCGTTTTTGCTGTTTTGTCTATAGCGTAGATCTCAGCTTGGAAGATGCCACAGTGGTCTGGATGTCTAAAAAAGTAATTTAAGGATAATTGTTCCGAGTACACTCCCGATCCAGTGCCGGTTGTCCATCTTTGAGCTGTCAGTATAAATAGGGTGATCACTATGATCTGATATGACTCTGGTCTGGTCTTGGGAACCAGATAGTCTGCTTTCGATGCGTCTTGCAAATATTTGTAGAAACGAAAATTCAATAAGTAGTAATATTTGTGTAAAACATGAAAGTATTGGAATGGGAAGTTTACTAGTCTTTCAAGAAGTGAAGTTGTGAAAACAGCAAGCATTACTTGGAGGAATACTCAACTTGCTTTAAAACTCGAGTAAAAGGAAACGCAAACTCCGACAAAAAGTAAATAATTATAATGGGGTTTTTTCTTACATATAAAAAGGTCGAGCATTCGTTTCCCCGGCCGCCGTAGCCGAATGGGTTGGTGCGCGACTACCATTTGGAATTCACAGAGAGAACGTCGGTTCTAATCTCGGTTAAAACACCAAAATTAAGAAAAACATTTTTCTAATAGCGGTCGCCCCTCGGCAGGCAATGGCAAACCTTCGAGTGTATTTCTGCCATGAAAAAGCTCCTCATAAAAATATCTGCCGTTCGGAGTCGGCTTGAAAGTGTAGGTCCCTCCATTTGTGGAACAACATCAAGGCGCACACCTTAAATACGAGGAGGAGCTCGGCCAAACACCCAAAAAGGGTGTACGCGCCAATTATATATATTATATATATTCGTTTCCCCGAGAAAATACACAAGACCATCAGCAAGAAAAAATTCTCAAAAATCAACACGATTTTTGAGCCACTTAAAACTTACAAATTCCATAAGCTATAAATCTGCATACACGAAATTTTTCTCAAGATTCTGAACAAAAATTGGGAAATTTTTTAATTTGCATAAAGTTTAAAACTTGGATTAATATGGTATTTGTATCAGACTAAACACAATTTTCATAAAAAAATTATTAAATAAAATTAAACAAACACAAATAAATTGCCAAAACTTGTCAATAAGTCCTACTGCTATAGTTATTTTGTGCTGTATAGCAAAAACAGTAAGAAATAGCAATTAATGTCAGTAGTCTGCATATTTCTTGCTAGATAAGTAAACCAATTACACCAACATAAAAGCAACCGCACGCACATTACTCGTAACTATGAACTATGCCGCCAACACACATACAAAGATATATACATGAAAAATATAGACTGGAGTCTCAAGTGATAACAACGGAGAACATGGCTTATTTGGACTATGAGCCATGCCGCTTTTGACTAGCATACACATACACGCATGCATACATAAGTATAGGGTTTTTTAATAGGTGCGCTTCAACTTTTTTCCGATAGGGAGGGCGAACGACGCAATATTTTTTATTTTTCGCTTGTCATTTGTAAACTTCATTAGTATACATTTCATCATGGAACGCTACACACTTGAGCAACGATTGCAAATCGTGCAAATTTTTTATGAAAATAATCGTTCTGTTTTTCAATTGGCGCGGGTCGATTTTGGCGCCCTGTGGCAGCCATTTTGTTTTGGTGACATCTGTCAAATCTTTTGTTTATTATTCAGTTGCTTATGCCAAATCATCATGGCAAGTTACACGATTGAACAGCACGTTCAAATGATAAAACTTTATTATCAAAATGAGTGTTCATTAACGCAAACGTTGCGCGCATTGCGCCCATTTTTCGGTAGACGTGGTGGCTCTTCCAATTTCTTATGGCCCATATTGAACCATATGGACCTAGACGACATGTAGTTACAGCAGGACGGCGCTACGTGCCACACAGCAAACGCCATTTTATTCCATTTCAACATCTACCCGCTCTTATTGAAAACCCCTTTACATACCTACAGAGCAATTATCTAGAATGACCAAAACAATTGTGACATAAATTATCGCTACAAAGCATTGAAGGGAAAAATTTCAAAATTTTTTAAAACAAATTTTCTAAAGCATTACTAAGCCATGGACGAAGCGGTGGATTTGTAAAAAACTAACTACGGATATTAAGTCATTAAGTACAGGAAAATCGCAATAATTACTTATCACTAAGTTTGTATGAATGCAAATAGAATTTTTTTTTTCACAGAATTACAAAGAGAAAAATGCATAGATGATGTCATAAACAACATAAACTTGATTTAAAGTAGGCATGCAGTGTAAATATGGTCATACAAGCGCACTTACATATGTACTTAAGTAGCATTCAATGCACGTAAAATACAAGGTGGCACACAATTATATAATAAATAATTTTTTTGTATAATAAAAAAAAAATTCTGAGGTGGTGCAAAATTAATCATCCTATGTTGTTTTTGAATAACTTTTCTACAAAATACAAAAATAATTTTGAGGTTGCGCAAAATTAATCATCCAACTTTGTTTTTGAACAATTTGTCTACTAAATAAAAAAATAACTTGTAGGTGGTCCAAAATTAATCATCCAGTATTGGTTTCGACTAACTTTTTTACTACATAAAAAAATTATTTTGAGATGGTGCACAATTAATCATCATTTTTTTGGAATGAATTTTTTACTAAACAAAAAAAATAATTTTGAGATGGCGCAA
The DNA here is from genome assembly GCF_028408465.1 of Anastrepha ludens. NCBI lineage: Eukaryota > Metazoa > Arthropoda > Insecta > Diptera > Tephritidae > Anastrepha > Anastrepha ludens. Next base: position 127,453,769 of record NC_071500.1, on the reverse strand, counting down.
AATTAATTCTCAAACTTCATTTTTGAATAATATTTTTACTTAATAAAAACATAATTTTTAAGTGGCGCAAAATTAATCGACCAACTTTGTTTTTGAATAACTGTTTTACTAAATAAAAAAAATTTAATTTTGAGGTGGTGCAAAATTAATCATCCATTTTTTTTTAATAACTTCTTTACTAAATAGAAAAATAACTTTGAGGTGGCACAAAATTAATCATCCAACTTTGTTTCCGAATAACTTTTTTACTAAATCAAGAAAAACATGATTTTGGGTGATGGAAATCTTTGCTTTAATCTTTACGTGCCCCACTTCTTATCTATTTGTATACTCCAAAAATTATGAATTTTCCGATCGGCTGATTAATTTTGTGCCACCTTGTATATACTAGTACATGTATATGTATGTGAGTATAAATAGGCAGTACAGGGTCAAAGTGTGGCAACGGATATGGAATGTCGTTAAAGCAAAAAAGCTGTGTGGGTGTCTAAGGAAATGAAGTTCTTTAGTATTCATTTAAAAAATGAATAATAACATAATAAAAAATTACGCAAAGATTAAAATACACACATAAATTATTTATTGCGCCTATTTGTATATCCATTTGCCAAAGCTGGCGGAAATTTATAGCTGCAGAATTTTGTGTGAAACCTTTTTTCAGCTAGCACAGATTTTTCCTTGATATTTCTGCGTTAGTAAGTTGCTAAGCTCAGTATAATTCGAATGTAAATCACTAATACTATTTATAAATATCATTTTTAGCGTCAAACCTTATTAAATTATAATAAATATAGAAGACCGTCCATTTGTAAAAGTGCATAGTTTAACTAATGAGTCCAAGAGTGAGTTCTCATTATCAGTTCATTTTGGAGCGATCAAAATGTATGTTGTGAAATGGTCCAAAGGCCAAGGTTTTGGTATTTTTTAAGTCTGAAATGCTTAATTGGGGTTTTGTTATCTATGCGCGTACATATTTTTGAGCACATCAAGAATCGACAAGTCATGCATACACATACACATACGTCGGGTATTTTGTAAAGAGCTTAAGAACTTAAAATGAAAGAACAAAACAGAAAGTACAAAAAGTACCAAAAAAAGTATTTTTTATTATAACCTGGTCGATAATTCCAAACCTCATGGCATTTACTTTTTTGAATCTGATATCGATCAGTCCAATTTTTAACTACTTTTTCCAGTAAATCTGAATATTAAATCAGAATGCGCCCAATCAGTAAAAATGCAACGCAAACGATAGCCATTTGGCTTCAATTCTTACGCAAGCTGTTTTTTATAGGCACGTAAGCTAAGATCTTCATAAAATACCATCATCTCCGCACACCAGAATTGTCGAAGTACAAAGGCCAACAAGTTGAGAAGGACGACGAATCGACATTTGGGCGTCTTCTTCAACACTTCGCTCTATGAACTTCGCAAACACATTTTTTTTTTTTTTTTCAAAGTAAATTTTCACAATTTCGAAGCGTTGTTCTGGCGTTAAACTATGATGACTTTTCAAACCTTACTGAACAGAAATGTCAATACAATTTGCCATTCTCATCTGTCAAACCAAAGCGATATCGATATTTCTCATGCAGCTAAAAAAACAAACATCCGTTACATACATATTAACATTAGGAGGGCTGAAAACCGGATATTACTTGATGACCAAAAAAGGTGAGGCAACTATTTTTTTTTTTCATTTTCATTATTCAGTTCATTTTTAAAAATTATACCCAAAAATAAAAAAGAAACGAAATAAATACTTTTTTTAACAAACATTTTTTTTTTTTAATAATTTTTTTTGGTTTAATAAAGCATTTGGATATTTGTGAAGGATTATTTAAAAGGAAAAATAAATAATATGGCCGGTACACATTTTATACCAAATTTACAAAGAAATGGATTTCTCTCATGGGAATTCACGGTAATTTTCAAAGGGAAAAATAATTAAAATAAATAAAAAATGTGTGAAAATTTTTTTGGAAAAGTAAAAAATTTAAGAAATATGTTGAAGCAGTTGTTCTGTGGGGGAGACTCAGGGCTCATAGCCATTGTCATCATCATCAAAACATCACAAAAAAAAACAAAAACAGCTTTTTCCTGGGCCACCCTAATGAATGCGCATACGATACAATATTGCATATGCCATCTATATTTGATGAAAATTAAAAAAAATATTATTGAGATGTTTGCCTATAATTTTTTTTTCATTTACGCCTGTAAGTATGCAATTCTTGACGCGAAATTGCCCTATTTGCTTATTATTTCATACGTCTAACGCTGGACTGCACTTCTCAACTGCTTATGAAATAATTTATGGCACGCACATCACCAGACTTCTTGCTGAACTGCTAACGGGCGCTGGAGCAAACTCCTGGCTATAAAAGGAAGGGTCTACCGATAGCTGCACAAGCCAAGGAGTGGTTACTCGTTACCAATCTTGTGTTCGTAGTGGGTTTTGAGGCAGATCTCTGAGATGACATCTGAAACGATTTTTCATGTATTGTATGCTTAATAATAAAGTATAACCCTATGAATGGTGGTTAAAAAGTTCCCCATTTTTTGGACGGACAGATAGTAAGAGAGAAAATTTCTCTTACCTATTATCTTATCTATTAGTGAGGTGCTAAGCGAAGCATTGGCCCCAATTGACCCAGGTAAAGGGAAAGAAAGGCTGAAATGATAAAACTGCACCATCTCACGCAGTAGCCCACTTCTCTGCAAGTTTTGTACAGAGCGTTATTAAATTTATTTGTACATATAACACAAAATTAAATCCAACCTGTTCGTTAAATTATAATTTTGATCTAGTTAAATGTAAATAAAATAAAAATATACTAAAATCTCTCTAATTAATAGAAACTACCAAGAAGTCCTTAGAGCCAAATATGTGTACAGTACAGTGGCCAAATTTGTATTTCGTGTATTGAAAACTGAAAATGGATTTGCTCATAAACTTGTGGAGAATCTCAAACGTACCATATGTAAAACGAATGAAATAAAAACCACATGTTGAAGCACGCAGTAATAAGTTGGCCATAAATGACTTTTCCTAAATGTACGAGTATTAGAGGGCATCTTTAACGAGGGGGCTATCTATGGCTGCATGATCTGTGGCCACATACTGAGGCAGACAAAGGCTACCAGAATCATTCTTCCTTAGTCTGGGTTATAATCACTTTTTACATTATGATTATATGATCAAAGTAAAACTAATGTCAACGCCGTCGAGGGAAAAAACAGTCGTAATGGAACTTTTTAGTTTGGGAAATCGTTTATAGAATTGTTGGCGTTCTATTTGCCCCCAATATGGTACGTAATAAAGCGTTTTTCAGTAAGAGCGCTTCAACTTTTGAACTTTTTTGAATGAAACACAAACGGTTTGACTTTTTTAACTAATTTTTTTTTATTATCGAGTTTGAGCATATACATTTAAGTATGAAATTCGATTTCTTTTGCATGAAAGTCCAATCGTTGAACCCAATTTTCGACCACTCTTTTGCATAAATCGGCTGAAATTTCAGCAATTTCGCGTTCAATATTGGCTCTGAGCTCACAAATCGTCGCCGGCTTGTTACTGTAGACCAATGACTTCACATAACCCCAAAGAAAATAGTCTAGAGGCGTCAAATCACACGAACGCGGCGGCTATTCGACCGGTCCATTTCTGGAAATAATGCGCTCATCGAACTTACTCTTCAACAAATCAATTGTAGCGTGTTCTGTGTAGCTTTTGTCCCCGTCCTGTTGAAACCACATGTCGTCTAAGTCCATACCATTCAATTGCGGCCAAAAATAATCGTTTATCATGTCGCGGTATCGATTTCCATTCACAGTAACGTGGCGATCGTTCTCCTAAACGAAAAAATATGGGCCAATTACGCCGCCGCCATGTAAACCGCACCAAACAGTGATTTTTTCGGGATGCAACGGTGCCTCATGAATCACGTTTGGATTGCTTTCTACCCAGTAACGCATATTTTGCTTGCTGACAAAGCCATTGAGCCAAAAATGAGCTTCATCACTGAAGATGATTTTTTGGCCGTAATGCTCTTAAGGTAGCAGCAAAAAATTTGCATAATTTGCAATCGTTGCTCAAGTGTGTAGCGTTCCATGATGAAATGTATACTAATGAAGTTTACAAATGACAAGCGAAAAATAAATAATATTGCGTCGTTCGCCCTCCCTATCGGAAAAAAGTTGAAGCGCACCTATTGAAAAATGCTATATTACCGAAAGTCGTACAGTTATTACCACACCAGAGAGAATGCAATGTTAATACTGGTGTATATGGTTTTCATGGATTTGAAAAAAAAATGGGAATAAAAACCCATGAAAACGGATTTTTGCACGTTTTTACCCCTACTTTACTCAAAAACTGGTGTGGTAAAGAATTTAACCTGGACCAAGTGCTAAAAATAAAAAATAAACAACTTTGAATAAAATAAGTTTAACCCTTTAAAGTCCAGTAATTAAGATCGAATTGCAAATTATAATAGAAATGAGATATCCTCATAAAACCAAGCAGTAAGAAGGCGTCCTACGTTTAAGACTGGTAGCGGCAGGCTAATCACCTACCCTGTCAGAAACCAAATAGATTAACGTAACCAACGCAAGACAAATGTCCTGTCGAAGCTCTATGCTCCCGAGAGGAGTGAGCAAGGAAAAAACAAATCACACAACTGAGGTATTTTTGGGATCGCTGATTATAAATCTGATGGCAGTGTTTTCAAATTCAGCAATTCTCAGAGGGTTCAGCTTGAAGAAATTTGCTTAACTTTTTAATTTTGCTTCCACCATCTTGAATCCGCCCCAATTGGACCACAGAATCGTGCTAAGCGCACAAAAATACATCAGCAACCAGCCCCATATCAAAAGAAAGTCTAAAAACCTGTGAAAACTAAGCCAAAAGCCTTGGGGTACTTTTCAGGTTAAAACAAAGCTACTCACATGGCATAAAGCTGTAGACTTACCTAGATTTCGAAAACTTTCGAGGTGGGTACCTCAAGTTCTAGCGGTTAAGTTCTAGAGGAGGCTGGTATTATTTCTATATTTTTCCATTTTTGGACAAGTTTCGGGCAACTGATCGAAAAAACGAAAGCTCACTCTATAAATAGGATCCAATCCAGAAGCACTGTAACAGAAAATACAACACTTTTAGGTAAAAAAAAACGTCAAAGTGATTTGTTGTTATTTATTCTTATATTTCATTCCTTTTCTACTTACATATAACAGTTGACAACTCAATTTCACAAGCTTCGGGCTAGTGAGATACACAAATTACTCTCACAAAGTGGCTCTCAACCATCCGAGAACTGACGAAAGAAATACAAAATGTGTAGGGTGACATCAAGCGAGCTAAGAAACTTGCTGATTATTACGGTCGTCAAACAATTTTCATAAATTAAAATTAAAAATTAATATAAAAAAAACAAAACAAAGCATAGATTGGCCAAAGTAAAACCGACTATAGAATTAAGGAGTTAGAGGTAGTCAGAGGCCCGAAAAAATGATGATTTTCAATAATGTGTTTTTGCTAGTCAATTGCATAATTTTTTTTTGAGATTTTCGTGAAAAAAACTGACAATTTGTTTTTAATAAAAATCGAAATTAAAAAAAAAAATCCTTCGATCAGGCACAAGTTTTTTATGTTTTTCAAAAGCAGTATACATTTTACTCAAGTCTACTAAGCGGTTTTTAAGTTCACCAGTTCGAAAAACATAGTTTTGAGAAAAAAACTTTTAAAGTTTTCCTATCGATTTAAGCTCCCTTGAGTGCCCTTTGTTAATGGTTGAATAACTCTAAAAGCATAAAATCATAATCAGTAATTGTTTAATAAACTAATTTTTTTACGACTTTTCTTTCACATTCAACTGTAAAGCCGTTGGCAACTCTTGGAATAATGTTAGACCAGTTGACGCTTTCCACAAAAGCGTATCTATATGTCGCCCGTTCTTGGACCATAAGGCACGTTTGCGCCATTTAATTTATTAGCGTGAAAAAAGTGAAAAATCAATTAAGCTACACTCGCATATGTATACATGCATATATATGTATGTATATTTAGATATGTAATATATGTACATATGTATGTACTTGCATACATTGTTCGTCGTTTGTTAAAAACTAAAAAGAGCTGCTGGAGACAATGGCGCACAAGCCTCTGACAAACAAGGCAAAGAAAGAATAACATACACGCATACATATACATACATAAGTTAAAAAAAATTTGCACTGCCCGATAATGTACACGCATGCGTAACAGCCGACAATACTAAACAGGCTTCCAAAGGCCTAAAAACTCCAACTCAAATTTGCAGCACTGCAAAAGCCATTGGTGTGTGTGTGTGTGTGGAATTGTATTTATTCTCCTGCCATTACTACTGCCTTAAATTGACCTATTTGCGGACATTTTCATGCGATTCCGGACAAAGGCGTGCTCGCATGTATGAGAGCTCACATACACATGTGCATTCATATGTGTGCACTATTTCATATCTAGTAATGTTTCTACATACATACAAACATACACACTCATGTTAGCACGTACTCGTTTCCGTGTCTACTGTTTGCTTGCACCAGGTCTGGAGATCTCTACGCCTGGCTCTTGTCTTATTTCTTTCGGCAGTTCTTCTTGCTTCATTTCTTCGCCAGCGTTCCCATTCTTATCTGCGAAATGTCAACAAAATGCCCACGAAATACGAAATTCCCATTTGACACTTACATATATACCTACATGGAATACTTTCCACACAGCCGGTTTCTGTACAGTTAACGCTGGCCTCTTTTGTGTTTTCTTTACACGTATTTGTGGAAATTATACGAGCAGTAGAACAGAATAACTACTCGCACAACAACAACCAGCACATTTGTCAAATTTTATGTACTTGTGGTACTTGGTCATGTGTTTAAGCCAACTGTCAACAGAGCGCGTGGTAAATGTCACAGCTGAAGTCTGGTTTTATCTTAAGTGGTAGCGAGATTAGCGGTACTGCGGTTAGGCTTAAATGGTCACGTGAGACTCACTAGTGCGCACATCTCTTCATAACTACACATCTGTTACATCTGAATGACTAAAATTGGAACTTTAGCTGCTAATGAATAGACAATTTGTGATAAAAAGCGGCTCTGTTCCTAGTTTCCTATAAAATTTTAGCACTCCTTTGATTTTCAATAAGTATTCGCCGAAAAACATAGAGCTCACGTCAAATGCTAGTACATCAACATTTGGCCCAGTTTTAACTACTTTTCTTAATGTTTTTTTTCATGCTTATTATTTTTGTACAGTGTGCGACATTCGAAGTAAAACCAATTCAAAAGGCCATACATTTAGTTTGGAAATAATGCAAAATTAAGAATTAACTTACTTTTGCTCGATATGACCACTTTTTGCCTTGACTATGACCTTGCGAAGGTCCAGAAAAGAATCGCCATCTGCCCGAATGTGACTTGCAGGTATTTTGGCCCACTCGCGGACAATGGCTTTTTTCAGCGCCTCCATACTGGTGAATCTTTTAGCTTGGACCTTGCTCTCCAAAATAGCCCAAAGAGAATAATCCTTCGGATTCGCGTCTGCTGAATTTGTGAGCCATTGTGTCAATGTTATAAAGTTTGAAACGTTGTTTTTTAGCCATTCTTGATTCACTCGAGCTTTGTGAGATGGTGCCGAGTCCTGTTGAAACGTCCATAGTGCGGGTACTGCGGCCCAAACCATTACCTGTGGCGGGTGCTGCCTCCTCGTGGCCAATCGATGGCACAAATTTTCGTATGAACGGTCGGTGAAATAAACCCTCGCGTTTTGGGAGTTTACGAACTGCTCAATTTGAAAAATTTTCTCATCAGAAAACACAATGTTCGGAAATTGACTGCTTTCGGACAAGCGAAGTAACTCCTTCGCTCTGTCAAGTCTGACTTTTTACTGCTTTGGTGTGAGATCATGCGCTTTTTGGATCTTGTAAGGCTTGACTTTGAGATCATTTTTCAATATGCGGTAGATGCTACAGACAGATATTTTCAGTTCTTTCGCCATTTGATTGGCACTTCGTAGGGATTTTCACTCAAGTCGCTTCTTTCTCTTTTTGAACCATTTCACGTGACGTTGCAATCTTTTGATGCCCACCTCCATGACGTTTCGCGATGCTACCAGTATCATTGTAACGAGTAATGGTGCGATGAACAAAAACTTGATTTACTTTAAGATTTACTAAAATGTCCGTGCATCAGCTTCGCGAGCGGTTGGTTACACTTCGAGTGTTGGACCCTGTATAAAAGTATAGCTCACTCCTACATAAATGAATTTTAAAATTTTATACAAAAATTAGATAAACTCCACAAAATGAAGTCAGATATTTAGCTAGGCTTTCAGAAATTGAAATCATCAACCGAGCGAAGAAACAAGCTGATTATTACGGTCATCAAACGATTTTCATAGGCCATAATTAATAATAAAAAAAGGAAAACATAGATAGTCCAAAATAAAATCGACTATAGAAATAAATACGACTGAATGCAAAATAATAATAAATAAAGCAAAACAAAAAAACTTCAAATCAAATCAACAGTAATTGTTTAATAAACTCTTCTTGGCAACTCTTGCAAAAATGTTAGACCATTCGACGTCTGGTTTTATCTTAGCCAATCAGTAGCGCATCGATATATCCCAGTCATCACTGAATGAAATATTAGACCTCTTCGATTCGTCAAGCGTTAACAAGTGGCGAATAGGGGAAGCAACTGATATAAATAAAAAATTATGGAAAAGAGCTGCCAAAACTTACATTTGCTTGGATGCACTTAATGAGAATTAGTAAAGCCGCGTTCATATAGGAAAACATTTGTGGCTTCAACTCGTTACTTGTGATACTATATTCGTGCTTTGTCAACACCCTTTGCACTCTCGTTCTTCTCAATGTTGTTGTTGACTGTAGACTATAAACTAACAATTTCAAGGTATGTGAACAGGATGGGAGCATCAAAAGAGAATTCGGGCAGTTAAAGCAACAAAAATCTCTCTCTAATGGCACTTCCTTGAAAGAGAGTTGACAACAATAGTAGTGCGATATACTAATTTTATGAGGTATAACCATACTCGCTAGCGGCGAATCTTCCTCTCTAACTTTGTTGATGCTTTCACATGCTAATTTTTCGTCAAGTGAGCAGTGTCTAGAGATAGCGAGCTGAGCAATGGCGAATCGAAGGCGCCTATTCTCACTTTTCCGGACACTTCTCACTAGGGGCCACATCCGGATAATAGCAAAGGCCATTGAAACTGCCCAGGTGTCTCTATTCACCACTCGAAACTCACTTTTTCCGTTCATCTAAATAACCAAAATTGCTTGCTTCAATCACCAATAAAAAAATAAAATCGTGTGATCGATATAACTGAAACTTAGCCTTTAACTGTATGGAAAGTAATGATACTCAATAAAATAAATTGTGTACTATAATTATTTATAATAATATTTCATGACAATAAATACCTAAATAACTGCAATAATTAAACACTTACAGTTCTCAAGGCAACGAGCGCAATCTGTTGGATGTTTGAAAGATTTTCCGAATTACGCTCATATATCTTACTCATAGTACTAGGGCTCACGTTGTCAAAATCCATACAAATAGCATTTCCGTGAAATATGGGCGAAGTATAATAGTACTCAGTTTACGCCAAGGATGATACATAGTTTACCAGGTTTGGAATTCAGCTATGATGCAAACCGAAATTATGAGAATAAATTCAGCTGCCTTGTCATAGCGAATTCGTGCGCTCATTTCACACGCATTCACACTCTCGTCCAATCAGTCGTTGTTTAGATGGCAACGAAGCAGCATGAACGAAGCCTGTGTTGACACAATCTCCGTTGCTTCGTAAACCTACCGCTCTCTCTGATTCTTTCACATTTACTGAGCGCCGGTTAACGGTCTCATATTTGCCACATCTTCTGAATTCTTTTCGCATGGTTAAATTTTTTCAGATCGGCAAATGAAAGACAGGAAAGTTCAACACCTGATGTCAAAAGCGCTGCAAATAGAACATGAGCTATTTGAAACTTCGCCGTACTTTAAGCGCTTCAAGCAAAGCTGGTCTCATTTCATATTCAGTAAAATTCTGTTCATTTTTGACAGTTATCGAAGCCAAGCAAGCAAAGCCAGCCTGGATAGAGCCAACAACTTAAGTTCGAATGCTTCGAAGATACAGTCTGTGTCAGAAGAAAAGAACCGGATTTTTTCTTGTAAATTCCAGATATATTGTATTTCGTTCTGCTCTTTGCTGCATAATAGTTCCACTCAATGGCTACGACGCGAGTGCTGACTCAGGTTAGTGTCGTTCGAAACTTTCCCGTCAACGCAACCAAACCAAAATGAGTGAGAAGTACGCGAAGCGTTTCGAGGCGGTATTTTTATGCACACATTCAAAAGCGCCGAAATTATCTTACGCCGCGGCTGCAATATTTATTAAAAAATCAAGAAGTTTGTTGTGATGTGGAATCAGGGGTATAAGGTGCACAAAAATGTTGATGACTTTTCCGAGTGCGGCTTGAAGCCGCCGACGACAAAAAAGCAGGATAAAGTGGTCGTTCAACTTTTTAAGTGGGACCCTTTCTTGTGACTACACCAAGCACAATCAGATCTTGCTAAAAAGGGAATAGATGTGAGTATCAAGACCAAAGAACGTCGACTGAAGGAGGCGAACATATTCTACCGTCCCACATCATCAAAACCACTGCTCTCAGAAAAGCACATTGAGAAACAGCAAAACAAGAAAATAGCGTCGCAGGTCGCAGCTTTTCAGTTCGTCGACGAACAGGACTAGATTTTGCGAACTTGAAGCACGAGTTGCTTTAAATCATGGGCTGGCCTTCCCAGTCCCTAGACGCCAACCCCATTGAAAATGTGGGGGGAACTATGAAAACGCATCTTACCGGAAGGCCAGTTCATGATTTAAAGCAACACGTGCGTCAAATTCACAAAATCTAGTCCTGTTTGTCGACGAACTACGCAGAAAAGCTGGTTCAAAGCATGAAGAAGATGCCAGGCTATACTCGACTATGGAGACTAAATGGCTTATTGAGTAATTGCGATTCGTGGTTTTGTTTATACTTCATGAATAATCGGGGTTCCTTTTTCTGACACAGACTAGACATATGACATTTTTAAACGAAACGTCGTCGGAAGAGTGTAGATAAGTATTTTTTATATTGTTTTGTGTCATTATATATGTATATTAATTTGTTTAATAACTCTTTTCTTACAAAAATTCGCCAATTGCTTCTAAGGCGATGCTCATAAATTTGTCTTTTCTTCTCATTTGACAATCAATGCTGCTGGTGAAATTAAGAATACCTTTAGAAGGAATATAGCGGAAATTAGTGAGCCATTGCTCAAAATGAGGTGCATACTTACATATGTATGTGTGTGCAAGTAGTTTTGTCTATATCTCCTCACTTACGTATTCCCCACTCGTAAATGTTTTGTATAAAATTTACATTAAATAAAGCTATAAACACCTTTGACGGTGCATATTTGCAAGGTGTGTATATTTTTCTAAAAATAAGTGCTAATTTCATAATCATTCCTCGGCTTGGTAAGGTAACTGTATATAGTACTTAACTGTTCGCCATTTTTTATAGGTCACACCCATATGGGATTTATTTTAAGTTTTTTTCTATCTATTTATTTTTTATTTTTTCTAATGCCAACTGCTATGGAAAAAGCTAATTTCTTCTAATGCCACATGTAGTGAGCATTTCACAGGTACTGATTGTACCCTGTATGACATACAGTGTATGTTATATTATACCTATGTATTTGTATGTATGTATATGCACATACGTACGTTCCTTTCAGTGCCGGTGCAAACACACAAAACACACGTAGCGCACATTCATCTTGGTCATTTGCCGAAACTCAAGCCCTAATAGACTTTAAACATATGTACATACAAACGTGCATGCACACACATATAAATTCAAATGTATATATGTGTGCGGGTATTGTACGTCTGCTGGCCCACTACATTTATCTCGATTGGTTCAATGGCCCAAAATAACGTTGCCAATTTACGATTACTTTTTTTTTTTTGTTTTATTTGCTTATTTTCAATTAATTTGCGCACACCCGTTTAACTATTCGCCATTTATCTTTTCTTTAATACATTCGTATGTGTGTGTGCTCGTACCTGTAGCATATCTTAAATACCCTTATCATGTTTACTACACCAGCGCGATTATATGATAAAATGTGTAGTCAATATTAACTTGTTTTACTGTTAGAAAGTGTGACTAAATGTTTGACTAAAATTTGCAGTGAATCATTTTGTTTAAACTGGCTATTAGTTGGAAAAAATATAAGTCATTATTGTTAATGGAACTTTTTTTTTGCCATCAGAGAGTGTTGAATATGTACGTATGTCAGTGGAAGGAAGGTTTTGCCACATCATTGTGTCGCTAGCTGATTTCTTCTTATCTCACACTTTTCTGTTTATCAGATCCAACTAATGAGGTATAAAATTGAATATTCCGAAATTATTTAATATACTTGAATTACCTACAAAAACAATCGCTACTTGCAATGCGGTGAGACTCAGAGTTATAGGAAGCTGGACAACAAGATCGTACGCTTTTAGCAAGATCCTCTTACAGGGGCCTTCGCTGCTCAAAAACAAATCAGACTACACAGACCCCGACCTTAACTTCAAGAAAGGCTTTACGGTACGTTTTCCACCGAGAGCCGAAGGGAAGAAGGGGAAGATACGATATTGGAATCTACACTGACGGGTCTAAGATGAACTGTGGTGTGGGAGCTGGCATCCATTCGGAACCGCTCAATCTATCTCAGTCAATTCGACTTCCTGACTATGCCAGCGTGTTTCAGACAGAACATTTAGTGATCAGAGAAGCATGTAAATCACTAAAACTCTACAAGAAAGTTGGTACAAGAGTAGTTATCTTTTCAGACAGTCAACCAGCTATCAAGGCCTTAGACTCCATCTCCACTTCATCCAAACTAGTCTTGCAGTGTAGAAAGGAACTAGAATTACTTAGTCATTGGCTTGAAATTACTCTGATATGGGTTCCCGATCATAGGAACATACGGAGTAATGAGATAGCGGATGAGATATAAAAGTTTAACACTAGACATAGCAGAGGCGTGGCAGTCGCCACCCTCACTCAGCACATTAAAAACATCCATTGCTTCACACTATCGTGCTTTAGCCGAAAGAAGGTGGAAGCAATTGACTACATGAAACACATGATCGTCGTACAAAATCCAAAGGACGAACTAACTGTTAGGATGCTCTTGATCAAACATTTCACGCACCACTACAACCCTTACAGGTCATTGCAAAGTAGGACACCATACAGCCAGACTCAAGCTTCCTTTCAATCCCATATGCAGAAGCTGTCAAACGGAAGGGGTGAAGGAAAGTCTTTTCCACTACTTATGTGAATGTCCAGGGCTAGCTAGGGCGACTTCGCACGATCTTTCTAAGCCTTTCTTACAGCAAAAAAATGAGATCTCAGACATCGAGATAAAGAATTTGCTGCTATGCTTGGATCTCACAAAATGGATCTGACTTAGTGGTAGTAAAACGGTGCTGGTCGCTAATTAGGATTATTTCAGTAGAAATACTCAACCACTTCAGCAACAACAACGTACAATGACGATTGTCCTCATTAAAAGGGAATCTCATCTGTGACTTTCATGAACTTCTCAATGGGTTTTGTTATAACCTCAGATGTAATAGGGGTTACCTAAGCCAACTCATAAGTTATCTTACCAAATCGACATATTAACTTCAAGTCCAACCAAAACTGCCACATTTCTTTACGTGACTGATATTTGCATATCTTAGCTTCTTCACCGCTGTAAAAGCCCCCAGCATAGTACCGCTAAGTAACTCTGCACCCATTTGGATGAGAGAGTGCAATAAGCAGAAGATGAAGGCTAGAAGAGATGAGGCTACAAAATGAACTCTAAATCCATGCTTTACCGCGCTACTCATAGGCTTATTAGAGTGAAGGTCTATAAAACCAAATAAAAAATCGCATATTAGGAAAATCAGATCTGTTTTTGAATAGTATATACAGTCTTGTCTGGATGCTCCCCTGAGAGCTTTGCTATTCGTGTCCTGATAAGTATGCGCTTAGAAAACCACCAGATAGCATCACGAAAATGGCACTGGACCAGAGGTCGCGGTCGATCAAACAATACTTGGAGAAGGTCGATATTGCGCAAGCAATACATGGAACGGCGCAAAAACAACAGCCCGGAACTGTGTACGATAGAAGAGTTTCCTGGACAGTCGGTTCTAGGTTACCGGAACGACCGGATTTATTTTCGGCCAAGGACTGTCACTCCAGCAGCGTTCCCCGTGGATGTATGGGACATGTTTATGCGGCTACAACAACAACAACAAGAGTCTTGTCGAAGCCCCACGCTTCCAGAGCCCTTTTAGGAAAGGAGAAGGAAAAGAAGCAGACAGGTGGAAAAAAGAAGAAGGGGCTTTGGATTAAAGTATTATATGACGACCAACTAGCTTCAAGATACTGATGAATTTCGGCAGATGTGTGATGTTTAAGTAATAGCGAGAAATTGAGAACTCAGATGTTTAAATTTTTGCCCGACGAGGACAGGACAGCTGAGAAGAAGGTGGTGAGCTGATTCCGCCTCGTCCTCCAGACAGCTTCTGTAGAAAGGACTTGAAGCAATGCCAAGACCCACCGCAGGGACACCTAACGGACAATTTCCGGTAAGGAAACTTATCGAATTCGAGAGCTGCGGTTTTGTTAGCCTCCAGATTTAAAAATTATACCTGATTAGACTCCTCAAGCGTCCCCGATCTAACCGTGCCATTGCTGGGCAGTCGCATAGAACGTGTTCTGCTGTTCTGCTCCTCTCTGCGGAGCCTACAGGAATCGTTTTCTATCACACATATCTTTTTCATGTGATAATTAAGTTTACAGTGTCCTGTTAGTTGTTCAGTGTAAAGTTTTATGTCCTTTCTGCTAAGGTTAATGATTGCTTCTGCTTTCATTCGTTCTGGATCTATGAGTTTTTTCGAGTGCCGTATGTCCGATTGGGCTCTCCAGTAATCGATTAGGCCTCGTTATTTTTGCTCACACAGGTACTTTTGAAGCTGTTATTAACCCCGCAGAAAGGTTCAGGACCCATGAAGAAAGTGTTTGCCCCCTTTTTCGCTAAAGTATCCGCAATTTCATTCCCTTCATGCCCCTCATGTTGTGGAAGCCACATCAAGGGTGTTGAGGATTTTAAAACATTCCCAGTCCAACCTTGATTGGGTTGAGAAGCTTTCCAGCGATTTTAGAGCTGCTTGACTGTCAAAGAGAATGTTTATATTGGCACCGCGCGTGCCTCTCCGTAGACATTCTCTGGCTCTAAGATGTGGACCTCCGCCTGGAAAATGGAAGTGGTTTTTCCGATTGCAATTGCTTTTTTGAAATGTGGTCCGACAATTCCAGCCCTGCACTACCGTTTTCCATTTTGGACCCATCAGTAAACCACACCAGTGCGTCCTGTTTTAGAAATATTTCATTGTTTCTCCACGCTGAGCGGTCACTACTTAACTACCACTAAACAATTTATGGCAGTCGGCTAGGTAGCGGAAAATCCTCTATCCTGTAAAATACAAAATAGTATTGCGAGTGTTTGGCATTTTTCCTACCCTAATCCTTTGAGTGTGTAATTTTTAACCTATTAGACTAGTGTCTTAAGCAAAAAAGATGCATTTTTGAAATTTTTACAATCTCTCTTTAAAAACACCCTACATTTTACATTAATGGTTATTAATATCTTCGGGAAGAACTTTCCTCCAAACATTTCTCAATTTGAATAATTTAAATATTTTTAGTTTCTTAATTAAAATACTTATTCTTACTTAGCCCGCCGTTGGGCACCCTGGACTTTTTCCACTTTGGACGTGAATTTAACATATTTCCATTATAGCTAACGACTTGAGCTTCCAGGTAGTTTCCTTAAATTTAATTTTCTACCGATTTATGGATATAACCTTTTAAAAAGGTTCCTCAAACAGGACGATAAAATGTCAGTTCCGGGAGTCCTACCGAAGACTTTAGAAAATGTGTCCTTAACCCTCCGTTGGAGTTTTGAAACGCATAGATTTGATCAACAATTCTTTCTTATCTTCGCTCAAAAGTATTTAATTCAGATAACAACAAATGAATCCACGCACACATGCAATCAATCGTATAAAGATAAAAGTAGATAAATCGTAAATGGTTTTATATGCACACTCGTCTTCCAAAACATCCAACAAACAATCTTTCGCTCGAAGAAAGGCGTGTCATTTGCCGCCATTAACATTAACATTTACCACCGACACTTTTCCGTCTTCAGCCAATTTGTGGCAAATTGTTTAGAATTGCGCATAAAGCTGCCGCCAACAGCCAACAGACTGGATGGTATATTGTGAACCAACCGCACCGGTTGACTGACTAATTGACTAAGTGACTGGCAAGTCGCACAGCTGACTAACAGTCTAGCATGCGCTGTCTTCCTGCTTCGCTGACTCTGGCTGACGATCTAACGCCGGAGCTGACTTCTATTAACACTAAAGATATATGCACATTTTTTCCAAATTCCCCTTTTTCACTCTTTCGCGCTTCTGCGCCACACTGCGCACGCTCCCATATACAAAATGTTGTATTATTATCATTTGTTGTACGTAAAAAGCCATGCACATGCGCCAAACTCTTGCGGATATGTATGTGTGTGTGTATGTACTATGTAGATATACAACAACTCATTGCAAGTATCAGCTATTGTCTATGCAAGTATGGTATGTACTCTTAAAGCTATCTGCCTACGCGGCTGCCTGCGCCTATCTTTCGGCGACTATCTTGTCAACTACTGCTGGAGTGATGGCAGTTGCTGTTGCACATCGCAATACTATAGTGGGCAATATTATTGGGAAATGCATATATATGTATATGTGTGCATGCTCCTACTGCACACTAAGCGTCCAATCATCAATCCTTCCATACATTCAACCATTCAACCAGCCACTCAATCCATCCAATGCTTCGGCGGTTGGCTGATTGGTGGTGGTAGCGTATCTTCTCGATCTGATTGCAGTTGATGTTGTAAATTCAGCCTACATACAAATAGCTATGTTGTTAATTTATGCTATATGTTTTTGCTTGCCGTTCGATTCTTCATTCCGACACTGATTTTTCATTTTATTTCGCTGCATTTAATTTTTACTGCTCTTCCTCTGACTATATTTCAGCCTGATTTTGCCGTTAAAAATAGTACAGTAGTTCCCTTCGCCTGCCTTTTTCTGTTCTTTATCTGCTTCGCATACTTATTATTTGTCAACTGCTTGGCTGCTCTCTGTGCTCCTTTTAAATTCTGTCTCCTTTCCTAATCGAGCACCTTTTTCATTTTAAAATCTTTATTGTATTTTATCATGTTTTGCCGCCCATAAGATTGTCATATTTATGTTGTTGTAACGATTTTCTGCATTTAATGTTCTTATTACCATAAACTGGTTGTAATTATTGAGCTGAAACGTGTTTGGCTTGTTTGAAATGGTGCAGAGATTATTTTGAAAAGGACACAAATTCATGAATTACTAAATACTCTCAACCTTGAAAAGATGTTATTGAGTTAACAAGTAAACGAGCAGCGGTTGAAGTAGAAAATGTTCAGTGTTGCGTTTCTCAAACTCGCTTAAAACTTCGCTGTATAATAACAATAATAATAATGATAAGGAAGCCTGTTGTTGCATAGTGGACACAAACTTGTAACCCTAAAAACAATCAGTATTACTTTCCGTTTTTCTATGCCTCTATGGAGTATGCCTTCTAAGGTGTATTATCCTTAGGCATTGTTGATATGTTCTGGCATCCTCAAGATGTCTACTCAAGATCTTTCAAAAAAGCCTTCCACAGAATTCTAAACTCTCTCAGATTAGTTTAAAAGTGGTTCTGAATCTTCCAAACTGTGAATATTACCTCAAATACTTTAAGACTGGAGCATTTATTTTCATGCGGACGGCATCATCTAGCCATCCGGTCGCTGGAGCTTAATTCCTCGCTTGATCAAATGCATATATAAAAGATGATCAGATTGAAGGTACTTTTTCGAATAAGGTTTTTTTGACTGTGAGACCGTCAGTACTGTCAAACTAAATACATACTTTTTATCAGTATTCATTGACATTTCATCATGGGGGGACTTGCCTCAACAACATTTACAAATCGTACAATTGTATTACGAAAATCGATGCTCTGAGAAAAGTGTTCATCATGCGCTCAGAACGGTGTACGTTACCGTCTTACCGAAAGCACTATCCGGCAAACCATCGGCAAAATTGAGAATAATTTACATTATTTGATGATACTCGACCGATTAGATTATGAAGTGAAGAAAATATTGCGGTTGAAAATGAGAGTTTTACTGAAGACCCGGAAGAATCGATTCAGCGCCGATTTCAACAACTTGGTCTATCCTATAGCACTACTTGGGCGATTTCACGCAAAGATCTGGGTTTGAAAGCTATATAAAGTATAAACTAATGTAAGATTTGAAGCCGAATGAGCTTTCAAATCGCCATAATTTCAGTAGTTGAGCTCTTGAAAAACTCGCCGAAGATCCGTATTTTGGGACTCGAATTTTGTTCAGCGATGAGGCTACGTCAATAAGAAAATTGCCACATTTGTGCTGAAGAGTAACCCGAAGTCGTTCAAGAACAGCCATTACATTGATTGAAAACAAACATTTGCTGCGGCGTATGAGCTGGAGGAATCATGGTCCCATATTTCTTCAAAGACGAGGCTGGCGCCAATGTAACAGTGAATGGCGAACGCTATCGCGCCATGATAAACGCCTTTTTCATGCTGGATACCTTCGATTAATTACTATATTCAACATTACTTTAACGAAATCTTTTTGATCTTTTAATTTCAGAGGATTCAGTTCAGAGATATAGTGGTCACCGCGAAACGTCGTTTTTGAGAGGGGCTCCCGGAGATCAGCTGTAGCTCCTTTCAAACTAAATATATTATTTTTACTAATACTAAGTCTTCAAATACAGTTAAATGATAACATAATATGTGTGCAAATTTTTAGACCAATAAATTTCGAGGTTTTCTCAGAAAAAATTCTGAAAAATTCGTTTTTTTTTCGGCCTTCTAACTGTATATAACCCCATAATAGGCATCAAACGGTAAAATAATTTTCAAAACTGCAGCCTCAGTGATGATTAAGATAACTTCGGTATAAATTGCTTTAAAATTTAAAAAACTTATTTTTCTCGAATCTTAGCTTTAGGCTCGCATCACAATATAGTTTTAACCGTTGCTCCTCTTCGACTATTGAAACTTCAAATGGCGGTTGATGTCAATTAGAATTGTATAAAACTGCACCTAGTCGATTTTTGAAGACACACATACATGCATAAACATTAAATTACAGTCAAACAAATTTTAAATTTCAGATCCCTCCACGTGTTAATACCACGAATTTACTCCTTGTTGTTATTGCAGAAGAATAAAGATTCCCCATACATATAAGGGGAATGCTGCTGAAGTGTCAGTGATTGGTCGGACATATGTAAATCTGGGTCGATCAGATAACTTAGAACAGACTATCGCGGTGCTTCGTGATTTTCCTAATATTTTCAATAATTTGTAGCTACCAACGCCTTTCCATTTCAAGGTTAACTTCATGGCACTTACCTTTTCAAAATCCTATACTAAATTTATTCGTTGTCAATCGTTTAACTGTTTATCGATTAGTAATTGAAGCAGCACTCTGAATAAAATTTAGTTAGAAACATTTCATAAATTCATTTCAAACGCAGCTGTTGAATCTGCAGTTCGGTGTTTTATATTTTTGAAATTACGTTTTTATGCTTAAAAATTCGTTCCTTATAAAGCACTTTTTGGAATTATTTGTTGTTTTTTTTAGATATTTCATATATAACAGTAATTAACGTATACAAAAGTATGGAGTCTCTACTTTTTTTATTTTATAATATTTTTTTTGTTGTTTCTATTCGTCAATATAATATATTTGTTGTTTTTTGGTAGTATAATTTTGTATTCGATTTTAATTACAGTATAATTTGTTCGTGATCACTACCCGCGTTTTTTTATATATCTAACATGCGGATTCACGCAAACCTCGCGATAGAAGCTCTTTCGCAATGCCGTGTATTTGTTTTCGGTAAGTAAAAAAAATGTATAATAAGCCAGCACGCAGAGACCGAAAATTGTAGTCAGCTAAAAATCCACAAGTGAAAAAACTAACGCTAATGAACTTTGCAAATGTTTGCCTGGTCTATCGACCGGTTTTTTCTTCTTTTTATGTTTGAATGAATGAAAAATTTCCGCACATTGCCGAGAACAAAAATTAATTTTTGGTTGCCAGTTTTTTAGATTCTAGTTAATTCATCAGTTTTGCCTTAATTTGTTAAACATTAATCCAGCGACAAAAAAGTTAGTAAGTAAATAGGGCATAACACACACGAATCGGGCGTTCTTTAAATTAAACTCAAAATATTAAGTGCTTCTTAGTTTCGCATAGTTATTTTATTTTACCCAGTGGCTTCAAAACGTTCGTCAAACGAAAACCCACTTAGCTAATTATTTTGTCTATCATTTAGTATCGTAGGTTAGTAAAATATCGTAAAATGTAAACAAAAATATTTGAATACCGACGAAAAGCGCGCTTCAACCGATCGCCAACTGAACTACGTCACATAAACGAAAGAGTCAAAATGAGACTGAATTCAGCGCTTTGCCAAACTTAGCAACTCACTGTTTTGTGTTATTACCATTGACGTTGTTGGATTGTGTTGTTGGCGCAGCAAGTAAGCGAATGTGGAGCCAAACTGGAGATCCGAGCGCCATGGTTTTGATCTGCTGAGATGCAATAACTACAATAGGGATGCCATTAAGGTGGCGGAGTAATTTAAGGGGGTATTCTAGTCTAGAGGCCCGAATTTCGAGCATTTTTTGACGATGAATAAAAAAAAAGCTATTGATATTTTTACGATACATTTTTTTATCATTTATTTATTCATATATTAGGAGCACACAAAATAAATTTGAAAAAAAAAAAAATGATTTTTCATGGAGTTATGCGTCCTTGAAGTGGAAGGGGGAAAAAAAGGCAGTGTCCCCGTCGTCTCGATTTCTACCCTTGTGGTCATCTGAAAAAAAAAATACAAATTCTTAATTAATATGAATGTCATTATCGTATGAACCAGAAAAAACGGAAAAAAAAAATGTTCCATAAAATGGCGGCTACTCAAAAAATTGAGGTCGATTTTTCTCTTATTTTTAAGCTTTCTCGAATTGTTTACACATATTAAAAAATGTAAATTTCTAGTTTTTCGAGCTTCATACGATAGAGATATATTTAAGGAATATTCATGACGAATTTCAAGCAAATCGGTTGATTAGAACTTGAGATATCGCGCCGACCGTATCGAACGAAGTAGTTTCGAGAAACACGCGTTTAAAGTTACGGCCGTCCCCTCAAACCAGTTTAGCTGCCACGTCACTAAAATAGTTGTAGCTTCGAAAATAATTCGAATTTTGAAAAATCCTTTTAGGGAGATATTTTTGAATAGTTAAACTATCAAATTTGGAAAAAAAAAATTTTCGATTTTTTCGAATTTCTAGACTAGAATACCCCCTTAAGACACACACAAATGCATATCTTACCAAGCAATCTTGAAAAAAAAGAAGAAATACAAAGTAAAACAGCGATAATAAGAGACTAATTTTTAAACTTACCTGTTTTATAAAAATTTAAAATTTGCAAAAAAAAATGTTAATATGTATTTTTTAATTTTAATGTATGTATTTTATTACAATTCAAAAAAACTCGAATACTGGAATCTTTTCGCGCTGGTTGGCTATGAAAATATTTTGTTTTCTTTTCTCGCGATAATGGCGCGAGGGCTGTCAAATTTCCTTTTCTTTTCTCAAAGGTTATACTCTGGCCAGGTGAATGTCTGGCATTTTCTACCCTCTACAAAAAGTGAGCGTTATTCAATTGATTTTTCTTTAGCTGTATATACAAGTTCGTACGAATAGTTGTGCCGAAACTTTTAATAAAAAATGATTGTAAATCGTTCGACTTGATTATATTTAATATATAACAAATATTAAATTATATTAAATATATAATTTGTGGAATGTTGAATTTTTGAAGTAAAACTTCTTAGGCGTCGATGGACGAGCGAGAATGGAGAGTAAAATTTCAAGGCCATGCAACGTTTCGGGCATTTTCGTTCCGCGAGAGAGAAAAAAGATATACAGTACAATCGTGATAGTCTGACATTTCTTAATCCGACACGTTCGGTAATCCGACAACCTCATAACGTCTATGGATGCAATTGGCATTATTTTATTTTGATCAGTCGTAGCAGAGCAGCGGGGGGATTGTGTTTTGTTTCCCGGTCACAACGTATTTGTCATTAAATTTGAACGACGCCAGTTCTCTCGCGATTTCTTACGGTGTTGATGTGATTTTTTTCTGTCTTTTCGTGTCATTAAATGGAACCTTCGGTAGTCCGGAATATTTGATAATCCGACAAGGAGTCGGTCCCGTATGTGTCGGACTATCACGATTGGACTGTATATATATGCATATATATAATTGGCGCGTACAACCTTTTTGGGTGTTTGGCCGAGCTCCTCCTCCTATTTGTGGTGTGCGTCTTGATGTTGTTCCATAAATGGAGGACCTACAGTTTCAAGCCGACTCCGAACGGCAGATATTTTTATGAGGAGAAATACACTCGAAGGTTGGCCATTGCCTGCCGAGGGGCGACCGCTATTAGAAAAATGTCTTTCTTAATTTTGGTGTTTCACCGAGATTCGAATCGACGTTCTCTCTGTAAATTCCTAATGGTAACCACGCACCAACCCATTCGGCTACGGTGGCCGCCAAAAAAAGATATAACTTAGAGGAAAAGGAGAGAGAGAGATATACCTTATATATATTATAGATACACTTTAGGCTATTTTTCCTGAGTTTTTCCTTGTGGTTGCTAATTTCTAGTGAGAAATAACACTGCCTACTTTTTGGCTCTTGTTTTTTTTTTTTGGTGTAAACTTGTAGGAAATATATTTTTGGCGCTAATTCCCGTTTCCTGGCTAAGGCTTGTGCGTACTATAAAGTGCTGTCCATTCCGGCGTCAGATTTATTGGTATTGTCTTGCGGTAATTTGCTGCGTTTGTGCGGGTGATAAACGCTGAGAGTAGTGCGCGTTGTTGCCACGGTTTGTGTCCGGCGTTTACTTACACCTTTCGACCCTTCTTCGTTTTTTGTAAATTTTATCTATTTCTATTCTCTGCAAATGTTGTGAATTTATTTAGATATATATTCTTTATCTCTCTCCCTCTCTCTCATTCTCTCTCGGGTCTCTCCCTCTTTCTTTGTCTACCTTGAAAGTATCACTTCTGTTATATGTACTACGCTACACGCACTTTCGTTTCTATTTTCATATAAGGCAATATTATCGTAATGTCTACATATAAAGAGATGACATTTTTTGCGAGAAAAGAAAACACTATAAGTTTACGACACCTCCTGGCTGATCAAAGAGCATATGCGCTTCAGTGAGATTCCACAGCAGCTCGCAAGGAAGGAGGAAGACTTAAACTTGGCTTCACAGTAAACTTAGCACCACTTCAAGTACGATCTTAATTCAACCAGAAGTTAAACAAGCCCCGATAACACTAAGTGCACTATGAAAGCCACCATAATGGAAGTGATCAACACAATGGGCAAAGAGGGGTTGGTTCGAGATTTAGATCGATGATCTTGAATTTTTAGATATATTAAAAAACTTTATTTATTACAAAATCAACAAATAATAAAAAGTCCTTGAAAATGAATGAATTAATTAGTTTAGAAACTATAGAAACGCCCAAAATATTTATATTAAGAGCTAAGAGTTTTTAAGGAACTGAATTAAATTTTCGAATCAGGCTGATAAAAATTTGTTTATTACAAACATTTTTTTAATTTATCAAAAAATGCTGAAAAAGTAAAATGCTAACAAAAAAAGTTTCATCAAACTATTTTAAACAGGATTTTCACGCAAATATTTCTTATAAATGAAATTAAAATAAAATTTATAATACATTTAGAAGTAAAATATTTCTGATTTAATATTTAAAATACTGCAAGAGAAACAAATATTAAATTACAAAAGTAGTTATAACCTTAACTATTAATGGAGTACGACAAAATACGAATATTTCCGAAAAAAAAATTATTTTGTAAGTTTTTTTCATGTTTTTGGAAGATATTGGCACACTTATCATTTTAAAAAAATTTCTCGCAATATATTCTTTAAATTTCAAATTGAAAATAAACATTAGACGATTTTTTTACATACAATTCTTACTTCTCTTTTAATACTTATAAGGTACTATAGACAGACTTTTTTTAATAATTCACTTGCACCTTTTTCTTAAGCTTTAATTTTATTTAATGCTATTGGGTTGCAACATTTACTACCGAGCAACATTTTCGAGCCAAACAATCTCAGAAAATGTTTAAATTTCCCTCACGAAAACTCTGCAGATGTATGTATATAATGGCAAACCCAACTCATAAGTTAGACAGCCCTAATAACGAAAGATATGGCAATTTCAAACAAATTTTCTTGTAATGCTCACAAGAGATCACTGAGCAAAACTTCCCTGGGTAAGGCAAAGTAGGCTGCCATAATATTTTGAGACTGTAAACACCTGAACCGGTTGTTGGCATACATTGGAGTCTCATTTGAGCAACAAAAATTGCACACTATTTCCATACAATATCTCCAGCAAAACTCTCTGAGCATAGCAGAAGCACCGCGGGATCACTCATTTCTCTCAACACATTCAAATAAAATAAACTTGTATTCATCATTGCGAATCGGCAAACAACTCCCACTTCTACACGCACTTCGTGTCAATCGTGGCTAAAATATTGCATTCTCACTAACACTCGCTGGCTCTCAAACGTCAGCTTTGCTTTTGTTTTCTTGCACAGCGGCATTTTCTTACTGCAAAGTGGTTCTGCCTCTTCAACAGTTTCTATGTATTTGTAAAAGCAAAAACTCGCATGCATATATGTATATGTTCACATATTTATATACCATTCTTATAAATGATGTTTAATTGAATGCGAAGCATCATGTGTAGTGTGGCGCGGTTGAACGCTGTGCCGTTGAGGTCGTTCGTAGACATTAGATCGAGAATATGAAATCAAAATAAAATACGGAATAAAACTTGAAATCAAAACAACAACGCTTAATACTTCGAATGGGAGGTTTTAAATGTTTTGTTTTGCTTATTGATATTGTTTTGTTGTGCTAGATTTTTTTTTTATATTTTTTTGTGGTGTTTTGTTTTTGGCTTTACGTAGAACGCATGAAGTTTTTTGTTTTCGTTGATGGATATTCTCTTGCAACTCAATCCGACGCAACCCCACGCATTTCAATGTTCCGTAAGTGAAAGAAGAAAGAGGTGACATGGAAAAGCTATAAAAAAGTGAATCCCTCGCCATCCCAGTGTTGCGCGGGATGAACTGTTGAACTTTGTTGGTTGCTGTTGTTTATTTTTTTAATTTTTTTTAACTGTTACTCAGTTATCGAACGTGGGCCACAATATAATTAATTTGATGCCTTTAAATTGAGGCTGCCAATAACGAGGCTTGCCCGTCTATGCAGCCAATTGAATTTCCTCATACTAGTTTTACTTCGAACCGCTTATCCTCATTTCTTTTCTAATTTCTTTTTTATTGCATTTAATTTCAATAAGCAGTTGTGTGCTTTTGTCGTTATCAGAATTATATGTGTGTTTACATGCATACATATGGGTATGCGCATATACATACATATATTGAGAGTCTTAATAGACACCTTTTCTCGCGGGAGCCTAGAAACTGTAAAAATGTTTGTAGCATTTTTACTCACATACATATGTACATACATACATAGGTGATTCTTAAGCGAACCGCCAACATACATACAAGGGTTCTTAAGGAGAGTAACATTTTTTTTATTTATTTTGTTCTACACTCAAATATAAGCCAATGAATTTTTACGTTCACTCGATCGGTGGCATACAAAATGTTGTTGGTAGTCTCCCATCAGGGCATTTAGCGCTAATTTCACCGGCACACAAAAAAAAAAAGTGGGGAGTACTTTTGACTAGACCCATATATCCCTATGTATTTTGACGCGCTGAATCCGAATTCGGTGTCCGTTTTGCCCGTACACCCCCAAAATTTTAAGTAAATAGCGAAAAACCGTGAAACCCCATGAAAAATCGCTGAAAATCGCATTTATAGACGTTTGTCAATTTTAAAAACTTTTCTTATGAGTGTATTATACCTGATTTCAGTGTGTTTTGACGCACTGAATCCGAATCCGGTGTTTGTTTTGCCCGTACACCCCCAAAGATTTGATTAAATAGCGAAAAACCGCGAAAACCCGTGAAAAATTGCTGAAAATCGCATTTGTAGACATTGGTAAATGTTCGAAAGTTTTCTTGTGAGTGTATTATACATTCCAATAGCCCACTCAACAAAGTTAAAAGAGACTTACGAAAACTTAAAGATAGTATTGGATAAGATAAAGTATTCAGAACACCAATGGCAAGCTTGTGGTGATCTGAAAATTGCTACTCTGCTTCTAGGCCAACAATCTGGTTATACCAAAAATCCCTGCTTTTTGTGTTTATGGGATAGTAGAGACAGGATAAATCACTATGTAAAGAAAGAATGGGAAAAGAGAACTAACTTTATTCCGGATCGAAGAACATTCTACACAAACCATTGATAGAACCTTCAAAATATCTGCTACCACCACTGCATATTAAACTAGGACTTATGAAACAGTATGTTAAAGCTTTGGATAAAGAGAAAGACTGTTTTCGATACTTGCAAGAAAAGTTTCCCGCAATAAGTGATGCTAAGTTGAAAGAGGGTATTTTTGATGGTCCACAAATTCGCCGACTTTTTGAAGATGCCAATTTTATTACAAGCATGGACAACACTGAAGAAGCAGCTTGGCGAAGTTTGAAAAATGTTTCTCAAAACTTTTTAGGAAATTCGAAAAGTAAGGATTACGAGAATATAGTTGACGGGTTACTAGAAAATTACAAAAACTTGGGTTGTTTAATGAACTTAAAATTGCACTTCTTACACTCTCACCTCGACTACTTTCCTGAAAATCTAGGAGATTACAGTGAAGAACAAGGTGAACGATTCCATCAAGACATAAGTGAAATGGAGAATCGGTATCAGGGAAGATGGGACGTCAACATGATGGCGGATTTTTGCTGGATGTTACAGAGAGACGAAAAAAAGAAGAACAAGAAGAGAAATAGAAATCCATTACATAGATCGTTTGAAGAAAAAAGAGTACGTTACAAAAGAAGAAGAACAGTGTAAGAGCAGCATTTCTCACATATTTTTCCATCTCTATCATAAGCACTCAATGAAAAATAAATGAAAAAAATTTATCATTTTCTTTATGCAATCACAGTCGCATATGTACAGTTTATGCAAAATCTGTAGTTAAAAGCAAAACGAACACCTAACTTGTATTAGGCACATTAAAATGAACTAAAATCATGTATAATACACTCACAAGAAAACTTTCGAACATTTACCAATGTCTACAAATGCGATTTTCAGCAATTTTTCACGGGTTTTCGCGGTTTTTCGCTATTTAATCAAATCTTTGGGGGTGTACGGGCAAAACAAACACCGGATTCGGATTCAGTGCGTCAAAACACACTGAAATCAGGTATAATACACTCGTAAGAAAACTTTTTAACATTTACCAACGTATAAAAAGGCGATTTTCAGCGATTTCTCACGGTTTTTCACGGTTTTCACGTTTTTTCACGGTTTTAGCCTATTTAATCAAAATGTTGGGGGTGTACGGGCAAAACAAACACCGGATTCGGATTCAGTGCGTCAAAATACACAGAAATCAGGTATAATACACTCATAAGAAAAGTTTTTAAAATTGACAA
Organism: Anastrepha ludens; assembly: GCF_028408465.1. Lineage (NCBI taxonomy): Eukaryota > Metazoa > Arthropoda > Insecta > Diptera > Tephritidae > Anastrepha > Anastrepha ludens. The sequence continues at coordinate 127,425,726 of NC_071500.1, read as the reverse complement.
ACGTCTATAAATGCGATTTTCAGCGATTTTTCATGGGGTTTCACGGTTTTTCGCTATTTACTTAAAATTTTGGGGGTGTACGGGCAAAACGCACACCGAATTCGGATTCAGCGCGTCAAAATACATAGGGATATATGGGTCTAGTCAAAAGTACTCCCCACTTTTTTTTTTTGTGTGCCGGTGTTTTTATTTACATATCACTCTAAATTAAAAGAAATTTTATTAGTTTTTTATTACCTGTCAAAATTAACATAATAATAACGCTATGTATGTAAGGCTGGAATTTTGAGATTTCGGGCAAAAGAGTATATGCGTAAGTATGTATGCATGTAACATGAGGATATATGATATTTGTATTTTTTTCTCATAGAAAGATAAGTAAAATTTACTTACTATTATTATTTGTTTCCCTTAGCTCGATCTCACTTTTTGCTGAAATTAATGATTGAGTTTCTGAGAGCAATAGTTCCTTGTCAGGGCGCATTCAGGTCTACTTTTATATATTTGTATTGAATAGCCAAATCAACTAGCACAACTTTTTATATTATCTAACCAACCTAGTGATCTTGGCTTTCTACCCCTCCTCGATATGGAAATTTGTTGTTGTGGTAGCAGTAACTTTGCCCTGTCAGTGTAATGTAAATCTCTGGTCGTCTTCGTCTAGCTCATCTAATGGTAGGCCCAGGAAACTTGTGGTTTCAACAGGTTAGGTCCAGAGGGCGAGGGGTGTTAGATGAGTGGGATTGATGGGGCATGTGAAAAGGTGGCTAATGTCGTGCGGGGGTCTTTACATGCCGGTCATATGTTTAGTGTGTCGGGGTCGTTTCTGGATAGGTAGGAGTTTAATCTGCTACAGTAAGGTGGTAAGAGTCTCCCAATGAATTGATGATAATTGTCGGTCTGTTTTGTCCTGGATCTCGTCCGCGTAGTTCAGGTCGTGCCTACTGCCGTGTCTAGGAGGCGGCTCAGTCTCAAGCAGGTGTCTGCATAGGTGGGCCCGCAACACCCTATCAGGAACTACTTGCTGAGCAGTTTATTATGCTCCTTTACAGGAAGCATATGGGCCTCGTCATGTAGATGTTGTAGTGGGGGCATCAGCAGTCCTAATGGCACTGTTTTGACAAGTTTGTAGATTCGTCCACTGCGAATCACTGGTTCCAGGCGACCAGACAGGCGTAGTTAAATTTAGAAAACTTTAGTTGTGCGAGATGATCGGTCAGTGGCTCGATATCGTTTTCCAGGGGCTAGTTTAGAATGCAAGAGAAAGATTCTGCGAAAGATTTTTGTACCTTTGCACGTTGGCGTCGGTGAATATCGCAGGCGATGGAACAATGAGCTGTATGAGCTTTACGACGACACACACATAGCGCAACGAATAAAAATACAGGGACTACGCTGACTGGGTCATGTCGCCGAATGGATACAATGGATACTATTTTGCTTTGACTACATTTCTAGATGAAGTCCAAGTATAGGACACGAAAATTCTCATGGTAAGATTTTTGGGCAGTTAACACCTCATTTCTCTGAATTTCGTACAGATCTCTCTACCTCGAACTGGAGTTTGAGTGTAGTGACAGCGCAATCTTTCCAAATAGGCAGGATTGGAACGAGAGGAAACTCTGTACCAAGGCTGTTACTTCTGTCTTCACTGACGCCTCCAAGATGGAAACGGAAGTCTAAGCAGGGGTTTTCTCTAAATCAGCCAGTTTATCTATTTCTAATACTGCTAGTGTTTTTCAGGCAAAAGTCCTTACGAATGCTTTTCCAAGCATGCAGAATGCTTAGAGATCGCGGGAGCGCGCGAAATATCAACTTTTTTTTCCAATAGTCAAGGTGCGATCAAGGCTCTGACGACGCCATGGTGCAGATCCAAATTGGTCAACTCCTGTAAGGAGGAGATCAAATATGTTCCAAGACATAGAAACATAGAAAGACAGGAAACTTGCTGATGAGCGCACCAGTAATTGGTTTCAGAGGTCTCTCACCCGATCATCGGCATCAACCTGGCTGTTGCTAGATGGAGCTGCATATCTCCGCGCCATTCAATTTCCAAACTGTAGCTGTGCTTAGCGATCATTCGACGATCGGCACTCACGCAGAAAAGCTGGGTTAACTATTTAATCTACTTGGGCTATAATAAAGGGATTCGTCCTTTGTGATACCATTGTGAAGGAAGTAAGGTGAAGGAGAAAACCGATGAGATGAAAGGTGAAGGCGGGAAGAGGTGGTGGTGCGATGGTTAGGAGGATGGGTTTAGAGTGTGTGGATTAAGAACGACGGATGTGCTGCATTTGCGTCAACCGCTTTATGCTGCCGATGAAATTCCTCAGATTTCCAATGACAGCGCCAGCTATATCAGCAGGCATAGCAACGAAGTAAGAACCAAGATGCCTAGATCTTAACCAAGATGCCCTGCTCTGGGGCAGCTAAAGAGAAGGTGCTGAGATGATTCTACCTCATCCTTCATACACCCGACGCAAAAAGGAGGCAAGCCAATTCCAAGTCTCACAGCATGCACTCCTCGCGCATAGTGAGAAAGCTGAGATTTTGTCAGACTCAGAAGCTCTCCCGAGCTCCCCCGAGTCACACGTGGCCAGAAGGACGCGACCTTACAAGTTAGTATACTTTCCCAGCGCTCGCTGAGTTGGCGTGAAGCCCGCCTTTCCAGGAGCAGGCCGCAGGTAGTCAGGGGGATTCCAATTCTCTCCCTTCGCGGGGAAATCAAGTCACATGTTCCTTGTCTGGCCAGCTCATCCGCCTCACAGTTTACCGCAATGTCGCGGGGACCAGGAACCCAAATGGGGCTTATGTCAAAGACTTCGGACGCAGTTGAAAATGAGGCCAGGCATTCCCTAACCAATTTCGAATGCACCGTCAATGACTGGAGGGCCCTAATCGCTGCTTGGCTGTCAGAGTAAATATTTACTTTCTTGACGGAACCTTGAACCTTCCCCGTTACATCAACAATTCTGGTTAGCTGTAGATATCTGCCCGTTAGAGGTCTCATAATTGCATCAAAACGGCGCTTTGGTCTGGTTCTTCAACCATTTCACCTACCTACTTATTAATAAAAAACACTTTAAATTCATATATAAATAACGCTCGTTTCTGAAAGAACGTCATACCTCAAAAAGTCAAAAATTTGAGTCATATTTTGATCCTATGAGATATCCGCCATGAATTTTGTGCACATAAGATTTTTTTTATTGTGACACTCATAAAGTAAGTGAGCGGTATATTTTTCTTACTCATTATTCAATAAAAGAGACCTCTCCAGCTCTGGTGTCAAGATCATTTTTAAATCACTTAAATGCCTCGCGGAAATAGCGGAAGCTACATTTATCAAATTATAGTCATCTCTGTGATTACTAGAGAAAATAATATTTCCTATGACCACCTGCGAACTTAACATCTTACGAAAAATAGTACAATACTAGCTATGAAAATTAGAATGTATATTACTATAAAGCTTATTTGACGCATCCTTCTTCTTGAAATGCGCCCTAATCTGCTTTTAAAAATTATTTAATAGAAACTTGTCTTTTCTTTCAAGCAGCTTAAGAGATTTTTACCAGCGAAAACCATGCATATTTCCGCTTTGGACTTCCTTCTGGTCTTCCGAATCGTATATTTTAGCATTAAATTACAGTCACGAAAAATGTACTGCGTTTCTAATAACTGAACGCTTTGGCTTTAGATAGTGAACTAGAATGCATTTGTATTTGGAAACCCTATTTACATAATTTACCATATCAGACCACCTACTCAGCCACATTTTGAACCGATAAACAAAAATGCATTTAAGGCGATTAACGCCAACAATCATTAGTTCATGCCTATGCCCTAAGGTCAACTAAACTGATAGCCAAATCATTACAAGAGAGATAAATTAGAGCACGAATTGCTTATGGATGTGTGTATGTGTAAGTGATAAGAGGAAAACGTAATGAAGCAAAATGAAGTTGTACGGCATTATACGAGCATGTGGGCATACTCGAAAACATACATAGGTACATATGTATGTATGTATGCATGTTTATGGAAAAATGTATTTGGATGACAATTAACAAAGACACCCACTTTGTCAGGTTAATAAACAAATTTTTATTTTTATTTATATTTTTTTCACCTACAAAAGCTGTTAATGCTGAAGTTGAAGATACAACTGCTGCTGCAAGTGGGTGTTCCCTTTATGGAAGAAGAAATGTGTCTATGTATTATACATGCATGTGTATGTATTTATGTATGTATGTACATAGAAATATTGTGTGATTATTCGATTATATTCATTCACGCCGAGTGGCACATCTCCATTACACAGGAATTGCATGCATGAAAGTATGTATTTAAAAAAAATCGTATGTATGTATGTATATGAGTTGGTGAATATGCTTTTAAAAAAGCCACACCCTAAGCGTAAAAGCAGAAAAAAGCACTGCAAGAAATATCGGTAGTTGAAAGGATCATTGGAGACCTCACTCAAGGCTCATAAAAGGATGGAAAAAAGTGTGCATACATATACATATACGTACATATGTGCATACATATATATGGAAATATGCATAAAGTCCATATGGATGCAGTTTCATTAAAGCTTGCCACGAACCACAACATGACAACCCATAATCAGCATATACTGCAAAATGAAAAGGCAGCAACAGCAGTACCAGCTACACCATATAAAAAGTAGACGCAGCAGAATTGGAAAAGACAGCACGAGAAGTGAAAAACTGAAACGACAATTCATCCTGAGGGCCCGAAGTGTTGCGACGATTGAAACATGAGCCAACTCACCGCACAGCGTACAGCATCAATCGACTGGCACAAGCAATGAGTGAGTAAATAAAATAAAAATAAAATCATTTGCAAACAAAAACAATGCAAAAATACAAATGCATTGCTAAAAGTAACAATCTTCAGACAGGCCACAATTGCAAGCGAATTGAAGCTCAAAGCATAAGCGTAGCAAAAAACATGAAGCAAAATCAAGCAAAGATGTTTATAAGCAACACCCAGCCGACTCAGCAACATTGAACTCAGCACAACAGAATATTTATGTGCATATGTGCGAATTGAGTTTCATGAATAAATGCTACAACAGCAACAAAAATCATACCAAGTATTGTACTCGTATTGTATGCGCAAAGCAAGAACTACAATAAAAAACAGCAATCCAACAACACAAGCAGCAACAACCGTAAGAGCAACAGGAGCAACAGCAGCAGCAACAGTAACAGCAACAAGATAAAAAAATAAGAGCAACTACCTTGTCAGCGACAAGTTTCCAGAATACCACAACAACAGCAAACAAGCGAGCAAAGAGAAAAAACTGTTTAGCAACATGTAGCTAAAAAGCCGATAGGCAGAGAATTCATTACCTTTTTTTATTTGGAAAAATGCTGCTTACAAAAAAGGTTGCTGCATCAAATTGCCAAGGTGCTGGTAGATGTTTGATATACAAAGTCAGGGTCTTTGCAATAGAGCAGAGAGCAAGAGATATTCCGCGAGAGGCTTATTACTGAAGGAAATGAGAAACGGGAAAGAAAATTGTGAAATGCCTTATTATATATTTTATATTTATTATAAAAAATTCAGGGTCTTTGTACCATACTCGCTAGCGGCGAATCTTGGTCGATAATTTTGTTCTTGCTTTCACATGGAAATTTTTCGTCAAGTGAACCCAGCAGAGAGATAACAAGCAGGGAAGCGGCGAATAGAAGTGGGATTGATACAAAGGACAGAATACAAAGATGGCATCCATCTCCCATCTCTATATTGTGAGTGTAATTTCTTCTTTTTCACATTTCTCTCACGCAACTGGTCCAAAATTACTCTCGAACATTGTCCCTGATAGGCGTAATCTTGTATTTTTGGACTCATCTGGGTCCAACCTAAGTGCATTGTGTATTCTGGTTCTGAAAATGAACTTCCACTCTAGCTCGTTAAAAAAGACAGGCCTACACATGTACGACTTTCAATGCGAAACAGTAGCAACTACAAAGCACCACATCATCGTATTGTACGAGGAATAACTAACTACACAAAACAGAAAATCAAAAAACTCAAATGTTGTTAGCGTTGAAGGGCATAAAAAGCAAATGGACATTATAGTAAAAGGCCTTCACTCAGCAAGCAACATGTCGATAATAGCAAAGGCTAAGATATCAGCAACATATTGGAAGATTATGTAGAAGGTAGAACTAGGAAGAGCCAACATGAATAAAAAGCAGGAGAAGCGCATTAAGAGCATAAATCTGTACGTGTGTTTGTACATATGTATCCAGGTACATAAATAAGGGGAAAATAAAAGAAGCTTATGCAGTTCAATTTATAGGATGCCGAATAGCCTGTTGGTGGCATCGCGACACAGGTAGACCGGCTTAACAGAGTTTATATTATAGATATGTATGCATGCATGTCGCCTTTGCTGCCAGAGAGTATGCAGCACATGGAGCAGTCGTAAAGAATACACGTTAAGACAGCGGTAGCGGTGGCGGTGGTGATAATGCACAACAAAAAAAAAGGAACAAAAGGCTTAAAATGAAGCGAGGAAAAAAAGAAAAGAAGAATCAAAGATGAAACAACAACTCAGCAGCATGCTATGAAGAATACTAATAAGAACAGGCCGAAGAAAAAGGAGCAGCTAAATTGAATATCGCGCGATCTTAACACGAGCCACAGCAGCTGAAGCGGCAGCAGCAAAAGTACGTAAAATCAACAACAGCTGGCGTTGGCGACGAAGCAGCGCAGCAGTGCTGCTTGCAGCTGAAGAAATTATGATAAAAAACAAGGGGAACAACAATAGCTGCAGCCAAGAGCCAACGAGTAGCAGCGACTTAAAAGCGTATGGACCGGTTCTATCCTGGATTTGAGAAGTAGATTTTATTTCAGGGCTTAGATTGCTGTGTATTTTTTTTTTTGTCATTTACCTTAAAACAAGTAAGACTACCTCGGGCAAGTAAAGCTATCAAGTCATGTTACAAACAACACATTTTCCAGGGCACACCTTGTAATATAATGCAAAAGTAAAGAGAAGAAAATTAATTAAACGGACCCAAAAATGTATATGTGTCAAGAAGAAATCTCCCATTTGTTGTATATTACCATAGGTTAGATTGACTTGCAGACACGCATAGGCAGGTTCGGTCCATAGAGATGTATACTTGTATTACCATAACCATGTAAGAATCATCTTCTTGTGACAGAAGCCATGATAAAGTGGACTCACACAGTATTGCCTCTCTCGTGAGTTTTTCGCTGAAAATTCCACTCATATTGTTCCACGGTCATTCTATTCACTTTTCTTAGCTCCGCATGGTTTTTGGCTATTTCTCCATATTACAACAGATTATTCTTGAACACAGATTATTCTCTGTAACATGTCCGCATAAAAAATGATTAAATTTAAAAAAAAAATCGTATCAAAATGACTAAAACAATATTTCTCAATTAAAAATCATTATTATAGCAAAGAAATATATTAAAAAATTGTATTTATTGTAAATTTTCCAAGTCAAAAATATTATTTTAAATTTTTTATTCCTTTTTTTATCCTTATTCTATTATTTTTAATGCTACCATAAAAATCCTAATTTGGCATAGCAACTCCGTCAATATATATACATATATATACATACATACATCTATACTATAAAGGTGAATGTCTGTACGTTGTCCGCGCATCACTACGAAACGACAACACCAAATGACGTAAAAATTTGTATACATTCATATTTTCACCCAATGAAGGTTGTAAGCATGTTTTCTGATGAAACTCCCTTCCCACAGCCCCCAGCCCGCGCCACCACTCTCATTCGTCACTAATAATCGAATATTTGCTTAAATTTAATCTAAAAAATCTTAGTTTTTCCTATTTCCCACTATTTATGGCACACTTTAGACTTCATAATCCGCATAAGCTCTTCAACTATGACCCAAATGCAAAGTTCAAAAACGGTTTGAGATAGAAAATTAATAAAAATAATTTTGCTTGACATTTTTCTGATTGCTCGTTTTGATTTTATTCAACGAGGCATAGCAACGGATGCCGGGGTATTGTAATACAGGGTGGCTGATGAATTTTGCTACATTAAGAAACTCAAATAACTTTTTTTTTTGTGTATGGAATTCATTTTTTTTTTTTTTTTCAAGTTGAAGGTCATTAAATTTTATTAAATGTAGCTTAACTAGTTTTAAAAATAATTGAATTTAAATGCCCCCCATGCTCGTTGACACAAGTGCGGCATCTTAGTAAAAAGTTGTTCATTGCTGCTTTGAGAGTTGCGACAGGAATAGCCGCAATTGTTGCCCGAATGGATTGTTTTAGTTCATCCAAATTTGTTGGCTTTGTTTTATAAACTTCTTGTTTACATAAACCCCACAAGAAAAAGCCAGGTGCAGTCAGGTCAGGCGACCTGGGGGGCCAACGAAATTCGGAGTTTCTTGAAATCAGTTTATTGGGAAACTTTCGTCGCAACTCTGTCATAACAGTCTGGGATATGTGAGACGTTGCCCCATCTTGTTGAAACCACACAGAGTTGAAAGGAATTCTCTTTCGGCGTAGTTCTGGATAGAAAAATTCTTTCAGCATTTTCAAATAACGGTCTCCAGTAACCGTAACGGTGTGACCATTTTCTTCAAAAAAATAAGGCCCGACAATACAGCGTGAAGAAACCGCACACCACACTGTCACGCGAAGAGGATGCAATTCCGTCTCGTGGAGTATCTGTGGGTTAGAAGTACTCCATATTCGACAATTTTGTTTGTTCACATTGCCGTTTAAATCGAAATGGGCCTCATCAGACATGAAAAGGCAGTTTAACATGTTTTGGTCTTCTTCCACCATTTGCAGGACCTTCTGGCAAAATTCCAAGCGAATCGGCAAGTCTGCTGCATTCAGTTTGTTAACCATTTGAATTTTGTAGGGAAATAAGTCTAAATCTTTGTGCATTATTGTTTGCAAAGACTGTCGGCTGACACCAAGTTGAGCAGATAAGCTTCTTGTTGAAACCCTTGGATTGCTTTGTATAGCTGCAGCTACAGCAGCGATCGTTTCCTCCGTCCGAACTGGTGGGTTTCGATGATAAGGCCTTCTTGCGACTGTTCCTTGCTCAGCAAAATTATTCACCAGTCTCATTATGGTCCATCTGCTCGGGGGATCGCCGCCAAACATCCGCCTGTACTCTCTCTGTACCAAAACTACGGACTCCAGTGCGTGATAGCGGCGGACTATCCAAATTCTTGTTTGCGTGTCCCAGTTATCCATTTTAATAAATTTTAAAGATCAATCTGCAAATTAAAACAAAAATGGAACAGATAACTTAAAAAGAAAAAAAGTTATTCAATTTTTTTTTGGTAGCGGCTTTCATCAGCCACCCTGTATTATGGTTATTAATAAAAAATAATTTCCTTTGAAATTATTGTTTGTAATTTTGTTATATACATATCCTAAATCCCTCAAAACTACTCCTACGCGAGCAGGGCCGCGGGTTAAAGCTAGTATTTATACAATATAATTGGCGCGTACCCTACACCCGTTTTGGGTGTGTGGCCGAACTCCTTCTCCTATTTGTGATGTGCGTCTTAATGTTTGTTCCACAAATGGAGGGACTACAGTTTTAAGCCTTCTCCGAATGGTAGATATTTTTTATGAGGAACTTTTTCATGGCAGAAATACACTCGGAGGTATGTCATTGCCTGCCGAGGGGCATCCGCTATTCGGCTACGGCGGCCATCTTCGTTCAATACCCTCAAGCAAAACGTCCAACCACTCGCACCATCACACACCTAGCAGATTGTCAAAAAAAATTGGAAGAGGAGGGAGTGTTTGTAATGGTAATTTTGTACAATGAATTCACCTACATGCATACGTGTTGTCAAGATTGAAACACTCTCAAATATATGGGGCACTTAGCTAAGCTCTGGCAGAAAGTAAAATTGGCGATTATCGTGTATTGTTTGTGTGCTACTCGTATCAGTTCCTCCTCCAAATTTTTATAGGCATGTGGGGAAATATCACTTTGGCTGACATTTAGCCGCATCACACTTCTCTTCCTACGGAGCATGACTGCAAATTGCGGAAATTTTATAGAAAACCGAAATCAATGTTTGCACTTAACGACGATGTCTCTCCAACTGTTTTATAGTATTTTATTATTATCTTTTAACGATTTTAGCATTACTGGTAAATTTGTTTTATTGCCATTGAATGTAGAAGCATTCATCTAAAACAAATATACATAAATATGTTCATTCGATTTGAAATGTAAAACACCATGGGAAATTAGATAAACATACAGAATAGCAATTTTATTCACGCAGCTTCCTTTTGCAATCCAAACAAGAGAAAATCTAGTGGGTTGTAATATGTAGTCTAAAATTAACTGAAACAAAAGTACAAAAATTAGATGTGGCCATTTAATCGTAGTAAAGTGGTTTTCAATAGGGACAAAGTGTTTTCGAATGTCAATAAAAAACACACAGCAACCTTTTAGGACTCTAACATTTTACATTTGTGAACTTGACTGTGCACAATACTGCTCCAGCAAAGCGCTAGCCCACATACTCAAGGCGAATTCCTTAAAAGTAGTGACACTAGACCAACAACAGTGTTGCAAACATCAGAATGTCTGGGTAAAAGAAAGTGGAAATGAAAAAGAAAAAAGAAAAGAACGAACTACATACGTTGAACAGTCGGCAAGGAGTTGGAGCTACCACTTTTCGTCATTTAATTTTGCGCTAGCATCCAAATATACGAGGCAAAAATTATGATTTTCAATAATTATTTTTTGCTAATCAATTGCTTTATTTTGCAAACTTAAAAACATAGCATTAGTACATCATGTTTCGACTTGACTTTAGCAAAATTTCAAACAAAAAAAATTATAATTGTAAAAGTTATCGTTGTTCGGGTGGGGCCCATTTCTCCAGAAGTCCCTTGCGGTGATCATCACAACTCTTTGGAGATTCATCTAAAAGCAATAGGACAAGATAAATTAGTTTAAGCTTTTTTTCAAAAGTAACAATATGGCGGCTTCAGGAAATATTTTTCAGATTTTCGAGAAAAAAAACAGACAACTTGAAAAGTTTCGGGAAACCGATTTTGAAACTTTCAGCGATTGTTGAGCATACCCACAATTATTAATGGAAAAAACAAACAGAAATTGAGGGTATTTTTTAAAAATGAGAAAAAAAATTCAGATTTATGCTGGTATCCTCGTTCCTCTGATTTAGCTGAGTCTAAATTCGAAAATATGGCAGACATTAGAATTTCAATTTACAACAAGCAAAACCAATCAATTGCACACCGTTCATAGGCATTGGGAATCTCTCAGTACGCTATCAAATTAACTCAAGAAGTATAGCCTCTGGTTCCTTTGAAGCTTCTCCGAAATTTCTCCGATCAACCCTCCTACAGAAAACCTCTTACACAATGCTAATACTTTTACAACACTTTTACCATTGCCTCGTCATTAGGTACGCGATCATTTAGTCGATCGTGGCACGCATATTGCGAACAACCAACAACAATGATACCATAGCAATAAAATGCGAAACAATAATAGCAATAATCAAAGCAAGAAGTGCTAGATTTGAATGCAAAGCGTAAAATTGCACGTACTCAGAGCTGCTGCAAGCAAGCACTTAGTGCACGTACCACGCGGCTAAATGCAGTAATGCAGCATGCAATACAACATTTGTGTTGTTGCGGTGCCGCAGTGAAGTAAACCAAACAAATGCGGGTATGCATATAAGGGCCCTGGAGTGTAAAATACCAAAAGTGTTTGGCAGCTTTCTGAACTCATTCTTTGATGAGGATTGTTAGAAGAGTGTTGATTGCATGTTTTTTTAATTTTTATTTATTTTTTATATATTTTTTACACTACCATTTCTGCTGAGTTGGTGTATGCAATCCTCTTGATCGCTTACGTCGAATGAATATGCTACTTTTTCTACTTACACAACCCAGGGGGAAAATCTAAGCGCGTGATCTATAGACTCATTTGAATATCTAAAGCCTCTGCTGAGATTTATTATATATTGTACTGGGGGAACAATAAATCGATTATTTCTCTGATGTTATCGAATTTTCCAATGCGTACTCGTCGAATCTACGAAGTTTAGATGTCTCACTTAAAAACAACAACAAAAATATTTGAAACTTACCTAACCCCTATCAGTTTTACATGTTCACTACATCGTCTTGCCTTATCGAACTTTCGCTCTCAATTTACATCGGGCTTTCCGCATGGTTCTTCCCCTGTCTCAGCTGTCAATGAATGCTCAACATGTTAACTGGACATAAAAATGTTATGTAGACTTTCTTTATCTGGAAACTCAAATATATGAAGTGTATGTTTTATTATGTTAAAAATGTTTGAACACAAAATAAACATAAGAATTTCATCAATAGCTTAGTGGAATAAGAAGGTAAGTACTTCCAATGAATGTGCAGCCGCTCCCGCAATTGGCACATGCACTTCGACCACTGCTATACTGCATAGTTCATCTGTGTGATGATTTTCTCTCTTTTTCCTCTTTGCTTCTGCTGAATTTTGCAAACATTACGGTTTCAGGTTGCAAATAAATATTCCCTTTAACCATTTTTCGTATTTTTATACAATACTTTGTATGCGCTATGATGCCTGCATGGAATTGGCACTATTTTCCTTGGAAATAACATAAAGCATTGCTGGTACTTATGTCTTCTGTGCAATATACCTTTTTTACTCTGCAAAATTTGTAGGCTTCTTATTGGTATGTGCATTTTGACATGATAACGTCTTATAATTCGATTTAACAGGCTGCACGCACGAAAAAATGTGTCGTTACCTTGCTCATTTATCGTTACCTTGCTCATTTGTCGTTACCTTGCTCATTTGTCGTTACCTTGCTCATTGCCGTTACCTTGAATGAACTGCAAGCGAAAGCTCGGAACGAACGACAAAGCAAACAAAGCAAACGAACGGCAACGTTCGACATCTTGCTCTCTCCTACTTAAGTGAGCGTATATATGTATGTATATGCGCATATGTACATATATAAATTCACGTATTTGTATTTGCATATGCCTTCTTATTGATTATTATTAATTTGATTTACTTGAAGAATTTAAAACAAAACCAAGTTTGTTAATAATACCTGTTGTTTTAATGTTATTATTATTAATTTTTTTATTATATATGAAGGAAAAGATGTATGGTAATATATACCATATACCTTATAAGGTATGTTGTATACTAATATATGTATTTAAACATGCATATACATATACAATTTCGCGCAATTTTCAAAAAGAACAAATCTATATGTAAAAATGCATACAAGTCATATGGGCATATCAAATATACGAATCTATGTATTTCGTACGCAAGCAAATGTAAGCTAATGTGCTTGAACTGCAAGCGAGAGCGCGGAACGAACGACAAAGAGCACAATCGGCCCCCGCGTTCGGCAACGTTCGACATCTGGCTCTGTCCTACTTGAGTGAGCATATATATGTATGTATATGTATGTATATGCGCATTTGTATATAAATTCACATACTTGTATTTGCATATGCCTTCTTGCTGTGTGCATGGTAATGAACCATTTCTTTGTTGAGAATAGGACGATGATAGAAAAAGTAGGAAATTGAAAGGGAGTGTTTCGAGTGTAAAGTGTCTTGAAAAAGGCAAATCGATGATGGTGCCTCTTAGTGTTGTTGACTTATTAACGTCTGATGCACAATCGAAATTGAAGATATCTTTCATGAATTTGATAAATGTTTCGTAATTTTTCACGTTTTTGTAAATGTAATTTGACCTATTCCATTGCAATTCCATTTACCTCCTCCTCTATATCCATACAAAATATCTATCAAACAAATAAAATTAAAATTTTGTTTTGAAAATTGCAACCATTACATTAGTATTTTCTTATGACGTTGTCACGTTAAACTATCGTCAGTAAACTGACTTTACAGACAACCTCTTTTTTTATACAAAGATATATCTGAATAAAAGGCTGCATTTAATAGACAATTAGTTTGAAGAAGAAAAAAATTGAAATTACTATAAATTATGGAAAAGAAAAGCGTGAGCTTAGGAAAGGGGCGCAGCAAGCTGGCTTCTGTGCATTATTGCATTGCTGGTTTTGTATTTCTGCATTACAACATATGTGTGTATGTGTATGTATTGTCATTAATGCAGCCTCTCAAGCAGCCCTTTTTACAAGTCAACAAATAAACGATTCGCACCGGTGTGCCATCGAGATTGGGTTGACTACTGGTCATAAGTTATTTGCCATTTATTTACTTACTAAGTATAATATTCTAACTTAAGGGGAGCGAAGAAGTTTTCATTTTATGAGAAAAATTTGCATATGTGTGTATGAATGTATGTTCATTATTTAGTTTTGCTGTTTTCTAAAGGGGAAATGCTACGAGTGGTAAAACTGTAATATAAACTCGCTCACGATGATACGCATCGGGTTTTGCCAAAGGTGGAATTTCAAACTGTTTAGAGCGTAAGCTGCTTACAACAATACCTTATTATAACAACAACAATATGTGCCTTATTACAACATCAGTTTATTACACATTCAAACTAGTTACGCCAAAAACATTTAGCTTTTTTTCAAGTATTAAATTTATAATAACTCCACAGCAGCGGTCACTCGCAAACATTTGGTGTATTTACAAGGGTGTCGAAGTATTATATTGTTGAATATCGTATTCTTTAACCGATTTGCAGTGATTTTACCTAAGAGAATAATGAATTCACATCGTCAATTTGTGATGGCCGCCTGCAATTCGGATTTCTAGCCTCCTCCACAGCCATACATAACAACAAATTTAATTAATAAAAACTTTGCCTTTACAACCCAGAGTTCATTATAGTCTGTTAGTAGGCCATTTGGTTTTGCAAATTCCCTAGAGCTCACAATTGCCAGACTCTCGTAAATGTAACCCGTAAGCAAACAACTCGCATGTTGCGCACCGTTGTACCTACAGCATCGATCAAAAAAATAGATCGATCAGAACCCATAAATAGTAATCATTGAGTGTCACCTTTCCATCGTGCGTTTTATGAATTATATTTTTAAATACTTGTTATTATATTAGAAGTTTTCGCCAATAATATTAATTAACATGAAGTGTCTTACATTATGTTTGGTCTCGTTATTTCCTTTTTTTGTTTTTGTTTGTTGTTGGGCTTGTGAAGTTGGTTCAGTCTACTAAGAGTCATATGTTGCCATATAGGCAAATCATGCTGAAAAGTATGCTTTAAATACCAAAGGAAATTCCTCAAAGCCCTTAGATTTTAATAGGAGAGAGATTTTGTGGTTAATTTTTCAAATTAATAGTATTGTTTATTTTTGAAATTAGTATTACACTATGCAACAAAATCTACTTTTCTATGTGTATTGGACTAAAACCAAATTTTTTTTTGGGCATAAATAAAAATGTAACTTCTCTGATTTTTGAAGTTAGCCTCCGAAATCAAGACATGGCCCATCAAAGTTTTAAATTAGGGCTTTAGGAAAAAATTATTTAATATTAATGCAATGCATAGCATACATAATTTATTTTGCGCAAAATTGTATTATTGCTGCTATTAAAGGTCGAAAAATTTAAATTTTTAAATAAAATCAATATGTTCACCGATTTTTAAAAGCTTGGTGCTGTTGTAAAAGTGCTTTTGAAATGCAGAATTATAAGTTCATACTTTGTAAAAAAGTTGGAAAAAATACTTAAAATGAAAAAATAATCTATTTTTCTATCTTGAATTCCCGCATATGTATATCGATTTCGGAAGTTTTGAAAATCGGAAAAAATAATTTTTGACTTGTAAATGAATCTCTCATAACAAAAGCTATGATAAATAGCCAGACGGCATCAGAGCAATGGAGGCAGTTATACTTAGATCAGAAGTTGCTCAGTAATGCCTGGTAGCTCTAAATGATATTAACACCGTATTCAAGATCAGTCTTATATGGGTTCCGGGATATAGAGATATTGAAGGAATTAGCACGACACATGAGCTAGCCAAAATGGGGACTCATCTTCCCATACTTGAAAACAAGGAAAATATTGGAATTCCTATGACAACTTGCAAATTAAAGCTGAAAAAAATATATTTCAAGAGGTCAATAGCTCATGGAGAAATGAAAATACTTGTGATCCAACCAGACTAATTTTGGCGTATTACCGATCATTGGCTGTTCGGTAGGCACTTTATAGTATTTTCTCAGGGATACTGCAGGAGTTGTAGAGATGAGGAAGAGAAAGAAACAGTAGAATACTTCCTCTGTAATTCCCCAGCCCCAGCTAGGAGTTATTGGAGTGTCGAGCGGTTTGTTGTAGGAGTGTTTGGAAAAGACTCGTTTGACTCTCTTAGGGAACTATCGGGTATTTGGACAAAATCTATCATAAGCTTCATAAGATCATTTCAATGGTTCCATGATACTTATAGATAAGCACAAAGGTTCCCGTGTTACACAGTGATGCCACAACAAATCTAATATAGTCTGGGTGAATTGGCTCTTCTAAACCAACTGCCACAAAAATCTAATCTAACTCAACTCAATCTCTTAAAAAAATTGGTTCGGCGCAATACGCAGCCAAGTTTTGTAAAAGTGTTATATTAAAGAAATGGGTGACTTCATGGCGTTTCTGCAACGAAATCGTTTTTCTTAATCGAAAAAACCTGCGGAAAATATCGAGCTTAAGTACAGCCTCTAACTGTAAATGTACATTAAACATTTCAAGACAATCAGTCAAAATTTGGTCGAGTTAAGAGTCCAACCGCGCATTTAAAGTTATCGGTACGCTGCCCATCGAACAAAAAGCTCCTACTCCAAAATTCAAAGCAGTGGCATTTACATATTTTTTCCGTATTTATTCTTTATTTATGTCTTTTTATTTTTTAATTATTTTATTATGTCATCTCTTAATCAAAAAATTGACTTTTCCAAATTTCCATAGCGGCATAACCCCTTAAATTTTAGTTCTTATGTGCATTGAATTTGATCACATTAACCCTTCATTAGGCACGTGGTCTACAATCGTAGACCACTTCTTTTCAAAGTCGTGCAACTCCTTAAATTTGTCTCTTAAATTACCTAAGCTTTTTAATAGCTGTTTATAATTAATCTCTTTATCCAATTAGTGTATTCAGTGCGGGTTTGACGTGAAGTTGTAAGTTTTATCAAGGTCTGAACAGTGCTGGTCTACATATGTAGACCACGTGACTAACGACGTTACTTTTTCTTGCGGCAATATTACTTGATTTGAATTAAGTTCAGGTAAGGTTTGCTTATTTTTTTTTTCAAAAGTGTGCCAATTTAATTAGTTTCAGATAATAGTATGTCTGATTCCAAAAAAAGACGATGGAAAGCAGCAAAAATCCTGAAGTATGGGAAAGATGGCTCTCCGAGCTATCAAGTAGTGAAGAAAATGCTTTGGAAGAAGAAAACGAGACGGAGGTTGACGAAGATACGGATATCAATGTGAATGCTGCTGAAGAGAGTGACCACGAGACCGAATCGGAACTAGAAGGATCAAGCGATGATGAAATTCTTTCAGACGATTCTGGTGCATCTCATCCCCAAAATTTCTATTTAGGAGATGACAATGTCACTAAGTGGAAGAAAACCAGACGCAATTTGCAAGTTCGTATTCGTTCGCACAATATAATCAAACTTTTGCCGGGTACAAAAGGTAATGCGCGCAATGTTGAAACAGTAATTGAGTGCCTAAATTTATTTGTGAATGATTCGGTTATAAGAATAATAACCGTTTCCACAAATTTGTATATTCAAAAAGTACGGGTTTACTTTCAAGAAGATAGAATGGATCAAGATGCAAGAGAAACCGATGACACCGAAATTCGCGCTTTCATTGGCATTTTGTTTTTGATTGGCGCTCTTAGAAGCTCGAGAAAAAATCTTCATAAAATTTGGGACAATTCCCAAGAAAACGGGGAAACGTACTACCTAGCGATGTGCGAGAAACGGTTTCGATTTCTGATAAGATGCCTGCGATTTGATGGCATCAATACAAGACAGCAGAGAAGAGCAATTGATAAATTGGCGCCTATAAGAGAACTTTTTGAAGTATTCCTGGTCAACTTTCAAAGTAATTTTATTGGATGAACAACTATATATTAGCATTTAGAAGACGTTGCGCGTTTAAGCATTACATTAAAACTAAAAGCAAGGCAAGGCATTAAAACTTTCGCGATGGTGGATGCAAAAACGTATTACACTTTTAATTTGGAAACTTATGTGGGAACTCAGCCGGACGGACCATACAAACTTAGCAATAGTGCGGAAGAGATAACTCTTCGATTTGTAGAGCCAGTCGCAGGAACTAATCGCAATATTACTGGTGACAATTGGTTCAGCAGCTTATCGTTGGTTAATAATTTGCTAAGAAAAAGCTTACATATTTGGGAACTGTGAGAAAAAATAAACTCGAAGTTCCCAAAAAATTCCTTCCCAGGAAGAATCATAAAGAAAAGTCAAGTATTTTTGGTTTCCAAGAAAATTGTACACTAGTGTCGAACTGCCCGAAAAAAAAACCGGTCAGTGATCCTGATATCATCTATGCACCATGATAACGCAGTAGATGAGCAAACAAATGATGAAAAAAAATCAATTATGATAATCGATTATAATCACGGAATGACTCAGTGAGGAAATATAAGCAGTTTTCAGAAACCAAAACATATAAATTTTGTACTGAACTTTTATTTTTTTATTTAAAGAAGTGAATTTTACATATTTTTATTTTAAGTTTTACGAATAATAAAAACTCTTTTGTAAATCGTCCATTAGTTATAAGAAAAAACTTTTATGAATTGCAATAAATGTTAAAAAACACATACATTCATGTTTTTATTGAATTTACAGAAGATACACAAATAATTTAGTGCAAATATTAGTTTATATTCCTCACAATAAATCACAGAATATACTTATGAAGTATTATTAAGAAACACAAATGAATAACTCTTTTAGTCATAATATTAAAATGGTCTACGATTGTAGACCACGTGCCTAACCACGTTACAAAAATCCACGTGCCTAACGAAGGGTTAAAATAAACTTAAACGTAAAACATCTTCCCCACTTACTTAAGCTGTTTAAGTTGTCCGCTCAGTACGCTACTATTATTTAGACGACACATAAACGGGTACGCACATAATAAAAATGTAATGCAGGCAATTTCTTTGTTGTTGCTGCTGCTGTTGTTTTTAGCAATATTATTGTAAAGACACTTTGTTTTTGCCCTTTGATAGCAGTTTTTGAAGTGAAAACTTCTTTAGAATCGTTGGGAGTGATTTGAGACTCGATGAAACGAAAAAGCGACACCAAAAAGAAGAAGAAAAAAGATATACGTATATAAAGGGTGTTTTTTTTAGAGGTTAGGTTTTCAAGTTGGCACTACTTTTTTCGTAGATGGTCTTTTTGACAGCTGTCACTTGATTTATGCTCAGTTTGGTTTGCCATTTCATAATGAATAGACTTACACCTGAACAACGTTTGCAAATCGTCCAAATTTGGACCCAAAACGAGATGGCCACCGATCCCGATTTTCACAAGAAAATTTTGTTCAGCGATGAAGCTCACTTTTGGTTGGATGGGTATGTCAATAAGCAAAATTGTCGCATTTGGAGTGAACATAATCCACAAGCCATTGCTGAGACGCCGTTACATCCTCAAAAAGTCACTGTTTGGTGTGCTCTATGGGCAGAGGGAATCATTGGTCCATATTACTTTAAAAATGAAGCCGGCCATAATGTTACAGTCAATGGAGAGCGCTATAGAGCCATGATTAATGACTTTTTCGTGCCTGAATTGGACGATGTTGATGTGGACGACCTTTGGTTCCAACAAGGCGGCGCTACATGCCATACAGCCAACGCAACAATCGATTTATTGAAGGAAACTTTTGGTGAGCGCATTATCTCGCGCCGTGGACCTGTGGCGTGGCCTCCAAGATCGTGCGATATAACACCGCTGGACTATTTCTTGTGGGGCTATGTGAAGTCGCTTGTCTACGCAGATAAGTCCGAGACGATTGACGTCTTGGAAGAGAATATTCGGCGCGTTATTGCTGACATACGGCCCCAATTGCTGCAAAAAGTAGTCGAAAATTGGGCCTCTCGGCTGGAATTTATTCGAGCCAGCCGCGGCGGCCACTTGCCCGAAATCATTTTTAAAACACAATAGCAAACCCTTATCTTTATAATAAAGCTAAATTCTTGGCTATAACATTAAATTATATACGTTTTATTTCATCTTGAAAACCTAACCGCTAAAAAAAACACCCTATATATGTATGTATAGAAAATGCTTCATTACCAGGCACACAGAAGGATGGCATAAGCAAATTTAAATTTGTGAATTTATATATGTATGTATATATGCGGATATATGTATATGTGTTGTGTGTATGTACATATGTGCCTCGCCACAGCAAAACATACGGTAAAATTTCTCAAGAAATCCAGCGCGCATTCATAGGCACAGCGCACATTCATAGGCACAGCATTGCATGTACAGTAGGGCGGGTCGATTTAAAAATCGCTCATTGCTCTATGAAAATCGTATTCTAGGGATCAAAATAAGAAACTTTGCCGAAGGAACCATACCTCTAAAACGAATTCTGATGTTCTGTGTTCTGAACTTCCAGCAAAACAATGCTTATTAATATACACATATGCATCTACATACAACCGCACACACAGGCCACTCACTTTATTCCTGTAAATGCGTATGTCGTCCAAAGCTAAAATTCTATGCCTAGCGACTACAAGAACAAAATGCATTAATAGGCGCAGGCGTAGCGGCCATCATCCTAGTTGCCATAGCGCTGAACAGTCGCGGCGGCGCCGAACAGTTTCAACTATTGTACTGTGCAACAAAAACTCATCATCAAAAAATTGATTTATAAATTCGAGCTCATAGTTCTAAGAGCAAGTACTTTCATTCATAAAACGAGCCACCCATATGCTAATTTTCTCGACAATTCGAAAATAGTCAATATTGGAATATTTCGCGTAGAATTATTTGCCAATATTCAATTTTTGTCAAGTCGAGTGCCCGCGGCTCCGTAAATATGTTTGCACCCATATATGTATGTAAATATATGTTTCTAAATGCTCGACAACCGCAGCTGCCTGTTCAAGGTTACTGTACATTAGGCCGGGTCGATTTGTGGGAAGGCAAAAAAATCGTCCGTATTTTTATATTCGTCTCATTCTCTCTCAGTTTGTTTTACGGAAGGTTTCACTTCTATCGCGTCTAACCGTTAGACTGGTATTTTTTTCTTTTTTGCTTCTGTTTTGTTGTTGTTGTATTCATTACAATTCATTAGTGTTGTGCGTTATTTGTTTTTATGTTGAGCGCGTAATGATTTCTTTATTCCCGCGGAAAGTTCAAGCAGAAATGGAAGCGAATTAGTTCTACCAAGCAGGCCGTACTTTGAAACACCCTGCAAGAAAAATTTGAGCTGGTGGCAAAGCT
The DNA here is from genome assembly GCF_028408465.1 of Anastrepha ludens. Classification (NCBI taxonomy): domain Eukaryota; kingdom Metazoa; phylum Arthropoda; class Insecta; order Diptera; family Tephritidae; genus Anastrepha; species Anastrepha ludens. Next base: position 127,404,210 of record NC_071500.1, on the reverse strand, counting down.
AATATGGTATGTAATTCGTGATTTGTAATATGAAATTTCTAAATTTGTGGGAGGAATTGAGGAATTTTGGTAATATGTATTTCTGTTCACGTATTGAAAGTAAAAAAACTTGAAACAAACTGAACTTTGCATTTCATTTTAATAATATGTATTTTTTACTATTACAATGATTTTCAATTCAAAATCCCATCCCTATCTACTTTTTGAGATATGGATACGAAGTAAATGGTAACCAGATTTTTTTTTCTTTGAGGAGTTTAAAAAATGCCTTATACATTGCAAAGGTGCCGTCGCACCAGTGGTATATGGGCCTCGCACCCACTAAAAATGATTATCCTAATCATAGACTTAGATTCACCCCGGAATTGCTCTCGCATAGCTACGGGATGGAGTTCCCTATTGCACTACATAATTTTCCTATTTGTACTTGCGTCCAATTCGCGGTTCTTCCTGCATGGGACGTTTGCGTTCTATATAGTAAACTATTGCATTTTCTCTCAACTATGTTGACTCTCTCAACTATCTTTGAAACTATATTATCGGCCGTTACATTTCCTACTACGGCTTGGAATTGTTCGCCCTCTTCTTGCCATATTTTCCATTCGAAAAATGTGTGTCTTGCGTCCTTTGATAAACTGTCACGAAGAGAATCAAATTTTCCCATCTTAAAAAGGTATTTCCTAAAAAACCGGTGACCGGCAAGAAACTGTGTGATGTTTACTTCTCCGTAAGGTCTGCTGTTCCACTGTTGAATGGCGCCGATTATTCTATGTGTCCATCTTCCTGCAGCTTCCACGTGCCATCTATCTTGCGACTTATGGATTGTTTGTGCACTTATTTCCTGCTGTTCTAGCAGCCAAATAGTTTTCCATTTCTACATCTTTCAAAGTTACCAATGACTTCCAGCAGTCAAAATATTCTTAGAGGTTTTCCATTTCATCGCGCAACGTTTCAAGCCTACCGAACGTAAGAAGGAACGTTAAGAAAATATTATCGAAATTTCTACTCAGTTTTAAATGCATACGCAAAGTGAAATTCCTCGAGTGGTGAGTCGTTCTCATGGCTTCAGTGCACAGGCAATTCGTGGCAAATTTGAAAAACAAACCAGATAGAAATTAGTGCGAAGTAAAGGAAATATAGAAACCAAAGCAGCTGGTTTCAAAGTTAGCCCAGAAATGGCAAGCTCGCGCCGATCAGGAATTAGGCCGATCGAGATTAGGAAGAAGACGCCGTTATCGTCAATGGTCCTCAGTATAAAGCAATTTTAAACGACTTTCTGTAGATATCCATATCTGATATCCTCAGTATGCGTTAACAAGTCAACCTCTTTCGATAAACTCATGGCCAACATTCAGGAGGTTTTAGCTGGGAATAGTGCCCCACTTATAACGAATCATTAAAAATTTAGCCGACCGCATGAAAAACTACCAGTGAGGCGAGCATTTGAGGGATGTGCTATTCCATAAATAATCATATGCACATCAGTTCAAAATAAATTCAGAATCAGTTTCATATCTCACGCCGTTATTATTTTAATTAATTTTCTATTCTTACCGTTGTTTTTTTCTGATTACCCTGCGGATGGGAGACTGTGCTTTTTATATGCGACTAGGGGTACCTCAGCTTTTTCTTGTACGCTGTATACTGGCCCTTTGATTTGGCTATGTTGTCAGCCTAAAAATGGAATCAGGATACGCAACACAGCTGAATAATGAGAGATTCTCATTTCATAGATCCCATCTGTCAAATTTAATTCAAGCGTACGAACTATCAAAAAAGGTGTGAAACATTCGGGAACCTAAACCAGTAAAGTTTTTTAATTTACTAGAAGCACTTCAGTTCAACTCCAGTGAATTTCCCTGCAAGGCATTTATATTTAGGTGAATATAAATATATATAACTCGCTCAATAGTAGTAGTAGTACGAGGTGCGGCTATCAAATAACAATCTTAACACTGATACTTCTCATATCCACATATCAAACCCACCTGAATCGCATTGCTAAAGCCTTCTCTCTCGCTTTTGTAAACAAAACAGTGTAGCCATAACCTTCACTCGCTATAGAGTTTTTAGTTTTCTGGCTCGCTGTAACATGGTTAGTATATGTAGCAATATTTATAGCGCAATGTAACGACCCGGATCATTCCACGTTCTCTGTTAAGCCTTGTACAGCACCTTAGTGTTAACGGATACCCCTTATTCAATGGATCTAGCGCAGTATGTTGTATGTTAAGGGGAAATATAATATTTTAGACTGTTAAAGCTGTGAAAGAGAAAGCCGTAAGCTTCTCCAAAGAACTATATTAGTAGAAAAAGGCTTCGAGCACTCTTTTGAGTAATTATAGATTTGCATAGAGCATTGCAGGGGTAAAAAAAGAATTTGTATTGCTGTAAGATTGAATTGTATATTTGTATTAAATAAAAATAAAACGTCTTAAAGCGCAAGTCCCTTTATTTAATAACCACACCTCGTATATATGCAGATAGTTTTGCGATATTAATTTATACATATAGAAGTATAGTAAAGGCAAAGCGAAGACGTTGAAGCGTTGACGACGACGTTGATGAAGCCACCGGTCAATTACCGATGAGCGAAGGGGCGGTAGACCCTATGCACATACATACATACACGCAACAACAGACAACTGCAGATAGACAGACTAATGGACAGTTGGATGTACTTAGGAACCGAAAAACATACAATATAAAAGTGATATTACGAGAAGCGCTGGGCAGCATTCGACTATACGTACTCGTACACATTCGCGTCCACGCAGAAGCTGGCTGCGCCTCTGTGATGTACTTGCCCACAATACAAGTTTAACGTAATCGCAACCTTAAGGAACCAACTTAGAGCCGGCTTAGTGCGTATGGTTGGATGTTCATTTGATGTTTATTTGTCTGCCTGTTGGCGTATATCAGCTGAGCTGCGGTCCTTTGTGAAGTCTGTTCCCCGTACCATTACAGACTGTAGAGCACACATTTATATACAGAAGTACGTATTTATTTGAATGTTTGAGTAAAGTTCTTCTTTTTTGTCATCCAATAATCTTATATATACAGACGTTGTAAGTATTATCTGCATTTGGAACTTGCCGTTGCGTCATATGTATATTTAAGACATTAAGGGCATAAAATATAGCAACTTGAAGGGACAACGCAGACTAAGCTTCTGCGCACTGTTGTTGTGGTAGGTCAGAGTGGAACAGTGGTGAAAAGTAAAAGAATCGATTAGCAAATTACCGCACAGATTTTTCTTCTTCATTTTTCTGTTTTCGAATGGATTCGTAATTAACTTACTTACTTAACTCACTTATTTAAAAAAAAAAATTCAACACAATTTAATTTTTTTTTCTAAACAAGTTGTTTCTAAAAAACTCTTATTAAACTCTTATTAAAAAAAGAAAAGTATACTTTTAAATATTCAACATTGAATAAATCACAAAATTATAAATTTTTTTTCAAAATTTTTTCAGTTTATTTTTTATTATACGGAAGCCAATTTTGTGGCATCGCTCATCTGAAAAACACAAATTATACTTTATATATGCCCATATGTACCTCGGATTAATTGAAAGATTAATTTTGCGCCACTTCAATTTTTTTTATTTAGTAAAACAGTTATTCAAAAATAAAATTTAATGATTATTTTGCGCCACATCTGAATAACTTTTTTATTTATTTAATTGCAGGGGTAAATTTTTTTTTATTTATTTAATAAAAAAGTTATTTAAATTTTTTTTATTTAGTAAAAAAGTTATTTAAAAATAAAATTGAATGATTAATTTTGTGCCACCTCAATTTTTTTATTTAGTAAAACAGCTATTCAAAAATAAAATTTAATGATTAATTTTGCACCACCTCAATTTTTTTTATTTAGTAAAAAAGTTATTTAAAAAAAAATGAATGATTAACTTTGCGCCAACTCTAAATAATTTTTTTATTTTTTTAATTGCAGGGGTAAATATTTTTTTTATTTATTTAATAAAAAAGTTATTTAAAAAACAAAATTGCATGATTGGCTTTGCGCCACCTCAATTTTTTTATTTAGTAAAAAAGTAATTCAAAAACAAAATTCAATGATTTTGCGCCACCTAAATTTTTTTTATTTAGGAAAAAAGTTATTTAAAAATAAAATTGAATGAATAATTTTGTGCCACCTCAATTTTTTTTATTTAGTAAAAAATAATTCAAAAATAAAATTGAATGATTAATTTTGTGCCACCTTACTTTTTTTTATTTAGTAAAGAAGTTAGTCGAAATCAAAATTGAATGATTAATTTTGCACCACACCTCAAAATTTTTTTTTTTAATTAGTAAAACAGTTATTCAAACAAAATTGGATGAAAAGTCTTGTAGAAAGATCTGTAAAAATGGATTCGTTTGAAGAACTCTATGCAAATTTCTTTATGTAAAAGTAAACGGCCAATGGATGGCAAAAAACAGCAATAAATTGAAGTAATCAACAAATTTCGCACGGAGCGAATGCACAAACGCATAGGCACAGACGCTGGTGAAGCAGCACAAAATGGATTGGAGGTCCAGCACTTAGCATCAGTTGGGAGAGTCACAACTCATGCGCAGAATTACCACAGATTAGATGGAAGTTAGCAAAAAAATAAAAGTTTGTGTGTGTCCCATTTATGGCGTCCAATAACTTAATGACATTGTCAGCATCTTAGGCTCGACACACGCACACACACAACTTGTGTTGCTACTCGTATTTCTACTTCTACCCAGAAAATCTGTGCATTAACGCAGCTCGGACAGAAAATTGAATTTATCCAAAAGTATGCATGCATTATGTAAGACAATAGTAACTTAAGCTTGGCATTCAGTTAAACGTCGATTAAGTTAGGTTTCTCATCCCAGAGCCGCTTTGCTTCGGCTCTGCGTCTTGCGCGCTCGAATCTCCAATGAACGTTAATAAATTGCCACGGGAATGGGAACACTCAAGAAATGAGAAACGGTCAAGAAAATAGAGCGACACTAGGCTTCACCTCAAGCAGGCATAATGCAGCAGCAATCAAATAACAATCCACAACTTCACAACAAAACAATGGAAACAAATCACACCAGCCTGGCAGTCACAGCCCCACGGCGTACTTGAGTACGCGTACGTTAGTCTGCAGGCTGGTGAAAATCTAACAAATCAACAATTGCCGTATGATTGCGACTAATGAGTCCAACAATTGCAAAAATCAGCCAGTCAAACAGACTGGCTGCGAGCGCGACAGTCAACTGAACTAAAGAAAAGAAAAAACAAAAAAAAAACAACTAGACACAAGATGCACGCGCAACTGCCAAACACCAGCTAGCAACATTTTGTGATTAGTTGGCGAAGGTTGTAGTCGACGTTGCTTCAACTGTAATGCTTGCTGACTGCCTTTGAAGTGACTTCCATCTAAGCAATTGACTGTACGTACACTTTCATAAGTATTGACTTTTTTCGTCGACTGTAGCCTATCTAGTTAAAGTTGCAATCCAAGTTAAGCGCTTGAACCGGTGCGCAAAGCCTTACTTAGACGCGACGACTTGAGTAGAGTTGAGCTGAGTTGAGTTGAGTTGATGACGAGGCTGGCGTCGACGCCATTGAAGAGGACGATGATGACGGCAATGACGACAACGACAACAAAGCGTATATCTTTAGATGTACGCCTGCGTCTGTGATGACAACAATGACGGCCGCTTAAGGCTGGCGACCGCATATTTTGCGCTACGTACGCATTTTTATGTGCCAACCTCTGCACAGTTGCGTTGATCTCCTGCAAACCCCATTGGGTTGGCATTTACGTAGGTATGTAAGTGGGTATGCCAATACTCAGGCTAAGTATGTACTTATGTAAGAAAGTAGTTGGGTAGTTGACCGAGTGGTATTACGCGGCGTGGAAGGGAAAAAATATGCAACACTCAGCAGAAGCTCGCAATGGTAAGTGACAGAGGGAAGGTGGAAAAATGTAACTTTGGAATCCTGTTAGTATTTCCTTGCTTGAGTTACTTGAACTAGCTTTGGATGCGCTATGTATTGGCCGGTGGCGGTCTTACAATAAGAAAAGCCTGCCGATCGGTTGGCGACTGCGTTAATGACAGGCGACGTATGGTTATACTGTTTACCAAATCAATATGGAAACGCAAAATAGCAAGAATTTTTATAAATGTACGAATTGCGATACCGGTGCTTGCCTCTCAGCTAATTTGACAGAATGGCAGCAGATGAGCGAACATAATTCGGATTTTGGTTCAAATTTTTTATTTTATAAGTAATTTTCTTCTTCCTACTCCCTTTCTACAGGTTCCAGCACTTGAAGTGTAACCAACTTCAGACCGCTCGCGCAGCTGTTGCACGGGCATCAACTGTCTGTTTGTTGGCTAAATGACAGTCCAGAGTATTTTTACAAGCGCGCGGAAGAATTTTGCTGAGAGTAAACGCGAAAAAAGAAAATCAGTAATGGATTTCAAACGTAATAGTGTGATTGCATTGTTTTTGGCTGGAGAACCACAACCAGCGATTGCTCGTGAGCTCGAGCACTTTAAAGTAAATAAAGCTTTTGTTTATCGCTCCATTACTCGTTACAACGATACTGGTAGCATCGCGAAACTTCATGGAGGTGGTCATCAAAAGTTGCGACGTCACGTGAAATGGGTCAAAAAGTGAAGAAGCAACTTGAGCGAAATCTCCGACGAAGTGCTAATCAAACGGCGAAAGAACTGACAATATCTGACCGTAGCATTCACCGCATACTGAAAAATGATCTCAAAGTAAAGCTCTACAAGATCCAAAAAGCGCATCACACACCAAAGCAGCAACAAGTCAGACTAGAGAGAGCGAAAGAGTTGTTTCGCTTGGCCGAAAGGGGTTAGTTTCCGATCATTGTGTTTTTTTATGAAAAAATTTTTCGAATTGAGCAATTCGTAAACTCCGAAGAAGATAGGGTTTATTTGACCGACCGTTCATACGAGAATTTGAGTCATCGATTGGCCACCAGGAGGCAGCACCGCCACAGGTAATGGTTTGGGCCACTGTAACCACACTCTACTTTGCTAATACCAGGACAATCAAACGTACAAAACATTGATGTTGGTCTAGTGCCACCACCTCAAATGAACCCGCCTTAGTTCCTTGCCTATATTAATCTTAGCTATCTTTTCATTTTTGTTTATTTTCGCTGGCTATTATGACACTCTCTTTCTCAATTCTCTCATATACCTCAACTACATTCAGGTCACGGCAAAATTCCGTAAATTTTTTCTCGTCAAACTGTTCATTTTTATTCCATCATCCTTATGGTGTAAATAGAATTAAATCGGTGAACGAACTTCTACCATTGGAGTATATTCGCAGATAAGTAAGACGATAATTCAATCTACAATGCCCTGTTAGAATTCCTGTATTGTTTCTAGAAAAACATAATTTTTTTCTTACTTGTATTACTCCTCTTCGAAGCCTAGGCCTCTGCAAGGCTTTTATGTCCACGAAGTATTGATCTACTCCAAGTATTTTTGGCCGACTCCGATTTCTACTTCCTTACAGGTCCCATTCTATCCCCACGCTTTCTATACTGTCAAGCGACTTTCTTAATATTATATGTGACCTATCCATCTTCGTTGTCTTCCCTTGATTTACATTACTATGAGTTCCATTTCTAAAATTATTCTAATTTAGTTTCACACAATAAAAAAAATCCGTTTAAGTTAAAGCTACCTATCATTGATATTGATTGCAATAAACCCAGTTGAGGTCTTCTACCGGTCTTACCGGTCATCGGCTTCCCCTAACTGTTGTTAAAGGGAGCTCTATTTCTTCGTGTGCTATTTCGAAAGCCCCCTGGCCCCAGTCGTTTCTTTATCATGCTATCCTGCGCCAGTGGGACGCACCAAGTGAAGGCAAGTCCTTCTCCACCGGATCTTTCCAACGCAAAGAGGCCTTCCCCTTCCTCTGCTACCACCAGCTGGTACCGCATCGAATACTTTCAGAGCCAGAGCGTTTGTATAGATTCGGACGACATGACCCAACCAGCGTACCCGCTGGATCTTTATTCGCTGCGCCTTGTCTATGTCGTCGTAAAGCGCATATAGGTAATCGTTCCATCCCGTTGTCATCGTGCAAAGAACCAAAAACCATGCGCAAATACACGCAAGCTTTTTGTTCTGGTCTAAGATATTCAGCTTATCAAGATATTCCAGAACCAGTTTTGATGGAACCTAGAAAGAGTTGAGAGCCTTGACTGCTGCGTGTATATTACTAAGGATAGCCATGCTTCTGTTGTTATTACCTGCGTTCCAGAATAAGATGGGTGCTTCTCTCTGCTAGACTTCCACTTGAAATATATTTGTATGTTTGCCTAACGCTTCCGAGTATATTGAGTGAGGGATTCCTTGCCTAATAGGCTGGGAATTCCATAGTTCGATTCGATTATTGTAAAAGCTGATATAAAGCAGAAGAGGAGGAAACTATAATATAAGACACCTCCTTTGTGAGTGAGGAAGATTAGCTAAAGATAAAAGCTTTACACGCTTGGTAGTGAATTTTTAATAGATCTAGCGGATGTAACGCATCTTAAGCTAACGAAGTTAAGTCCGTTTATAAAAGCCGCAGGATGATTTAAAAGGGATCCCATAGTGTAAGGAAGAAGTTCCAGTTCCAGTTCCCAAGTCTTTTTATTGCCCAGTTCAGTCTTGAAGCGTTTCAATGAACTATGAAACTGCATACTTAGAATTTTTCTAAGCTTTAAGGTTAAAAATGTCAAAATTTAGAAAAGAATGTTTTAGAGTTTTTCTAAATTCTTTATAAAGTTTGATTTGTGTGGGTTTGACAAAAGAATGAGCAATATTTAGAAGAAGAAAAATTACATGGTGCGAATGCAGAGGCTGGCAATCCAAACTTTGTAGGGCATCGTCATATTAAAAATAGTAGCTGCCTACTTTCAGAAAAGATAGTAGACACATTGAAATTCAAATTTGAAAAGGTCGAGCAAAGAAGCACCAGGAGATTTGGTTGTTACTAAAACACTCAGGCTAAAAATCCCATTGTATTTAGAGCTCTGGAAAGAGGGTAGATAGTCAAGGAGGGAAGGAGAGAAGTATCAGAGAAAGAGATAGGAAAGAATAGACACCGAGACAAAGGTAGTAAGTCCTGTGAGAATTTTCCAAATTCTTTGGCAAATCTGTAAATATCCTCCAGTTTTAGAGAACGGATACAACTCATTCTCACTCATTGCTCATTGCTATCCACCTCCTCCAAGTCAGACAGACACACTGATGATTCCAATGGTGGTCATATGCTGACCCCATAGGTTGTGTCCTGTAATAATACCGACCATCAACCGAACGTCTTTTCTTCCAAGTGCCAGGAGAAAATTTGACAGTTTTCTACTCGGATTTGTCACAAAACACTTTGCAGTTCTGCAGCGTTCTAGAGCGGACCATCACTCTTTATGTGGATTACATACATAATCGCTGACCCAATTCATGATTCCTGCGCAACTGATTCCGATTATTGGCTCTTTCCCTTGTGGGGTAACCGCTCATCCACGGTTGGCCAATTCATCGGCAATTTCGTTTCCTTGAACACCGGAGTGTCCTGGAACCCATATAAGTACAAGCCTGTTTTGTTTTGCGACAGAATTAAGCTTCTTCTTACATTCTTGAATAATCTTTGAGGTTTGATTCGCTAGAAGACACATTACTTCGGCTGCAAAGCAAACTGGTAATGAAGTAGTTCAGGTTGGTAGGTTTGGCTGCCAGATAGCTGCTTTAGCACAACTATAGGTGTGTATATATTTATGTGTATACATACATACGTGCATGTGTGCTTGCCTCAGAACTTCCATCCGTAAATTCACTGCTAAATGGGAGAGTATTGCGCATGCGCGCCATCTTCGCACTAAAATGAGTACGCGACTCGACGCGTACCAATCGTCCCGATTCATTAACGCGCACTCAATTTCACTCTTTTTCTTATTTTACGCCAACTGTGTTTTATGATCTTCACAGCGCGACATTGCTTTTTGTTAATTTCTTGTAGTTTTAATTTTTTTGCTAAAATGTTGTTTTTGTTCTTTGCATTCGGCGCCGTGGCCAACTATTAATTTCTGCATGCGCATCCAATTTCTGCAATTGAATGCTTAAATACAAATTTTTTTTTTCAGTTACCAGTCACTAAAGGGCTTTGCCTCTTCGTTTTCTTCTTCTTCTTCAATTTTTGCTGGAGTTTGTTTGTTAATTTTCTGTAACGAAGCGTTTGCTTGCCCTGCTGCTGTTACTCCCCCTCCGCCACATCCCGACCTGCCCCGTGCTTCCATCAATCCGAAAAAAATTTGTTTACATTGCATTGAAGTTCAGCAGAAGTTCATTCGAGTCTCTTTCTTTACGCCGCTGATTTGTTTTGCTGTTGCTTGAAATGTTCTCTTTATTGTCTGCTTACTTGTGCATGATACTGTGTTTTTGCACACGTTGGGTTGTTTATTGTGGCTGGTGCCTTGACTGTGAAAATATCGTGGCATATGCTGCAGGCAATGTTCGCTTCTTCCCGTAGCTTTGTGTTTGTAGTTTTGTTTTTTACTATACTTTCCTGCCTTCTCCATTGTTTTCTTTTTATGTTCAATCATAATCGTGTTTCTTTTACCGTTTCCCATCTCTTCCTGCTGAATATTGATTTAAGATTTTGGTGCTCCTTGAAATCGTTTGTATGTCGGTTACTTTGGGTGAACGATTTGAGTTGGTTGGAGTTTCAGAACTTACGAGAAGGAAAAGCAGAAATACATACAAATCAATTTTCTTATCCAAAGCTTTGGACATTTTCCATCTAAACTCTGGAGTTTTTCATTAAGGGCGCTAGAACTTTGAAATTTAATACTACAAACATTTAAAGTGAAGGAGGAATTTCAGAGGTCTTCCTTAGGATGGCATTTTCGCATTAATGAGGCTCATTTTCGCTTTCTATTCTACAAAAGATGTTTGAACCTTTACACGTTGGCAACGGCAGTTAACGCAGCGAATAAAGATCTAGCAGCTTCTTTTAGCTTCGTTGGCTGGGTCATGTCGTCCGGATTGATACAAGCGCTCCGGCTCTGAAAGTATTCGATGCGGTACCAGCTAGTAATAGCAGAGGAAGAGAAAGGCTTCCTAACTCGGCCAAAATCGCGTAAGCGGTTATCGCGTCAATTCAGAAGAAGAAGAGGCCTAATTTCATAAAGAATGTTAGTTACGGTGACCTTAAGAGCGGAGGTGTTGGCCATAGACTATTATCTTGTCACGTAATTCCACAGCTAATAGTCGGCCGGCGATCTCGGCCACCAGTGAATATCACCTCCATGTGAGATGACGCAGCCCTCAAACTTGCAATAAATTCAATGTTTCAATGCTTGTGAGATCCGTACCATACAACCAAGGCCACAAATCTTATCGTCATCGTCCGAATTCAGGTATTATTTACAGTAAATGCAAGACCAATGAACTTACCTTCGGCAAACCTTACCATTTTTGTTCATAGTCAATTTCCATTCAAGAATTCAGGAGATTTCTCCCGCTTATCCAACAACACAACACCACACTTTCTTGGGTCCCTTGCCACTCTGGAGTGAAAGTGAAAGAGCTCATGAGTGTGGAAGGAAAGGATCTAAGCTTGATCTTAAGCGAGTGGCAGAAGGCATAAGCATTCCTCTAAACGAACTATAATCACGGAAACTATTAGAAGGTGATCTCTGGCTACTAACTGCAGGCTCTCCAAAGCGCTCTGGCCAAAACTGAATCTTAAAAGGAGAAAATGTTGGCTTAGATTGAACTGACCAACTACCAACTTCCTTATAGGTGTTATAACGCGTCACTGCACTATTGGCACCCTAGCCTGTAGAATGGGTGTACCCCACAATGACTTTTGCAAGAGTTGCCAAATATCTTGGCAATTATTTCTTTGAGGAGCTGGGAATTTCGTAAAATGTTTCACTGGAGGGACTACTTATAGTTAGTTACCTTCCTAAAAAGATCTAAGTGCTTCAAGCAATTTAGTTAGGGGATGGAAATCAAAAGCAGCTATCACAATGGGCCTTAGGGTCACCGAGTGTCTCGTTTTAGCTAAGCAACCTGGGTAACCTTACCTAACCTAGCCAGTCTGTGAACGTAGCTGCTTGTGCACCTTCGAGGAAATAAGGCCCTTATTGATATCAGTGAACGAAAACTCACACCAACCAGTGACTTTTCTGAAGTGGAGGTGTACCTGACCTGAATTTACCGTAGATTCCTACAATTCAAATTATTTCCGAAACCGCTAAAGCAAAACTGAACCTCATTCCTGACCATGATTTTTCCACTGATTTTGATTGTAAATTTTAACAATTTGTTGAATCTTCCATGGTTAGATTTTAATATTTAATAAGTACGTTTCAGGTTCGTCACTCAGCGGAGTGGAAAAACTAATCGGAATACTCAACATGCGTTCAGATTAATCCACCTACTGTTTTTTTTTTTTTTTTTTTTTTTTTTTGTCGGGACAACTAGCAAGTGCAGCACTCAGACATTAATTGAGTCCATTGTACTACACTTGGATTCCCTTTTAATTTTCTTTAAATCTACCCGATCTCCGAAGAAATCTGAGTAGATCTTGTGGTGCCAAGGAGCCAAGATGGTCGCTTCTTAACACATCAGTGCCAAAGACCTCAAACCTGATTCGAGCGAAGGCGGGGCAGACACACAGGAAGTGGTCCGCCGTCTCATCCTCCTCTTCACAAGCTGGGCAGAGTACACTGTCTGAGATGCCCAACCTTTCCATGTGCTTTGCCCACAGAAAGTGGCCCGTCATCAGTCCTACCAGCCGTCTGCACTCCCCTCTGCTTAATGACAGAAGGGTTTGCGACAGTCGATCGGACATGACAGGTAACATCAGTTTTGTCCATCTGCAGCCTCTCTCAGCCTGCCAAGCTCGCTTGTGGGTAGTAGTTACCCATTTGCTAACCGTGGCCGTGATGGCCGCAGAGGGGAGTGGCAAAGCGGGCTCTGGGCCAAAGAAGTTGGCCTCAGAGCCCATCTTAGCTAAGGAGTCAGAGGTCTCGTTACCCGCGATACCCACGTGTCCCGGGACCCATGTTAGCATCAGGCTATTATGTCTGCCGACATAGTTCAGCCTGGATTTACAGGACTTCACTACCCCTGATGTGGTTTGAGGGCTGTCTAAGGCCATAAGCGCTGCTTGGCTGTCGCTGCAGACACATATAGATCTGCCTCTCCATCGTTTTTCCACAACAAAGTTCATCGCTTCTTGAACTGCATACACCTCCGCTTGAAACACAGATGCATGCATTCCAAGAGCAAAGTGCAGTTCTGTCCCGCTGGATTCCACGTAGACCCCAGAGCCGGAGCCATGCTCGGTCCTGGAGCCATCCGTAAAAATGCGAAAACAGTGTTTGCCGGGCTCATTTTCTGAGTCTCCCCACAACTGAGCCTCTGGTAGCACTACACTGTATCTCTTTTCAAGTACGACCCTTGATGGCATGGAGTCAAGGGGCATGGAGAGAATCGTTGGATCGATGTCCATGCCTTCTCTGTGTTCCAATGCCGGACAAGGGCCGTACCAGTTCCCACTGTGTTTCAGTCTGCAGATGGCCTTCAAGGCCTCTCCTCGGATGAAAGCATCAAGTGGTGGTAAACCAATCAGAGCATCTAGTGCCGGGCCTGAAGTAGTCGGAAAAGCTCCGGTGCAACAGATGGCCACAGTGCGTTGTAGTCTCGATAAGGTCCTCCTGACTCCCACTAGGGAGAGTCTGCTCATCCAGACCACTGATGCATAGGTGATAATGGGTCTTATCATAGCCGTGTAGATCCATAGGACCTTGCTAGGAGAGAGACCCCACGTTTTCCCAAAGACACCTTTGCACTGCCAGAAAGCTGTGAGCGCTTTTGATGCCTTTGTTTCAACGTGTGATTTCCATAGGAGCTTGCTATCGAGGATTACTCCAAGATATTTGATTTCCTTGGATAGCTGGATTGTGACTCCTTTTAGCTTTGGCAGAACGAGTCCATCAAGCTTCCTCCTTCTGGTAAAGAGGATAATACCAGTCTTGGCGGGATTTGCCGACAGCCCGTTCGCACAGCACCAAGTGTCAATCCGATCCAGAGTTTTCTGCACTTTCCTGCAGATGTTCGTAAGCGATGAGCCTGTTACCAAACAAGCAACATCGTCCGCATATGCTTGTGCGCAGACTCCCGAATCGTTTAAGGTGGTGAGTAGAGGATCGATTACCATGCACCAGAGCAACGGAGACAGCACACCGCCTTGGGGGCAGCCTCTGTTAACCCCAGATGACACCAGCAGATCTTCCTCTGCTCGCACCGAAATGATTCTTTGGGCCAGCATCGAACGAATCCAATTTACTAGCACCCGGTCTACGCCGTGCCTACTAGCAGAGTTACACATACTATCAAAAGTGGCATTATCAAACGCCCCCTCTATGTCTAAAAAGATACCCATAGCGTAGTCCCTCCTGTCGATGGCCAGCTCTACCCTAGCAACAAGGTTTTGCAGTGCCGACTCGCAGGATTTTCCACTCTGATAGGCATGCTGAAATAGAGACAGAGGGTGAGCCTTCAGCGACTTCTGACGTATGCGCAGTTCCACCAGTCGTTCGAGACTTTTCAGCATGAAGGAGGTCATGCTGATGGGTCTAAAGCTTTTGGGGCTGGTGTAGTCGTCTTTTCCAACCTTTGGGATGGAAGCGACCCTCACCATCCTCCAAGAGCGTGGTATGTAAGCCAGTGCCAGGCATGCCGAGAAGATTTTCTTCAGGGCTGCTGTCACGAACTCTGCACCCTCCTTCAGCATGGCAGGAAATATGCCATCTGGTCCGGGCGACTTGTAGTCGCCAAAAGATTTGATGGCAAATCGAATGGCGGCCTCATTCACCACAGATCTGGCAACGAACGAGTCATGCCGAGAAGGTGTAGCAGCTCTGACAACTGCCTCTATCAATAAGGGCTGTTGCCGGCTGATGCTTATCTGATTACCAGGAAAGTGAGACTCCATCAGCAAGCTGAGTGTCTCACTTTTCCGCTCCGTGAAGGAGCCATCAGATTTCCTAAGTGACCCCAGCTTTGCCGTTGGGTCCCTTTTCAGGATCCTAACCAGTTTCGCCGTGTCACTCAGAGATTCAATACCGCTGCAGAATTCCCTAAATGAGGCTCTTTTCGATTCCCGAATAAGCCTCTTGTAGTTCTTCTGAACATCACGGTAGAACACCCGGTTTAGAAATTTTCTCGACTCGCGCCTCAGCATCTGGAGCTCTCGATTCCACCAAGGAACGGGAGTCCGGCTGGGGAAAGGTCGAATTGGACAGGCTGACTCAAAACATTCGGTTAGGGCAGCGTTGAGTTTCTCAACAGCCGCCTCAATGGCCTGTTCTTTTCGAAGTCTTGGTGGCGCAACGCCAAGGTCCCGCAACGCCTCCCTAAACTTCTGCCAGTCTGTTTTTCTTGGGTTTCTAGAGGGCAATGGCATTTGTGCCTCCTCGCCACACTGAAACTCAATGTACCTGTGGTCCGAGCACGAATCTTCGGCAAGGACCCTCCAGTTCTTGATTGACCACCCAAGTTTTGAGTTTGATAGGGTTAGATCAATCACCTCCTGTCTTCTAGCCGTTACAAACGTTGGCTGTGAACCCTTGTTTTGTATGTCTAGGCAGGAGGACGCGATAAATTCGAATAGTCGAGAGCCCCGTCCATTGCACTTGCTGCTGCCCCAGATTGTATGCTGGGCATTAGCATCGCAACATAGGATGAGGCCTAGACTGCGCCGCTCACAGAACCTCACGAGACTAGTGGCCTTCCCGGGTGGTGGCCCTTCCAGAGCATCGTAAGGAAAGTAAGCAGATGCAATCACAAACTTCGACCATCCGCGTCTACCTCTATAACACACCTACTGTTAGTAGCTGCTCTAATTTTCTCTACGGCTTACTATACTACGCAAAACGGGTCATCCAGCGGCGCTCTTACGCTTTGACTCGGTTTTCTAAGTCGTTTGTCATGCCCACGAGCTCTCGAAACACCATTTTATCCTTATGCCCGATGCAAATTTACGTAGAACTGCCGTGGTGTTATAAAGATCTTCGACATTTTGAAGCATATTTAACTCAAAATCCTTGACCGCAGCTAGTCGATCGAGAGGGGAAGTTAATTTTTGAAAGAAACGAGGTCTATCTTACTTATTAGCTTTAACACCATATAATCGATCTCAACTTGAAAACCCTTGGAGGGGTCTGAAAGTCTGTACGCATCTCTCTAGTAGAGAGTTGTTTCTAGGTGAGGTCCCTATTTAAAATTGGGCGTAAGACAGGTTTCGTATGTAGAAATCGACGCAAGTGGGGAAAAACCTTGATCGCCATTCACTTGGGAGTGCCCAGGATGATTCTTCTGCACATAGTCCAAGCAGCTAACAACTTCCGGCCTTCGCCCAAGTATCCTCTGGGCATGGGTTAGCACGAGAAAGAAATGAATTTTGTTAAGGGGTTAGAGACACTCAGAGGCTCGAAAAAATGATGATTTTCAATCATTTGTTTTTTTTTTTTTGCTTTATTTTACAAAAATAAAAACATGGCATTAATACCTCATGTCTCGACTTGACTTTAGCAAAATTTCAAATGAATTTCCTTGGAGATTCATCTAAAATCAATCGGACAAGAGAAATTAGTTTTATTAATATTGTAGATAATCTTGTGCCTGATCGTAGCTTTTTTCTGTTTTTCAAAATTAACAATATGGCGGCCTCAGGAAATATATTTCAGATTTTCGAGAAAAAAAAATCAAATATTATTTGTTAAAAAATAGAAATTTTTGAAAAAAAAATCTTTCGATCAGGCACGAGTTTTTATAGGTATTTTTCAAAAATAGTATAAATTTATTAAAATCTACCAAGCGGTTTCACATCTATACAGACGGCTCTAAAACTTTAGATGGAGTGGGAGCGGGTATTTACTGCTCAAAACTAGGGATAAGGCAGCCAACAAGCTGCCAGACAGCAGCAGCATTTTCCAAGCGGAAGTTTTTGCTGTGCGGAAAGCCGCGGAGCTAGCCTATACTAGAGCAAGAAAGAACTCGACAATTAATATGTACGTGGATAGTCAAGCAGCAATAAAAACAATAAGCTCATATTGTATTAAGTCCAAAAATGTTCGACGGAGGCCAGGGAGGGCATAGAAAGGCTAGCCGCAAACAGTAGGCTGCATGTCTACTGGGTACCCGGTCACAAAGGCATTATGGGGACCGAAACAGTAGATAAGATAGCAAACAGTGCTGTTAGACTACCTTTTGAGCCAGAGAACGACATACCAAAACCGCTAAACACAATATACAATGAAATGGACGACCACATGAAAAGGCGAGTGGAAGCTAGGTGACTAATCTGACCACATGCAAAACAGCAAAAGTTATGTGTAGAACTAACGACAAAAAACTGACTCAATTCGTACTTACGCTCTAGCCAAAGGACTGCAGAACTATCATAGGTATGCTAACAGGTAATAATCTCTTGGCTGCACATGCGTACAAGATAGGGATTGCTAACACGGACAAATACAGGAAATGCAGAGAGGATGTTGAGGAAACTTTAGAACACCTTCTGTGCGTTTGTCCGGCATTATTAAAAACGCGATTAAGATGCCTGGGAGCCCCACTGTTTGAGGGCCTGAAGGACGTCTCAAAAGCAGAACTCCCAGCTCTACTTAGATTCGCCAAAAGCGCTGACATCCTATATGATGTCTACTTTAGGTATTCATAGAGGTCGGTCTCCATCTGGTATCGCTAGGGACCAAAAGGTCTATACGTGGCTAATTGCCAACCAGGCTAACCTAACCTACCAAGCGGTTTTTAAGTTACAGTGATCACCAGTTAAAAAAAAATAGTTTTATTAAAAACGCATTTAAAGTTTCCCGAACCTCCCGGAGCGCTCGAGCGCCCGATCGCCCTTTTTTTTTAATAACTCGAAAAGTATTTGTCGGATTCGCTTCAAATTTTCACACAACATTTTTAAGATATTATACTTTAAAAAAACTTAAACAAAAATCCAATTTTTTGAAAACTCTAACTACCCCTAACCGCTTAATCTCGGCCGAAATCACGTAAACGGTTATCGCGCCAATCAAGAAGAAGCAGTAAGGTTTGAGTGAAAGAAAGTGAAATTTCCGCACTTTACTTACATTTAACGGTGAGATTCTCTATCAAACATGCTGGAAATTTCAAATCTATTTATACACTGGGTCACAGAATATTTTGATGGGCGCTTCACAGATAACGAACGTTTTAGATTTGTTCAGATTTCTATTTCCGGAATTCAAGAATCAAGATGGAACGTAGACTTATTATGTTCTATGCCAACGATGAATACAATTAATGTGTGGCTTCCAGTTGTTAACAAGCACACGATTCTTATTGCAAGTCGGGAGCCACAATTTAACGCTTTTCAACTCCACTGCAGCTACATCATCACTGCCTCATCCGTTTCCCCAATAACTGAAATGTACTCTTTCCGCCTACTAATTTCCATTTCCCTCAGAATATGAAATACTTAAAATTTTGTCTTTTATTATTTTTATTTTACATAAAATTTAATATTGCATATAAAATTATTTTATAAACCTTAAACTTAACTCTGCGTGTACAAAAAAGCCTAATATCAAATAATCTCACTATATTCATTAATACTGGCACTCTTCGCCCAAGCGCTCAATTTCGTCCAGAATAAAATCCAACTCCGTCGCTTCTAGCACAGGGAAACAAGTGAAGACCATGCGAAAGAAATTGCCCAAACCGCGGTACAGTAGCGGCGTGTAGCCGATCATCAGCGTACCGCTATAAGCCATGCGCTCTTTGATTTTGGGCGCAACCTAAAATCAGTAAGCAGTTTAATGCCTAAAAACTCACACTTGATTGTAAATTTCCTTATACTCACCGCAAATAAACGTTCTCGCCACTCTGGCGTTTCTTCGAGACCTCGCAACGCCTTCGGTATGTACCAAAAACAAACATTCATGTACTGATAATCATCCAAGACCAAACGAAAACGATCACTCCCACGCTGCTTAATTTTCTCAATAAGAACTTTTGAGATGTCTATCGCATGATCCAAGAGCCGCCCAAAACTACCATAACCGCGAGCCTTCAGCATTAGCCAAAATTTGAAAGCATCAATTTTGCGTCCGCACTGTATACTCTTATTGCCGGTGTCGTAGGATACATCGTAGAATTTGTCCTGTTGAAAGAGATAGTTGACTTGTATGCTATTGCAGTGCGTGAGTAGTTCACGTTCACGCGTGACAAATAGCGAGCATTGCAACGGAGCGCCGAGTGATTTGTGTGGATTCCAAGAGAAAGAGTTGGTGCGCTCCAGCCCGGCCAGTAGCTGACGGTTTTGATAGGATAATAGAGCTGCACCCCCTAGGCATGCCTAAAGGAGTTCGAAAAGAAAATTCGCTTATATGCTAATGAAATTAGGCCAAATAATAATTTTTTCTATGCTCACATCCACATGCAACCACAATCCATATTTCTCGCACACATCAGCTGTTGCATTGAGATCATCGAATGCGCCCAAAACTGTTGTGCCGGCGGTAGCGTTCACAAAAAATGGTTCACATCCCGTTTCTTGCGCTTTCATAATCTTCGCTTCCAAATCGGTTGACAACATTTGGCCGCGTTCATTCGTTTTCACAACGACACAATTATCGGCGCCTAGACCCAACCAATGGGCGGCCTTAATGAAACTATAATGCGACTCTTCAGATGTGAAGAGCACAAGTGGACGCATGCCAAACATGCCGGCAGTCTTGACATGCGGATGCCGCTTATAGCGGGCCAAGACAAGGCCATACCTGCATGTGAAGAGGAGAGAGGTGTGGTATGTTATAAAATACGTGTGAAGCTCTATGCACTGTGAAAAAATTAGAGTCTAAAATTTTCGTTTTTCATTGTAACGACAAGAAAAAATAAGTTGCAGAAAATACAAACAACTAATATACGAAGGTCGTTCGAAATGTCCGTGCAAAGTCATAGAGATGGCCCTACTGGCGCGTATCGAGATTATGTTTAGTTAGTAGAGTCTCACGGAGGAACACATACCAAATTTCAGCCAGATCGGTATATTCCTTTGTGTTTGGCATTCGTTTGAAACGAGGAAGTCAAGTGATTTTCCTTTTCCATCGCGACAACGCACCAGCTCCCGTCTCAGCAGTTGTGCTCGCAAAATTAATGGGAATGCAGTTGCAACTCGTTTCACATCCCTTCTATTCTCCAGAATTGGCTGGGGAAGGCGATTGCAGAAACTAATGGCTGTTTTTCAGACTTGGGCAAATCCTATCATTCGCAAGGGATCAACAAACTATAGCAAACTATAACAGAATTTTTCAAATATAAGCTTTGTATCAAACTCAGTATATGGTTAACTTCGGTTTTTTAAACAAAAAAATAAATAATTGGCGCCTACACTGTTTCTGGGTGTTTGGCCGAGCTCGTCCTCCTAGTTGTGGTGTGCGGCTTGAGGTTGTTCCACAAATAATGGGACCTACATGCCATCTCCGAACGGCTGATGGTTTTTTTATGAAGAGCTTTTGCATTGCAGAAATACTCTCGAAGGCTTGCCACTGCCTACTTACGGGTGAACGCTGTTAGAAAAAACTTTTTCTATCATTTTGCTGTTTCATGAATCGAGATTCGAACCTACGCACTTGCAAATGGTAGTCGCGCACCATGTGGCTGACCACATATATTTGTAAATATATTGGAAGAAAATCTTAAACTGATAATGGAAAACCTGTTCTGCAATATAACCCGCCCATTTTTGAAAATATAATATACCAATTTATTATACACTAATTTATTTTATCCAAATTTGATTGAATTTTTTCTCTCGAAGCTTGTAACAAATAAAACGTGGAATCGAAGCATATAACTGGGTATGATATTCCAAGTCTTTCTAGGAAATTTTTCACCGGAGTAACTTTTCAATATATAATATATACAAAAATCGTTAAATCTAATATTTTGGTCTGAAACTTTTCAGTGCTCTTCGTGTGTTAAGGGGCTTGAGGCAGTCAGAATGTTCAAAAATTGCATTTTCTTAAAGTATAATATCTTAAAAATATTGTGTGAAAATTTGAAGTGAGTCCGACAAATACTTTACGAGTTATTCAACAATTAAGAAAGGGCGCTCGGACGCTCCGGTGATCGATAGCAAAATTTTAAATGCGTTTTTCTCAAAACTATGTTTTTTGAACTGGTGATCACTGTAACTTAAAAATCGCTTTGTAGATTTCAATAAAATGTATACTGCTTTTGAGAAACATACAAAACTCGTGACTAATCGAAGAAATTTTTCTTTAAAAATTTCGATTTTTTTAAACAATTAATTGTCAGTTTTTTATTCTCGAAAATCTGAAAAATAGGCTTCGATCAGGTACAAGATTTTAGATGAATCTCCAAGGACTTGTGATGATCACCGCAAGGGACTTCTGAAGAAGCGGGCTTCACACAAACAGCGATAACTTTTACAATATATATTTTTTTTTAAATTTTGCTAACGTCAAGTCGAAACATGATGATTAATGCTATGTTTTTATTTTTGTTAAATAAAGGAATTGACTAGCAAAACAAAAATTATTGAAAATCATCATTTTTCGAGCCTCTGACTACCTGTAACCCCTTCAAGAACAAATAAACAGATTCTGTTTATGAATGCGATTTTAGAAATTTTTTCGTCAGATAGTAGTTTGATTGTTAACAGGTATTAAGGAAGGAAAGCTAACATAAATGGCTAACATTTCGTTGGTATTATTTGGAGTTATCTTCATCCTCATTCAAATAATTCAAAATGATTTTCTTATAATAATTTCTTCAAGTGCTGCTGCTAAAATATAACATTACAACCAATTTCAATTTTTATTTTTCATCCATTATTTTGACAACCCTGCTAAATTGAGCCTCCTTGCCTTCGGCTCCAAGGCTCACTCAAATATGGTTAGCATGAAAGCACTTGAGCGGTCAAAATAGTTGTCAGACCCACCCAAAAGTACGTATTTATGCAAGTATTTTTCTATGTCGGCCCGTTTGCATGTCTTGCGGTCTGCCTGACAGTCGTGAAGTGAGTAATTAGCCCTAAAGTAACACTTGCCATTGAACATCTTGATAGCGCGCCAAAGCTGACTGCAAACAAACAAAACGCAGCACAGCTGATGCTTACAATGCATCAAAGTCAAGTATTGGCCGCTGGCATAACTGTTTTGCATACATTGGAGTATATAGCATAGTATTTCATGTTACTAAAGAAACATAAATTCCAAGTGTTAGCATTGGTTTTGTATACTCACATATTTGATATGGAACCACCAGGTGCGAAGATGCCGTCACCTCCAGCATAGCCGGCCAATTGGCAAACGGTGTGTATGATTTCCGTTTCCATCAGCGAGAAGACGGGACCTACTTCATAAGTGTAACTGTAGTTGAAGAATGATAGAAAACGAAATGTAAACATGTAAAAAATCAAGTGTGAAATTATAGCTAAAGGTGAATGCGCACAAAGGAGACTTATTTGTATGTAATTAAAAAAAATATTATATTACCTTGCCGAAACTGTTTACTTTTCTGTTTTACTCTTAAATTAGTATTTTAAATTTTATATTTTTATTTATTTATTATTTTTTTATTTTTATTTCATGATTTTCTTTCTTTACTTACGCACTAGCGTTGAGCGCATCGGTAATCCATTGCCCCATTAGCCCATACGGATCCATTTGGCCGAAGAGCTGATTGTGAAACCGGCCATGATTGGTTTTTACTGAATATTCAATCACCAATCGACATAAATCCTGTATCTCTTTTATGGTGTGCGTTTTATTCTCATCGATACTCAGGTCAATCAATTGCTATGAGAAAGTTTTTTTTATTAATAATTTAATTATAAAATACATACATATAAAGTGAATAACCTAAACAAATTATGAGGTTTTTGCACTGCCGCTTATCAACTGTCATTAAGCGCAAAGCAGCTTCCCCAATAGATAAAGCAAAGTAAATAAACTGCAATTTTTTATTTTGCATTAGTTGTTTTTTATTTGATTATTTGTATATTTGATTATGTAAGAGAATGCAAAGCTTTCCCATGATTCCTTTATCAACAAAAAAACTATCTATATACATTAGGGCGGGTAAATTTGTATTGAATTATTTATTTTTTACTTTTTTTTAATTTTTCATTCCAGAACAATTCATATTTTCAAGCTCACATGCTTTCTTTATCAACAAAAAAAAAGACAATATCTATATACATACATTAGAGCGGGTCAATTTTTATAGAATTATTTTTTTTACTTTTCTTAACTTTTCAGTGTACTTATAGAATAATTATTATTTTCAAGCCCACATGCTTTTTTAATCAACAAAATAATAAATATATATGTATGCATTAAGGGGGAAGTCTACTGTGAATTTTTCAAAAAATCGATTTTTTTTTTATTAATAGGTCTATTTATAAGTTCGTGCGGTTTTACAACAGATGGCGTAACTTGATTATTATTCCATCGATCCACATTTCCAAACATTCATTGGAGAGCTACTGTCGTAAGGCACAAACGTCAGTATAAGTTTTTTATTTGAAGCGTAAACAACAATATTTTTACCACACTTGAAAATGTCGAATTTCGTGCCAAATAATGTGTTTTTGCGGGGAATTCTTCTTCATTATTTTAATATGAAGAAAAAAGCAGCCGAAAGTCATCGTATCTTGGTGGAAGTTTATGGTGAGCATGCTCTATCTGAGCGAACGTGCCAGAAGTGGTTTGCACGCTTTAAAAGTGGTGATTTTGGCTTGGAAGACGAAGAACGCGAGGGTGCGCCGCCAAAGTTCATGGATACCGAATTGGAGGAATTGCTCGATCAAGATCCGGCTCAAACGCAAGAAGAGGTTGCAAAAACTTTGGGAGTTGATCAATCAACCATTTCCAAACGTTTAAAAGCCATGGGAATGATCCGAAAGGTAGGCCATTGGGTGCCGTATGAATTGAAGCCAAGAGACGTTGAACGCCGTTTTATGGCATGCGAACAACTGCTTCAACGGCACAAAAGAAAGGGTTTTTTGCATCGAATTGTGACTGGCGATGAAAAGTGGGTCCATTACGACAATCCAAAACGTCGGGCAACGTATGGATACCCTGGCCATGCTTCAACATCGACGTCGGCGCAGAATATTCATGGCCTGAAGGTTATGCTGTGTATCTGGTGGGACCAGCTGGGTGTTGTGTATTATGAGCTACTGAAACCGAATGAAACGATTACGGGGGATGTCTACCGACGACAATTGATGCGTTTGAGCCGAGCACTGCGAGAAAAACGGCCGCAATACGCCGATAGACACGACAAAGTTATTTTGCAACATGACAATGCTCGGCCACATGTTGCACAAGTGGTCAAAACATACTTAGAAACGCTCAAATGGGATGTCCTACCCCACCCGCTGTATAGTCCAGACCTTGCGCCATCCGATTACTATCTCTTCCGATCGATGCAACATGGCCTGGCTGACCAGCACTTCCGTAATTACGATGAAGTCAAAAAATGGATCGATTCGTGGATTGCGGCAAAACCGACCGAATTTTTCACAAAGGGAATCCGTGAATTGCCAGAAAGATGGGAAAAAGTAGTAGTAAGCGATGGACAATATTTTGAATATTAAATTTGTAACCATTTTACGTCAATAAAGTTTCAAATTTCGAAAAAAACCGCACGAACTTATTCATAGTCCTATTAGCTTAAAAAATACTTTGAACCCTCTTAAATAAGGTACAATATGTGTTACAGCTGGCTAAATTTTTCTTCGTTGAAATTTCGACCTTTTCCCGAAGCGCTCCAAAGCGCGTACCTGCTATACTGAAACTTTAAACGCTTTTTTCTCGAAACTAAGCTTTTGTATACGGTGTACACGATATCTCGAGTTCTGATAAATGAATCAGCTTAAAAATTTAATTATATATTCTCTGTAATAGTGTCTCTCGTCTGACATAGGATTTTTTTGATATCGTTATTTGTTAAATTGTTATAAACAATAGTAACATCAATTTTAGGCAAAAAAAAAGAAAAAAATTTCAAGAATTTTTTTTTCAACGCCAAAATTTTTTATCGACATAATCCTACGTCAGACGAGAGTCAATACTATGTATATGATAACAATATTTTGTTTTTTTGTTTTAGATCACCGAAACGTAAGATTTCATGTACACCGTTTAGGCACCTAAGAAAAGCGGACCTGCGCTTGCAGAAGTGCCACAGCGGCCATTTTGAATATTTTGACTTAAAATTTTTTTTTCAAAAACTTAAATATATAATAAAGATAAGAGTTTAAATAGATTTTATGTACGAGCAATATTTTGTTAGAAATAAAATCCGGAAAATAAGCCTGTTTTTCCCCTTGTCACAGTAGGCTTCCCCCTTAAGACGGATCATTTTGCAAGGAATTATTTTTTCACTTTTTTTAAACTTTCATTGTGGAATAATTTCGAGCCCACATGGTTTCTTTATTAACAACAAATAATATATATAAACACATATGTACATTAGGGCGGGTCAATTTGCATGGAATTATTTTTTGACTTAACAAATGTCAAAAAATTATCATCAAATCTTTAAATTTCTTAATCAGAGTAATTAGAGAACTTCTAGGTATGTAGTTTTATATGTCATTTAAAGGTCGAACGAAAATCATGTTGATTGTGGACAATTTTTTTTCATACGATATTGAAAACTTTCTTTCTCATACATCAAATGTCCGGAAGTATTTTTTCATGCGTTAATCTTTTACAAAAGTATAGTTAATTTTATACCAATAGCCCTAAAAATCAAAGTTCCAAGCTTTGCAGCTCATTCAATTTCAGTATAGTAAAGTGCAAGTTTGAAGTCACTGTCACTGTAATTCTTCTACAGATCTTCCTTAATTCGGCTAAGATATTCGCTCCAACCAATAGCGACAGAGTCTTCTCCACGAATATCCCAAGGGCCGACTCATATAAGCTTCTCCGCATTAAAATAAGACGGGCATGATGATGGATTCACTCGTATAAAGAGCTATGTGCTTAGTCCACAATGGTACTTGTTAGCAGTTTCTCTGAAGTCCTTTACTACTGCGAAATTATTACTGTCAGCGGCAGTCACATGGGTACCAAGAGGCCAGTTATGCGCTTGATAACAGAAGATAATTCCTCTTATTCTCTTCCGCCACTATACTCATTTTCTTTGCTCTTTATACAGTTTAAAAAAGGCAGAACTAACGGAGCGTTATTGAGACCCATGATGATATCAAAAGCGTTGGCATCCGCGAACAATTATGCACACTTATAACAGAAGATGCCTGAGCAATATATTGTAGATCTACAATTCGAACAATATTTTCCATTATCAGGTTAAATAGTCATGCGATAGGCAGTCCGAGTGTTAGTTTTGTTCGTCGAGAGAGGACTTTACTGCTCAATTGCCTACTTAGTCCAAAGTAGCACTTGTTGGCAAGAGAGATTCTACGTTGGATTTCAAGGCTGACATTGTTATCGGTGTTAATGCTGGTTCCTAAATACACGAAGTCTTTTACAACCTCAAAATTATAACTGTCAACAGTGACGTGGGTGCCGATACGCGAGTGCGCCGACTGTTTGTTTGAAGACAGGAGGTACTTCGTTTTGTCCTCGTTCACCACCAAACCCATTCGCTTTGCCTCTTTATCCAGTTTGGAGAAGGCAGAACTAACAGCGCGGTTGTTAAGGCCGATGATGTCAATATCATCGGCATACGCCAGCAATTGTACGCTCTTATAAAAAATTGTGCCTGAGCGATTAAGTTCTGCGGCTCGTACGATGCTCTCCAACATCAGGTTAAAGAAGTCACACGACAGCGAGTCACCCTGTCTGAAACCTCGTTTGGTATCAAACGGCTCGGAGAGGTCCTTCCCAATTCTGACGGCGCTGCTGGTGTTGAGCAACGTCATCTTACATAGCCGTATTAGTTTTGCGGGGATACCAAATTCAGACATCGCGGCATACAAGTAACTCCTTTCCGTACTGTCGAATGCAGCTTTGAAGTCGACGAAAAGGTGGTGTGTGTCGATTCTCCTTTCATGGGTCTTTTCCAAGATTTGGCGTATTGAGAATATTTGGTCAATGGTGGACTTTCCAGGTCTGAAGCCACACTGATAAGGTCCAATCAGTTGGTTGACGGTGGGCTTCAGCCTTTCACACAATACGCTCGCTAGAACCTTATAGGCGATATTTAGAAGACTAATCCCGCGGTAATTGGCACAAATTGCAGGATCGCCCTTCTTATGGATTGGGCAGAGCACACTTAAATTCCAATCGGCAGGCATGCTTTCATCCGACCATATTTTGCATAGGAGCTGATGCATGCACCTTACCAGCTCCTCGCCGCCATGTTTGAATAGCTCAGCCGGCAGTCCGTCGGCGCCCGCGGCTTTGTTGTTTTTTAGCCGTGATATTGCTATTCTCACCTCGTCATGGTCGGGTAACGGAACGACAATTCCGTCGTCAACGATTGGGGTATCGGGATCTTCACATTCTCTATGACATGCGCAGCTGTCACCGTTTAACAGGTTCGAGAAGTGTTCCCTCCATAATTTAAGATTGCTCTGTACGTCAGTCACCAGATCGCCGTCTTTGTTCTTACAGGAAAACGCCCCGGTCTTGAAACCTTCTGTAAGCCGCCGAACTTTCTGGTAAAATTTTCGGGCGTTGTTCCTGTTGGCCAGCATCTCAAGCTCCTCGCACTCACGTATTTCGGCCTCTCGTTTCTTCTGTCGGATAATACGTCTCTCTTCCTTTTTCAGCTCTCTGTAGCGATCCCACATGGCTCGCGTTGCGCCCGATCGCAGCGTGTCTCTATAGGCGGCATCCTTTCTTTCTGCGGCAGCATGACATTCCTCGTCGTACCAATTGTTTTTTCGGGCTCGCCGGAGTCCGATTTCTTCTTCGGCGGCGGTACGTAGTGAACGAGAAATGTTGCTCCATTGCTCGCGCATGCCGGTTTGTTGGGCAGTGCTCTCCGAGAGCAGGAGTGAGAGTCGAGTGGCGAATCTTCTGGCTGTCTGTTGTGATTGCAGCTTTTCGATGTCGAACATTCTTTGCGTAGGTAGATGTACGTTTTTTGCTGCACAGAGGCGGGTGCGCAGCTTGGCTGCAACAAGGTAATGATCCGAGTCGATGTTGGGCCCTCGGATCGTACGTACATCTAATACACTAGAAGCGTGTCTTCCATCTATCACAACATGATCGATCTGGTTTCGCGTTTTTCGATCAGGAGACAGCCAGGTAGCTTGGTGTATCTTTTTATGCTGGAATCTGGTGCTGCAGACTACCATGTTTCGGGCCCCGGCGAAGTCGATCAGCCTCTGTCCGTTACCGGATGTTTCGTTGTGCAGGCTGAATTTTCCGACTGTGGGACCAAAAATTCCCTCCTTGCCCACCCTGGCGTTGAAGTCGCCAAGCACGATTTTTATGTCGTGGCGGGGGCAGCGCTCATAGGAACGTTCCAAGCGCTCATAGAAGGAATCTTTGGTCGCATCGTCCTTCTCTTCCGTCGGGGCGTGGGCGCAAATTAGCGAGATGTTAAAAAATCGCGCTTTGATGCGGATTATTGCGAGACGCTCGTCCACCGGAGTGAACAACAGTACTTGGCGACGAAGTCTCTCTCCCACAACAAATCCGACACCGAATTTGCGCTCCTTTACATGGCAGCTGTAGTAGACGTCGCAAGGTCCTATGGTTTTCTTACCTTGCCCCGTCCATCGCATCTCTTGGATGGCAGTGATGTCAGCCTTTACTCTCACGAGGACATCAACCAGCCGGGCAGAGGCACCTTCCCCATTAAGGGACCGGACATTCCAGGTGCATGCCCTCAAATCATATTCCTTATTTCGTTTGCAGGGGTCGTCATCAGTAAAGGCAGTTCTCATCCGAGGCTTTGTAATTCTTTTCATTGGGGGGGATTTTTAAGTGGCGGGTCCCAAACCCAGCGCACAACCAGCTATCCTGGAATGCTTCGCCTTCTCACGTTAGCTCACTCCCGAACGGGTGTTCGGGAGCTACCCAGAGGATACGTGGGCTAATCCCGGCCGTTGTGAGCTGCTTGAACCATATGTAGAAGAATCGTCCTGGCCACTCCCAAGTGAATGGCGATCAGTAACTTTCCCCACTTGCGTGGACTTCTACACATGGAACCATCCATGGAGTGTTCGAGAGAAAGATTCTGCGTAAGATTTTTGGACCTTTGCACGTTGGCAATGGCGAATATCGTAGACGATGGAACGATGAGCTGTATGAGCTTTACGACGACATAGACATAGCGCAGCGAATAAAGATCCAGCGGCTTCGTTGGCTGGGTCATGTCGTCCGAATGGATACAAACGCTCCGGCTTTGAAAGTATTCGATGCGGTACCAGCTGGTGGTAGCAGAGGAAGAGGAAGGCCTCCTCTGCGTTGGAAAGATCAGGTGGAGAAGGACTTGGCTTCACTTGGTGTGTCCAATTGGCGCCGGTTAGCACGAGAGAGAAACGACTGGCGCGCTTTGTTAATCTCGGCCAAAATCGCGTAAGCGGTTATCGCGCCAATTAAGAAGAAGATAGGCAGTCCGAAATCTCGTGTGGTTCCTTCCAATTTTAACGCCACTGGTGGTATTATCAAATGCCATTTTAAGCATTCGCAATATTATTGTGGTGGTACCACAGTCAGACATCCTGACATATACGAGTACGTAGGTGTAGGCAACTCCTGTTCGAGTTGTCAAAAGCGGCTATAAAATAGACCATGATATGGTGCGTTATTTTTTCACGAAAGTTTTAGCAGACTTATTTAATTTATGGTAGTTTTTTTAGCTTATTTGATTTACCAGATCTATTTGAATTTGACGGGGATCTTTAGTCTTTCACATAAAACTCTCGATAGAATCTTTTATACGATTTTGAAATGATAATAAAAGATAGAGCAGCACAGTTTTTTTTGTCCAAAATTTTAACAAAAATGGATTTTCTCAGCTCTAGAGGCTCGCTTTGGGCATCGAAGGGAGTCTACGCGGGTCAGTTTTAATATTAATTCGTCCTGTAAATGCCATTTTCTTGATCATGAAATGCAGTTATCTACTCCGGCGATTCAATTCCTGCTTTCGACCACCATAGCCGAATGATGGAATTGGTACCTGACTACCATTCGAGAGTGCATAGGTCCGAGACACCAAAAGATAGAAAACTTTTTTTCTTAGGGGCCGCGCCTCGGTAAGCAATGAAAAACCTCCCAGTGTATATCTGCCATTCGGAGTTGACTTAAAACTAAAAGTCCCTCCATTTGGAGGAGAAAACGCACACCCCAAAACACACACCCCTGCTTATATATATATGTACATTACAATTTTGCTGGATTGTGATACCTTGATGACTTCATGACTGGTGCAATATGTACTCCCCTGTGCATAATTCTTCGATGAGATTAGTCGGTGGTTGAAATTTTAAGAATACAGAAACCAACCCATTATTAACTGGTCATTATTATTGATGCAGTCAATTCAAACGCATCTGATCTGGGTGTATCTCTTTTTCCCTCCCTCTCTCTGCATAAATCTCAATCATATAATCAGAAATTTCAAAATTTACTAAAAATAAGAGCGCAGAAATAACTTAAGTACCCATAAATGCAATTACCTAAAATAGATTAAATGTTCGTCAACAACTAAAACTGACTTCATGCAAATACCTCGAATGAAAAGTGATCGGGGCTAGCATCAACTATTTTTTATTATTTTTTATTCGCATCCGCATATTAAATGAAGCTTGTGGCAAAGCTGCAAGCCTTTTTTAATAGCACCAACAAAAATTAAAACATCATTACAATAAATAAGTCGTTGCGCTTACAGCGATGCGATCACCGTTCAGTGTCCAGTCTAACAAGTGGTCTACCTACATACATGCATACATACATACGAGTACATACTAAAAAAACTGGAGTGAATTAAGCACTCGGAGGAAATTAAATAAAGAAATACTTAAGCTTGACTGGCTGTCATATAAACCTGCACATACACATATACATACATACAACAAATGCTTATAGAGAGATGCCTGTGAGTACACACAATCCTAATCAAAAATCAAAACATGACAATCTACGAACATGATCATGTATCATCGGCGGTCAACAGCGGATCAACATGGCAACAACAAAATAACACAAAGCAGTAACACATAGCAACATGGCGCGCAACATAGCAACTACAAAGTTTTTAGCACAGCAACATCAACAGTTGCTGACATGTTGACAAACCATTTTCAAAGTGAAAAGCTAAGCAGTGCAAATACGTTACGAACAGATTTACTTGTATGTATGTATGTATGTGCATCCCTATATATATATATATATATGTGTGTGTGTGTGTATCCATTGACTTGGTGATTGAATTGGTGTTCGACTTGCCGTAAAACCGCCGTTTAAATCCGTTAGGAGAAAAATAAACTTGACACACTTTTTAATTGCAAATCCAACGCGCACGAATACCGCCGCATTGTCATCGAAAGCTGTGCTTCGCCCAAGCATAATAAACTGATTTTGCTGCTCAAAGCACACCCGCTCGCGCGAACCCGATTTGGCCATGACAGTGACGCGCCGCCCGCAATCCCCACCTCCTACCCATTGCCCACTGCTATCATCAGCGAATATTGTCGTGTGTGTTGACAGTTTTGTGGCGCTTAAGCCGCTTTCTCAGTGGGCATAGCTTCATTAACTTAGAAGTTGTAGGTAAACCATATATCCTGCTGATTGAGTGCACCGCTACTTTTTTGGTGCCTCCCACTGCTGTATAAGTATGTACGGTGCAAACATACATACACATACACACATGCATGCATATCTCTAAGTATCTGGTAATGTGAACTTACCTTTATTTCGTTCGGCTGCACAAAATGTACAATTTTTACAGCATCGCGATCCGCTTCGGACACACAAAACGCTTTCTCATTATGTAACAGCTCATAGACAGATCGAAGCACTTTCCAATCTTCGCCCAGATTAAGACGTATCTTATCAATCTCGTCGGCTGTATTTTTTGCTATCGTTGATTTGTTTGACATCTTGGCTTGTGATTGTTTCAGATATTGTTGTTTCTATTTGTTGTATTTGGTTTAATGTTGCTTACACTAATGGTCTACTGATGCTCAGCAGATGTTGATGTGTTGACGATTTCACTTTGATCAGTTACTTTTCTGTTTTTTTTTTTTTGCAAGCGGTCTGGGTATAAAAAGTATAAAAAGCAAGATACTGGTTTAAAAGGAAATGACAGTTTGCATTTAAGACACAAATTTGGCAATTAAATGAGTAACAGACGATTGACATCTACTAAAAGTCGAACCCGCTTGGATAAGTCAAGACCAGCCAAATTACTAAGCAGGCTATGTTATGCATATTTAGAGTATGAAGACTATAATCTAATTTCCAACCTTAAGTTTTCATCGAGAAAATAATAATAATCCGTCTTCTCCGAGAATATTTTATACTAACCTTTTCTTTAAAATGCAATTTGCTTGCATCAAAAATAGGAAAAGAATATGTACAGTGCCTCGATAGTCTACCGTAAGTGCACTAGCCTGCCATCCCAGAGGTTGTGGGTTCGAATCCCATGCAATGAACGGTCCTCGCACTTTTCCAAATTTACCTACTTTCCCTGTTTCTAAAAGAAATTTCATTCCTCAACCGCAAAAACTTATCCTTTCCATCCTTACTCCTGCACAATAGTCAACGCATTATTTGCATTGTAGCTGCTAAAACACGCAAAAAAACAAAGAAAAAACAGTTTCACATTGCATCAGTGGCGCCGGTACGAGGAAGCGGGCAACCGCGGTAATAGCGCAGACACACCAAATTTAGCGACCATCTGTGCGATCCTTCTGGCAGAAATATGTGAAACACGGATGGCGCTTCAAGCAGTAAGAAGGCGTTGTTCCTAAGCAACGACAGGTGGGCATCCCCACTATTTAGGACTGGTAGCGACAGGTTAATCATCTACTCTGTCAGAAATCAAAATAGATTAACGAAACCAACGCAAGACAAGTCTTGCCGAGGCCCTATGCTCCTGGGCAAGCCAAACAAAGCTTAGATCAACTAATAGCAACTTTTTGTTGCCAAAGCAAATAAATGGCTTTGTTAGGTTGAAGCAGTTGTCTGGTGAGACACAGGCTCATAGCCGATTGTGATGTCGTGTGGAGAGCTTTCCCCTATCTTTTTTAAAACCGGTGTGTGCTTTTCAAAACTTTTGATATCTGCAAAACTGAGATCTTCCAATTCATTACAAAATTGTCTACCTAGAATGGTAAATCTACGTCTGGATAGAACTGGACAATGGCACAGGAAGTGCGAGATTGTCCCTTCCTCCTCCTCATCTAGGTAGCTTCGACAGAAGTCATGTGTTTGCACACTCATCCTATTAGGCAGTGCTCCTCAGCTCTTAAGCTTCGTTTACCCTATACCGCTTAGTTAGTTCGTGCTCCTTGTAAACCATGGCTTCCTCATGGCTTTCATGCTCATGATAGTCAAAAGAGTATTTTTTTTTATTATAAAGGGTGATCAGATCGGAAGTACTTTTAGGGTTTATTGACAGATCTCGCGTGATTACTGTCAAACTAAATATATCATTTTTCCAATATTCATTGAAATTTCATCATGGAAAGACTTATGCCTCAACAACCTTTAAAAAGCGTACAATTGTATTACGAAAATCGGCGCTGTGTAAAAAGTGTTCATCGCGCGCTCAGGCCTTATGGCACTATTCGGTAAACCATCGGCAAAATTGAGAATAATTTTACAATATTGGATAATACTCGACCGATTAGACCACGTAGAGCCCGAAGTGAAGAGAATATTGCGGCTGTAAATGAGAGAGACCTGCGGCCTGAAGAGACCTGGATCGAGCTCAACAAAACCCAAATGTTGACTAATGACTACGTCAATAAGCAAAATGTCCACATTTCAACTGAAGAGCAAACCAAACCCATTTTGGGGTCTACATCCATTGAAAACAACCGTTTGGTGCGGGCTATGGATTTTATGCGTCGTCGTTTCGGTGACCAATTTATCTCTCGTCTCGGGCCAGTGGATTAGCCACCAAGGTCGTGTGATGTTACCCCTTTGGGCTTTTATTTGTGGATAAATCTGCTTAGATTGAGGCATTGTCGGCCAACATTACTAAAGTTATTCACAAAATACCGACCGAAGTCCAGCGAGTCATTCATAATTGGTGTATACGAATATCCGAATTACGGCGCAGTTACGGCCAACATTTGAAAAAATAAATGTATTGAATGATAGGTAGGTAGCTGAAATGGTTGAAGTGCCAGTGGCACTCCTCAAGTAGCACTGAAGCGCCGTTTTGATACCATTATAAGACCTCCAATAGGCAGATATCTACAGCCAGCCACTTTTGATATAATGGAGAAGATTGATGGGATTTAGGTTGGCGCACTGCCCCAGGCTGTCGAAGAAAGGAGCACCCAGTGACCTTAGTCGTCTAGCTGCCAAACCCGGACAATTACAGAGAAAGTGCTCAACAGTCTCCTTCTCGGAAAGGTTCCCACAGCTTCTGCAATGGGGGTTAAATGGTAACCCTAGCTTATCCGCGTGTGTGCCGATCGTCCAGTGACCGGTAAACACAGCTACGAGTTTGAAAATTGAATGGCGAGGAGTCCAAAGGACTTTCTGAGTGCTTCGTATATTGTACTGGGGCCAAAGGGTTTTCGAAATAGCACATGAAGAAATGGTGCCCCATCTTTTCTGCGCTTTCCTGAAAAATAATTTGTCATGAATGGTTCTACACAAAAAAATAATAAAGATTGTCCAATCAATTTGAATTTTCGTTGTTTTTTAATTTAAAATAAGATACCTCTAAATTGATCACCCTATATTACCGCTCTAATATAATGATTTTTGCTATTGAGGAGATACACACATAGAGTTAACAATGAGATCTTTTAAATGGTTCATCTAAAATCTAATTATCTTTAAGCGCAATTACAACCACTCTGAAAATTCTAAATACCTAGTTTCTGCATATATTTCATTTGGTTTTGCTACCGAAAAACCAACTGATTAGATTATCTTAACAGAATTTTCGATTTTTTTATTTCCTTTCTTTTATAATATTTCATATTATTTTTAGATTTGAAACAATTACAGTAGCTGGTTGCTATTTGAATTATTGTGCGATGTGCGATACAAAGATTTAAAGAAAAAACCGGTTTGAGGAGTAGTAGCAAGAAATCTAGCAAACCGGATATGTCACAAAAAAGCTGAAAGAAATAATCGCACATTTATCCGCAAAATCACACCTCCAGCCTTGCAGGCACTTGCACTTTTTCTTCAATTCTCCGCAAAGCAATAAGTAGATATTTCTCTCACTTTTACCACTTCCTTAAAATTACCTTCAAAGCCACATTTACGCTTTTTGTTTTGCTACAAATATTTTTAACTCAATAATCACTATCACCCAAACACGTTCAATGCTGACGATCGAATGTGGAATTATACACTAAATGAATATGCATTCATCCACCCGCCGCCTACTACCTTTCTACGGTCAGCTGCCTTCAGTTAGCTATGCACGAGCGTACATATGCAGGTATCGTGTCAATGATTACATTTGCTCTGCAAATGAGTTCAATAAGTGGATTCGAGTGGTACTTGCAATCAGTGGATTCCTACCGCCCCTCGCTGAAGACACATGAGGAGAGTATGCAAATATGACACAAGTACATATGTATATGTATAATAATAAAAACACAAATGCTCATGTAATCGTGCGTCAATGATCTGAGCATAGTCGTTCGGTTCTAAGCCGTCATTTCAATATGCATATATGTATGTATGTACATATGTATTACTTATTATCTTTATTGCTTTTGCTTATTTTATTTTATGAATTTACTTTTTTCAAGTGATTAACTTGGTAATTCATTGTATACACACTTTTGCACGCTTTTCAATGCGTATGTTTTTAAGTAGTTGTATTCGCCTTTTTTTGTTTCAAGTGTGTAAAATACATATTCAACCAATTTTAACATATACATACATACATACTTTTCATCTTCATTTTCTTCTTACTATTTTAATGTTGTTAGTATAATTGTCATAAACATTTAAACTTATATGTATATTTATGTATTTCGTTTCATTTGGTCACTTATAATCTTTTAAGGGGGGAAGCTGGTCTAGAGCGCAAAAAATGGGCATATTTTATGAATTTATTTTGACTCAACAAAGGAATCAATCGAAAATCTGTGAAATAGGTTTAATAATATAGCTTTCATGGTACTAATACAAAATTTTTCGTCTGAATTAATTTCAAAATGGCCGCTGTCCAGCAGTTCTCCTAATGCGCCTTTTTTTCTAGTGGGTCCATTGCCGAAGACGTAAACTCCTTAATTTTTGTCCTGGATCAAAAAATAAAATTTTTTTAGTTTCTATATAACAACAGAAAGAGACGTACGTAGGATTTTTTCGATATTTTGTTTTTTCGCGAAATGGTGCACGTTTGAACAAAAAGTTACAATTTTCACTATAAAGAACGACATAAAATTGTTGATTAAAAAAAAAACTATGTAATATAAATAAAAAATCCTACGTACGTCTCCGGAGAAAGGTATTTCGAATGTATTGTCAAAATTTCGTAAGAATCGGTAAAGATTTGTTCGAGTTATGTCTTCGGCCAGTTTAAAAAAAGTGATTTCGAGAAAAACGCGTTTAAAGTTGTAAGTAGCGTTCGGGGCATACCTGCGAGGCACTGCCGTCGAATGAAAAATTTGGGCATTTAGACATTTTTGCTGGCATCCCTCATTTGGTATATTATTTCTAAGATCCTAAAGCACCTTTTAAGACAAAAAAAAATTTTTCGATTTTTTCAAAATTCTAGACCAGCTTCCCCCCTTAAGTGCTATAGTTGAATATTTTATATTTCATATTAATATATATAATATATAATATTTCTATTTAATTTTTTTCTACACGCTGCTGATTTGTCTTCCTTTGTTTTGAAAGGTCGCAACATTTCTTTTTTTCATTTGAATTATTATTTGAATTTATAAAGAATTATCGGCCAGTGAAGTCGCAAAAATATATGTTTAGACTTTTAAAAGCATATACATACATATGTATACTACCATGTATGTAAGTATTTATGTATACAGTCCCAACAACCATCAATAATTGCCGATGACTATTTTATTTCCTTCTAACATACCTTCATTGGCGCCAAGCTGCGGGACAAAGAAATACAAAGCAAACAAAAAAAAAGGTCTTGCAAAGTTAAAAAATAGTAAATAAGTGTATTGTTGTTATTCCAGAACATAATGAATTAACGAA
Source organism: Anastrepha ludens (assembly GCF_028408465.1). Taxonomy (NCBI): domain Eukaryota; kingdom Metazoa; phylum Arthropoda; class Insecta; order Diptera; family Tephritidae; genus Anastrepha; species Anastrepha ludens. The sequence continues at coordinate 127,366,807 of NC_071500.1, read as the reverse complement.
TTAGTAAAATACACGTGCTCATGCGTAGTCTTAATTTTTGCAAGCGTGAACGTGCGTCAGCTATATTTTCAAGTCAATCACATAATTTTCGCATACATACAGATATATTTTGAACCAAATTTTGCGCGTCAATTAGGAATGCCAATCACGGAATAGCGCGAACTCGGTTTTTTTAGTACCAAAAATTACCGACTTTCCGAGTTATTTAATTATTTTTTCAGTTTAAAGCAACAATTGTTACAAATTATCAAGTTTTGCTGTTCATGTTTTCAAAAAACTTGCAAAGTAGGGGAAAGTGAGAGAACAAAATGGCATTTCATATTGAGGGGAAGTTGCAAGTTTTTACTGGAAAATTTTTTACTGCAAACTTTAAGTGAGAAAAACTGCTGATGGCAAAGTAAAAATAAGCACGAATTTTTGGGAATTGAGTCAAAGTTCTAATTTAAATAAAATTAGTGCTTAAAATGGAGAATGTAAGTAAATATGTTTTAAATAAAATTTATTTGAAGTCATATATTAAATAGGAATCGGCCAATTATATAGTGGTATGTACTTCTGCCTCCAGCCTCCGGCAATATAGACGGATGCATAGACGGAAGCAACAATGCAATGATGAAATGGAACAAATTATTGTGAACAAATATTGTGATGCTAAGCTCGTAATTTTGAATTTTATTTGCTTAATTTTTTTTTTAATTTAACACGAGGTAGCATAACTGAAAATGTTTGACTTTTGATAATTTTTCCCGCCAAAACAGCTGTTCGTTGCTGGTTTTGCGTCCACGTTTTTTGATATTTTTCTCTTTGAGCGCGAAATCTCGGAAATTAATAATACGTTCATATATAAGTAGATGATCTTCTTTTTCGCGCTTTACTCAAAATCCGGGATTAAAAAGCGCGATTTCCCATACAAAATTTCTCTCCCAAAATCTGAGATTATAAAATAATCCTAGATAATAATCATACTCTTGGACATACAACCCTGTGTTTTCTGTGTTATCGATAATTATTATTACGAATATGAAGAGAAACTAATGAAATGGACGCCTACAAAGAAAACAGATTTGTAGCCATAATTTTAGTTAAATGTTTGTTAAATATTATTAATTATGCATTCATATTACAGAAAAAAGCGTGTGTCCACAAACGCCTTGTCCTCTTATTACTTATTATAAAATGTAATATCGAATTTCGCATGCGTATTGCTGCCATAATTTTTTGCAACCTCAGTAAACATCGCATACGGATTTCCGCCAATTGCGCCATTAAATTAGCTTTTCTTTCTCCTAGTATTTTCTTCATATCGTTAGTAATAATTAAAGAAACCCAAAACACCGAAATATTCCACCCAAATAATTTTTATGAAGAAAAACCTCTCAAAGAAGACAGCTGATTGTCAATTTTGCAGGTAATCTGCCATACGTGAACGGGTAGATTAATTTGGTGGATTTATAGGTGATATTTGGTCGATGGTAGACTTTCCAGGTCTGAAGCCACACTGATAAGGTCCAATCAGTTGGTTGACGGTGGGCTTCAGCCTTTCACACAATACGCTCGCTAGAACCTTATAGACGATATTTAGAAGACTAATTGGCACAAATTGCAGGATCGCCCTTCTTATGGATTAGGCAGAGCACACTTAAATTCCAATCGGCAGGCATGCTTTCATCCGACCATATTTTGCATAGAAGCTGATGCATGCACCTTACCAGCTCCTCGCCGCCATGTTTGAATAGCTCAGCCGGCAGTCCGTCGGCGCCCGCGGCTTTGTTGTTCTTTAGCCGTGATATTGCTATTCTCCCCTCGTCATGGTCGGGTAACGGAACGACAATTCCGTCGTCAACGATTAGGGTATCGGGATCTTCACATTCTCTATGACATGCGCAGCTGTCACCATAGGTGATTAATGCATATGTGAACGTATTATACGCTACTGACAAATTACTGGAAATTTGTACATGAACAAACCTATTTTAATCGGTTTCTTATCTTTTCGAACACAACCAATTTCGATTGTCGAAACAGTTGTTCTGCTCATAACTAGAAAAATATGTATTTGACATTTTACTTATATTTGCAACAAAAAACTATCATAATAACTGTAATGGCGTAGGAAATTTTCGAAACGTTAAACGAAAACTATTAAGGGACTACATATTTTTTAATGTTTGTTTTTAACCAATCAAGCTTGGTAGCCCAGTATCTTAGGCTTGGTAGAAATATTAACAAAATCTTTGTATTGAGCGAATATATTAATTAATTTCATTTTGAAAATGGGTCTTGCTTAAGGAGTTATATAGAGTTAGAATTTTCAAAAAATCGATTTTTTTTCTTAATGTACGTTTATTTAAGAATACACACAGAAAATTTAATATCCGGTGAATATTTTCGAAGTTACACGCAAATTTGAAACGGTGTTTTTATCCTATATAAAGTGATTTTCAAACTTTAAACGCGTTTTTCTCAAAATGGTGTTTTCAAAGTCGGTGACCAACATTAATCGAAACGGCTAAACCGATTAGTCTCAAATTTTGATACGACCTTCTTAAATGAATCGAAGACTTTTTTCACCGATAAATATTTTTGAAGTGAAACTTCTTTAGGCGTGTCGGGGGCCCCAAGGCAGATTGAAAATAGGCGAGTGAAACGGTAAGTTCGGAGCGTTACCGAAATCCGTCAAATGGGTGGGGCCAAGGAGCAGCTGCTCCTTCCCACTCTCGCCTATTCGCTCTCTCTGTCGCTCTCTCGCATCGCAAGCGCTGAACGATGTGAGGGAGGCAACCGACAATCGACAACCGACAACGGGTATTATAGATAGCCATAGCCCGTGCAAATGAGTGCTGTGTGTGAGTATCAGATAAAGCGCCGATTGAATGTGTGTAAGCGGGAAAGCAATAAGAAACTGCTGTGAAGTAAATAGATGGTAGGTATGGAGGAGACGAAGCGATATAATGAGTGCGTTTGCCAAACGAGTGACGATAGTTGAAGTAGAAGGTTGTAAAATGGCATTTCAACCGTTTCGGTGATCAAAGCAAATTGATTAACGCGCCAAAAGTAGGCAAAAAATACCATTGGAAGTGCAAAGAAATGTCAGCGTCAAGTGCAACACTGCACCCAAGTGTCAAATTTGAAGCTAATAAGGACAAAAATAAATAGTACAAATTTATGTGGAGTGATATAGAAAAAAAAAATGAAAACCTGAATTTAACACGAGGGAGGGGGGGAGAGATCTAAACCGGGGCTCCCATGCATGGAACAACCAACTTAGAAGTTTCACTTCTACCGTGCGTGAGTCTGACAGACCCTAGTTTTTTTTTATAAACAATTTAAGGCCAAAATTTTGTTCAAAAATAACATTATATATACAAATATAATTGGCGCGTACACCCTTTTTGGTGTTTGGCCGAGCTCCTCCTCCTATTTGTTGTGTGCGTCTTGATGTTGTTCTACAAATGGAAAGACCTACAGTTTCAAGCCGACTCCGAACGGCAGATATTTTTATGAGGAGCTTTTTCATGGCAGAAATACACTCGGAGGTTTGCCATTGCCTGCCGAGGGGCGACAGCTATTAGAAAAATGTTTTTCTTAATTTTGGTGTTTCACCGAGATTCGAAACTACGTTCTCTCTGTGAATTCCGAATTGTAGTCAGGCACCAACCCATTCGGCTACGGCGCCCGCCGTAAATCTGTTTAGTTTTTTTTAATTTCAGAGAATCCACTTCCGAGATATAGTGGTCACCGCAAAAGGTTTTTTTTGAGAGGGGCTCGTGGATATCAGCTGTAGCTCCTTTCCAAATAAATATTTTTACTAATACTAAGTCTTGAAATACAGTTAAAAGATAACATAATATGTGCAAACATTTTTAAATCAATAAATTTAAAAGTTTTTTCAGAAAAAATTCTGGAAAATTCGTTTTTTTTCGGCCTTCTAACTGTATATATGTAAATTGTAAATTTTTCTTTCACCTGATTCACCTATCTATAGAATAAATAATCTCATAACCTAACCAATTTTCAGTCACGCGAGCCACGAGGAAGATTTATTAGTAACTTTGAATTAATAAGACCAACTGATATATCCGTTGTTTTGCGTTTCAGCTCTGACTCAACCTAAAAAAACAATAAATTCACTTCACATGCTCCATATTGTTTTCCCACTATTGCGAGCGAACTTTTATATGAGCCATCACTGTACTATGCCTCAACTGACTAAACATAGCTCCACTTTTCTTTCTACGGTTACTTCATCTTCAACTTTTCTGTGTAAAAAAGTTTTCTACAATCTGTTTTATTAAGATTTACTTCATTTTTGGCTGAATAATTCTACTTTACATTTTTTATGCTATATATTATGCAAAATATCTGCCGAAACATAACTTGGTTATTACGTCAGCAAATGTTCACTAAACGAAGCTCTCCATATGACTTCCCGCAGAACTTTTTTCTCGTCGTTTCTGACACTTCACGCTGACAGATGATAATAAAATTCAGTACTGTCTAAAAGAAATATCGTTTTCGTCTCGGGATATATTTTTATATTTTCGGGTGTAATTTATATGAAAGTTTTGTAAAATTGTACTAGTAAAATGCTATCTTCTCTACTGCGACAACGCACAATCACTCTTAGGGTCGGTAACCTAGTGACACAAAAGCGGCGTGCAACACAATATTTGACTTATTCAAATCTGCGTTATGGAGTGCTGCAGCAACGCTTCGACGCTAGCAGTGTGTCCCTTGTACCGCGAGCAATCTCCATAAACTCACGTAACTACTGCACTAATCACAAAAAAGATGAAGAGGAAGATTTGGAAGTTGAGTCGGCAGAATACGTGGTGAATAAGGATCCGCAGTTGCCGGCGACAGTGGCGGTGCCGGAAGTGTGGCCGCATTTACCGCTGCTGGCGACACGACGTAATCCAGTTTTTCCGCGTTTTATGAAAATTTTAGAGGTGCGTTACGACAATAAATCCCAAAAAAAATTAATGTGTTAATATGTTTATTTTTATGTCGTACAAATTTTAGCAAATGTTTGTTATATAATTTTATGTATTTGAAGGTTTCAAATCCGTTGGTAATTGATTTAATACGGCGCAAGGTCAAGTTGAATCAACCGTATGTGGGTGTATTTATGAAGAAGGACAATGAGAATGAATCGGAAACTGTCGAAAAACTTGACGATGTATACAATGTGGGTACATTTGCGCAAATACAAGAACTTCAAGATTTGGGCGATAAGCTGCGCATGGTGGTTGTGGCACATAGACGCGTTAAAATAACTGGGCAAATTTTAGAGGACCTGGTCCCAACGACGAAAGGTAAGGGGTAATGAACTAGGGTTCACATCAATTTTTCTATGCAATGAGTGGGAAAGGAAAGTGCAACAAAATACAACTTGGAAATACGGTGCCGCCGCTTCGATAGCGCGTTTATTGCCGATACAAATTTACACTTGTTAATATTTTTTTAACACCGTTATTATAACATTGTTGATTTCAATTACCCACTCTTTACAAAAATCCCTGAGCCTTAGTGCTCCACCCCATCTATTTTCGTTAAAACCCAGGAACACGCGCTTCCCTTCCACACCTCTCTTTCCTTCCTATTATCTCGTTGCTCTGGTAAAATTATATATAAGAACATATTTCGTCATAATGCTCTCCACTCAGAGAAGAAGACGACAATACATTTTCCACTCTTTAATGTAAAATTGAACATCCCAGCTGAAGAACAACCAAACGATTTGGAACGACGTAAATTAGCACGAAAAATTCGCTCTGGCCGCTTGTCCAAACGCGACGTAAATCAAGGCGCCAAAGTGCCTGCTGAGAAATCAGAAGAAGTAACACCAACAACAACTACAAATGCTGTACCCCCTGCAACAGGCACAACCCAAGTGCCACCAACAACTGGTAACATTCCCCAACCTGTGCTTATGGTGGAAGTGGAAAATGTTAAGCATGAACAGTACAAGCAAACCGAAGAGGTTAAAGCACTCACACAAGAAGTGATAAAAACTATTAGGGATATTATAACAATGAATCCGTTGTACAGGTAAATTAAGATTTAATGAAATTATGTGGCATAAATTATAATATTGCGCATTTATATCTTTGTTACACAGGGAAAGTTTGCAGCAAATGTTGCATCAAAATCAGCGTGTGGTCGATAATCCAGTTTATCTGTGTGATTTAGGTGCATCACTCTCCGCTGCTGAGCCAGAGGAGCTTCAAAAGATCATGGAAGAAATGGAGGTAAGTAATAGCTTAAGAAGATAACTGTAATAAATCATTTAAATGCCGTTCTTCTAACAGATACCGAAGCGTTTATTGCTTGCTTTAGCTTTACTGAAAAAAGAGTTGGAGCTTTCGAAGTTACAGCAGAAAATTGGGCGCGAGGTTGAGGAGAAGGTAAAGCAACAGCATCGCAAATATATACTCCAAGAACAGCTTAAAGTGATTAAGAAAGAACTGGGTATAGAAAAAGACGACAAGGATGCGATTGGCGAAAAATACCGCGAAAAGTTGAAAGACAAAACTGTGCCCGAAAATGTAATGGCTGTCATTGATGAAGAATTGAATAAGCTGAATTTCTTGGAGAGCCATAGTTCAGAATTCAAGTGATTATATGAACGCTATACTCAATTTCTTTGAACAGTCATATAATTTTATTTTTTATTTTTAACATTTAGTGTTACACGCAACTACTTAGACTGGCTAACTTCACTGCCGTGGGGCGTTACGAGCACGGAAAACTTGAGCTTAGAACAAGCACAGGAAATCTTGGATCATGACCATTATGGTATGGAGGATATCAAGAAACGTATTTTGGAATTTATTGCTGTAAGTCACTTGAAGGGCAGCACTCAGGGCAAAATTCTTTGCTTCCATGGGCCACCGGGTGTGGGCAAAACCAGTATAGGTATGTAATGCTGTAAAAAAAATGTTAGCACCATATAAGCGATCGTTTTACAATTATAGCGCGCTCCATTGCACGCGCCTTAAATCGGGAATATTTTCGGTTCAGTGTTGGTGGTATGACCGACGTTGCTGAAATCAAAGGACATCGACGTACGTATGTAGGCGCTATGCCCGGCAAACTTATACAATGCCTCAAGAAAACTAAGACTGAGAATCCGTTGGTGCTAATCGATGAAGTGGATAAAATTGGCAAGTGAGTTACTACGGAAATATGAAAAATTTGCTTACTAAATAAATTTTAACATCATAAAAAATAAATGCTGTGGCATTATTCTAACTAATAATGCTTACGGGCGTGGAAAATCAGCTTGAGCAAAAACTGTCAGGCTACTCGTCCGGCATCTATTCGCTCCGCTCCCCTATGCCCTTCTCCAAGTGAGAGCAAATAAATAAAACGAAAAGTTCATGTTTATCTAACACGCAAAATAAAAAATTTAAATATCTTAACGCAAAAGCAGTTGCCGACTGAACAGTCAAATCAAAATTTAAATGCCAATAGCCAGCAAGTTTCTTTGTTAACTGTTCTAAATAAAATTTCTGCTCTTAAAATAGAATACAAGAGCGCGGTGGCAATGCTAAATACTTTAAAAACATCAAGGCAGCTCTTAGTTGAAAAAAACTGAGCATATACATTCCTAAATTAAAGCTATGCGCAAATAAAAATAAATAAATAGTGGAACTTTTATCAATTCATGGAAACTTTGCTGGATTGAACCAATCTATAAATCAGGTGATCGGAATGACGTCTGTAACTATAAGCCTATGGTCAAGCAGAGCACATAATAGAAATGAAGTTATTTAATCTTATAAATCAGGTTATAGGTATCACATTGCCAGCATGGATTTTTCCCCGGCAGGTCTACCTGCGCTAATCCTCTTTTAGCTACCAATCAAATAATAAATGCGTTTAAAAACTGTGCCCAATTAGACGCAACTTATACAGGCTTTTCGAAAGCCTTTGACAAGGTGGACCACTCAATACTTTTGTATAAGTTGTAACACAATGGGATTAGAGGAAATCTCTTAAAGTTCTTCGCCAGTTTCTTAACAGATAGGAGACTACTAGTGAAAATTGTACCTATTGTATCTAAAGTCATAGTCATGTGTCTGGATCTGCTAAAAGATAATTTAGTACAAAGTGCGGATAAAATGGGCATTCGAGATTCGTTTAGGTTCTACCAAAACAACGGTCCCAAGCATACGTCTGATATTGTAAAAACTTGGCTTATCAGAAATTGCCCACATCCCGATTAAAAGCTGTTCTGAATCAAAAGGGATACCCCAAGTTTTAGGCGTAATCATGAAATCGAAATATTAATGTGTTTATGTTTTTCGAATACTTTTAATTTAGTGCATCATTAAGGCTGTGACCTCGAAACTGTAACTGAGTTATTTTAAGTTGCCATATCTTCCTTATGAAGAAACGTTTTTTGTTATTTTTTGTTATTAAATGAAACATGTTATTTAACAATAAAAAAAATATATACGATTTTTTATGTAATGGAAATACAATAAAATAAATTTGATATTTTAATAATTTTTTTTGACTGCATCAAATAAGCTATGAGTCATTGTAGGTCGCCGTAAATTCCTTGGCTTACAGTCAATCTTTGTCTCAATAATCTTTGTCTATAATATCATTAAGGGGTTATACGCAGTTATGAAGCAAATAAAAGACGGGTTGTCAAGGATTTATCCTGAAGAAACTTCAGAATATTTTAATTTGAAAATTTTTGGCGGTTATAAAAGCATCCTTCAAGAACGTAACAAAATTTTTTATTTATGAAAATGTTGATTATAGAGCGAGCTGCAGGCGATTTCTGGAACCTCCTTTAAAAAAAGACGATTTACGGTGTACATCGTAACTCAGGATTGGATTATCTGAAATCAAAAAACCAAACAAATTTTGTTAATATATTAGATTATCTAGTAATTAATCGTTCGGCTAATCAAAATAGTGAATTTTCACAAAATGCCAGCTTTTAAAAGAAATGATTTCGATTTTTACGTTAAAATTTGGCCGTAAATTGATTATAAAATGGAAAATAAGTATCAGATTTACAAAAGGAACGATTAATTACTAGAAAATGTATCTTTAAAGATTGAGTTAAAACGGTTGACCGATCAAACAAGCCGTTTTCGAGATATCGTGTACACCAACTTGAAAAATGCCGTTTTGAAAAAAACACGTTTAAAGTTTCAATACCTACCTTAAAACGTGCCGAGGCATCTCTACATATTTAGGTATAACTCCGAAAGTATTGCGTAGATCTACTTCAAATTTCCTGCGTATACTTTTGAATATATGTACATTACAAAAATGCAATAAAAAAAAAATCGATTTTTTTGAAAGTCATAACTGCGTATAACCCCTTAATGGAAATATCGTTTGTAAGGAGTTATTAAACCAACTTCAAAGCCATATTTCTTTTTATAGTCTAAGAATCAATCGTTTATTTAACCTTTCTAATAATACCACTAATTATGCATTTAATGAACCTCTTGTGCGATCTGCGCGATTGTGTAACAATTATTGTAACATCATTAACTTTAATGATAACATCGGAAAATTTAAGCTTGATCTGTTTACCAAATTTAATTAAGTGCATTAGTCTGTAAGAACATTTTCTGTAGACTGAAGTAAATTAATAAATACTACTTCCAGAGGCTACCAAGGTGATCCCAGTTCGGCATTGCTTGAGCTCCTCGACCCCGAGCAAAACGCCAATTTCCTCGATCACTACCTCGATGTGCCCGTGGATTTATCGCACGTACTCTTCATTTGCACAGCAAACGTTATTGATACCATTCCCGAGCCTTTGCGTGATCGCATGGAACTGATCGAGATGTCCGGCTACGTCGCCGAGGAAAAAGTGGCCATCGCACGCCAATATTTGATACCACAGGCAATGCGTGATTGTGGCATCACCGGCGATCACATAACCATTAACGATGATGCATTGACGACGCTCATTAAAAGCTATTGTCGTGAATCGGGTGTGCGAAATCTGCAAAAACACATTGAAAAGGTGCGAAAATATTCAATCTCATCTCGATTCTATTTTCACTAATTTCCTCTATAATTGCAGATTGTACGCAAAGTAGCCTATCGCTTTGTGAAAAAAGAAGGTAACTATTTCACGATCGCGGCCGACAATCTAACAACGTTCCTGGGCAAACATATTTTCTCCTCCGACCGCATGTACGAATCTACACCACCCGGCGTGGTTATGGGTCTGGCGTGGACCGCTATGGGCGGTTCGTCGTTGTATATTGAAACGGCTGCTCGTAAAACTGGCAAGCTCACAAAGGACGATGATGTCAGTGGTTCAATACACCTGACGGGCAATCTCGGCACTGTTATGAAGGAATCTGCACAAATTGCATTGACTGTGGCACGCAATTACCTGCGCGATATAAAAGCAGATAATACCTTCCTGGAGAAGGGGTATATAACTAAAATTATATTTGAAGTACTTCGTTGTAATTAAAAAGGTTTTTCGCCCATTTCTAGACACATTCACCTGCACGTACCTGAGGGTGCCACACCCAAAGACGGCCCCAGTGCTGGTGTGACCATTGTGACGGCGCTGATATCATTGGCAACGGATCGCCCAGTACGCCAAAATCTGGCTATGACTGGTGAGGTGTCCCTCAAAGGCAGAGTATTGCCCGTTGGCGGTATTAAAGAGAAAACAATCGCTGTAAGTTGAAGACGAAATTATTTTATTGGTTAGATGATTTCAGTTTTAATTTTTTTTCATAGGCGAAGCGCTCGGGTGTCACCTGCATAATATTACCCGAAGAAAATAAAAAAGATTTCGCTGAATTACCCTCCTACATTACCGATGGCATTGAAGTGCACTTTGCTACCAACTACGAGGATGTGTATAAAATCGCTTTTCCAAATTAGTCCAACCTGAAAGTGTTCTAAGAAACAAAACTTAGCACCCGAATGTAACTTATCGTAATGCTAAGCATTACATGGATTCACTACTACTTATATAATTAAATTGTAATCATTAAAAAATCTGTAATATGGTTATAGGTTATTAGTATTAAACAAATTTGTATTTAATAAACCGTTTCTGAAACGTGCAAATTAAGTTAGAAAAAGTGCATTAACTGCATTAAATATCAGAATTTTCAAGTATCCAATGCATGTACTGGTTCACGCTCGTGTACATGCCAGGCCGATTGGCTTCTCCGCAACGCACACCCCACGACACAATGCCGACAGTGACCCAGCGACGATTTGGCAATTGCACTAGCAGTGGACCACCACTATCACCTTGGCAGGAGTCTTGGCCGCCTTCACGCATGCCAGCGCACATCACAGTGTCCGGAATGCGCTCAACCATCGCTTTACGACAATCGGCAAGTTTCCAAATGGGCAGCAACACCTAAAGAAAGTGGCATAAAACAAAGAATTCAAAAATATGATGGCATAACCAAAAAAAATCCAACAGTCACAAAATGGCTCCCCGATTAGAAGATCGCGTAGACCTATCGGGTACTATAATAATAAACAACTACATATACATAGTCTTGCCATAAATTCGGTGACAAATTTTACAATGCATGCGGCGAGAAGAAATTCGCGCTAAAAGTTCCGTTATTTTTGCTTATATTCTTATGTATTGTCTACTCATACATTTCACTCAGTTTCGTGGCAAATTTCGCTTGTTAACAATGGAGTGGGAATGAATCGTGTTTCCCAAACGTCTGAAGTGACAGACAGAAAAAGAAGTGATCGTCCTCGCGTGGTTCGTGCTTAAAGAAAATTACACTCGACAGATGCAAGCAGCTTCTTCGGTGGCACGCGGTCAACTTCCATAAAAATATTCTTTTCACAGATGATACAATTTTCACTGTTGAATAAGTTTTTAATAAGCAAAACAATAAAATCTATGCTAAAACTGCTGAAAACGCAAAGAATATTCTTCCAAGGGTTCAGCGTGGCCACCATCCAGAGTCCATAATGACGTCTCTTCATTTCTGCGAAAAAGGAGTTAAGACCGGAGCAAAAGTGTACCAGGAGGATGTCTTAGAAGGCGTGGTGAAGCAATTGAGCAGTACTCTCTTCAAAGGATTTCGATTTTCAATTGATACCGTTTGTTTTTCTTCAATTTTCAACGCCGTCAATTTTCACGTCTCTAGACCAGAAAGGTGCCTTAAGATCCTACTTCTTAATGAATATAGATAATCTATACACTTTAGATATCAACAACGGACCCATTTCGTGGTTTAAGTGGCATCGCTGGCTCTATGTGCGATGCGGCTGCCAATCCTAACCTAACCTGAACATAACTTTCTGAGAAGAGAGTATTATAATTTCATATCTCTAACGGACTTAACTTGTAACTGAACTTATGGCAGGACTAGTATATATTGGGTTGGCAACTAAGTAATTGCGGATTTCACTCATAGAGGACTTCAGTTGAATTTTTAGGTTTGCAGACTAGTACAAATGTAAAACACATTTTATTATTTGATAGTTGGCAATTCAGCTGACAATCAGTAAGAAAAAAGTTTTTTGATCGGTTGCGTAGCTTTCGTTTGGCGTTCGTTGAAAAATGGAGAATCAAAAGGAACATTTTCGTCGTATTTTGATTTTTATTTCTGCAAAGGGAAACCCGCATCGCAAGCTCATAAAAATGTATGTGCTGTTTATGGTGACGAAGCCTTAAAAGAGCGGCAGTGTCAAAATTGGTTTGCCAAATTTCGTTCTGGTGATTTTTCACTCAAAGATGAAAAACGCTCTGATCGTCCAGTTGAAGTTGATGACGCCCTAATCAAAGCAATAATCGATTCGGATCGTCACAGTACAAGACGTGAGATTGCAGAGAAGCTTCATGTACCACATACATGCATTGAAAATCACTTAAAACAACTTGGCTCTGTTCGAAAACTCGATACATGGGTTCCTCACGAACTGAAAGAACCGAATTTAACGCAACGCATTAACCGCTACGATTTGCTAAAGAAACGTAATGAAAATGATCCATTTTTAAAACGACTGATAACTGGCGATGAAAAATGGCTTGTTTGAAACACCTCAACCAACATCACAAGCTGATATTCATCAAAAGAAGGTTTTGACATCAGTTAGGTGAGATTACAAAGGAATTATCTACTTTGAACTCTTACCACCCAACCGAATGATCAATTCTGATGTCTGCATTGAACAACTAATGAAATTAAACACTGCAGTGATGAAAAGCGGCCCGAATTGACAAATCGAACAGGTAATGTATTCCATCATGACAATGCAAGGCCACACACATCTTTGGCCACTCGGCAAAAACTATTGGGGCTTGATTGGGATGTTTTGTCACATCCACCATATAGTCCTGGCCTTACACCATCTGTTACTTTTTGTTTCGATCTTTATAAATTTCAATAATGATGATGATGTCAAATCGTACCTGACTCAGTTTTTTGCTAATAAAAACCAGAAGTTTTATGAACGTGGGATTATGATGCTGTCTGAAAGATGGCAAGAGGTCATTGATCAAAGTGGGCAATATATTGCAGAATAAAGTTATTTAGTTCCATAAAAAAATTGTCTTTGATTTTCGAAAAAAAAACCCCATTACCCAGTTGCCAACTCAATATTAAATCAGCGTTTGCTCACCTCCATAAGTATGTCCGAATGCGGTCCACCAAATGTTTGCGTACCCCAACCAGTAACCACACCTACTTGTCCCTCCCAAATCTGACCAATAGGCGGCATACAAACCGGCCAGATGTACGTATTAAAGAGTGTGGCACGATCCAAACGTAGCAGGGCGATGTCATGCTCATATGTCAGCGGATCATAATCGATGTGTATCACCATATTCGCAATACGAAAATCACGCGCGCGTGTCTCGTTAATCAGTAGCGTATTGTACTCGCCCAAGCGCACAAATATGTCATCCTTGCGAAATTCATGCACACAGTGGCCAGCTGTGAGCACATGACGATCGGTGACAAGTACACCGCCACACCACACATACGGCAAGCCGGGCCGTATCAAAGCGGCCATCCAAGGCCATTCATCCGGTTCGGCCGGCCGTCCGCCCGTAATGCGTGGAAATTGTTTGGTTGTTAGGCCACAGCCACGTTGTTCGGGCTTGTTAACAATGCGCGCCTCTTCCAGGCCATTCTTATTTACATCGGTAATGATTTGTGGACTGAAACGTGACTCGGTGTTGTCAGTGCAACAAACGCCGATTGATCTTTGAAGAGAGAAAGAGATTTAAATAAATAAATAAATATATTAACGCTAAAAGGGGTAATAAAAAGACATACTTTTGTTCAATAATACACAACTGGGAGATTAAGCGCCAAACATCATTCTTCAGCTCCGGCATGCGACAATAGAGCGGGTGACGACAATGGCCCATCTCGCCCAGCGAAGTGCGGCACTCGCCATAGTCTTTATTTTCCTACACAGATAAAGTAAATTTTATGACTTTGTAAATATGTATGTACAAATATTTTTTTATTTTTTTCAAATTTGCAGTTCTGCGCGATAACCCGTTTTCGGCCCTGCACTCTAAACTCCATTTGCGCAACTATTTTATAGTTTGCACTCACTTGAAAAATCACTTGTCGCTTCTTCAATATGTGACGCATTAAATAATCACTACCGCCGCCAGTACTGTTATATTCGTGGGCACCAGAATGCGCTGCGCTGTATGCATTTTCATTATCGTTACGACCCCATTGAAACTCGTCATTGTCAGGCAATTCAAGTAGATCTATGAAATGACATGAAATATTGAATTAAAGACAATTAATTGCACGTGAATTACGCTGGTTGCGGATATATGGAAAGCGCTTGAAATTTCTAGGTATTTTATATAAAAGTCACTATAATCAATATCTATCTTTATTCAGTTCAGAAGCTCCAATTATAAATAACAGTAATTTAGATCCATTAATTGCTGATTACCAGAATCTTTTAGGGTTAAAAATTTTAAACATACGAAAAAAATCGATTTTAATTCAGACGGAAATACCGCTTTAACAACTTAATGTGTATTTTCGAACTAATGAGAGCAAAAAAATTTCAACCAAACGCTCAGATTAGATTTTTATTTAGAATTATTGGAGGTTTGCACTTCGACCTCATGGGCTTTTGTGCACTCTGCTCATCACAGTGCCTCATCCATATGTGTCTGCAGCGACAGCAAAGCTGCGCTCATGGCCTTAGACAGCCCCCCAACCACTTCGAGGGTAGTCGAGTCCTGTAAATCCAGGCTGAACTATGTCGGTAGACATAATAGTATCGCGGATAACCAGATCTCTGACTCTTCAATCAGAATGGGCTCTGAGGCCAACTTCTTTGGACCGGAGCCTGTTCTGCCACTCCCTTCTACGGCCATCAAAGCCACGGTTAGCAAACGGGTTACTCTAAAACACAAGCGAGCTCGGCAGGCTGAGAGAGGCTGCAGATGAGCAAAGCTGATGTTACCTGTCATGTCCGACCGACTGTCGCAGCTTCTCCTGTCACTAAGCAGAGGGGACTGTAGGAGGCTGATTGGACTGATGATAGGCCACTTTATGTGGGCAAAGTACATGGAAAAGGTAGGCAACTCAGACAGCATGTGGAGAGGAGAATGAGACGCTGGACCACTTTCTGTGCATCTGCCTAGCCTTCGCTCGAATCAGGCTTCAAGTCTTTGGCACTGATGTGTTAAGAAGCGACCACCTTGGCTCCCTGTCACCACAAGATCTGCTCAGATTTCTTCGGAGGTCGAGTAGATTTAAAGAAAATTAAAAAGGGAGTTCGAATGCAGGGCAATGGAGTTAATTGTGTCTGAGTGCTGTACTTGCCAGTCTGTCCCGACAAAAACAAAAATCTCATCCAGACCCAGTTCCCTTATTAAACTTAAGATAGGCTGGGTTGGAATGTGTGTACCTGCCTTTCTTCCGACTGCAAATGGCCGAGATGTATCAACCTTCTTCAGGCCATAGCGCTGCATTTAAGGAAGAAGTGCACTTTTTAAACCTCTTTTGTTTTTACCCCCTAATAAAGATTTCGACTGAGTTAGTCCCATAGTTCGGTGCCAGCTAACCTCCCTTAGCTTTAGCTCTTCACTCCTAAGCTTCTCCTTGATGATGTGTTGTTCAACAGCAAGGAAAGACTCGGGTCCTCTCTTGCCAATGCGTCCGCTACTTCGTTCCCAGTTTTACTGCTGTATCCTAGGGTCCAAATTAACCAGATTCAATTGTGCGTACCTAACAGATTCAGTTTCTCGATACACTTAAGGACCAGTAAGGACTTAATATCACAGATTAACAAAGCTTTGAGTGTCGTCTGATTGTCGCTCAGAATGGCAATTCGCTCACATTCGTGCACAAAGACAGATGGCATACACCTCCGCTTAGAAAATGCTTGGGAAAACTACCCATCGGCCCAGAATGCTTGGTTTCGTTGCCAAATACCTGTATTCCACCGCCTTTGACTTTTGGTGTTTTCGAGCCATCTGAGTACACATTGCAGTGGAAATTTGTGCTGAGCACTACTGAAGTGACAAACCCGGATGATTAGGGTAACGTAGAATCTACTATCTTGGGGACGACTCCTGCTGGAGTTTACTGAATTTCTTTCTACTAAGAGCACAAGCGTCTCGCTATATACTATACATACATATAGGTTGTATTGTGGGCGCTTTGCGTTATCTTCAAAAGTGTTCGTGTTTTGCCAAGTGTGCGACTTAATCTACTGCATTCCACTGGTCTCTGGTCATCAAATGAACGCATCAACATTTACTTGTTCTTACTCCAATATGACTTCCGATTTCACTGTCAGCAAAATGTCTGCGGAGATACTGACTTCGATGAGAAGAATTGACAGTACCACCGAGCTTCATTGGTTAATAATGCCGATATTGCAACAATAAAATAAACAAATCCAATTTAACTCAGCCTCAGTGCACTAAAATTTGGCAGTTCTTACGATGAGCCTTAAAAATGAGCTTTCTTCCAAAAATCTTGGTTGTAGTTACAAAAATAAATCTAAGTATAAGAATACACATACACACATGCATGCGTATGTATTTTTGTATTTGCACATGGTGACTTTGAACTTGAACTCGCAATAGTATACTCGTATATGTACATATATTTTTTTTTTCATACCGATATAATCCTTGGTCGTTGCTCGTATCCAATGCGCTAAGCAGACGATAAGCAGCAGCAAAAATGTGGATTTTTGTATGGGCATGATGCTGAAAAGAAGTGTTATCAATTTCATTAATACACAAATATCACTAAACATTAAAAAATTATTTTCGACTTATATGGTTTGAAGAGCAAAAAAATGCGATTTTATCAGAAACAATTTAAGAAGTGTCTAAATTCAAGCGACACCAAATTTAATGTATTTTGTATGGTATTATACCTCCTCTCTTGGGCGTACACTAACCGTCAGTCAACTTTTGTCCGACCAAGAGAGGTGTCCACTCAAAAGAGGGCAACTTCTTCCGATACATAAGATTTGGCATAGAAAAGATATCCGCTCAAGGGAGGTGTCTGTTAAAAGAAGGTCTCAGACTCGACTCTGGCAAAACGGAGCTGGTGCTATTTACCAGAAAATAAACCTCCACTCTTGAGACTTCCCAAATTAAACAACCACGTTCTTCCGCTTTCATCGGAAGTTAGGTATCTTGGAGTGATACTTGACTCCAAACTCCATTGGAAGCCACACATTGAAAATCGAGTAAAGAAGGTCAGTACAGCTTTCTACTCCTGCAAATTTATGTTCGGCAAAAAATGAGGGCTCAAGCCACAGGTCGTGCGTTTGATGTACAACGTAAGGGTTCTGCCAATTTTAACATATGGATACCTGGTTTAATAGGAAACTCTTCGGAAGGGCTATAATATCACCAAATTGGGGAGAGTACAAAGGACCGGAGCATGTAGAACTTGCCCCAGCGCTACCCTTAATGTCGTTTTGCACTTACTTCCCATTGACTCTTACATTATTTCCATTGCTGCTCAAAGTGCAATGAAGTTAAAGGAGGTTGACCTCTGGAGGCAATTTCTCAAGCGACATGGCAGCATTTTTGGGCAGTTAACGCCGTATTTCTCTGAATTTCGAAAATATCTCTCTATCCGCAAACTGGAGTTTGAGGGTCGTGCCAGAGCGATATTTCCAAGAAAGGAGGTGTGGAACGAGGGGAAAAATTGTACCGAAGCTGGGACCCCTGTCTTCACTGACGGCTCCAAGATAGAATCGGGAGTCGGAGCAGCTGTTTTCTCTAAATCAGCCAATTTATCTTCTCTTCTTAAAATTGCCGAATACTGTTAGTGTTCTTCAGGCAAAAGTCATTGCGATTCTGCAGGCATGCAAAATACTTAGGGAGCGAGGAAGATATCAACTTTTTTTCCGATAGACAAGCTGCGATCAAAGATCTGACGACGCCATGGTGCACATCCAAACTAGTCAACTCATGTAAGGAGGACATCACGTCTCATAGGTGTGCATGAAAACTTTCTCTGAGTTGCGTTCCAGGAATATAGAGGCAAATGAAATTGCTGAAGAGCTTGAAAGGAAGGGGACTGAATCGGTCTTACAGACTTCCTACCCGGTCATCGGCATCCCCTTGTATGTTGTTAAAGGGGAATTGCACAACTTATTTCTCCTTATTTCTCACGAAAGCGCAGAAGAGAGTGAGCTCCATTTCTTCGTGTGGTATTTCGAAAACCCTATGACCCCAATACAATAAACGGAGGACTCAGAAAGTTCTGGGGACTCCACGTCATTCAATTTTGAAACTGATAACTGTGTTTACCAGTTATCTGACGATCAGCACACACGCGGAAAGGTTAGGTTTACCATTTAACCCCCATTGCAGAAGCTGTGGGAATCTTTCAGTGAAGGAGTCCGTTGAGCACCTTCTCTATAAATGTCCGGGATGGGCAGCTAGACGATTAAGGTCACTGGGTGTTCCTTTCTTCGGTGCACCAACTTAAAGCCCATGAATTTTCTCCCTTGCATCAACAGCTCTGGTTGGCTGTAGATATCTGCCAATTGAACGTCTGATAATGGTATCAAAACGGCGCTTTAGTGCTACTTGGGGAGTTCCAGAGTGGTACTTGAACTATTCCACCTACCTACTTAGTACAAGGTGGCGTAAAGCTAATCATACAATTTTTTTTAATAACACTGCCCTGCATCGGTTTTGCGAATAAGATGGGACCCAGTGATCCCGAAGGGAATTTTTGCACTAAGCACGAATCCGAGTTCAAAAATTTTCCATCACGTCAGGTTTTCGAGAAAAAGGGGGTTGAAACCCCTAAAAATAGCGTATTTGGCCATTTTTCAAAAATTGTGGAGCAGAACCCTGACGTGCTACGATCTTCGTTATTGTCAGTAATTGAAGGTTGAACTTTGCTCTTTGAAATAAGCCCAAACCCAAATTGTTCGCATGCACCCTTAGAGTAGGGGGTGTACTTATGTCTACGGGGGTAGAGAAAAAAATGAACATAGGAACTTATCTACACCCAAGA
Source organism: Anastrepha ludens (assembly GCF_028408465.1). Classification (NCBI taxonomy): domain Eukaryota; kingdom Metazoa; phylum Arthropoda; class Insecta; order Diptera; family Tephritidae; genus Anastrepha; species Anastrepha ludens. The sequence continues at coordinate 127,347,323 of NC_071500.1, read as the reverse complement.
TAAGATATAATGAAAAGTGCAGTGTTCCTAAGGTATTTAGTGTCGCTGATTACAAATCTGAAGTCAAACATTCCATCATTAACATTCCATTTAAATAGATTTGTAATCAGCGGCATCAAAAACTCCCTAGTAACAAGTTTCAAGCAAATCGGATAAATTTTTAACATTTTCGTCCGCCATTTTGAATTTTGGGAATCTGACTACAGGTTTGTAATCAGCGACACTAAATACCTTAGGAACATTGCACTTTTCATTATATCTTATCTTGGGTGTAGATAAGTTCCTATGTTCATTTTTTTCTCTACCCCCGTAGACATAAGTACACCCCCTACTCTAAGGGTGCATGCGAACAATTTGGGTTTGGGCTTATTTCAAAGAGCAAAGTTCAACCTTCAATTACTGACAATAACGAAGATCGTAGCACGTCAGGGTTCTGCTCCACAATTTTTGAAAAATGGCCAAATACGCTATTTTTAGGGGTTTCAACCCCCTTTTTTTGAAAACCTGACGTGATGGAAAATTTTTGAACTCGGATTCGTGCTCAGCGCGAAAAGTTCCTTCGGGAACACTAGGTCACATCTTATTCGCATCAGAAAAATTGAAATTTGCAGGGCAGTGTAATGTGCAAGCCTTTAACCAAAAAAATGATCCGGCCCAAAAATTCTCAAAACATGTATATTTTTCCGCTAGCAGCGCCCCAATCAAAATGCAATGAAGGTCCATACTTATACGAGTACCATTATTACAAGCACTATGACTAGACCTAGCGTATGAAATATCATTGAAAACTTGTGTCGTGCTATAAAGTCCGGTTGCGATAGAGCTTAGAAACTTCCATTCGAGTTTATTTAAATTTTTATTAAATTGACTTTTTCTTTTATTATTATCGTAGATCTTTTGTTATTTTAGTAATATAGATTTAAATTTTGTACTAATCTAAAAATTGTTTTTTTTTCAAAAACCTTTTTCTGAAAGGAATTAATATTTAATTTTTTTTATTATCATCATAGAATTTTAATTATTTTAATATAGTATATTTCAATTTTTTATTAATCTAAAAATTCTTTTTTTTTTCAACAAACTTTTTCTGAAAAGAAATAATATTTAATTTTTTTATGATTACACTGTGCGACAGTGAAAATATACTTTTATAGAGACCTAGTACAACTTGTAGGTATAGTAAAACTAAGAAACATGGTATAGGAGAAATTTCCAATACACCCCCAAAATCTCGTTTTATGGCCATAAAACCGTTTTTCAGTAGGTTGATGTGAAGAATCACTCCTAACTTCGAAAATTCCCATCCGATTTCGAATTTGTTTTTTTAGTTCGAAAGAACAAAAACAAGCCTTTTTGACAGTGTGTTGACAATTTTTCTGAAATGACAACTGACGAGACTGTAGACGGAAGTATTCGGAATTTTTTTATTTTTTCTCTATTTTTTCAACTTTGACATCATTTTTGCGATATTATCCGATATTGAGGATGTGTTTTAGTACACTACTGTTAAAGTAAATTAAATTCGGCGTCGAATGAGCTATATTTCACTGCAATTGAATTAAAATTAATAGAGTTGTGCGGGTTTTAAGATTTTTTCTTTTTTTTTACTACGAGATTTGGTATGCGTTTCGAAGCATGAAAATGATAACATGTGTTATTATAAGCACATAATATTTATTGGAGTATTGTGCAGTGCAGCACTGTACGGTATGGTACGGTGCAGTACACAACGGAACTGGTTCCAAACTTAAAAATGCATTGGAAACGGCCCTTTGGAGTTTAGTATGGTACGGTACATTTGCCATTCTCTTCATCAGTTTTGAATACTTCTCTGTAAGAAATTCGATCATCATCATTCATCTTAAGTCGTCATCAACTAAATTCCATTGTTTAAATCGAGAAGCGAGCGTTTCAGATTGTCTTCCCGATAGAAGAAAGATCCTCAAATTCTGAATTTGATCCAATGTGTCGTTCTGAAGACTTAGAACCAGACGGAAAGTACTCTTCATCATCAGGTTTATTGTTATCAGTTTGATCATCATCAGCAATGAGTTGAACTTCCTTCAGTTCCTGCAGTTGAGTCAATCATATCGTCCAAGACTACGGGGTTCTTAACAGTTGCAACATCAGCATACTTTATGTGCTTTCGAGCTTTATAATGATGACCGCTTACATCCGTTTTATAAAAATAACAATCATCTGGTTTATGATAAGGCTGATGATGCCACATCATAGGAGAATATTGAGAAATTCGACTTTTCTGGCAACGTTTTGATTTATATCTCTTGAATTTCAATGAAACAAACAATAAAACTTTGACGTTTTAATAAGGTTAAATTATAATAACAAACTTCTTTTGTTAATCAATGTACAGTGTGAACTTTGGTACACTTGGGAGCTTTTTCATATTTCCATTGAAAAAAAAAAGTGCTATAATATGTCATATATTTTCGTAAGTTATAACCAGTTCTGTTGTATGCAGTACAGTGTCCTCTTATGTATACATATATACTCCAATAAATATTACGTATCTATAATAACGCATCAAAACACGTCCTTCTTCCTATTTAGCGTAAGTCATACCTACATACCAAATTAGTAAAACAAAAAAATAAAATCTTAAAACTCACACAACTCTATGAATTTTAATTCAATTACAGTCAAATATAGCTCATTCGACGCAGAATTAAATTTACTATAACAGTAGTGTACTAAAAAACATCCTCAATATCGAATAATATCGCAAAAATGATGTCAAAGTTGAAAAAATAGAGAAAAAATAAAAAAATTCCGAATACTTCCGTCTACAGTCTCGTCAGTTGTCATTTCAGAAAAATTGTCAACACACTGTCAAAAAGGCTTGTTTTTGTTCTTTCGAACTAAAAAAACAAATTCGAAATCGGATGGAAATTGGCGAAGTTAGGAGTGATTGTTCACATCAACCTACTGAAAAACGGTTTTATGGCCATAAAATGAGATTTTGGGGGTGTATTGGAAATTTCTCCTATACCATTTTTTTTAGTTTTACTATACCTACAAGTTGTGCTAGGTCTCCATAAAAGTATATTTAATATTTTTTTTTTTGCCACACCGTGTTATCATAGAATTTTAATTATTTCAGTCGATTTGAATTTTTTATTAATCTAAAAACTCTTTTTTTTCAAAAATCGTTTTTTTATTATTATCATAGAATTTTAATTATTTTACTATTACTTTATGTAAATTTCTTAGACATTTTTTCGATGCTAATTTTAACTCAAATTAATAATCATTTCATTGCATTTACATTTTTTAATATATTTTTGAACTAAGTTTTTAGCTCTTTTTCCTTTGTTGTTTTTTTTCGCTTGACTTGCCTCACTCACTTCTGCTAGCCGTGAACGTCATAAACCGATTCTACTCTTATTTTTACCACTTTTATGACTACTGTGTGGCGTTTTATTGTTATTTGCGCGCGCCGCCTTGTTAGCAAATCCGTTCAAGCACTCAACACTTCGCCAACTAAATTCGATCAAACTTAGCAGTGATTTTCGAATGCTATGTACGTTACGTACCCGTTCCCTTGTCAGTGTTATTTCGCTTGTTTTATTTTGCGATCGTTATTTCTGCTGTGTTTTTTTTTTTCGTTTTTGTACTTCCACTCTTTGCAGCGCTGATTAAAATATTTAATTTCTTATTCGCAACAAAATGCCATACAGTTATTGCCTATTGTGCATACAAATACAAACCTATCTACTTGATTTTAATGTTATGCCGGCTACAAGTTGCACTCAGCTGGGATTTCCTTCAATTTATTTGTATTTATTTTTTGCTGGGGGCTTGCGCTGTGATGTGACTGTGTTTTAATTCTTTTCTGGCTATTATTTTTGCTATTATTACTTATGAGTCGATATCATCTTCGCGCTACAGATGATTGCAATAGTAATTGTTTTGCTATGATTTTCCAAATCACCTACAGTGGGGCCTAGTACACATTTATCATTTAATATTTAAATAATTTATACGCTAGGCTTTTGCCTACATTAAAAGAGAATGACATCAGCCGTTACAACTCTCAACACATCAATCAATTCAGCTGTCATCGTAATGCCTATGCTATAAGTTCAAGGCCGCTAAGCGAAAGAGATTTTTTGCATTTAAGTGGGCATACAACTTGAATGGCGTGTGACGCCGTCTGAAATCAGAGCTCGCCGAAATTTTGTTCTTTAATTTGCTAACAAAAAAAACTTGCTCAACATGCCGCACTTTGCGTTGAGCCCAACGATGTTGATATAATTTTTAGGAAAAATCGACCACTAAAGCCGTAGCACCAAAAACCAAACCACATAAAAAACAGTCACTTGCTCAGAATGCATTGGCTTCTCTGCTACTCGTATTGACCAGGCATCGTATTGACCAGGCATTTTCCACGTAGTCGCGGATTAAAATGCGCTCCATCCATAATGAAAATTTTTTCAAATGAAATTGCTGCCCTTTTCCAGCTGCTGCAAGGCAAAGTTAACCCAAAAATGCGGCCAATAGGAAAATATTTTTAAAAGCGACAGTAATTAGCCGATACTTTCAGAATTAGTTTTATTTGGCTATTGTGCTTAACCCGGATATTTTAATTGAACGATTCTAATGAATTTGAGCGCATACCCTATCTTTTGTTCCATATTACCCACACCAAAGCCCCTTCGTCTTGCGAGATCTGGACACTCGCAGTTAATGTGCTGTGTTGTTTTAATCGCCCAGCTCGCTAAAACGATAGACCCTTGATTCTACTAGTACTATTTTCCTGGAATGATAACGACTACTAAAATGTTCCATTAAGCATCCAGTGAGAGTTCGTAAATGAATTGTGGTATTGGAGCAGGTATATATTCTCATAGGCTTAGAATTGAAAAATCTGTACGCCTTCCTAATACCTGCAGTGTCAGAGACCAGGCGACATGCAAAATTAGGAGAACGTTATGGCCCACTTACAACCTCAAGTAAACGTCATCATTGATAAATATGAAACGACGGGACATCTGGAGACTCACGGCAGTCATTACTGGCTTTTGGTCTGTCGGGCAACAATCAGCTAAAATGGGCATCACTCACAACACACACTGCCATAGTTGTAAACAACCGGTGAAAAAGGAAACGATTTTTCATTTCGTTATTCAATTGTAAAGTGATCCATTCTGGATGACAGAGATCGGAAGGGTCCAGTTTTTTGCAAGTTCCAATGACTTCACTGCGTATATATATATATATACTATATACATAATAGGCGCTTACACCCTTTTTGGGAGTTTGGCCGAGCTCCTCCTCCTATTTGTGGTGTGCGTCTTGATGTTATTCCACAAATGGAGGGACCTACAGTTTTAAGCCGACTCCGAACGGCAGATATTTTTATGAGGAGCTTTTTCATCGCAGAAATACACTCGGAGGTTTGCCATTGCCTGCGGAGGGCGACCGTTATTAGAAAAATGTTTTTCTTTTAATTTTGGTGTTTCACCGAGATTTGAACCTACGTTCTCTTTGTGAATTCCGAATGGTAGTCACGCACCAGCCCATTCGGCTTTGGCGGCCGACTCTACTGCATAGATCCATTTAAATTTGATTGGTGGTCTGAGCTATGTTGACTTAGCAGGTGCGGTGGATTGTAACAAAATGGTATAGTAGCTGTGACTTCAAGAACTACCATAAGAAAAACTCTAGCGGTGTCAGATCGCACAATATTGGTGGTCAAATCCATGAGGGTTCATCATCATCATCGGTTCCTATTTCTCTCACTGGAGCATAGGGCCTCAGTAAAACACCTGATTCTATATTTTGCAAGGAGCTTGATTTCGTTCCAAGTTTTTCCTAACGTTTCTACTTCCACACAGCTCTGAATTTTGTTTTCGATCCAATTTTTTGTGAGCCAGGTTTCCGATCCATAAAATAGTACTGATAGTACATTTGTCTTAAAGGTCCGTAATTTTGTATATACGCTGAGGATGCTCGAAGGCCAGATAACTCGGAGCTGTGCATACGCGCCGTTCGTTTTATTTACTCTGGTGATAACGTCTAGTTTCGCACTGTCTTCAGCGGCAATGATACTACCCAAGTAGGTAAAGGTGTCAACGTTCTCAACTTGATCACCCTTTAAGAGGAACGGGCGGCTGCTAGTGGATCGGATTTTCATGCCATTCGTTTTCTCGTGATTTATTTTTTGTCCTGCATTCAATAAGGTTGAGGACAGATAGTCAATTTTGTTCTGCATGTCGGAGTGTTTGGCGGAGAGAAGGCAAGGTCTTCGAGATGTTCATAGAAGTTCCAATAAATACCTCTTAACCTCCGAGGGTTAATATATCCTAAAATCATACGCAATAAAATTATATCATTTGCATGTGCCACTCAATCTTACACTTTTTCATGCTGATGGGACACAGCATCAGCGTTTGAATAATAAATTCCAGATTTGAAAGATGCCGCCGAGACAACATGGCCGCCACCTTCGAGTACTAGAAACTCTGAGGTATTTCCATTAATATTTATGCGGTTATGACAATGTGAACTTCTGGTATATTTCAGGCTCATCTACAGTGATGGGCAAATGTCTAGATACACCACCATAACTTTGTTATTTTATTTTAAAGAAAGATTATTTTTTTTTTTTTTTTAGTTTATTGTGTTTAAAAAAAGGTTTCAAATAAAACTGTATCAACGCAATTTTCAATAAACTTTACGGACTTTCCAACCAATGAATATAGGGGGTGTATGTAGACTTTTGTCCATCTCTGTAAATTCTCCCAGAAGCACTTTTAAGCTTATTTCAATAACAAAAAAAATCGCCAAAAAAAAACTCTTTACCTTCAGTTGAAATTTATTTCATACTTTATTTTAGAATTATTACAACAAATTAGATTTATTCATATGCATTTTTATTAACTATTGCTTTATTATTGTTTTTAATTTTTCTTACAATTGCCGTTATAAAATACTACACCAATTCCGTATTAATAATTTTATATACGTTTTATGTTCATTTGTCATTAACAAATAGTGGAAAATGTTAGCATTAATTGGATATTAACAATGCCTAAATATTTGTTTAAACTTTTTTTAACGGATACACTGCGTTAAATAAATAAAGCACTAGGGCTATTGACAAGTGTTGACAATTTATTCGGTTCTTATTTAGTTTTATACATTTTTTTATGAAAATATAGTTCATTCTCTAACAAAACCCATATAAATGCAAGTTTCAAACTTTGTAAGAATTTGAAAATAGTTCAACAAATTTTCAGAGAAAATTCATAATTTAATATAAAAAAAATTTCAAGCTTCACATTTGAAGTGGCTCAAAAATTGCATTGATTTTTGAATTTTATTTTGCTGAAGAAAATGCATAGAAAAAAATGGAAAATATTCTCAAAAATCAGAACGATTTTCAAGCCACTTCAAACTTGCTGAACGAAATGAACAGAAAAAATTAAAAAAATTCAACAAATTTTCATTGAAGTTTCAGAATTCAAAAAAAAACATTTCAAACTTCAAATTTGAAGTCGAAAATATTTAAATTTTTTTTTTGCTAGAGAAAATGCACAGAAAAAAATTTTCAAAAATCAACGCGATTTTAGAGCCACTTAAAACTTGCACTTTATTATGCTGAAATGCAATGGACTATAACTCAGCATACTCGAAATTTTTCTAAGAGTTCTTCAAAATGGTAAACTTTCTACATAAAATTTAGATTTTTTAGCGCTTTGTAGAAGAATAAACTTTATTTTCATATTTGACGCACACGAAAAATTTTAATTAAAATCATTTTCAAAGATAAACAAATAAAAAGCATACATTTATGGAAAGTCTCATCAGTATAGGGAGATCTTTAAAATTGTTCTTAGTACTCACATATCCAAACTAAAAATGCTGCGAGCTTACTATAACTACCATTTCTATCCTTTGGACCGATTGCCCATAATTGTGTCATTCACTGGTTTAGGCGCTCAATAGCAATAACACTTCACATAGAATAACTTGCTTTGATTCAACTGTATGAATAAAAATAACAGTAAATTTACCTCGCTTTTTATGAGAAACATCTCTGCCGAGCCTCTAATCTGCTCTTGTTTTAACCCTTTAACTGTTTATGTCGAGTATACTCGTCAGAGCGAAACGAAAATTTTTCGCACAATATCGAGTAAACTCGTCGTGAAGATAAAAAAAATCGTATCGTGTTATACAACGTATCATCGTATTCAACGAATCAACTGTAATTTTTTCTCCTGAAAAAGGGGGCATATACATTTTAGAATATTCGTTAGTCGGCAACTTTATTTATTTTAATACACGATAGCTTGTATTAAGCTGAAATAACAAATTCTGGGGAAGTTCCGTTACGAAACCCTTTTTTTTTTAAATAAAAAAACATTTCGTAAACACTTTTCAGTTGATTGTGCAATGTCATAGTTGAGAGAAGAAAATTTATAAGAGTCATGTGGATTTTATTGACAGGACTTTATTTGAGGAATTAAATTGTGAAATATATAATTTTAATTATCCCTACCAGATGAATTATTATGATAGTGATGGAGATATGTGTTTAAACAGAGAAAAACGCAAAAGAATGATAATTTTGTCGTCTTCTGATGAGTGGAGTGATGAGATAGCAGTGATGAAGGTGCAGGAAGTAGTGAGGAAGATGCAGAAATCAGTGATCACATTGAAGACGACAGGGTAGAGTTTGAAGAGAGTAGTGATGAAGATGGAGAGTACAATGAATCAGAAAAAGAAAAGAAAAATAATTCAAGTTCAATATGGACGACTGTAAGTAGATTTCTCGAAATTCTTTTGGTCTTTTATTGCTTCTGTTTTAATTCCTATAATTCTTTAATTTTATCTTTATGTGATATATTTTTTATCAATGAAATACATTTTGTTTGTTAACAACGAAGAAAAATATTGTATATATTTTCTAAAAAATCAACACGCAGCATTTGATTTCTAGTCATACCTGCCTATTTTTACAGGCAGGAACATTTTACGCTGTTCATTTCGCGTATATTCCTCTCCGCTGGAAAATAATTAGGCAGGCAGAAAAAAATTTTCGAAACAACAGTTAAACAGTTAAAGGGTTAATTATTAGCTTCTTAAATAGGAAACGCGTAGTGACAGCTCGCAAAACTTCCGCGACGGTCATCGAATGAGATGCCGATATCCTTAAATTTCATACGTCAAAAATATTTTAAAAAGTAACGCGAGCGCCTAAAAATATGTTGAAACGTCGTCGTTTTTTTCTTCTATCATCTATATGCACGATTTTTGCGACGTTAATTTAAGCAAATCGATATCGAGCGGAACTAAACCGGGCATGGAAATTTGATGAAAATAAGACGAGCCGATTAAAACAAATTTCATAATAATTTTCTACAAACTAATAACTAAAAATCAGCACTGCAAATTAGCAAAATTTTATTCAGAATCCAACTATTTTTTGCATCCGTTTTTTTTTTTGTTTCATTAGTATCCTCAAATACCGATTTCAGGCATTCCTTTAAAGGGATCATGCAACAAAAACTTTATTTTGCAAACTTAACAATTCTAAGGACACACCGGAATAATATATATATTTATTAACAATATATATATTCATATATTTGTTTTTGTTTTGTATAAAACCAAATATAAAAGAATAGGAAAGGATCACAGTACAGTCTGTTAGGTAATGCTTCTTATCAAACGATTTGTCGTAATCAACTTCAGATTCATACGATACAGTAATTTGTATAAGTTTATAAGTACACAGCTTTAAATATATAAGTCATTTCAAAAATTATGTTTACAGTTATACAAATACTTACGTCTTCAAAGAGTCTACCACAAAATTGTGCCATACAAAAGTGTTCGGTGTTTATTCTTCAAATACAATTTTACCTTCAAACAAATTACTTTCTTGTAAAATGTGAAGTTTTTTTGTTCCATATAAAAATTTTGTTTGCTTACTGGTTTTGGCATTGATGTAAGTATGAATGTAATGGTTTTACAATGAAAGTGTAAGTAGAGTGTTTTTTGTTTAAATGATTTTCAATGAGCAAAACTCTAAGGACATTTAAGTAAATTTGGTTCATAAAATCAGTACACATTTAGGCTTCACAAATATTTTTAGATATATTTGTATTTTATTATTGTATTTTCCTTATACGGGTACAAATGCTCACATACATACATATTTTATAAGTGCGTGGGGCAAAATTATTTATAGGTTAATATAAAATGCCCGAGGCTGTGCTAGTTTATTATAATTGCACACACATACAAACATAGATAATGAGATCCAGTGTTATATTGCATATATGTTGTATATATAACACTTACATTGATTTATCTTCTAATTTTATCTAATTCTTAGTAATTGTTACTTAGCTAATATATTATAGGCTTATATGGGCATATGTATGTAAATGTGTATAAGTAGTTGATTAGTTAGAAAATACATTGATTGTGTGCTCGTCAAATTCCCTCATTAAATATGTGTAGGTTAATAAACCTTCGGATATACTTACATATATGCGTACATCTACATATGTACGTGTATAATATGTAAATGTTGATAGTTTTTGATAAAAATCAGTTAGGTGGATATTTGTTGGTGTACGTTAGTAGAATTCGATATGGGCATATGTTTCGGGTCTCAGTTAGAATTCGGTCATATTTATTCTCTAACTATTAGTACAGAGTAAATGAAATGGATTTTTTCTAGCGAAGCAAGTGCTTGTACACATATTTTTATCCTCAATATGTATATATAATACTAATATGACATTGATATGTCAACAATCATTAGAAGTAGGTGGTTAATTTCAAATGAAACGGTCATCACAACAACCGACTAGAACATTTCCTCTGCCGAAAACGTTTTACGAACGAACGAAGTCGCTTAACTCACATAGTAATTACCTAACTAATGGAAAAGCTCCTCATACTGGAGTTATTCGCTGAGTTTGAATCCCAAGCGTGTAAAAACTACACAAACTTATGAAATGACTCCTAATGACGTCCACAGTCCAACCGCTTTATAGTGCTGTAGCCAGTAGTCAATCTCAAAAAACCTGTATGTTCGCCAAGGCACATAAACAAGGTAGTGGGTTCAGTTGAGCAGCTTATTAAACATTTTTCACAATGGAGAGAATAATAATACTTTGCTCTCAGCGAGTTAAACAGAATCGCTGTGTGCGTGCCGTCGCATTTGTGCAATTTACTCCTGTGTTGTTTGTGCAATTTCTTATTATTTTCTTGCGTTCTTGTTCGCATTTTCACTGCCCACTCATGCAACTGCACCGATGTGATGTCACGCACTCTCTGATGGGCACAATTTTGTTTCTATTATTCTTGCATTTTTATAATGTAAACAGTTCTCTAAATTGTTAAACTTTTTCCGTTTGCCTTTTACTTTGCTCTCAGCGAGTTAAACAGAATCGCTGTGCGCGTGACGTTGCACTTGTGCAATGCATTCGTGTGTTGTTTGTGTCATTTCTTATTCTTCTTCTTGCATTCTTGTTCGCATTTTCACATCCATCTCATGCAACTGCACCGATGTGATGTTACGCACTCTCTGAAGGGTCCAATTTTGTTTCTAATTTAAACTGTTCTCTAAATTATGAAACTTCGTTTACCTTTTACTTTGCTTTTGTATAGAGCAGCATACTTAGAGAGTGCACTCCCTGATGGGTGCCATCTTGTTTCTACGATTCTTGCATTTTTATAATTTAAACAGTTCTCTAAATTGTGAAACTTTGTTTACCTTTTACTTCGCTTTTACATAGAGCAGCATACTCAGAGAGCGCACAATGAGCTATGGCTGCCAATCATTGGTCTAGAGGTTTCAAGCAACAACAGACAACACAATACACGCCATTGTTACAACCTTGTAGATGTGCCTTGATGTGACCTAACTATTTTACAAACGAACGTTTCTAAGGACACTTAACGAACACTTATAAACGCTGCCCCTGCCATCGTATTAGTTTTTCCATGCAAATGGACGCACCCACAATTTTGTTCCATCATCGAAAGTTAAAAAATTTTACGGAAGTGTTACATGGCATTGAGCCAAAATCTCGTATGGCGCCAAACAAGAAGCAGAATACAATATAATAGTGTGGATACACCCTAATAGTGTGGCCGAGCATCTCTTAAAGTTTCTAGTGTAAGTCTTAAAATTTGTATACGAATGCCCCTCCATTACGAGTAGGAGGGGTACAGTTTCCGCCACCTACGTGAAGCAGATGCTCTTATGTACAACTTTTCCATAGTAGAAATCCAGTCGGGTAAGTATTTGCCAGCGTTACTGCTTTTTACAAAAGCTTTTTTACTTTTTCTATCATTTGAAAATTCAGGTTTTTTTGTTTCACTCGACTACGCCGTCTTTTTTCAATGCAAGTACTACTCCTTCTATTACTCTTATGTATCTAAGGTCTATTTTGAGCGGTGGATTTTTTTGAAAGATACAAATTGTATATATGTATGTGTATAAGTATTTAAAAAGTGGACATTGGTATAGTTAATTTATTTGTGGGTTGAGTGACATCGATTGTGATTTAGAAATTCTATATTTTTTGTATATATGTATGTAGTTGTGCAACACTTGAGCTGCACGTGAGCTTGGAAAACCTTTGAGTGGTTGCATAGGATGTGTATGTATGTATATATGTACTTTCCTTAACTTAACTTTTTCTTATTAAATACGGCAATTCAATATTTCATTATTATTATGGATTATAGATAAGTAAATCATCGGCGGTGGGTAAGTGGGAAGAAAAGTCGCATTCGTTGGTAGGAAACGCTTAAATGGAAATTATAGCAATTTATTGCCGAAATGCTTACCCACATATGTATATATGTATACGTATTTTTGTATATACTAGCATAAGTATATTGCGTATAAGCGTATTCCTATGTAAATGCATCAAAATTGACCAATTCGATCTTAGCTTAAGCATAATACTGGTAATACTAATGTTAAAATATTATATAAAGAATAAAAACGCTTTCCAGTCTAATGCATGCAACTCAATGTTTACGTTCTCCCACCAATTGATCTCGCCTTTTCCGCCCACTTGCCTAAATGCCTTAGACTGCCTCTCACTCACTCCCTTAAAGCAATATAAATTAAATGATTGGCAATGTTTACTTATTACTCACACGCGTTTCCCTCTTATTTACGTAATTACTGTTGCTTTTCTGCTTCCCTTTCTTGCTTCTTATCTGACTCATCTGGTTGCGCTTCCGTTTTCCCGTCCTCAGCTAGTGCCTCGGTGCCGGCGGTTGCCTCCTCTCCGTTAACCTCTTCTTTAGCCGTCTTAGCATCCTTCTGCTTCTTGTCACTCTTTTTCTCTTTGCCATTGGCATTCTGTTCCTTACCCTCGGTGCCATTTTCCGTGGCTGACGCTGCGGCGTTCGAAGCTGCACGTTTGGCGCGTAATTTAATGCGTTGCGCCGGACCGGCAGCTGTGTTGGCGCAATTGCAGATGGCGTCGAAAATGCGCACCACCAAGCCACGTGCACGATTCACCATTTTGCCATTCTTGAAATCTGGTATAGTAAAACCTTTTTAGGTCGAGTATCGTGTGGATGTATTTTTTTTTTGTTTTTTTAAACAAAATTTTGTGTTGGAGTTTTAAGCATTATTTTGGTTTTATTGCATTTGATAGTGTTGATTGTGCAAAATTTGGGATGATGGTAGTGCATAGTAAAAAACGGTAGAAAAAAATTGTAAAAATATATTGCATTGGCATTCGAAATAAGACATGCGCATGGGACAGGCACAAACAGCAATTTCATTTGTCACTGCATACGATCATATGTATGTATGTAAACATATATGTAACACGTATGAAAATAAACTTATATGTAGCGGCATACCGTCAAAACAATCGTACGTAAGCTAAAAATAAAAACTAATGTACAGTGCAATTTAATTGTCGGTTTAGTTATCTGTCAAAAAATTACTCATACGCCCCGTCTCATTCGCTTTGCGCACCTTGTTATTTTATTGATGTCTAATGAGCTTTACTTGATTTGATGATTTTAGTATTTTGATTACGTCCATTCTTAATTACAAGCTTTCAAGCCGTTTAATATTTCCAACAACTATTTGCCACCTAAGGCAATAACTGTTTACCGAAATTTAATAACCGCTAATGTGACACGGAAGCTCTACTTGAACATTAAGCCTGAGTTTACACTCAAAAAAATGTATATTTAAAAAGACCGTTAATCACAATTGGTATATAAACAAACGGGTAGAAATAGAAAGGTATAAGTCATATATATACATATGATTATTTCAGTGCGCATATTGAGTATCAAGCGGTTTTGACGAAAATTGTCACAGGTGCCCAGCAGATTTTTTTTTACTAAACTGCGCGAAAGTATTGGGTTGTTCGAAAAGTAATTTCTTTTTTTCCGACAAAGGATTTAATTGTATTTTTCACAGCTAACTTCACACTTAAGTCGCATTGTCATTATATGTTTTGACAGCTGATATAGCAAGGCTTGTGTGAGAATAAGTTCAATTGATTTTACAGAATTGTTTGTGGTCGGTGCCCTTTTGAATATGGAAAGCAATAAGCAGCATTTTCGTCATTTTTTACTATAGAAAAGGTAAAAATGCTGTTCAAGCCAGAAAGAAATTAACTGATGTGTATGGAGAAGATGTGTTGACAATACAGCAGTGCCAGAACTGGTTTGCAAAATTTCGATCCGTCAATTTTGATGTCGAAGATGCACCACGAGCTGAAAGGTCAGTTGAAGCTGATAAAGACGCGATAAAGGCATTCGTTTATGCAAACCGGCGAATAACAACACGTGAGATCGGTGAGAGGTTAAATTTATCGATTTCAACTGTTTACGACCACCTGAAAGGCCTGGGTTTAAGATGGTCTTTCATTTTCACCACAAACAAACGAAATTACTTTCCGAACAACACAATAGTACGAGTATGCATTGATTTCTGAGTGATTTCCAGTCAGCTTTGTTGTGTATTTTGGATTTTAGAACTGTTTTTATGTGTCGCATATTTTTGCTCGTCATGCCCCAGCATGATGGAACTGGAATCGTAAAAATTATCATAACGCTATGAAAATTGCACCAACATTTTTTGCAAGCCTACGCTTAAAAACATACAAGATTTCATGTATGAAAGCGCACGATAAGATATAATGTGAAGCAGTCCCTGTCGTCTTCAAGGTCAGCCTTATTTCTGTTCCGGTCCACAGAGATATTGAAGGAAATTGTAAAGCCGTTAAACTAGCCAAGAAAGGTACTACTCTTCAACTGCTCAGTGATAGAAGTACTATTGGGATAATATCTCTGGCCACGAGCAAATTAATAATTTAAAGCACCATTATCCAAGAGGCCAATATGGCATGGAGAGATGAAGACACACGCGTAACAGCTAGGTTACTATGGCCGCAAATAAACAGGAAAAAGGCAAAGGAGCTGCTTAGCCTCTCGAGAGGATATCTCGAAGGTTGCGGCTAGTATAACCGATCATTGGCTATTTGGCAGGCATTCCTTGAGACTAGGACTTTTCTCCCATGAATATTGTAGAAGTTGTAGAGATAAGGAAGAAACACTTGAGCACTTCCTTTGCAATTGTTCAGCCTTAGCTAAAATCAGAGCAGGTTGTCTAGGTAAATATTTTTTTCAATTCTCTTAAGAGGTTACGTAGTTTGAGGCGTATTTCTGTGGAAGTCCATTGTAAAAATTCCCCATAGATACAAAGTTATGGTAGAAAATGTAACTGCCCGACGAGAGTTTGATGCGCACATAGTAGCTGTCCTTTGTTTGAGGCAGCTGGCCATTACTTTCGGAGGCTTTCAGCCTGTCGGTTCTTTTGTTATTCTAAAGTATGTTCAGGGACATATATAAAACAATATGAGAGTTTGTGTAAGGTCGACATGCAAAGGCTTATGAAACTAAAGGTTAGTTGTTTTTGATCACTCGAAGCGAAGCGAACAGTTGTGTGTCTTATTTGCCTCGAGGGAAATGCACTTCAAAGTTTAATCTCGTTTTTCTCGAAACAAACATGGGATATAACAAACATTTCTTCATACTTAGAGAAAAAAAATGTGCTAATAAGACTCACTTCAATACAAATCTAAAATCTTTCTAAATTTTGTTTTCCTCTTCCTATCGCATGCAATATACCCGATGTATCCCCTACCCCATTACACTACAATTCATTTATTGCATTTTCTTAATATTTTATAAATTTTTTGTTTACTCAGTGTACCGCTTCGCAATAAGATTATAAAAGTAAGTAAATTTCGTGGCAGCAAATCATTAATTTTTACGAATCAAATCATTACGAATCGTGTTGCCAATTATTAAATATCAAATAGATGCGCATTTAATTTTTGATACGTTGACATAAAATATTTCATAGTTGAAGAAAATACGGAAATGTTTTTTAAATTAAATTTAATAAAATATTTTTTACCATTATTAGCATGTACGTGTCTTACAGGTGTTAGTGCGGTGAGTGAGATTACAAGAACGTTTCAATAGTAAAATTATAACTTCAAATAGAAGTGCAAGACTTGATGAAAGGAAGCAAATAGTTTTGAAAATAATTATTCCTCAATCCTGTGGATAGGACCTTATCTATAACACACATACACAAGTAGTTCCTGAAAATCCAAGTGCGCAAACGAAATTAAAAGTCAATCAAATCGTTAATATTTTTTACTAATTTCTGCTATGAATATTACAAGTGCGATGCTGCAACAAGAAAAAATACATTAGCCATAGAAGTAAAAAAAATTATAAAATTACCATATTTTTATATTCGAACTACTTCAGAAATTCGTAACAAATTATGAACTTTGAGGCAAAAATCAGAAATCCATAACTTGAGTTTAAATTTTTTCCTGAAAAATTCCCGCCTAGCTACCTTGCCACTTTGAGAAAAGTTACCACACAAAACTTGGTATGGGAATCTCAATTTCGAAAAATCATCTAAATATAATGAGAAAAGTTACCACACAAAACTTGGTATGGGAATCTCAATTTCGAAAAATCATCTAAATATAAAATATATCTGTAAAAGCGAAGTCCAAAATAAACAAGACTGAGCTAAAATAGAAACAACAGGAGCGCTATTCTGATAGCTTCGAGTTTATTTATTCAAATATCTGGCCTCGAAACACTGTTTTGCGCGATCTAAAAGCTTTTCGAAAGAGTGTTTCAGGATGTCAGTACAAGCCTTTTGGATGACCTCTACGGACCATTTTCCTTATAGGTAGAAGGGAGCCACAAGGAGCCATATCAGGCGAGGACGGTGAGCGATTGATGGTTAAATTGCGATTTCTAGTCAAAAAATCAGTCTCAATAGTGGATCGATGAGATGGTGCATTATCATGCAATAAGCGCCAGCTTCCTTCTGCGCGGTATTCAGGGCGTATTCGACGAATGTGATGCAACAAACGCTTCAAAACGCCAAGATAGAAAATTGTATTGACGGTTTGGTCCAAACTCCTTGTGGACGATTCCCTTGGAGTCGAAAAAACAAATGAGCATCGACTTGATTTTTGATTTCTCCAAACGCGATTTTTTGTGTGGTGGCTCGTCTGGCGCCTTCCATTCCGCACTCTGACGCTTAGTTTCAGGTTCATGTTAGAAACACCACATTTCATCACCAGTTGCAATGAAGCCATTCGAATGTTGAGCTTTGAGCAATTTTTAGTCCTCAGTTCAGTTGTGCGGAATGAAAAGTGCACAGACCTTTCGTAAGCCCAAATGATCTGTTAAATGCGATAAATCGAAGTTTTGGAGATATTCAACTCCGTGTCCATGAATTTGAACGATGATTTCGGTTTATTTTTGATATTTTGATAAATTTACGAACAATTTCGATGAAGTTTTCGGTGATTTCTGATTTTGGGCGGCCCGTACGTTCATTGTCATTTATGTCCTCACAAAAATCTCTGAAACGTGTAAACCACTCAAGAGCTCTGGCACGAGATAGACAATCATCGCCATACAATTTTTTCATCAATTCAAATGATTCGGTAAACGTTTTACCGATTTTAAAATAAAATTTGATATTAGCTCTTTATTCGAAACTTAGTTTTGTACCGATGAAACAAACATACTGAGACTTTAGACGCAATAACTTCGCTTTCACCGAACCGAATGTCACCAAGCTTTCACTGGAATTCAGTTACGAATGTAACTTCCAACGCACTAACTCATTAAAAAGATAGCGCCATCAAAAATATTTTTATGACGCCAGTCTTGTTTATTTTGAACCTCACCTTGTATATAAGCAGTTCGAGATGATAAGGCATGATTAGGTTAAGTTATATGGTACCATGAGAGAGCCTACTTAGATAAAAATCAAACAACGTTCTTTGTGATACTTTTGCAAGGGAGAAAGCGAGAGGCAACTGGAAAATGATGGATGGATGAGGATTGGAAGTTTGTGAAAAAAACCGAACACTGGGTATTCACAGTCGTGTTTGCCGCCTCTTATCTGCTCTAACTATTACTTCCTTCTGTTATTCTACTATTACTTTTATTTTAGCTTTCTTTTACTATTTACTTCCTTCGTACAACTGACAAAACTCATCAGGTGGGTAATATCTAAACCTGCTTTAACCTCAGATGTAGCAAAGAATTAAAAGTCAAGATGCCTTGACTTAACTAAATCGCAAAGGCAGGATAATTAAGGAGAAGCTGCTGATATCATTCCACCACAACCCCAATACAGCTACTGCAAAAATTACTAAAAGGTCAAGTCTCAACTCGTGAATGCTCAATGCAGTTTCCGGAAAGGAAAGGAACCACAAAATTCGAAAACTGAAGCTTTGTTAGCCTCAAAACTAACCTCGAGTGTCTCCGATCCTTAGTTATCAGAAGAAATCTCGCGACTTTTCAAAATAAGGCTTGGTATGCAGTCTGCTATTCAAGGAAGCACTCATAAATTTGGCTTCAATTTGTATATTTATTTATTCATTAATGTCTAACAAAATTCAAAACAGACATTTAAGATATAAATTCAGAACTAAAATGCAAATTTACAATATTTAATACTAAAAGTGTAATAAAACTAGATTACCAACATAAGAAGCCATTAAAATTTTAAAAATATATATATAGAAATTACAAAGTTACGGCGGCCGCCATAGCCGAATGGGTTGGTGCGCGACTACCATTCAGAATTCACAGAGAGAACGTCGGTTCGAATCTCGGTGAAAACACCAAAATTAAGAAAAACATTTTTCTAATAGCGGTCGCCCCTCGGCAGGCAATGGCAAACCTTCGAGTGTATTTCTGCCATGAAAAAGCTCCTCATAAAAATATCTGCCGTTCGGAGTCGGCTTGAAAGTGTAGGTCCCTCCATTTGTGGAACAACATCAAGGCGCACACCTTAAATACGAGGAGGAGCTCGGCCAAACACCCAAAAAGGGTGTACGCGCCAATTATATATATATGTATATATACATATGTATATATAATAATTATGAAACTAAAATAACAAATATATACAGGAATTATTTTGATGTCTTACATAGAAAGTACTTTTTTTAATTGCATTTCAAATACTTGTTTGGGTCTAGAAAGGTCCAAATCCAAAAAGGTTGAGAGATAATAAGACAACGACGTCAGACAACGACCTAACGAGTGGCGCATTGGCACTGTATAATGTCCTACTAAAGCCAACGCGAAAAATCTTGCAACGTCGAAAATGACTGCAAGGAACATTAAACTGTATTCTTTCTAGAAGGACCGGGCAGTCAATTTTTCCATCAATGAGATCAAAGATAAATGATACTGCCTGAAAAGTACCTCTGTCACTTAATGGAAAGAGACTAATCAAACGACAGCGGGATTCGTATGATGGTTTCGGGTCTGAGAAATTGAGTGAATGTAGTGCGAAACGCACAAAAATTGTTTGAACCCTCTCCACTCGATTTATATGGTCTACATGATAAGATCTCCAAATAAAAGCAGCGTAATCTAATTTGGACCGAACAGACGCAGAGTATAATATCTTAAGAGTATATGAGTCAGTGAAGTGCGATGAGTGACGTCTAACAAAAGCATAGCAAGTGAAATGGAAACGGCATAATTTAAGTGCGTGATAAAATTTAGCTTTGAATCAAAGAAAATGAAGCTTAGAAAATGTGATTTTATGACATTTTTCAATATCAAGAAATAGACGATTCATAAGGCATCAAGAAAATAAATTATTCCACTCAGACCGTAGGACGGCTGAATCACTAGAATTTCTTATTTCAGCATACACTTTTAGATCATCAGCATAGAGAAGAAACTGAGCAAAGTAAAAACACGAAGAAATATCATTAATAAAGAAAACATATAACAAAGGTCCTAAAATATCTACTACCCTGAGGTGCACCAGAGGTGGCAATGAACTGTTTCGAAGAAACTCCATCGAGAACTAGAGGACTGCATCTCTTTATTAAATAGGACCGAATCCAATCAAGGAAAGTTGAATGAAAACCGAGACATTCCAATTCAGTTACTAAAATCGTATGGAAGATTTTATCAAAGGCTTTAGAGAAATCCGTGTATATCCCGTCCGGTTGAAAACCGTTCTGCATGGCAATCTTTAGATAAAATGGATAAGTTAGATAACGTAGATCTTGCAACTACAAAACCATGCTGTCTAGGACTGATTAGACGTTTAACGCTAAAATATAACTTGTCTTTGACAACACATTCAAAAAGTTTAGATACAGCAGATTATTTGGAAATTGGGCAGTTTGCAATATCATCATACGAATGGCGTAAATCGGTACTTTAGGATTTCGATTGCTTTAATAAATGTAAGGTCGGTGTATGTGGCATCTTATGTGCTATGAATCAATCATAACTGCAACCTAACTAGATTTACAGTTCCATAGATTGTGTGACTTCATTTGATACCGCAATTATTCGAGCATTCCACTGAGTGAGTGAGACAAGTACCGAAAGAAAATGGGCCGTACCGCACGTATTCAATTTAAGCAAAATTTTATCTATCTTAATTCATATTCTTGACCCTTTATATTATTTTATTTATTATTGTATTAATTTATATTATTTTTTGCATACACCTCGAGATATTAAAGTTACTACAATACTTTCACAGATATTGCAAACACAACATTTTTTTCCATATTTAAGGTGACAATGCAACAGTTCGAAACATCATTGGAAATGATGCGCAATGGTTGCGCACCGAAGTTCAAAATTCCAGTTGAACTACTGGATCGTTTAAGAGGTGGTGACTTTGTTGAAAATAATGCAGAGTTGAAGGTAGAATGAAATGCAACTCATCTTGAAAGTCTTTGTAAAGTTTCCATTAATAATATTTTTTTTGTAAACAAAAAACAGTGTTACACCAAATGCGTCGCACAACTAGCAGGAACGGTAAGTGATGTTCGACTTAAACTAAATTATTTATTATGGGTTACTAAGTAAAAAGTCATGAGGGCGAAATGCAATCAATTTAGGATGAAAGCACTAGGATCATATAGTAAAATCCCAAAGCTTTTTGCAAGTCCGAGTAGAATTTTGTGCTTGAGAATTGGGAATTGAGTGCTTTTCGAAGAAGTGCAAAAAAGTTGAAAATACTTATCTGAGCGAAATATGATGCTTGTACTTATGTAGTAGAATTTCACGAAGAATAATTGTATATGTATAACATTTTCACACATTAACTTGCTCAAATTATGATATTTTTACCATTCTTTTTAGGAATTTTAGAAACTATGCATTTATGAGGTTACTAGGAGGTTGAAATGTTGTATAAAAGTATTCTTCAAACAATTTTAGTAGAGGTTTTCTCAGACAAAACCTGCATAAAAAGAACGAAAAGTCTACAAAAACTAAAATAGCAAAAAAATATAGCATTTAAGATATGCAATACTTTGTATGCTTTCGTTCATAGGCATTTACGTTGTGAATGCTGCTGCATTTGTCAGTAAATGTATTTTTACTATTATTCCATCAGTGGGGTTTCTGAGCGAATATATTTTTGCATTTTACAAACTCTTCAATTCGCCAAGCGCTGGCGAGCAGAGAAGTGGCGAATAGAAGAGGCCTAATATATATTTGTACGGTATTTTATATTAAAACCAAATTTTATTATTGTCCTTTATTTCAATTTGTATTATTTTATCTTTTTATATAAATATATATATTTTTTTTGATATTTTATTTAATTTCATACTTTTTTGTTTTAATTTATTCCTTTTTTCTTTAGTTTTGTGGGATTTATTTTATAATTAATTATATAATTTTATTAGTAAAATAATATGAAATATAGGACTATGAATAAGTTCGTGCGATTTTACAACAGATGGCGTAACTTGATTATTATTCCATCGATCCACATTTCCAAACATTCATTGGAGAGCTACTGTCGTAAGGCACAAACGTCAGTATAAGTTTTTTATTTGAAGCGTAAACAACAATATTTTTACCACACTTGAAAATGTCGAATTTCGTGCCAAATAATGTGTTTTTGCGGGGAATTCTTCTTCATTATTTTAATATGAAGAAAAAAGCAGCCGAAAGTCATCGTATCTTGGTGGAAGTTTATGGTGAGCATGCTCTATCTGAGCGAACGTGCCAGAAGTGGTTTGCACGCTTTAAAAGTGGTGATTTTGGCTTGGAAGACGAAGAACGCGAGGGTGCGCCGCCAAAGTTCATGGATACCGAATTGGAGGAATTGCTCGATCAAGATCCGGCTCAAACGCAAGAAGAGGTTGCAAAAACTTTGGGAGTTGATCAATCAACCATTTCCAAACGTTTAAAAGCCATGGGAATGATCCGAAAGGTAGGCCATTGGGTGCCGTATGAATTGAAGCCAAGAGACGTTGAACGCCGTTTTATGGCATGCGAACAACTGCTTCAACGGCACAAAAGAAAGGGTTTTTTGCATCGAATTGTGACTGGCGATGAAAAGTGGGTCCATTACGACAATCCAAAACGTCGGGCAACGTATGGATACCCTGGCCATGCTTCAACATCGACGTCGGCGCAGAATATTCATGGCCTGAAGGTTATGCTGTGTATCTGGTGGGACCAGCTGGGTGTTGTGTATTATGAGCTACTGAAACCGAATGAAACGATTACGGGGGATGTCTACCGACGACAATTGATGCGTTTGAGCCGAGCACTGCGAGAAAAACGGCCGCAATACGCCGATAGACACGACAAAGTTATTTTGCAACATGACAATGCTCGGCCACATGTTGCACAAGTGGTCAAAACATACTTAGAAACGCTCAAATGGGATGTCCTACCCCACCCGCCGTATAGTCCAGACCTTGCGCCATCCGATTACTATCTCTTCCGATCGATGCAACATGGCCTGGCTGACCAGCACTTCCGTAATTACGATGAAGTCAAAAAATGGATCGATTCGTGGATTGCGGCAAAACCGACCGAATTTTTCACAAAGGGAATCCGTGAATTGCCAGAAAGATGGGAAAAAGTAGTAGTAAGCGATGGACAATATTTTGAATATTAAATTTGTAACCATTTTACGTCAATAAAGTTTCAAATTTCGAAAAAACCCGCACGAACTTATTCATAGTCATTTATTAAATATTTTATTTTATTGCAATATATATTTTTGTTTCCTTTTTTCTTTTTATTTATTTAGTTTTATATATACTTTTTTAATTTTTTTCTATTTTTAATTTATTTTATTTTATATTAGTTCAGAATATTTTTTTATATTTTTTTTTATTTTTATTTTTTTTTTTTTTTATTTTAGTTCAGAATAATTTTTTTTTAATTTTTTTTCTATTTTTAATTTATTTTATTTTATTTTAATATAGTTCAGAATTTTTTTTTTCTATTTTTAATTTATTTTATTTTTATTAAGATCAGAACATTTTTTTTTAATTTTTTTCTATTTTTAATTTTTTTTTATTTCATTTTAGTTCAGAATAATTTTTTTTAATTTTTTTCTATTTTTAATTTAATTTATTTTATTTTAGTTCAGAATAATTTTTTATTGTTTTCCCCCATTTTATTTAATTTTTACTGTTTTTTCTATTTTGGCCTTTTTTTATTTGGTGTTAATTTAATTTATTTTATTTCATTACATATTTTGTGTTGACGTTTTTTTTATTTCAATTTATTTTTTATATTTTTGATTTTCGAACTTATTTTCTATTTTTCATGTTTACTTTGTTTTTATTTAATTTATCTTAATTTAATTTTGTTTTATTTTATTTCATATTACTTTTTTTTATTTTGTTTTATTTAATTTTTTTCTATTTTGTTTTTTTATTATTATTTATTTATTATTATTTATTTATTATTTTTTTATTTATTTTTTATTTAATATTATAGTATTATAATTTAATATTAACAATCTTTTTTTTATATCATATTATTGTATTACAATTTTTTTATTTTGTTGTTTTTGAGTTTTCATTTTTTGATATAAATTTTCTTTAATTTATTTTGCTTTATTTTATAATTTTTTTTTTTTCTTGCTTTTTTCCATTTTTTTATTTATGTTGGGTAGTAAAAAATATGTGACTACATACACATGAATATATTTATATATAAATGTGCATATGTGTGTGTATTCAGTTAGAATATTGTTTCCTCCCAACGTGAAAATTTATTAACTCCATTTAGTTGTTGTGTCTGTACGTGCAAAATTTTGGCTATCTACTTCAGTGTGTTATTCATTCTATTTATAGGTTACGAAAAAGGGTGATTTCAGCGTGCAAAAAGCGTTGGCTCAGATTCCAATAATATTGCCGCCCGAGATACAAGATACCGCCAAGGCAGCATTGAACGCTTGCAAGGATGTGCGTAAGTAAAAATGAAAAATTTAGCAACAAAAAAGTCGCTAATACAAAAACTAAACAAAAGAAAATGTGAAGTTGACTACGGATATAAAATACACCCATGGACTTTTGACCAAATAACTTACCCCACTTCAGCAGGCCTTGTTTTTAATTCAATAATTCATGATTTTCCACATACAATTTCAATGTTTTTGCTAAAATTTTATTGAAATTTATTCCTAAGCTGACTCTAGTAATAGTTCAGGTACTGCAAATATGTGTTTAGCAAATAGGCAAATCTGTGCCAATATAAAATTTTTGGTCAAGAGTCCACAGATGTATACATGCATATGTATGTTCATATGGACTTAAGGAAAAACCTAACTTTTTTACAGAAAAAAGCTACAAGGACTCATGCGAACGTGTTTTCTACACAACGAAATGTGTGCGTGACTACGACCCAGACACTTTCAAGTTTCCATAATTCTATAAGTATGTTTTCTGTATGCATCAATATGTATGTAATAAATATACTACAATCATTTTTAAGCTCAACAAAAAACAACAAAAAATATATTTGGAAAAAGCACTCACTCTGACGCGTTTTCTCCTTAGGCTGCAATAAGAGGATATACAAAAACGAGAAATTTTAAAATTAGCAACACACCCAATTATACACGTACACATATACATATGTATGTATATGTATATACATAAGCACTGCACCAATTGCAAAATTTTGTATAACTCATTTCTTTCTGCGGAGTTGGCGTGTCCTAAATCCTTTACCTGTTGCGAGACTTTGTCATTTTGACCACCCTGCTGCTTAACAGCCTCTGCCTCAGCCTTTTGCAGCACATCATCAATGAACTCCGATACGACCTCCATATTCTTGGAGTCCTGCTTAAATTCATCGATACGTGTATCCAGCGCTTCTGCCTCGGCCTCAATTTTATCAATGCTATCGTCGCCAGCATCTGTTGGGTGCTCAGCTATGGCAACATCACCAGCAAAATGTGCGCGCATTACAATTGAATTTTCAATAAATTTATTTATTAAATTTTATATTAATTTAAATATTTATTCAGTATTTCACGGTGAAAATTCTAATATTTCTGTGTTGAAACGCGTATCCTTTGTGCAGTTTTAAAAAATTTTGTATCTACACACTAGGGTTTTTCTTGTGCGACTACAATGCGAACGAGCACATTTGCTCTAGAGCTTGCCGCATATGAGTATAAGTATGTATATAAATGTGTATAAGTACGTGTGTGCGTATTTGTGTATTTGGCGGAGTGCGCTAAATCTGTGCGGGTATGAAGGTTTGATAACAATCAAGTGTTGGGTGTTCGATTTTAGGGCTAGGGTTGGTGGGTTGGTGGGTCGGTTGGTTGGCTTGGAAATAAACAGCAGATGTAAAACAAAATTTCACCACGCCCCACCATACATTCAATGACAACTCCTGAGAGCCACATCGCGAGCGCGGTGAAAAATCAATAGACGGCGCGAGTTAATAAAGCAACAAAAAATTACTGAATAGGTAAAATTAACAAACAGATGATCGGATTAACAGTTAATTGGACTTCATGAATACGCGAATATAATTTGCATAAAAAATATTAGAAATAAAAAATCGAAGTCAACTAAAATGAATTGAAGAGTAAAAAAAGTGAAATAGAAATAAAATCAAATTAAATTGAATAAAACAAAATGAAAACAAATAATAAATCAAAATAAAATATAATAAAATAAATGTTGTCAAAATATAAAATTATATTAAATAATTTATATTGAAAGTGTTCTGGCGATTTGTGCATATAGTATATATTTTGCGATTAAGAAACGACTATAAATGCGTTTTGTGCATAAGACCGAACTTAACTAATGTTTTCTAACATAAATTCAAATAAATACATATAAATATACATATATATTTTTCCCCCCCTCAAAATTTGGTTTACAGATTATTTTTTCCACTTTCGAGCTTGATCTAAACATCTGATAAACCCAATTGTTTTTTATTTATTTGTTTATTTTCCTTCAAAATTTAGTCTACATATTATTTTTTCCGCCTCCTATTTGTGGTGTGCATCTTGATGTTATTCTACAAATGGAGGGTCCTACAATTTCATGCCGACTCCTAGGAGGAGCTTTTTCTTAGCAGAAATACATTCCATTGCCTGCCGAGGGGCGACCGTTATTAAAAAACAACTTTTTCCTAATTTTGGTGTTTCACTGAGATTCGAACCAACGTTCTATCTGAATTCCGAATGGTAGTTACGCACCAACCCATTCGGCTACGACAGCTGCCATAATAATAATTCAAATAAATACAAAATGTTAAAATAGAAAGTTCCCTTAATTTCAAGTTTTTTATTTATTTATTTATTGATTTTTTTTATTTTTTGTTTTTTAATTTTTATTTATTTAATTTTTTTATTTCATTTTTTTACTTAGTTTTTTTATTTTTTATTTTTTACTATAGTTCTTTTTCAAAATTTAGTCTACATATTTTTTTTTCCACTTGCCTGATCAAATAAATACAAGATGTTATAATAGAAAGTTCACTTGTTTTATTTATTTATTTTTTTTTTTTGTTTATTTTTTTGTTTTTTAATAAATTTTTTTGTTTTATTTTTTATGTATTTTGTTATTTATTTACTTTATTTGTTTTTATTATTATTACTTTTTTTTTTTTCATTAAATCTTTTTTATTTAGTTGGTTTTTTTTTATTTAATTAATTTATTTTATTTTTTTTATTAAATTTTTTTTATTTAAATTTTTTTCCGTTTTTTTTTTTGATTGATTTTTTTAATTTTTAATTTTTTTTTTTTTTAATTTTTATTTATTTAATTTTTTTATTTCATATTTTTACTTAGTTTTTTTATTTTTTATTTTTTAATATAGTTCTTTTTGCAAAATTTAGCATATTTTTTTTTCCACTTGCCTGATCAAATAAATATAAGATGTTATAATAGAAAGTTCACTTGTTTTATTTATTTTTTTTTTTAATAAATCAATTTTTCTTGCAAAATTTTTTTCACATATTATTTTTTTCACTTTCGAGCCTGATCTAAACATCTGATAAGCCCAATTTTGTATGCGTTACTTCATCAACATATTTAAGATGTAAAAACAAACTACTTTACAAAGAAAATTAATTGGTTCGCTCACATTATTAAGAGAATGTTTATTCTATCTTCGATATACTTAAAACTTAAAATACTACTTACTAACTGAACATATTTTTCTTAGAATATTTTGTCTTATTCCAAATGTGATAGATCATCCAACTCCGGTGGCGCACGTATTTCCTCGGTCTCAATAATAATTGAATTCGAATCTACCGATGCCTGCATACAGAAATGAATATAGGAGATTTAATAAAAGTGCAGGTGTGTATCACGATTATTTTGCAAAAATCAACACTTACTCTATCACTCCGGTTCAAAAGAGAATTGGTCACACTACCACCACTACTGCCACTTCCATTTAGCTGTGTGGTCAACAAAATCGACTGCGGTGTCGTCGGTCGTTGGTGTATAATGGGCACTTGTTGTTGCTGTGGGTGCTGCTGTTGTTGTGCCTGTTGTGCGGTCGTCTGTGAAACAATGACAAACTTTTGCGTTGGTTGAATTGGGTGCTGTATGGCACGCAACTGTGGCATAGCTGTTACAACAGGACTACTAAATATAAATAAATAAATACAAATTAATAAATATTTATACGCATATTCCATTGTAGTATTTTTGGTTGATTCAATTACTTGATTTGCGTCACTTGTGGTCGACCCACCGTCGAAGCTGTGGCGGCCGCCGATGTAATAGGCGCATTTGAAATGCTACTTGGTGTAGGTGTGGTGGTCGATGGCGGTGCATTGCGTGCCTTAATGACTGCCTGACAAAGCGCCGGACCCATGAAACCGTAATCATGTCTACGAATTATAACAGTGTTTAGCATTGCATTGTAAATTAGTTAAATCAAATCTAGCAAACCTATACTCATCGGTAATATCTGGCGTACGACGTATCTGTCTAAGCACTGGCGGGCAACACTTTTGCAGCATTGCACGTATGTGCCCCGCTGCTGTCTTATCAGTGTTACTTTGCATTTGATTGCCCAAAAGCAGCGGTTCAATGCGTTCCGATATGAATTTCAGTCGTGGTATAATGAATACCTTGACAACTTCGGCACCCATTTCCGTTAGTCCAGCAATAGCGCCGTACAGTGAAGATAAATGTGTCTTGTCATTTTGCAATGCTTTGCTGAAGATGCTGTGTATAAGAAAATATGGAAATTATGGGACTTTTCGTCTATTTTTTAGTTTGTTTGTTTCTCACCGCGTTACACGAGTTTGTAGATTATTAGTAGACGTATTAAAATTCTTGCATATCATCGACATTAGGCGAGAAGCGAAATCACGCAGCGCCCAGTGATTGTCTAATTCTGGACGCATGCACAGCTGCTTAGATACAATGCAAGTGGTCACAGATGGTATCAGCTCATGTAACTGAAATGTGTAAGATATTAATTAGTGATCAAATTCAAAGCACAGCGGATACACAACTTACATATTTTTCTAAATACAATGACGGATTATCCAGCAGCGCACGCACCATACGCATGAGATAGATGAGAAGCGCCAAGTTATTTTGCACTACATTTACCTTCACACCTTCAGCAATGAAAGTGCACATACGCGGCAGCATCTCATGCAGACCAGGATCTGACGCTAACGATTGAAGTGCTTCTCCTCGACGGGGTTCGTCTGAACCAACACACGCTTCGGTTATCTCTTTGTAGTAGAGTTGTTGTTCCACTGACAACTCGTGTGTTGCTAATTGTTTTACATGCACCGTCTCCACATTTCGCAGCTTATGTATTTTACCCGTGGCTGGCTTGCCTGCTGCATCTTTCGTCACACCTTGCTCCAACTTAACCACAGGGTTTACCGATTCCAGAGCTTGTGAGTCCTTAGACAGTGGAGGCGGATTCTCTGGTATTGTAGGTTGGATCCCATCCACCACTAACCAATGAGATCGTAATGTTATATCTAACGGAACTTTTGGCGCAGCACTTTGCACAATTTCATTCAAATCCATTTCCTTTTCTTCTATGAAATGTAGTTCACGTCCACCACCCGATGCAAAACGGAATGGTATGAAGTCGTTTGCCGTAAATCCGTATTGTGGTTCAATGTTGCGCACCTTGAGCGATTGATCAATGTCGCTCAACATCAAACGTTCCCGTTTAGAATGATGCATAAATTTAGCGGCATCCTGCACAATTCGCTTAATTTTAAAGCTTACATCCTCCGCCAGTTCCTTAGCAGCGTCATCCGGTAATGAGCCAACGCCAATGCTTTCAGCTATCACTTTCATCGATTCGGCAGAGAGTGTGGTGCCATAGAGCATATCACCACCAACGCGTCCTGCGTTTATACTCATGCTTTATGTAAATATAATTTTTTGTGAAATATAGCGTTGAATTGGCTAAGTATTGTATTAAACGCAGCAAAATACTTTTACGAATTTTATACCACGAATTGTGTGGAAAACAACAAGCGTACAACAATAAAATCAAATGAAATGTCAATGTAGGAAAATGTGTTGGTTGTGCGTACGTTCAGTGACGGATCACTTAAAACCTAAAGGTGTGATCGGACTTGTAGTGGGATACTGCTGTAAAAGGAATGGACAAGGAACAAATTGTATCGGACTAATATTTCAAAGGAATACAAATCTGTTATGTGTAATACAATATATTATTATTGAAGATATTTGTTTTTAAATTTTAATAATTCGTGAAAATTAGGAAACGATGGTAATTAAATAGATTACAGCCCAGGTGCAGAATTTTCCAAAATCCTCACTTTAGTACAAATCGAAGAAATTTTATTTACTGTAAATATTTCAAAAACGGAACTTAATTTGTTTAACCGTTCAAAAAAAAAAAATTTAAATAGTTAAAAATGTTTAGCAAAATATTTTAAAACACCGAGAAACTTCACGAACCGACTTGCAATAATACCGAGCGAATGAGATAGAAAAACAACGACATGAATTCGCTCCAGCCGAACTCTAAATGGGTGAGATGCAACCAGTGTATCGGGTGGTGCCACCTTAAGACCTGTTCAGATCCCACGGCTTCTACCCCACGCAATTACCTGCGAATTCAGGTCCCTCTCGAACCCGACGAAGCATTTCGACAAGGTGGCAATCACCTTTGGTGATTGTACTTTCGTCGGACTCGAAGAGATGCGCGAGCTTATTTAGCCGGCTACACGAACTACCAAAACCAAACAAATATGCGCCGCTTGCTTTCTCCAGCGTTGAGGTTCAGATAGCCATGAAACTAGCAAAAACTTCAAAACCTATTAGTCCCGACGGACTTAACATGCTGATGCTGAAAAACATGGGTGCATTGGGAGTAGAATACCTCATAAAAATCTTCAACTTGTTACGATCACTCTCATGATTCCTGACAAGTAAAAAGCAGGTAGAGTGGTCCCACTGCTGAAACCTGTAAAACCCGCCAACCAAAGGGAGTCCTATCGACGGATAACTGTCTTTTCGCCATTAGTGAAGCCGCTTAAGGTCTTTCTACTTACACTCTACACGAAACATCTGACCACAGCTACACATCAGCATAGCTTGCACAAAGACCACAGTACACCACTCACCGCCATAAACACCCAGATCAACCGCGGGTTTAACTACGAGAAGACTGTCGTAGTAGGGTTGGACTTGTCGAAGGTTTTTGATTCAGTCAGCCACTCCACGTCACTAGATGATATTCAACAGTTGACCTTCCCGCCTTGACAAAAGAAGTAGTCCGCGAACTATCTGAGTGGTCGGCATTCGTCAGTCATCTTTCGAGACCAAAGTTCAAATCAGAGGCGAATAAAGCAAGGTGTACCGCAAAGTAGAGTCCTTTACACTTGCTTCTTCTACTTCTACACCTCGAAGCTCCCTAACCACCACTCGTCTCCTATGCTGACGATTGTTCGATAATGGCGCCCGGCACGGACATGGATGGCTTGTGTTCCAAAGTGAACCTCTATCTCACCAGCCTTTCTCGCTTTTTCACAACGAAGAATCTCCAACTTTTCCGAACTAAATCCACGGCGACCCTCTTTATCACCTGGACGAAGGAGGTCAAACTACTCCAAAAAGTCATTATAGATGGCACAGCAATTTCGACCATTCACAACTCCAACATTTGGAGTATCACTTTCCTTTTCAGCGGATACAAACGTAATTTCCTCTAAGGATCGAAACCCGCAACAAAGTTCTGAAAGATAAAACAAAGAAATTTTTCTGGCGATATTTAAAGTAATTAACCACCCGGTTCTGAATTATGCTACACGCAGTGGACAAAGCTCCAGACCCCTGATGTCCCTGTAAAGTACTCAGCAAGCAATTTCTGCTTGAGTGTTACCGTAGAAATCATCCTTGCAGACATTTTCTAGAGCCTAAGCCACCTCCCAGGCGAGTAGGAGGCATCTCTTCAACTACACTGACGAGGACAAAACACAACTGCAACTACTGCACCGGACAAACGTTAAACAACATTCATCGGAAGACTCTAACCACGTTCCTAAACTCCCGACCACCGAATGCCGTTATCGAAGGCCAACCACCAACTATTGTAGGCGATGGGCTTCAGCTGACTGGCGAGACCCACGTAACTTTGGCTCAACTGCGGTCTATCCAGAATTGACTCCGACATACTCAATATATGTTCGGTAAGACCACTCACGTAACACCCCTCTCTCTCTCTCTGAACCCAACCTGTCGAAACAGCACGTTTCCTGGGCCTACCGTTACATGAGTTATACGATGATGATCGGTGACTACACCGCACTGTCAGGGCCTAGTAAACTGCTACAACAACAAAAACGCCGGAAACCAATCACAAAAGAAAAATTAAAACTTGCGCTGTATTATCTGACATTTTTCTTAGACTTAGCATTTTGCTCAAGATCGAGATGTATTAAGAGCGTGGTATCACAACATTAATTCCATTCTTTCAATTCCAAACTACTCAAATATTTTATTATAATTACAAATTATGTACATTTACAAAATGGACATTTATGTTTTTTACAAATCAATGCTTCCTTAGTTTATTCGTTTAGTTTTAACAGTTTTAGGTACAGTTTCTTCTTCCTCCATTCTCGCTATTCTTTTGTCCACAACGTGCCTAAGCCGTCGTGGTTGTTTGGTCAATTCTGTTTGATCCATCGGTTCAATTATCTGGCCTTTATGTGTTATAACTGCTGGTCGGGTTAGCATACGGAAAGCAGTCTCTGGAACACAATTCCGCCCAATTGTTGCTCGTATACTCGATTCGTATTCAGCGACAGATGTAAATGGAAAAGGCACATCGGATACTAGATGAGAGCGTAACTGTTTACTTGCTGCCTCATTTATGTACAGACTACCTTTATTGTCGTCTCGACGTTTTTCCTTCTTGGCTAACTGAAGAACCAGTCTTTTATTTTTGTTAGCCCTTTCTTGTTCCGCGGAAATACCAGCGCCTGCCCAAGAACCCCAACCAGGCATAAATAAATCAATTTCAGCGTCTTTGATCTCAGTTTCCTTAGCTTTATCTCGCGTAAAATCTGCGATAATATCATCATCTTCAAATGCCTGACTGATTGTCATCTGCTGATCCAAAAGCAAACTATTGTCCTCGTCTTCACTACTCATTTCAACATCGTCTGCAGTATGTAATGTATCATTCAAACCAATAAAATTCTTTACATGCTGCTTAATTTTTACATCCGCCAATTTATTTGGATCAATTGTGGCCGAAAGATTCTTGTCATTTGAAGAAGGTGTGGGCAGTAGTTCATTTACTTTTGCAGTTTGTTTTGTTTGATCCATGTCAGCTTCACCTACTATTTCGTTCGAATCAATAGCAGTTTTACTTTCATTTATGTCTTCGTTATTAAGTTCTTCGTCAATCACTGGCGTCTTTGCTTTTGTTTTAAAAGATAGTTCCTTCAAATTATTCAGTTCATCCTTATTCTTTCGATTCTTCTTGTTGTTGTTATTCATCTCTTTTGATAGGGACTTTTCAAGAAGTTTTGCTTTTTTTGCTAATATTTTCATTTTTTTATTCAACCTTTTGTTAATTTTGTCTTCTTGCTTATCAAAAATGCTGTCGATATTAATACTACTACTTTGATCGGACACATTAGTTGCACTGGTATTCGAAATATCTTCAACTAAACAATCTCTTGTCTCTCCTTCAGCAATCTCCTGTTTAACTCCAGCAGATATTTTTTTGCTCTTTTTGACTTTTTTTCCTTTTACATTAGTTTTATTCTCTCGCTTAATGCTCTTTTTGCCCGGTTTGATTCCAGCAACATTGGTAATTTTGTTTTCGGTACTTTCAGTTTTTGCCGCCCCATCTTCAGTGCTTTGTTCTTCAACATCAGAACGTTCGCTTACATCTTCAGCTAACATCTTTTTGTACTCATCTAGCATTTTTTCATTTCCATTTCGTTCTAACCAGTATTTTCTCCAATTTTCTCCTTCGGGTTCGGTAGTTTCATCTGCCTTCTGAACGCTTCCTACACGTGTCCAGGGATTAAATGGATCAACGTCAGTCACACTCTTTTCTATTTCCATTTGCGATGATTCTGCTCTATTGTCGTCTTCATTTTCATCGTCGCTATTATTTTTCTTTTCAGTTAACTGTCGACTGATCTGTAACTGTTCAGCTAAATCCTTTCGTACGTCCTTATCGTATTTGGCACGTATCTGTAGATTTTTTGCCCAAATTCCGGTATTCTTATGACGTAAACTAGCTCTTTCCAACACTCGGCTCTTTTCTAATTCATGTAACTTTTCCAAAGCAGCTTCTGGATTAGTTTTTTGTAAAATCTCAAACTGCTTGATTTGCTCGTGCATTTTTTGTTTTTTCATTAATTTATGATACTTTTTTGATTTAATTTTATTCTGTTGGCGTGCTTTCAGCGACTTTTGCGACTCCCTCATTTTCAGATATGCCAACTCTTTACGGCGAGCAATAAGCTCATCGCGAGTTAGTTTCTTCTTCAACAGCTCTTCTTCACGTTTCGCAAGCTCGTCTTCATTCTCTGTATCACCTGCCAATGCACGCTTTGCGGCTTTTAATCGCGCATGTTCTGCTTCCAACTCGAGCGCCAATTCAGATTTAATCGACCGTTTCAATGGTCCACGATGTATAGATGTATCTATGTATATAGTTTCTGAACGTAAGGGAAACACCTTAATAGAGCGAAATAAATACAATTAAATCCTATTGTGTCATTAAAAAATACTCATATTCACATACTTGTGTCTCTGCATTACGATTTTGCGCCACAACTGCGTCCCAGCGCTCCAAGCCTTTCTTTGCCTTGTCATAGCCGATTCCTCGCTTAAGACGTTCCGCTTGTGGCTTTTCCAATGGCTTTTCAAGCACTTTTTTCGAAGACTGCGCAACCTTAAATTGTTTTCCAGCATCTATATGCCGTTTGGTTGTTTTTAACACCTGGACAATGTCATGTAAGCCAACAGGATGACGCACATTGGACTCATCCACCGGTTTAACCAACTGAAACTCATCCTGCTGCCGTATAGGTTCGTTACGGGTGGCCTTCCTTACATGTTGGACTTTGCCGAGATTGCTTATGCCTTGTAAAAGTTTCTTGTGCACTTTTGGATTGAACTGCTCTTCGTCGCTCATGGTAATATTTAAACAAAAAATGTAGATAAATAGAAACACATGCGTTCACGAACTGTCATACCTTTTCAACTTTCGACAATTAATTGTTGGAGGTTCAATGCACAGTGTTGCAATATATTAGCACTGTTCACGTACTATTGGATAGCAGTTGTTGCACACTATCGCATTTAAAAAGCATAGAACTTTAATATAATAGGGAGGTAACATTTAATTGTCAAGGGGACTTTAAGTTTTTACTACATAACATTTTTTCCGCCAATTCACCAGTAAACAGTTGTTTACAAGCATGTTAGAGGAAAACAAGTTGTGATTTTTTTAATTAAACACAAATAATGGGAATTAATTACGAAATATTTTGAAAATATAACGAACCAAAAAAAAAAACATGCAGATTCTAAAGTAATAATAGTTTCTTTAAGGGGTTAGGGGTAGCCAGAGGGCCGAAAAATTATGATTTTCAAACATTTTTTTTTTTGTTTTTGCTAGTCAATAAAAATAAAAACATAGCATTAATACCTCATGTTTCGACTTGACTTTAGCAAAATTTCAAAAAAAAATTAATAATTGTAAAAGTTATCGCGGTTTGGGTGGAGCCCGTTTCTCCAGAAGTCCCTTGCGGTGATCAACACAAGTCCTTGGAGATTCATCTAAAATCAATCGGACAAGAGAAACTAGTTTTATTAATAAATATTTTTGTGCCTGATTGAAGCTTTTTTTTCAATATTAACAATATGGCGTCTTCAGAAAATACTTTTCAGATTTTCGAGAAAAACACCGACAATTAATTGTTAATAAAAAACCGAAATCTTGAAAAAAACAATTCTTCGATCAGTTAAGAGTTTTTCTGTTTTTCAAAAGCAGCTTAAATATTATTGAAATCTACCAAGCGGTTTTAAGTTACAGTTATCACCAGTTCAAAAAACATAGTTTTGAGAAAAACGCATTTAAAGTTTTTGTTTTTGTTTGTTTTTGCCCGAGCGCCCTTTGTTAATTCTTGAATAATCCGAAAGGTATTTATCGGATTCACTTCAAATTTTCATACAATATTTTAAAGATATTATACTTTAAGAAAATGCAAAAATCCAATTTTTTGAAAATTTTGACTACCCCTAACTCCTTAAGTGTGTTTCTGGCTTCATAAAATCCGTCAAATTACGCCCCTGTGCAGCAACGGAAGTCAAAAGATTGCTTCTGTAATAAATAAAATAATCCTAATCCAGTTTTGTTCCATAATATAAGGGGGGTCGCATTTCGTGGCATAAATATTCCTAAAATAGAACTGCTCTCATCCATTTATGGAACAACATCAAGACGCACGCCGCAAATAGGAGTAGGAGCTCGGCCAAATACCTAACAGACGTATACGCGCCAATTATTTTTTTTTTAGAGCTGTCCTCATTTGTAAGTTCATTTTAGGTATATGTGTTAATAAGCTAAAAATTAAAGGATCGCTTTAATTGGTAATCTTTGTATTCAAAAATTTTGTAACCTACCTAAGTTGTATAAAAAACTGTTAGGCTATTTAAATTTATAAGCCAAACAATTTGTAAAATCTACTTCGGGTATAAACGAACGATGAGCCCATTACTGCATTCAATAACAGGAGTCATCCAAGCTGACTTAAAATGTCGATAATGAATAGCACAGTTAAAACATTTAAGACAACGTGAGTTTCTAGTCTTCCCCATCACATAGAGTTTCAGTTGGTGAGATCTTGTCAAAATCGGGTTGTTTTGGGAAGATCACAACTTCAGTATTCCATTCGCCTAGAATTCAATCTGTATTCAATTCGCTTGGTGCTATAACTAACAAATGACATTAGAATTTCGTTATTGAGTTATTGATAACGTAAGTGAAACCAAAACATAAAGATGATAAGAGATTGCGCCCTCTGAATTCGCTGTGTCGCTAGTCCTAAGCCATCGATAATGTTTTTTTTTTTTTTTGTAAAAACAAACCATCGATGTATCGGTATTTTTTTTACCTGTACTGTTCATATGTTAGGATGCTAACATTGTTGCTGGTATCGTGCCATCACCTTTAGTAAATGCGCCTTGGGTTCTAGGTAAAATTATAATTTATTTATTCAATTACAAAGCAATAATAATTCTTAAACATTAGGGGGGAATCTTCATCGGAAATAAAATTCCGCTCAGGCTTTTTAGACGCATAAGGATTCAAGGTTGGCGGTAAAACTACATTCAAATGACGGCTGGACTCCTGCACCAAACGTGAAATGTCCAGTGGTGACTCATACTCTGTGTACGAAGTAACCACAATTGGGCATTTTATATTGGTAGCGATTCGAATTGTTTCAGGCCATGTATCCTCCATTTGGAATCCATTATAACGGTATAAGCCAGCATTGAAAAAGCAAACTTCAAAATATAAAAATAATTAGTTTAAAACCCAAAGTATACGAAATATCTGTAAATGTGCTTACTTAGATCGGGCGGAAGAAACGTTGGTAGGCTGCAGTAATTATGGTACAACTGACTTTGAAAGCGATAATTCACCGTGCGCTTCAATTTTCGACATGATTTGCAACACCTAAATGTATGCACAAAAATAAATAAGCTTTAAAATTTTAATAGATTTATTCCAACTACAATATATTTACTTAGTTTTCATTAATTGCTGAAACGGAACGTTGCCCTGATTCAGCTCAGGCCCAATGAAAACAACGTTAAGAGTTGTTGTATTGGGATTTATATGCAAGAAGAAAAGCTCCCACTTATGCAAGGCATCCACTTCGAACTCGATTTCGGCGCCTGTTTTAAGAAAAACGTGTGTAACGGGATTAAAATAACAAATTCGTATTCGATTTATCTATTTATTATTCGTATTTCTATATATAACTTATATCCCTACAAGACAGCTGACCATAATTTAAGCACTCATATTATCATCATCACTCATTAAACTACACATTTTCGTTCTAGCCATGGGAAAGTTCTGATAGTTTCCCCTTGTCGGTGTTATATTCTATCTCTCTATGTGTTGGAATTTTTGTCAAAAGTGCTCAGCACTGTCTTGTAGGGATTTGAGTACTACATATACGCATTAATACTAAATACCAATGAGGCGTACTCACCAATGAGGTGCACAGTTACTTCTTCCGATTTCTTTAAATTACCACATAACTTTAAAGCAAACCAAGCGGTTAATGGGCACGTAGAAATCTGACTGAGCGCAGCGAATTTACAAGGATCGCGGACGGCTATTTAATATACATAAATACTGTTAATTAAAAGAACAATGAATAAAAAATTTAAATCTCTTTTACCGCAATCTAATTTGGTGAGAATCTGTTTAGTGTTACAGCATGCGCCCGGTATATCACGAAGTATTTTACTAGGCAATGCTGGTTCGATTTGTCCAAATTTCGCCTGTAGTAACTGCAACTTCTTAAATAGTTGGTGGGATTCGCACCACTGGTCATGTGATTTATTTAAATGTTCCGGTTTGTCGCGACAATACGCTGCCTTATAAATAAGCTCATATAATATAATTTCTCTGTAAATCCTCTTAAATGTGTGTTTGTGTATAGGTGTTTTTGTGAATCCACATAAATGTGTAGAGAAGTGGATTGGGTGTATGTGTTTTTGAGGCTCAAATCGAGTATATGTTACTTAATACCTGCCCACAATGTTCGCAATCCACAAGTTTCTTAAAATTGTATTCACGACAAGATCCGTTACAGCAAATGCGTGGAAACAATATCACCTCTTGCTCGGTGGCAGTCAAAGCACGATTTATTATTGACTCTATTTTGCGTATTGTAACAATGCGATAAGAACGAAATTGTTCAGCTGTGAATTCACCACATTTGCGAAAAATGTGTCCCCCTGCAAAAGTAAAAATAAATAGCTGCTTTAGTTTATTTAATAAGTTAAAGAATAGGTAGCAAGCACAAAACCTTAGATTTGTCTACGCCAGCAGTTCAAGTTTTCAAGTTTTAGAAAATAAAAGTACTAGCCGACGGCCTTGGCAGTCAGTGCGTTAGATTTAAGTATAGCAATTATTTATTATTGTTTCTCTTTATATAAATAAATAAAAAATAATAAAAGTTCTTATTGCTATCACTGTATTGAATTCAATTGAGCAAACAATCTGTCTGATATTTGTGGTTTTGAATACCTTTGAAAATGCAAGTAAGTGGGCTCGACAACGTCGAAACAAAACATATAGTATAAGCAGGGCGGATTCACATATGTATCGATTCGCCTTGAGATGAAAAACACAAAAATGTTATAACAGCCTACATTTTGTCTAAAATTTTGTCTACATTTTTTTTTTGCGGGAATGTTAGTACAAGTGTGGCATAGTTTGAGCGGGATCTGAACGGATGTAAACGTCGACAAAGTCAAGGAAATGATGCTGGAAAAGCATCATTTAAGTTTGAGGGAAGTAGCTCGTGACCTTAGCGTGTCTCACAAAATAATTCGCAACATTTTACACCATCAATTGGGCATGAGATGCGTCAGTGCTCAACTCGTTCCGAGAGAGTTGAATTTCTTTCAAAAAATTCATCGGAAGAAGGTGGCTGAAGACATGCTTGAGCAAGTAAATTCGGACTCAACGTTTATCCAGCGCATCATAACAAGCGATGAGACGCGGGTATATGAGTTTGACATGCAAACCAGCCAACAGGCGGCTGAATGGCGCTATCCACATGAGCCGAAACCCAAAAACCCACGTCAAAGTCGACTAAAAGTGAAAGTCATGCTGCTCGTTTTCTTTGATTATAATGGTGTTGTGTACTCGGAATTCATTCCAAATAGTTCTACGGTAAATAACGAATATTATTTGGAAGTTATGCCACGTTTGAGAGAGAATATGCGTAGGAAACGGCTCAATTTGTGGAAAGAAAACTCATGGATCTTGCACCATGACAATGCACCGTCTCACAAGGCTCATATTGTGAACACTTTTTTGACCAAAAACTCGACAAATATCATCGAACAACTACCGTATTCATCGGACTTAGTCCCCTGTGACTTTTTCCTTTTCCCAAAACTTAAATTGCCACTCCGCGGACGCGTCTTTGAATCGATAGAGGCTATTAAGGAGAATTCGCTGAAGGAACTGAAGAAGATTTCTTCAAATGCGTTTAAAAGATATTTTGATGTCTGGATTAATCGTTAGCATAACTGTATTGCTTCGAATGAAGCCTATTTGGAAGGCGACGTAATAAATTTTGATGATTAAACAATTATTTCGCGTTTTATTGAACAATTCCCAGTACCGTTTTGACAGAATGTATATAGTGCCTCCTTACGATCGTTGACTTCCGCGACAAACGACTAAAATCAAAAAAGTTAAGAAAGTTTTCAAACAATCAGGGACCAAGCAAGTAATTTGGTACTTTTCTCAGATCTGTGTAGAGTGCGGATTTTGCGCAAGGATATTGCTAACGCTATAAAATGTTTCCATTGAGCGAAAATGTTATCGAGTGAACCTTCTGCCATAGATCTACAAATAAGAAAGGAGGCAAACATTTTCAAAATAGCGCCTCACAGACGAGTCAAACCCTAAAAACAAGGCATAAAAAACACGTCAAAATTTTGGAGTAAATGAAGGGTATTATATAGCCGTATTGAAGCAATTGAGGAAGAATGTTTCTAGCTAGAGGTCAGACAGTGAATAAACAACTCGTGGTTTCTTCATCACGATTATGCGCCAGTTTACATACTCGTATATAATCTTATACGCAAGTATTTGACCAAAAAACAACCGTAACACTACTCCGCAATCTACATATTCTTTTATTTAAATTTTATTTAAGGCGCTATGCCACTATAGCAGCAGGAAAAATAAGCCTAAAGAAAGTGAGAGAGCAAAATGACATATGATTTTGAGGGGAAATTGCAAGTTTTTACTAAATAAATTTTTACTTGTAAGTATTCGCAAGAGAGAAAAACTACTTAGTTGTAGAATAATTATTATTTAGATGGAAATTATCATATAATTTAGTTTTTTATGAATAAAATATTTGGGCACTTTCGATAAATCACCTTATTTCCCTGTAATAACACTGTGTGTCAAAAAAAACATTAAATGTACTTTTATGGAGACCCAGTACAACTTGTGGGTATAGAAAAACTAAAAAAAATGGTATAGGAGAAATTTCCAATACACCCCCAAAATCGCATTTTATGGCCATAAAACCGTTTTTCAGTAGGTTGATGTGAACAATCACTCCTAACTTCGCCAATTTCCATCCGATTTCGAATTTGTTTTTTTAGTTCGAAAGAACAAAAACAAACCTTTTTGTCAGTGTGTTGACAATTTTTCTGCAATGACAACTGGCGAGACTGTAGGCGAAAGTATTTGGATTTTTTTTATTTTTTCTCTATTTTTTCAACTTTGACATAATTTTTACGATATTATCCGATATTGAGGATTTTTTTAGTACACTTATAGAAAATTTAATTTTGCGTCGAATGAGCTATATTTGACTGTAATAGAATTAAAATTAATAGAGTTGTGTGAGTTTTAAGATTTTTTTTGTTTTTTTTTTTACTAATTTGGTATGTAGGTATAACTTACGCTAAATGGGAATAAGGACGTGTTTTTATGCGTTATTATAGATACGTAATATTTATTGGAGTATATATGTATACATAAGAGTACACTGTACTGCATACAACAAAACTGGTTAGAACTAACGAAAATATCTGACATATTATCACATTTTTTTTTTCAATAGAAATATTAAAAGCTCCCAAGTGTACCAAAGTTCACACTGTACATTGATTAACAAAAGAAGTTTGTTATTATAATTTAACCTTATTAAAACGTCAAAGTTTTATTGTTTTGCTTCAATTTGTGAGAAAGATATGTGCGATAATCGCAACAAGTTTTGTTTCATATGTGGTTTGTGGATCAAAAGCATTGTTTGAAGTTACAGAGTAATAAAGCTCTCGCTGATGGCTACAACGATTTCTTTAAGCTTACATATAATACTTCGGATCGCTGGTATGAACCGGAAGTGTTCATTGAAATTCAAGAGATATAAATCAAAACGTTGCCAGAAAAGTCGAATTTCTTTATATTCTCCGATGATGTGGCATCATCAGCCTTATCATAAACCAGATGATTGTTATTTTTGTAAAACGGACGTAAACGGTCATCATTATAAAACTCGAAAGCACATAAAGTATGCTGATGTTGCACCTGTTAAGAACCCCATAGTCTTGGACGATATGATTGACTCAACTGCAGGTCATGAAGGAAGTTCAACTCATTGCTGATGATGATCAAACTGATAACAATAAACCTGATGATGAAGAGTTCTTTCCGACTGGTTCTAAGTTTTCAGAACAACACATTGTATCAAATTCAGATTTTCAGGATCTTCCTCGTGATTTACTTCTATCGGGAAGACAATCTGAAACGCTCGCTTCTCGATTTAAACAATGGAATTTAGTTGATGACGACTTCAGATGAATGATGATGATCGAATTTCTTACAGAGAAGTATTCAAAACTGATGAAGAGAATGAAAAATGTACCGTACCATACTAACGTACAGTGCTGCACTGCACAATACTCCAATAAATATTATTACGCGCCCTTATTCCCATTTAGCGTAAGTTATACCTACATACCAAATTAGTAAAACAAAAATAAAATCTTAAAACTCACACAACTCTATTAATTTAAATTCAATTACAGTCAAATATAGCTCATTCGACGCAAAATTAAATTTACTATAACAGTAGCGTAAAAATTATGTCAAAGTTGAAAAAATAGAGAAAAAATAAAAAAATTCCAAATACTTCCGTCTACAGTCTCGTCAGTTGTCATTGCAGAAAAATTGTGAACACACTGTCAAAAAGGTTTGTTTTTGTTCTTTCGAACTAAAAAAACAAATTCGAAATCGGATGGAAGTTAGGAGTGATTGTTCACATCAACCTACTGAAAAACGGTTTTATGGCCTATGAGACTTTGGGGGTGTATTGGAAATTTCTCCTATACCATTTTTCTTAGTTTTACTATACCTACAAGTTGTACTAGGTCTCCATAAAAGTATAATATCACTGTCGCACAGTGTAATGATTAATCTTAGATGCATAAATGCTTATATTTTATAGAAGATTTTACCACTATATCAATTCACCTACAATTGAGATGAATTTGCTTGCTTGTATTTCATTAAAACCTATAAAATACTTGAATTGAGAAATTAAATTAGCATCACCATTCCATCTTCGCGTTAATGGCCCAAAGCAATTAATTAATTTATTTCGCCGATTTATATTGATCAATTAGGGGATACCCACACACGTGCAAGTGTACCTATATCACAAACCTGTTTGCACAGCTATGCATACATGTGTGTGTACGTCCCTGTGGGTGCTCGCACGAAAGAAACTGATTAAGTATTTCCCGCCGTCTGGGGGTTGGGAACGTTGCCAAGAAAATTGCAAAGAAATTCATTCACATACACTCGCGGCGACAGCCAAAATAGTGATATAGATTTACTTGCTTTCACCTCCGTCATAAATTCACATTTTACGCATATGATATATACATACATTTATATGTATATAATATGCGTGTAAATCAGATAATTTATCACTTGCAAAATTGTGCTTTAACGACTGCTTTTTTAAATTGGACGTGCAGTGCTTCCTATAAATA
Source organism: Anastrepha ludens (assembly GCF_028408465.1). NCBI lineage: Eukaryota > Metazoa > Arthropoda > Insecta > Diptera > Tephritidae > Anastrepha > Anastrepha ludens. The sequence goes on along the minus strand of NC_071500.1, from coordinate 127,303,164 downwards.
CATGTAAATACACGCATAATTGCACGTGAATGTGAAGAATAATAATTTTCTAATTTGGAACAAAGTGAAGAAAAGATATTTGCATCTTCATATATAACATAATGAAAATAAGCATATCCACTGAATATATAAAATTTGTCAAAAGATCTGTCATTATATTTATGTTACAATTATTGTATAGTAAGAAATGCCAGATCTGAAGATCCAATGAAGTATTGTTTGTTGACGGCAAGGTATAACTTGATACATAACTACAGAAAAGGTTCAAACTTCGCCTGATGTCTCAATTATGGCTATTTCGCCCAATACAGGAGAGGAGGGATATGAATATTAAGCTATGGGAGATTAGTTACAAAAGAGGCGCGTATACTTATGACAATATGGCACCGTTTGAAAAGAGAGATCTCAAGGATGATAGATAACAGGTTTGCTCGGTAGGTATGGTGAAAAAAAAAATTGAGGGCAACTTTGGATTCTACATCATTCCTTTTGTGTGCACAAAACGAATGACGAACGACTGTCAAATTTGCTCGGAACCGAATAACGGTCTGCTAGGTAGTACACCTCTAAAAATCTTTTCACCATGATCCATCTTTTAGTTCCAATCGAAGTTTGAACTCCATAGCACGTTTCATTTTTGTTTTATGCGTGCTTTTCGAAAGTAACATTTTTAGCGGAGTCATGAATTTGAGTGACGCACATAACAACAGGCTTTTTTGCCCCTCATTTAGCAGCAGCACATAATGAATGAGTCAGATAGTGACTGAAGATGAGTATGAACAGGAGATCCACAAAAATAAAGTCAGCATTGATTGGCACCCTAGCGGCCAATAAATGCGAAGATGTCCAAGTCCCGACTGAAAGCATCGTTGATCGCTTTTTTTCTTTGCTATTCTATTCCACGGCAGCGTACACCGTGAATATATGTTTATGTATATGTATATATGTATATGTATACCTGACTGAATAGTACCATGTTGACGTTCTAGAGCGGCAGCCGATACGAAATTTCAATTGCGGCCCGTAATCGATGTTAACGGCTGAATTTTCTCCGCATTAAGGCGCCGGTCCATTTCTCGTTTATTGTATGCACAAAAGGTCTCTACTCGCAATTTTTTCTCATTCCCAAGATTAAGTCACACATTCAGGTAACTTATAATAAGGATGTGCATTTGGTCAAGAAAGCTGTAATCGCCGTACTGAATGGTTTAATTTCGAAGGATCGCAAAAACTGTTTTCAATTGTGCGAGCAACTCAGGAATCGTTGTATAGAGTTTGAACATCCTTCTATTGACAATATCCATAATCAAATTTTGGCCCGTAACTTAGTTTTCTTGTGTTGTTGAAAATTGCAGAAGCTCGTATTTCAGATATAACAAAACTTTGTGTATTAGAGATGTATAGTTGATTTGGCAGTAAAATGATATTTCTAGAGCCTGTGAGTGTAAGTGACGTTCGACGTCATTTTTAGAAATTATAAATCTTCCGCTAGGGTGATTAATTTTGTCCCCCTGTTGTAGCAGAGGTTCCTCGAGAAATTGTACAAAAATTACGCTTCATACGCTAATTGGGACTCGGGCTAAACAAAACAAAGGGAGTCATAGAACTTTGACTGAAGGAAGTTAGCAAGGGCAACTAGACACCAGTGAGGCTTCTTCGAACGATATTTTTAAACCGATTTTTGTAATTTTTACATTTTTAAAAAGATTAACGCTTCTGTAATTTTATGCCAAAATGTTGAGTAACTTTGATAAAAACTGAAAAAAAATTCGCCAGGGCAACTTGGCATCACTGAGGCTTTAGGTTCATTTCACTAATTTTTTTAAACCGATTTTTGCGATTTTTACATTTTTAAAAAGACAAACGCTTCTGTAATTTTATGTCAAAATTTTAAGTAAATCAGAGCAAAACTGATGGAATTATAAAACTTTGACTGAAGGAATTTAACAAAGGCAACTTGGCACCAGCGAGGCTTTAGGCTCATTTGACCCATTTTTTTAAACCGATTTTTGTATTTTTTACAAATTCTATTACTATCAACCAACTAAAAATCACGGAATTTTCATCTCAGAAAAAATCTATGGACCCATTCTGCCTATAACGGCGCTACCTAACATATCTTTATATTAAATTCAATTTCATTGTGGGAGAATTCTGGAGACTGAAGGGGTTAAATACGTCCAAAATTTTCAAAAAATCAATTTTTTTTGTTTATTATTCTTCTTTGTAGCTTTAGGCGTATTTCTGTGGAATGGAAGTCGATTGTAAAAATTCCTCATAGATACAAAGTTATGGTAGAAAATGTAAGTGCCCGAGCAGAGATTGATGCGCACAGGTAGCTGTCCTTTGTTTGTGGCAGCTGGCCGTTACTTTCGGAGCCTTTCAGCCTGTCAGTTCTTTTGTTATTCTAAAGTATGTATAGGGGCATCTAAAAAACATTATGAGTGTACTCGTATGTGTAGGGTCGATACCTTGTCATGTCGGTCTCCTTGCCGCGGGGATGAGGCTTAAGTGGCGAGTTAACCCCATTCTATGGAGATTAACTTACCACGAACTAAGAGGGCAGCTCCATATAGGAATTGGGTATCCACTCAACCGCGGAACGGCGGAATTGGTGGCCACCCAAGTACTATGTGGAGAGTACCGTACCGACAACCTGGCAGGAGGTATAAAATGCATTTCCTTACAATGTGGAGGCTCAACAAGGATCTTTCTGCACGAGGTAACCCACTTCTGGGAAATCCTCCCGTCGAGCAATCGACGGCTCGGGCATCGGATGTGCAGGCCCGAACCTCACACTCCCCTATGACCGGAACTGACACCCAGGGTTCCGGAGAAAGCGAACTACTAGTGGTGAAACATGGCACATTGGCTATGCCAATGGAGAGCCGAGTGAGTGTGAGTGATACACCGCCGTCGAAACGATCTGAAGCAACTGAACAAGTTGTGGAGGATGTGGAGATGGCGGACAATCTCTCAGTAGACTCAGACGGATCTCTGGTACCGAGTAAGTCTTTGACAACGGTTAAACCTGGTGCGAATCAGGTAAGTACCGGTAAAAAGACCGAAGTTATTGGAGATTCGAACGCAGGTGTTGGTCTAACCGCAAGGCAGATCAAACGAAGGAGACAGAAGGCGAGGCAAGCCGAAGCACTAGCTAAGGCAAGGACTCAAGCTCCGTCAACTTCGACACCTGTAACGGAAACGGGAAAGCGTGGCAGAACAGAGGATTCCTCTGTAGCGCTGCGCTCTTCCGGAAACGAAACGGGGTCTGTGCCAACGACCGGGAAGAGGAGAAAGGCAAAGAAGAGGAAAGTCGAGAGACGGAATTCGGAAATGCCTGCATCCTCGACCCAATCCAAGGCAGACAAACCTTTGCCTGACAAGGCAGAGGCTAAGGGACCTCAAATGTCGAATGACACTCTTCCGTCAACGTCTGGCGAATCATTCGCGAGAATGGCAGCAAAGGCAATGACGGTGGAGATACATACCGACAAACAAGATGGTCTACTGTCCAAAGGGCAACAAGACTATCTTGACAGCTATCTTTGGAAAGCTATCGGTGAGTCGAAAGACGCGCCGACGTTCGAGGGGAAAAGCGTGGTAGACGGCATCGTAAAGGTGCACTGTTCCAATGCTTTTTCCCGAGAATGGCTAGAAAAAGTTATAGCAAAGATTCCAGCCTGCGAAAACAGCAAGTTTATTCTTGTTGAGAGTAGCAAAGAAAGGCTGGTACGAGCGAGTGTCTGGATTCCGGGTCCTTCCTGTAATTCAGCAGAACTCCTCAAACGCATCCGTGTTCAGAATAAGGATCTTGACACGACTCTCTGGAGAGTATACTCGTGCACCAGGCAGAAATCCGCTACCACTTCGGAGGCGGGTTCCCACCTGGTACTGGGTATCGATCTTGGGTCCCTCAAGGTGCTTAAGTCGAAGTACGGTTGCCGTCCTCACCTACATCTGGGGCGGATCCAGTTCCGCGTCCAGGATAAGGTGGAGGACAAAGCGTAAATATACTCAGTCTCATGACTGAAGTAATATTTACACAGATTAATCTGCAGCATAGCAAAGCGTCTACGGCTCTCTTGTGCCGTAGGCATGCAAAACTGCAAACAAACCCACACATAATACTTATACAAGAACCATGGGTATGTCACAAGCGTATCTGTGGTCTAAGTGCTATGTCGTGGGGACAAATACTTCATTGTGAAGGGAATGTGAGACCGCGAGCATGTATTATCATGCCGAGGTTGATCGAACACACGATGTTAAAAGAGCTATGCTCTGGAGATATCGTTGCTGCAAAAATAAAGTACTGGAAAAGTGGGAACAGTGTCGAAGCTATCATAGTTTCGGCCTACCTACCCTATGACTCTGTACAGCCACCTCCTTCGAGGGAGCTAAGAGAAGTGGTCAAGTACGCAGAATCCAATAATCTGGGGCTAATAGTGGGCTGTGACGCAAATTCACAGAACATTGTGTGGGGAAGCAGCAAATGCAACCCCAGAGGTCTCAAGTTACTGGATTTTATCCTGTCATCCGATTTGGTCATCCAAAACACTGGTAACAAACCAACTTTTGTGACCAGAAGGAGACAAGAGGTGATTGATTTAACACTTACCAATAGGTCAGTTGGAAATCAAATCAACCGATGGCGAGTTTTGGAAGAGGACTCTCTTTCTGATCATCGTCTTATCGAATTCCGACTGGGAATTGACACAATATCAATACCTTCCGGTAGGAATCCTCGAAATGTGGACTGGGACAGGTATGGTGAGCTTGTAACAGAGCGATTACCAAACCTGAAAAAACTCAAATCAGCAGAAATGATTGAAGATGCTACTAAGAAATTAGAAGGTACTTTAATCAACTGCTTTGAGGAACTGTGTCCACTCAGGCAAAGCAGACAGGGGAAAGCGGTTCCTTGGTGGAACCCTGAACTGTCGAAGCTTCGTGTACGGTCCAGGAAACTTCTTAATAAGGCCTTGAAGACCAAAACAGAAGAGGACTGGGCCAATCATCGACTTACACAGAGAGAATATAAGAAAAAAGTACGGCAAGCCAAACTTGAATCCTATAGAAATTTCTGCAGTAACGTCGAAGAAATGAGGGAAACAGCGAGACTTTGTAAGGTCCTTCATTTAGACCGCTCAGTAAGGCTGGATTCCATTCGAAAACCTGATGGTTCATACACCATTTCCAAATCGGAAACGTTTAATGCTCTACTCGAACCCCATTTTCCGGGTAGTAGAACTCTCTCTGAAGCTGAGAGTGGCATGAACAATGACGGTGGCAACGGTGGAACCTCTAGGTACAGCTGGTATATTGCTAGTCGGATAGTGACAAGGGAATCGATAAGGTTTTCCTTATCTTCCTTTGACAACTTTAAGTCCCCTGGACCTGACGGAATATATCCAGTAATGCTTAAAAAAGGAGGAGACAGGCTGATTGAGGCCCTGAAAAGGATCTTCACAGCCTGTCTTGCATTTGGTTATATACCATCCCAATGGCGACGCGTAAGAGTAGTATTTATTCCAAAACCAGGAAAAGATGACTATTCCCTAGCAAAAAGTTTCAGACCAATCAGTTTGACATCGTTCATGTTGAAAAGTCTGGAACGAGTGGTGGAGAAACATATTCGAGTGGGGGTATTGCCGAGAAGTCCACTTAGTAGAAATCAACACGCTTACCAGAGTGGAAAATCATGTGAATCAGCCTTACACGATCTTGTTAGCAAGATTGAAGCTGGGCTGGAAGCTGACGAATACACAATGGGCGTGTTCGTGGACATTGAGGGGGCTTTTGATAATGCCACTTTCGGCTCGATATGTTCTTCTGCCGAACGACACGGAGTTAATCAAGCCATTATAAAATGGATATACTCCATGCTCTCTGAGAGGCTGTTAACCGCTGGTGGGAGCGACGACGAGCAAATCACAGTCAGGGCCAAGCAAGGATGTCCCCAAGGGGGTGTTCTTTCTCCGCTGCTGTGGTGCTTCGTCGTAGACTCCCTATTAGCGGAGATGCAGGAACTCGGCTTTCACGTCCAAGCATATGCGGACGACGTCTGTGCGCTAACATCGGATAAATCCTTAAGGAGGCTTTGCACGAAAGTGCAGAGTATCCTTGACAAAATCGATGATTGGTGCATGAGACAAGGTCTTTCCGTTAATCCGAACAAAACAACCATAGTCTTGTTTACGAGAAAACGGAAATTGGATGGACTCAGTCTTCCAACACTGAAAGGTGTGACACTTGGTCTTTCCAACGAAGTTAAATATCTAGGAGTAATCTTGGATAAGAAGCTGACCTGGGAGACACACGTTTCACTGAAGGTGAATCGTGCATTGAAGATTTTTCAGCAATGCCGTAGAGCCTTTGGCAAAACTTGGGGTCTGAAACCTGCTGTGGTCCTATGGATATACACGGCACTTATCAGACCAATCATCACTTACGCTTCTGTGGTCTGGTGGCGACGGAGCATGGTTAAGTCCACAATCCGGGAACTATACAGGCTGCAAAGAAGTGTATGTTTATGCATCACGGGTGCCATGAGTACAACCTCTGGTGATGCCCTAAATGCTATGCTTAATTTGCTCCCCCTGGATCTTAAGATACAACAGGAAGCAATAAAAGCAATGTGTAGACTCCATAAATATGGTTTCTGGCACGAAGATGGAACTTCGGGACACAGAGAAATCTTTAAGTTGCTGTCGGAGCAGTATCCACTGTTTTTGGCACCTAAAGATGACCTGATACCCACAGTTTCGTTCGGAAGGAAATTTGATGTCAGATTTCCATTGCGTGAGCAATGGAGCAATCCAGAATGCATGCAGGGAGGTTTGACGGATATTTTCTTTACCGATGGGTCCAAGACTGAAATAGGGTCTGGAGCCGGATGGTACTTAAACGATAGTAATAAGTATCACTATGCTATGGGGGGAATGGCAACTGTTTTTCAAACAGAAGTTTTTGCCATCCTAAAAGTAGCCGAATGGATAATCGAGAGGAGATGGAGCGGGAAACAGATTGGAGTCTTCAGTGACAGTCAGGCTGCATTGAAGGCCCTGGAGAACGCGAAGCAAACCTCGAAGATTGTTCAAGAATGTAAGAAGAAGCTTAATTCTGTCGCAAGACAAAACAGGCTTGTACTTATATGGGTTCCGGGACACTCCGGTGTTCAAGGAAACGAAATTGCCGACGAATTGGCCAACCGTGGATCAGCGGTGCCCCCACAGGGGCCAGAGCCAATAATCGGAATCAGTCCCGCAGGAATCAAGAATTGGATCAACGATTATGTAGGCAATCTACATAAAGAGCGATGGTCCGGTCTAGAACGCTGCAGAACTGCAAAGTGTTTTGTGACAAGTCCGAACAGAAAACTGTCAAACTTTCTACTAAAACTTAGAAGGAAAGACATTCGGTTGATGGTCGGCATCATTACAGGACACAACCCATGGGGTCAGCATATGACCACCATTGGAATCATCGAGGACCCGGTATGCCTGTCCTGCTTGGAGGAGGCGGATAGCACTGAGCACTTTCTCTGTGAGTGTCCTGCCTTTGCTAGAGCGCGACTACGGGTATTGGGTTCCGATGTCATGGGAATGAGTAATATTCGTTCTCTAAAACTGGAGGATATTTACAGATTCGCCAAAGAATCTGGAAAATTCTCACAGGACTAACTATCTCTATCTCTGTCTCTTTCTTTCCTATCTCTTTCTCTGATACTTTTCTCCCTCCCTCCTTAACTATCTACCCCCTTTCCAGAGCTTTAAATACAATGGGCTTTTTAGCCTGAGTGTTTTAGGAGCCACCAAATCTCATGGTGCTCCTTGGCTCGACCTCTTCAAATTCAAATTCAGTAGGGTCGATATGTTAAGGTTTATAAAACTAAAGATTAGTTGTTTTTGATCATTCGAAGCGAACATTTCAGTGTCTTTTTTGCCTCGAGCGAAATGCATTTGCAGGTTTAAACTCGTTTCGAGCTGTTGGGACAAGTTAGTGATGTGAAGAAGAAAACCCGTACACGTCGCTCAAGAACAGCCGAAAATATTGCTGTTGTAGCCGAAAGTGTTGAAGAAAACCCAGGTTTGTGCATTCCTCGTCGTTCTTTGGAATTAGGCATTCCACAAACATCATTACACTGTATTTTGCATAAAGATTTGGGTCTTAAGGCTTATAAAGACCAGTTAAGACAAGAACTCAAGCCGGCCGATCATCAACAACGTCGTGTCTTTGCTGATTGGGTCGTTGAAATGCATGAAAATGATCCGGAATTCCATCGACAAATCATCTTGAGTGAAAAGCAAAATTGTCGGATCTGGGGCTCAGAAAATCCAAGAGTTATTGTTGAAAAACCTCTCTACCCTCAACTTGCGAATGTTTGGTGCTGTTTATGGTCCGGTGGAGTCATTGGGCCTTACTTGTTCGCAAATGAAGCTGGAACAACAGTTACGGTGAATGGATTGCGCTATCGAGAGATGATTAACGATTTTTTATGGCCGGAATTGGATGGTATTGCTCTGGACAACGTTTATTTTCAACAAGACGGTGATACGTGCCACACAAGCAACGAAACCATTGATCTTTTACGGGAAGAACACCTCTTATTGGAAAACCCTTTATAACTACCACTTTACTTAGCAAGAATTTTTTTTATTTTTTACGGATCCATCAACATTTCAAGGAGAAGTGATGCATACCGTGGAGCAACTTTTTTTTCATTGTATTTACTTTGGGTCACGTGAGTTTTTATATACTAATTTTTGTAAAGAAAAATTAAAATAATTTAAAGTTGAAGTACTAATAAAGAATGTATAAGCTTTTTTTATATATAGTTCTATTGTTATCCCTACTAAAAACAGGGTTTTTAGCTGTGCTAATACAAATACAAATACTTGTTGGAATCCTATCTACAATACATGTGTGTTTACATTTACCTAATATTACATATATGGTACATATGTACATAATATTTTACAATTATTTACCGGACTCATCTGCCATTTGCTGTAAGGCGTAACAAATTTGCCGATGCTGCACGTCGCCTTTCATGTGCTCCGCCGTACAGTAGTATACCAAATTGCATCGATTGCAGGGAATTTTCGTTTGTGTTGCCAGCTCATTTTTGCAAAACTGTTTAGAAAAGATTACTTACAAAATAATTAAAAGTCGAGCTCCATATTTACGTACATTACAGAGAGCTACCAAAAAATGCTGGCGCGGTTTGAAAATGTACTCAACATAATCCTCTTCATCATCTGATGATGCAATATCGCTTAGTGGCCCTTCGTTGAGTAATTTTTGTAAGTTTTGCAGCAAAGTGTTAGGCAAATCGGTGCTACCTATATGTTTTTAATAAAGATGTTTTATGTTTGTAGTAACTAAGAATTAATTCGTAAATGCTGTACTGGCGCAGCACTGCTAGATGGCTATTTAATAAACAATGGCAATTATAATTATCATGCGTTAAACAGAAATAAATATGTACACGAATTGTTTTATTTTAACACGATTTTCTATATTTGAGCCGTTTTCTTTGAAAGTGGTATAAATCCATTTAACATTATATGGAGATATTTGAGGGTTTGCATTTGAATGGTTTGAAAAATATTGGAATATGTTAAAGCATTGATTTTATGTTTTTTAAATATTAAATTGATTAAATGTATAATGTAATTATTTTTTAAGTGTGATTAACAAAAATGTATACTTTTAATGACTTCAGAAGGACTTACACCACTTTCAAAGTCAGCAAGAAGTAAAAAAGTGAGCCGTTTTCTTTGAAAGTGCTGTAAGTCCATTTTGACAAACAATTAGTTAATGATAAAAACAATGAAAATTTTAACAGATTTTTTTGGAAAAAGTTTATAAATAAAAAGTTGATAGTAAATTGTATTCATTTTTAACATTAACTAATTTTTTGTAAAAATGAACTTACACCACTTTAAAACAAAACGGCTCATTTTATGAATTTTTCTTGAATCTAATAGAGCGAATAACGTGAGATTTTTCGACGCATGTACGAAGCATTTAAATTAGTATCAAGAAAAGTCTCTGAGACTCGTTAGATTTTGCTCTCGCTGTTTAATAATTTATTTTTAAATGAATTAAAATGTGTAAGTACGAAAAAAATTTTAAGTGAGCTCTAAAAAGAATTTTTTAATATTATTTTCACCTAATTCACTTTTTACACGATAGATACGTAACCAAAAAATTCGTGTAAAAAGAGAATTAGTCGTATATCCTTTCTAATTTTTGTCATTTCTTTCGCTGGGTCGTTTTATGCTCCTGGTCGAAATAGGTGTTATGTTTTTTTTTCTTTTTGTATTGTTGTTTTTTTAGAATAATTTTTAAATTTGACCTTTTCGCATTTAATATTTCATTAATAAATTTGTTGTTTTTAACAAAACGTATCACTACTCGACTCTCAGTGGCTCACCATTTGGCGTAATCAGCTGTTGTAGTGACGTAAATATAGAGATTTGTTTGGATTTATTTTTATTTTCAAATTATTTTGTTCTTTTCATTCTCTTCCTTGTTTACATTAACCTAATCTAACTTTGTAAGTTTTTGTTTTTACTATCGCTAGCCATTTGGATTTTGCGGAAGATTTTTATACCTTGGCACGTTGGCGATGCCGAGTATCGTAAGCGATGGAACAATGAGCTGTATGAGCTTTACCACGATTACAGATCCAGTGGTTTTGCTGGCTGCGATAAGTCGTCCGAATGGATACAAAGGCTCCGGCTCTGAAAGTATTCGATGCGGTACCAGCTGGTGGTAGCAGAGAAAGAAGAAGGCTGCCTCTGCGTTGGAAAGATCAGGTGGAGAAGGACTTGGCTTCACTTGATGTGTCCAACTGGTCCCGGTTAGCACGAGAAAGAAACAAGTGGCGCATTTTGTTACACTCGGCCAAAATCGCAAAAACAGTTAACGCGCCAATCAAAAAGAAAAGAAGCCATATTGAGACTTTCTTCTTGGCATTCTCACTCTTGTCACCTGCGTTCTCGTCACAGCCAAAATGATGGTAATTTTTCCAATTAAATCTGAGCAAACTTGTAATCACGGCCAGGGCAGCCACTTCTTACCTTGACGACAAGACGATTTCTTTTGAGCTCATTTTACCAGAATTCCCACACGGTACCTCTTCCGCATTTCATCAGGTGCGGCTTATGGTGCTCACACTCACTACGGAACGGAAAGGTGGTGAGAACTGATTTACATGGGGCTCTCATTAGTTTCATCATGGCAGCTGATACAGGCGTACATTTACGTTGGCGAGTGTGAGCACCATTAGCATTCATTTTCAGTAGTAGGATGAAAAATTATTTGGACCACTAATTTTCTCTATGTATTTACAATTAATGCTTATTTAAACACTTTTTTTTAAACAATTTCAACACCAACGCAACGTAGAACATAAAACGCACCCTGCATACTACTCATTGACATACTTTAAATTTTTAATCATTACACTGTGCAACAAAAATCAACTTTTTTGGTATCCAAGAAAAATTTCACATGCATGAAACGTCATGACAAGTATAGATTTTTTATAGCATCCATACTATAGATTTTTTTCATAGCAAGAAAGTTCAACTAGTTTTTACATTTTTATCAAACAAATAAAAATTTTATCAAATTTTAAAAGTAAATATTTTTTATATTTCAAATTTTCAAATTTAAAAGTAAATATTTTTTATTTATCAGCTGCATATATCCTCTTTCGTTTGATATCCATATATCAGAAAGTGAGTATAAGTGTTTAAACTATTTATTGAAAATTTAGTACTTTGAAACTTTAAAGTCCTTTATAAAATTAAATTTATGAGATAATTAAAAACTGAGTATTTTACATAATATTACAATATAAACTCTATAGTTTGGCGAACATATGAAAGATAATTAAAATGTTTAGGCACGCATTAAAAACACCGTGGAAAGTTTCCTTTCTACACTGGCAACCGAAAATGGCAGTACTGCATTTACGAACTGAACTCAGCTTTGTTTATGAAAGCTTAATATTGCATACCGTTAGCCACAGAACTTTCCAATTTCTTTTGTAAATTCGCAACAAAAGTACTTTGCTCAGCTAATTTGTTGTCCGGCGAACTTTTCGTTGTCACTAATTCTTTCACACCTATTGCATTTCCGCTCACTTTGTCTTTACTTGAATTCGAACCCTTTTGTTGGTTTATTTTGCTTATCTTTTCATCAGAGCAATTTGTGTTAGGTTTCTGCTCACTATTTTGCTGTTTTTGTAAAAGCTTTGCACGTATCATTTGTTGTAATATTTTCAAATTTTCATTTTGATCAAGCATAGTTTGTGACACCATTTGCCCCTGGCTCGTGGATGACGTTTGATTTATGCAACTTTCAACTGTAGAATCTTTAACCAGTATTTCCTGTGCTTGCACATTCGTAACGGTATTTTCTTCGGCACCGTTAATTTCCCCTTCGTTCACGGCACTTTTAACTAATTCTTCGTTAAATTCTTTCCGACCTGATTCCTCCTTCAAACGATTCGCTTTATTTCTTGGTCGGTTGCGCTGACGCGTTTTCCTTTTATTTCCTTCCATAACCGTTATTAAAGTAAAAAAGAAATACAAGCTTATGCAATTCTCCTATCAAATCGGAAAAACAAAAACTTTCGCATTAGTTTTACATAAACTGTTCACTTCGAATTTTCGCCACGGAATGCAAACCGCGGCTGGCAGACCTAACGCATTAGGTACCCTCACATCTAATTTAAATCTCAGCAAATTTCTTGTACTATTGTTAGTACATGCAATCCATTTTAGAGAACAACAAATGCAGTGAGTATTCCGTTTAGCTATCCGTTGTTGCTGCTGTTAAATGGTTTTTTTTTTTGTGTCTTTCGTTGTTGCCAGTACCTACTCGCATTGACGATTTTCTTTGCAAATTTTGTTACTTATGTACGAGCATACATATATTTCAGAATGGGATCTTTTTTTTTGAGCACAATGATTTTTTTGTTTTTTTTTTTGCTTTTTGTATCCATTAAGGAGATTTCAAACGTTAGAACAGTATATGAACTAAATGTACATACCTACATACATACACTCCTATTTTGAAAAGCACTTCATTATTTATTAAAATATCTAGCTAATTTTTGTTCAAAAATATATTATATGATTGATTTTTAGAAACTTGCCAAAAATAACTCCGGCACCTTTAGTACAATACCGGAGGAACACGCGGAAATTCAATTTTTTGAAAGGGCAGATCGTTTTTCTGAATCTCCTCACACTCCAAGTACAATCTGTGTCAGAAAAAAGTAACAGCGATTATTCATGAAGTATAAAAGATATATATTTAAAATTTTTTTTACATGAAAATTTGTACAAAACTACCCGTCGCAAATACTCAATAGGCCGTGTAGTCTTCATCGTTGTTCAGTATAGCCTGGCATCTTCTTCATGCTTTGAACTAGCTTTTCTGCGTAGCTCGCCGACAAGCAGGACTAGATTTTGTGAACTTGACGCACGAGTCAAGGCAAGATGCGTTTTCTTAGTTCCTCACACATTTTCAATTGGGTTGGCGTCTGGGGACTGTGAAGGTCAGTCCAATATTGTGACGCCAATTACTTGTTTTGTTGTTTCTCAATGTGTTTTTCTGAGAGCAGTGGTTTTGATGATGTGGGTCGGTAGGATATGTTCGCCTCCTTCAGTCGGCTACGTAGTCACAAAGGAGGGTCCCGTTTAAAAGTTGGACGATCACTTTATCCTGCTTTTTTGTCGTCACTCGCTTCAAGTCGCGCTCGGAAAAGTCATCAACATTTTTGTACATTTTATACCGCTGATTCCACATCACAACAAACTTTTTTGAGTTTTTAATTACTTTTGCAGGGCATAAAAATACCGCCTCAAAACGCTTCGCGTACCCCTCACTCATTTTTGTTCGGTTGCATTTACGGGGAAAGTTTCGAACGACACTAACCTGAGTTACCACTGGCGTCGTAGCCCTTGAGTGGGACTTAAACACAGCAAAAAGCAGAACGAAATATATCTTGAAGTTACAAGAAAAAAACCGGTTATTTTCTTCTGATACTGACTGTATATTCATTTTGATGCCTTCAAAGCTCAATTAAGTTGACACAAGGAAAAAACGTACTTAACGATAGCTTGGTGATATCATTGAATCAAGTTCGGTGTGCTGCTGTTGAAAAATTAAATAATTTAACTCATAGAAAATAAAGCTGAATAACAAATGAAAAAAATAGCATATTTAAAAAAAAATAAAAAAATAATTCACGCGTACACTTCTGTTTTCTGTGTTTGGCCGAGCTTCCCCCCTATTTGTGGCGTGCGTCTTGATGTTGTTAAACAAATGGAGGGACCTACAGTTATAAGCCAACTTTGAACTCGAATGGTTTTTTATGAGGAACTTTTTCATGGCACACTCGGAGGTTTGCCATTGCCTGCCGAGGGGCGACCACTATTTGAAAAAACTTTTTCTATAATTTTGTTGTTTCATGCACGGAAATTCTAACCTACATGCTCCCTTCTAACCTAAATTACAGTCAGTGGAGTGGTTTGAAACGAAAAAGTTCCTTTTGCCCCACAGTGCGCCACAGTCATGTGAGTGATCCACAAAAAACATGCGACTTGATGTAATTGGAGCTCCTTTGAGTTTTTTGAGAAGAAAGTTATATGCATATGTACATACTATGTATATGTCAACAACCCAAGAACAATTGCCAAACTGAAATGCGAGATTCTTACGCGCGTCTAAAATTATATTCCAAAATTTTGCTAGCGTATGCCGGCACTGTGCCAAAATGCCATCAAAAATTGCGTCAAAAAAACCAACGTCATTTGGCGGCAGATATTACGTTGTGTACATAACGTCAGAATTTATTATTATTATTATTATTATTATTAAATTTGTATAATAACAAGTTATACAAATATAAGAAGGCAGCAGCACTAGCAGCATGGGCCATCGGCTACGTCAGAATTTTTTAAATAAGCGTTGAGTGTTTTTTACAAATTTCCAATGAAGCGTTTTTATGGGATACGCTATTTTGTCTATTGACTCAGAAGTTAAGAACTTTGGCGAGAATATTTATTTATATATTTATGTATTTAAATCTGTGAATTTCAGTCCTTGCAGACTGTGATACAAAAGTAACTTAGATTAAATTATTGATATATTGCATATATTTAAAACACTATAATATACTAGGTTGTTCAATATGCTTTGCGGTTCGATAAAAAAAAAACACAATTTTATGTTTTGAAATACACTTTATTATTCAGTATAGTCTCACTGAACATCAATACACTTGTTCCAATGAGATTCCAATTTATGAATTCCATCCCTGAGGTGAGAATCTGGTAAGGCGGCAAATACGCTTTCACAGCTACTATGACTTCATCAACGCAACTCCATGAATTTTTTTAGGTCTGGAATCTGATGGAAATCGCTAGGGTCCAAATCTGGAGAATACGGTGGGAGCTCCAACAATTTGA
The DNA here is from genome assembly GCF_028408465.1 of Anastrepha ludens. Taxonomy (NCBI): domain Eukaryota; kingdom Metazoa; phylum Arthropoda; class Insecta; order Diptera; family Tephritidae; genus Anastrepha; species Anastrepha ludens. Next base: position 127,287,664 of record NC_071500.1, on the reverse strand, counting down.
ACTTTAATTCACGGATTTCAGTCATTGTCAAAATGCCCTTGTGACACTGTGCATTGTCCTGGTTATTTTTAAATTCTTTTCTTTTGCAAGCTGGGCCTTTCTTCACGATTTTTTTTCTTCAGCTGATCGTGAGGGTTACAATAATATTCAGAATTTATTGCAAGCATTATTAGCAAGTAATCCATAAACAAAATTCCTTTCGTAACTGGTGCCAACACCTTCTTAGCCGATTTCTGGACACGAACTCGTTTTGGAACTGAAAAACCAGGTTCACACCACTCTTTGCCCTCTTGTTTTGATTTAAGATCATGGTGATAGACCCAAGTCTCATCCATAGTGATGAATCGACGCATAAAATCCACCTTATCCCTTCGAAAATGTACTAATTGTTGCAGAGAAAGTCGCATTCGAATGTGTTTTTGAGAACAAGGATCAAAGAACTTAGTGGCATTCCGTCTGGCGAAGCCCAATATGGAGAAGGATTTTGAACTAATATAATTTATATGGTTATTAAAAGAAAATGCGTATGAAAAACAACGCCAAGGCTCTCAATCTCACTAACATACTGAAATACACAAGTCGAGATACTGTACTTGGTACGCACAATGCGAGATAATTACGAGTAAGACATTTGAAAGCACTTGGACAAGTTCAGCGAAGCATGTGATTTCTGGCACCACAAGTAAAGCCTATTAATATCGGATTCAAGATTAACGGCATCCTCTTGAGTCTTGATCAACGAGAAGATCTTTGAGTCATAAGCATAAAGCAGAAATTTAGTAATGAGAGAAAGGTTTTAATATCATTAATAAATAGCACAAATAAGAGCGGTCACTCGCTCGCTTCCTTGCGGAACACCAGACGTGGTACCAAAGGTCGTAGATAAAATATCATCAATTATTACAACACAACGTCTATTAAATAAGAGTTTATCCATTACAGAAAGGCAGAATGAAACCCAAAACAAGCTAATTTTTTAATTAAGACACTATGCGAGACTTTGTCGACGGCTTTCGACTTACTTTTCTTAGAAATCCCGTAAGCTCAATAATTTATAGCACTTGGAAGAAGATAGGTTAGGTTAGATTACTTCAATAAGGCAAGACACTCGATAGCCTTAAGGCCCATTGTGATACCTGCAATTGATTTCCATCACCTAACTAAGTTGCTTAAATCTTTTTAGGAAGGTAACTAACCCCTAGAGTGAGACATTTTGCAAATTTCCTAGGTCTTCAAAGAAATAATCGCCAAGATATTTGGCACGGCTTCTTTGAGGCGCAGGACATTCACAGAGGAGTTGTTATACCGACTGAATTTCTTCTTCATCTCCACAACTCCTGTACAACTCATAGTGGCTAGGGTGCCAATAACGCAGTGAACCGTTATAACACCTGTGAGGACTTTGGTAGTAGATCTGTTGTATCAAAGCAAACATTTTGTCCTTTTAAGATTCATAGAGAGAGCCAGAGGGCTTTGGAGATTCTGTAGTTAGTAGTCGGAGGCCACCTTCTATTGGTTTCCACGATTGCGCTCAAGTTAATCGCAGTGTACAGCTCATTTAAAGGAATGCAAAAGTCCTCTACCTCTCGCTGAAGATCAAGCTCAGAGTCTTTCCTTGCACACTCATCCGCTCTTTTATTTCCCTCCACTCCATAGTGGCCGGGTGGTTTGGGTTTTTAGATAAGAGAGAGCGACCTCCTGCATTCTTTAACACATCTTGAATTGATGTGCGCTGAAACCAATGCCTGGATCGCTGCTTGACTATCAACAAAAATGGTAAGGTTTGCCGGAGGCAAGTCCATTAGTTTTATCGATTTTGCCGTTTTGTCTATAGCGTAAATCTCAGCATGGAAGACGATACACCGGTCTGAGAGTCTAAGGGAACAACTGAAGGATAATTGTTCCGAGTACATTCCCGATCCAGTGCATTATCCATAATTGAGCCGACAGTACAAATATGATGACCCTTACAATCTAATATGACTCTGGTCTGGTTCTGTAGGGTATTCTTATTTTATAGTCTGATAGTAGAACTGTTGCATGGCCGTGCGTGCTTTCTTTTAGCATTCCTGCTGCTCTGATCCTGGAAGCAAATTTGGGCGCTATCCCTTTAACATATAAATCAATGGGTAGAATATATTGGATCACTTCCAGCGTCACCTGAGGCGTCGATCGGAGCGCAATTCCTACACAAGCTAATCGTTGGACTTTTATGAGATTCTTTAGGTAGGATTGTGTCTGCACCGCCTCCCATCACACGAAAGCTCCATAAATCGTCCAGTGGTTTACATCCGGTTTTAGACACCAAATGTACGCTTTTTTGACAAATGTCCTCTCACGGATAAAGTGAGCATTAAAAGTTTTCGTCATCCTTTCCTCCGTGTTTCTTTTCCAAGAAAGTTTTGAGTCCATTATTATTATTTTTAAATTTTTATAATAACAAGTTATACAAATATAAGGAGGCAGCAACACTAGCAGCATGGGCCATCGGCTAGCTTTGAGTCCAGATTTATGCCAAGATACTTGGCTTCGTTCGATGGCGTGAAGAAAATAGCAGCAAAATATATATTTTTTTTTTACTTAAAATAGGTAAATTCTATTGCTAGGAAATGTATTAGTATGGGAACGGGTACGTCTGCACTAAATACTAGTAAACAGGAGTACTACCACTTACTGATTTCATGTACTCGTACATACGAGTATGTAGATTTTCCTAGCAACGAATAAAATTAGTAAATAAACAGCGTCAATTATTAAAGCTGGCACAAACAATTTAGTTTTTCGCTCTGCTCAACAATGAATGCAACTAGCAGAACTGGCTTAATACCAGCTAAGAGAAGAAATTTCTTAATAAAAGAAAAGGTAATATTTTTTAAAACTTTGCAGTCACTTTTTGAAATATAAATATAAACACTTGTAGCCAAAGAAATTCACTGAGGATTTACCACTGAAATTTGAAGCTATGCCAATGGCTCTATCGTTACGACCATTTGGTGGCCTATATAACCCCTTTGCTAAGGGCTGTTCGGTACTATGCAACCATCCAGCGCCGTCAGACTTAAAAGATATTATAAGCCAAATGAAAACTTCGCTGGTAAGTGGGTACCTAAACCCTGTATACATACATCCATGTACATATACCGTAAATTTATGCTCATATCCCAATAAATAAATATTTCAGACAGTGGATGGAAAAAGTGTGCACTTCCCAAAAGATAAAAACGTTGGCACACCCATCAATGAGCATGATAATATACCCGAAGACCTTGTCCGACGTTACACTGGCACCGACTCACGTCCCCTTACACCAACTCCAACCGTAACCAGTGCGCATACACGGAATAGCACAAGTTCCTTTTTGAACAATCGACGCTGCATAACACCTGAGTTGGGTAAAAATGAAATCATCAAACGGAAAAAAATTATTTTGGATTTACGACGCACACACTCTCAAGAGACACTATACTGGAAGCCATCGTCGGATATGTCACAAAGTATTACGGATACGGGTGGCGTCAAACCTAAAAGTGCTGGCGCCAATGAGGAGAGAAAAAATAAGCACCAACGTTCCGAAGATCAGCGGCCTAATACTTCATTAGGCAATGCACCAATTAGCGATGATACTAAAGAATTGATAGGGGTGGAAATAAAGAAAGTACAAACTTGTATTAATGAGCAGCATATCGACGACGGGGATATACGACGGGGCAAGAAACGAAAAAAGATAAGACCGGCAACTAGTAAGTAGCCATCATTAAATATATTACCACAAATAAGCATTTAAATAAGTATTCTTGTTTAGCTACAACAACTACATTCCATCTGAGCGAAGATCCAGAAACACAAGTAGCTGCACTTGGCCCGGACTCCCTTAATCCAAGTACACGTCCTAGTCTTATACCGAATTCAGCTAGTTTGCTACCAGGCAAAGAAAAACGAGACAGCGAACAAATACTATTGAAAGGCAGCTTCCTCACAGATGAGGCATTTCAAGCATTGAAAACTGAGCTGGATATTGATGTAATTGAAAACACCTTTGATAAATACGTAAGTAATATTTCATATTTCATATCAAGGCTAATCTATTACAGGTGGTATCGGTAAATCAGCTGATATGTTTTTTTTTTCTTTCGCCGTGTCCATATGGCTGTCAGGCCAGAATGAAACAAGGCGAATTCGTTCTTTGTTTTCTACTTTGCCAACACTTCGCCATGACAATCAAATGTACAAAACATTGTTGTTGGTCTAGTGCCACCACCTTTAATGAATGTGCCTTGTTTTATTTATATTCATTGTATTTGAAGCTTATACTTATATTACTTTGTATAAAAACTCCTTTTCCAACTCAGTTGAATAGAGCTTTGCGCGAAGCAATTAAGTATCTGCCTGAAAAGAAGCCAAAGCCGATCAAGAAAGTTTTAGAAGAAAATGAAAATCCTTCATTCGTATCTCAGTCAAAAATGCCACGTAAATTGTCAAAGTCTGCAGCAAGATTTGATGTTCCATTAGATCCCAAATTACTAGAAGGTTATGTAATGCCACACAGCTATAAAAATTATATTATAATCATGAGTTTATCTTTAGATATGACTGTGTTAGAATACCTTAGCCAATATGTGTGGGTCTCCAGTCAACGAAAGCAGCTGTTTAAGCGCGTTTTTCTTCAATATTTGACGACTGAATTAATTGAAACCGAAGAGGCCGCAGATGTAAATCTATTAAAAAGCAATGGAAATGTCGATGAAGACTCCTTACCTGTACTGAATGAGTATGTGGAACGTAAAATTCCCATGAACTGTATAGCCAAAGCACTTGAGGATGTTTTGGAATTTTATGGTACTGAGAAAAATATATCGGAAATGTTACGCTTATTAGACTATGAGAAGGAGACGTCGTCGAAAGAAATCAATTTTCGTACTTGGTGTGGTATTGTATCATTTGCTGAACGATTGGCGCTGGAGAACCCGAGTGGTTCGGATTCATGTGATGAGGTGAATATTATGCATATTTTTTTATTTATTATCAGTAAAAAAAATATTAGTAAAATTGTTACTCTACTTAAAAAGCTATATTCCGCGAAGGCTTTCAACTGTTAAATATTTACTTTTCTATTAAATGTCGAGTCGTAATGGTAATGGTTGTACAGGTTAGGCTTAGCCTTTATGCACTGTAACCAGATGGATCTATTGTGCGCCCCTAATTACTTAGTTATAATTATTTAGTATACCGAGGAATCGAACCAGCTTCTTAGGAGGGAGCAATTGTAGGTCTTCCTCCTCTAGTACGAGCCCAGGATTCTGCGTCTCCTGTGGCCTAATGCCTCTTAGTTGGTAATTAAGTGTTCCATAGACTCCTCTTCATCACAGCAAAACCTGCATGATCTTGTACTGGGTTATCTAGTAAAAGTGTTAAAGTGTTTATTACAGGCAAAGTGACCTGTAAGTGCTCCACAGAGTAATCTGAGGCCCTTTTTATCTAGGGTTAGAGCAGGTTTTGCTGTGTTGACATTGAATTTCAAAAACTTTTTGGAGTTATTAAGGCCGTTGTACCGTTCCAGTGTTCCCTGATTTTAGTTTGGATCCCTTTTTTGGTTTCCTGTTTTATATTATTTTTATTAAAACCGAAAAATAGGGTTGGTGCAATAAATAGCCCTTCTGCCATTTTTTTGGCATAAAAGTCTGCCTTCTCGTTTCCTTCGTGTCCCTCATGTCCTCGGTACTCAAATCAGTGAGACCTGATTATGAGTGGCCAGTTTGTTGAGTGCATTTTTACACTCTATTAGGACTTTTGACTTGAATGTGTCTCTATTCAAGGCTTTGAGGACCGATTGGATGTCCGGAAGTATTTTAATTTTTACTTTCTCGAACCCCATTTTATTTATAATTTCCACTGTTTCCATTATAGCGAAGAGCTCCGCAGGGAAAATTGTGGTATCTGTACTTAGTGTTAGGGATTTGTGTGCTCTAGGCCCCACTATTCCTGCTAATACTCCATTTTTGTGAGTCCTTATTTAGCCATGTTGGATTAGTGTTCCACTCTTCCCTAGACGGGAAGATAACCTTGTATCTCTTTATAAAATTGCGTACGGGTTCCATGTGATCATTCGCCTGGGTTATGCATACTGCATGTTGAACCCTGTTCAAAATATTGAGATGTCCAGTAAGATCTCCTGGTTTAAGTTTTTCTTTCATATAAAAAAGGAATCAGAAGAAGAAGAAAAGAGAAGCTTGCATGGTGGCTTCCTCTTGTATTGATAATGTAGCGGTGGTAAATTTAATAGCGCTTCCATGCCAGCAGTTGTGGTAGTTCTCATTGCCCCTGTTATGCTTAGGCACGCTAGCCTTTGTCGTTTACACAGTTTTGATATGGCAGTAGTTTGATTTGTTTTAACCACCAGCACCAAAGCCCCATATAGTACAATAGGTCTTACCATTTGAGTGTAGATTCAGAAGGTAATTTTAGGGCTCAGACCCCAGGATATACCCAAGAGTTGCTTTGTTGTCGAAAGGGTTTTCGTTGCCTTTTTTATTACTAAGTTGAGGTGGACCTCCCAAGTGAGTTTTTGATCCAAGATAACTCCTAGATATTTAACCTCTTACTTTAGAGATACCTTATTTAAGGCATTCTGCATTAAGTCCTTTATGGTCCTTTGGTCGATTATGATGGAATATAACATTAAATTTATCTGAGCTAAACCATTAAATGTATGCAACTTATATCTTTCAGTTGGAAAAAGTGGACTTTGGTAGCCTAGAAGAGAGATTGGAAAATTTCGATATACAAGAAAATTTATTGGAAGTTTTCAGAATAATTCGTTCAACACATAACGTAAAAAATTGAAGCTCCGAAACAACTGAAGTATTAAAAACAATTAAAGACATCGAAAGTGTATATGATGCGTATCAAGGTGCATTCATTAAAGCTGGTGACACTAGACCAACAACAATGTTATGTACGTTTGATTGTCAAAGCAAAGTATGGAGAAACTGGAAAACAAATGATGAATTCGCCTTGTTTCATTCTGAGCTGACAGCCACATGGACACGGCGAAAGAAAGAAAACAGCTTAGCTGATTTACCGATACCACCTCTAATAGATTCGCCTTGATGCGTATAATGCGATGATGACAATTCAGAATTTGAAAATTCAGATTAGATGTGCATATGGCGTATCATAAGCCATTTAATAAATAATACTTTCTTCTAGAACAAAAAATTAATTATTTCATATTAAAAACGATTATTTAAAAGTAACGTCAGTAGTGAATAATGCTCAAACTGTACCTTGATTTTATGTCGTCTTTGACATTTGTCAAGTAAACGATGTGAAAGTTTACACGATAGAACAACGCGTTAAAATTATTGAAACTTTTTAGTAAAATGGTCAATCTTTAAGAACATATCGCAAAACTCGTGATTTTTTAGGTGAAAATAATTGTCCGAATGAGTCGACAATTCAAAGGATAGTGAACAAATTTCAAGAAACTGGTTCTATGGAGGATAAAAAAGCAACTGGCATACCAAAAAGTCGAGGTTGTGTTGAGAGTATTGCTGCTGTAGCGCAGTGTAGCTGAACAACCTTCAACAACGATGGTTTTCAACAATTAGACATTGATGAATTGAGTGTTTGGTGAATTTTACTTGTACGTATAGACGTGCTATTGATGAATATTTAAATGATGTAATTTTTCATATATACATATCGTTAAGAATAAATTTATATATTTATAATACAGGAATTAAGCGATAAATCGCCTAACTACAACATAGGAGCTCGAGTAAATAAGACCTTCGGCTTAAGAATAAATGAAACTAGTGAAATCGGAAAGAATCTAAGCATTTTAAACATAGCGTAAGGTTACCCTGTGCGTGCAAATTGTAAACATGTGGACTGGGCTTAACGATCAGCTGATTTACTAAACGTCAATTTATATTGCATTAAAACGATATATACACAGTAATTAAATTTAGGGAAATCGAATTATAAGCAGAATCAAATTATATTAACAAATTAAAAATGGCAACTTTAGAAGACAAGTTAATGGGTGAAAAATTAGAGTATTATTGCAGCAGTAGTGAAGGTGAGGACAATGATGGTGATGATGCTGGCAGCAATAAAAGGGGCACAGGCGGAAGTAAACAAGGGGCTGCTGGTTACACCGACCCCAACGTATGTCCTCCAGCACCGGGAGAAGGATACCGTTCTCAGGTTTCTACTAACACTGGACCTAAGGGTGTTGTACAGGATTGGCAACGTTTTAAGCAACTTCAAGCAGAGAAGCGCGGAGAATCTGAACGCCAGCGTATAGAATTGGCCAAAAAGCTGACCATGACGACTGCAACTGCCATGGAAGATGAAGAGCGAAAACGGCAAGAGGAAATCGATGCTGAATTAGATGAACTCATGAGCGAAGAATTCTTACAACAATATCAAAAACAGCGTATGGCTGAAATGTTGCAACAATGTGGTCATGTAAAGCAATTTGGAAAAGTTGCTAATTTAACAACTCACGATGAATTTTTAAACTTTGTTGAAAAAGAGAACAAACACACCACCGTCATAATACATATTTACGATAAGAACTTAAGCGCTTGCTCGACTCTGAATCGTTGCCTTGATACGCTAGCGACTGAATATCCGGCCATAAAATTTGGCAAAATATGTAGTTCTATTGCTGGAATGAGTCGCGATTTCCGCTCTAAGGGACTGCCTGCTTTGCTAGTGTACAAAGCACAGGCACTAATTGGAAATTTTGTTCGAGTCACTGACGATTTATCAGATGATTTCTTCCCATCGGATGTGGAAAGCTTTCTGATCGAAAATGGCATATTAGTCGACAAAACACTGTATAATTAAGAAAAAAATAAATGATGTAACTAGAAAAAAAAGCATATACAATTTGAATAGAATGGTGAGTGAAATAATAGTATTTCCAATATATGACTATTTAAAAATATAAAAATTTCGTTACAGATAATTAAAGTAGTATATATTTTGCGATGTGCGATAAATCAGAATAAAGTTCGTGCTATGTGTAACGTCGCAATCATCGGCAGAGAAAAAAATTAGAGCTGTCGGTTTTGAGATATTTTATGTAGCTTTGTGAAGTGTCACAAAGTTCCTAAAAGGCAAGGAGACTTAATATACACTCGCGTTGATGTGTAATTTTACGGCGCACGTAAGATTTCATAACTTTTATTGTCACATATTGTAATGCTGCGTGTAACTGGAGGTCTGTCGCTGTGCCGTTTATTATAAAGGTTTTCAAAAAATGACAACTACAGCAAATTTCTTTATATATACAAAGTAAAAATGATCACAAAAATTAGTTAATTAGGTATACACTTTAAAAGATAATGGACCACGACCAATTTTATTGTTCTACCCAAAATTAATTTGTTATCCACTGTAATGCTTTACATGACTTCCTCCCCAACACTCTTCTATCTTGCTTTTTCTGTTTGCGGAGTTTGCTTCAAAGCAATGTAAGGCTAAGGCGAGCGCCATTGTTGTCCAAGACGAAAAACGTTCATTTTGTTAAACATCCGATAATCTGAAATATTTTAATTATATACCATATGTACTATATATGTGTTATTTATTATTATTTATGTGTTAATTATATATTATACCTTGTTATATTGTTTTAAGCATAACACACTAACTAAAAAATTCACGATGGCAAAACATTACTGCACACATTAAATTTTATTATATGGTACACTCACATTCATATTTCTCTTTACTAGTTCACACTGGAACCTCCACCCTTCGTATGCGGTCCAAAGTTGAAAAACTAATTAGCCTCTAATGTGTTCCTTTAAAATTTGTACAAATGCTATATATGTATGCATAATAAAGTTTAAGATGAAAATATCAACTAAGTATACATATACTAAAATCTCAATTTCAGAATACTATATTAAGGGGTGCCGGTGGTCTAGAGCTCGAAAAGTTAGAGTATTTTTAGCATTTTTTTTTCACAATAAAAAAATCAAAAACGATATTTAAATTTTTTAGACTTTACATACAAAACTGAATTTTTTTTTTTTTTTTTTTTTAATTTTAATAATTTTAAAAGTGGCGCTGAAGTTGACCCTTCCGAAAAATTGGACCTGGACGGTGTTGTCCATTTTGGCTCTTCTATTTATCTGAAACACAAAAACCAAAAAAAATTATTAATCAGCATGACTGTAGCTATGTCCCGCTACTAGAATTAAAAAAATAAAAGAAAATTTGACAAAATGGCGCGGTTTTGAATTTTACACTCTAAATATATGTTTTTTTTTTTTTTTGTATTTTAATAAAAAAAATACGAAATAATTGAAATCATAGTACGGACGATACCCATTTATGCTGTGAACAACATGTTAAACGATTCGGTTGAATATTTTTTTTTTTTTTTGACAAAACCAAGCCGAAAAAAGTAGTTTTGAGATATTTGAGTTTAAAGTTTTGAGAGTGGATATTTTCCATTGATTCCGCCGCGTCACGAATCTGACTCTACCTGCTAAAACGGCTGTAGAGTCGAAAATACTGGGAATATATCCTTCCAAAAATTTGACAGTATATTCTCAAAGGCCTATACTTTCGAAATATTAAAACAAAAAAAAACGATTTTTGAAAATTCTAGACCACCGGGACCCCTTAACTCAGTTATTGTGCACTAATAAATACTTAAGAAAATTTAGATATTACATACTCTAAGTTTATGTAAAAATATGTATGTAAAAAAATGGTATTATATTTATATAATAAAGGATTATATCAATTTGTATGTTTTTCCATAATAAAGTTGTTGTAATATGGCATATAATCTTAGCGGGCGGTATTGTGGGCATTTAGGACCCGTATTACAATGTATACCTAAATCATATGAATGAATCCGCTAGATGGCGCAGCGATTGTGAAAATCTCCAAAAAGTGTTGGCTACACATGAGAAAAAATATATCTACAAAATTAAAATTAAACAGATGCATTTATCATTTGGAAATCGTTCCCACGTCAGTCGGTTGTACGTTATCGGAACGACCCGGACCCGAACTGCCACTCCAGCAGCATTCTCCGTACATGTATCGGGAATATTTCTGCTGCTACAACAACCGCATTTGAAAATATTTGGAAAAGAGCCTTTATGAGCCAATTTGCTGCATATTCAATAAAATACAAGGTGGGGCACTATTAAGGCCGGCGGGCCAATTAGATGTCTAAATTCAGTAGTTTTCGCGAAGCGTTGTAGGATGAGAAAAAAAACAATTAGCCAAATGAAGTTTTGGGGATAGTTTAATATATATTTGAACTAAAAAAAAAATTTGTACAATCTCCAACAATATATTGTAAGCCGAGTTATCAATAGATTCCCAGAGCGCCTGTATCCAACTTTTGTACAAGATACAACTTGCAATTTTCATCTGAAAACAAAAAAAAAAAAGATTATTAATTTTGATGTAATTATCTTCGATGTGAACTAAGAAACACGTAAAATTCGAATTTTTGGGGAAGGTAGAAAAAAAAAAAGGTTTTTCAAGGAAAAAAAAACTCTTCAACTGGGTAAAAAAGTCGCTTAAAAAAGTTTTTGGATGTTTTTTAGTTCACAAGGGGCGCCACAAGGGGCGGTCGTCTCTTCTTCGTCTAGACAACTTCTTCAGAAGTCATGTGTTTGCACACCCATTCACTGGGCGTGCCTACCGATTAGGTAGTGCCCCTTAATAACTGAAATTAGTGTGTTAAGAGTATACTTATCTCTTCTTAGTAGAAGTTCCGTGCGATTAGCATCGAGGGTCGCTCACGGCTGTTGGGCGATTTTGCAAGTGGCTTCATTCCGCCATCTTTCATTCGCTACTCTTACTATTTCTTCGAGGATACTACAGGGTTAAATAGTTAAATAAACATAAAATTATCTCCATATATGACATATTATTTTGGGGAAAAAGATCAATTCTTTTCCTTGGCTGCAGTAAGCGATATCTCGTAAAGTATCGATCAAACAATTTAAAGTTTATGCTCGTTATCAAGTTGACATTTCACACTATACAAATTCTTTTGCTATTTGCAGTTGGGCTAGCCCATATTATATATATATAAAGGGTTTTCCAATAACAGGTGTTACAGGTGAATAGATTCCGCTATCGAGAGATGATTTACGATTTTGGCCGGCATTTGATGGTATTGGATCTGGAGACAACGTTTATTTTCAACAAGGCGGCGCTACGTGCCACACAAGCAACGAAACCATTGATCTTTTACGGGGAAAAGTTTCCGGACCGTGTTATCTCTCGAAGAGGGGATCACAATTGGTCACCGAGATCTTGTGATTTAACACCTTGTGACTTTTTTTTGGGGGGCCACGTGAAAGAGAAGGTATACGCCAACAGTTCAGGGTCAATTGAAGACCTCAAAGATGGAATTCGTGAGGCTATCTAGGACATTGGGCAGCCACTTTGCAATTCGGTTATGGAAAATTTCATGAAAAGGATATTGTCCTGTAAGCGTCCTGTAACCGACTTTGACAGAACCGACAGACCGGCAGATATTTTTTAAGACGTGTTTTTTCATGGCAGAAATACCCTCGGAGGTTTGGCATTGCCTGCCGAGGGGCGATCTCTATTAGAAAAAAACTTTTATTTTTTTAATTTGGTGTTTCACGGAAATTCGAACCTATGTTCTCCGTTTTTCCGAATGGTAGTCACGAACCAACCCATTCGGCCACAGCGACCGCCCATATTAAAAGTAAAAAAAAATTATTAAAAAAAATTAAGCAAATAAAATGCGTAATAACGAGCTTCGGCAGAACATGATTTTATTTTGTCCACAATAATTTGTTCCATTTCATCATCGCTGTCACATAAAGAATATTCCATTAGCAACTGTATTGTTGTTGGAATCACAGCTTTCTTCATATTTTCCTTGCTTCTGTCTATATTGCCAAATTAGTTGATAACCATGAAGTAGAAGCATAAAACACAAATGATATCTTCAATGCTTCCGATTTGCATTTCGTAAACTGCAGCAATGGTGACTGAAGGCTGTAGGCAGAAGTACATACATACTTACCTGTATATCATTGACTGATCCCTATTCAATATGTATTCAATTTTATCTAAAATATTTCTACTTAGAAGCTTCCTTAGAAGAAATGGATCACCTTTTTTTTAATTTAGAACTTTGACTCAATTCGCAAATTTTAATTCGTGTTCATTTTTACTTTGCGATGAACTGTTTTTATCACTTGCAAATTCTTACAAGTAAAAATGTAACCAGCAAAACTTTGCAACTTCCCGTCAAAATGAAATCCCATTTTGCTCTCGCACTTTCTCCTACTTTGCAAGTTTTTTGGATATATGAACACCAAAACTTGACAGCAATTGTTACAGCTTTTCACTGCAAGTTTAACTATACTTTCCAGTTAAAATAAATATAAAAAAATTCAACACAGTTCAACTAGCACTTATTAGTACAACATATCTTACTTACCAAATCGTATCGTTGCCTAATGAGGCCGATTGAGTACAACGCCTGCACGAACGTGTGTATTCAAATCAGAACTCGACTGAAAAGGCCCAACCTTCAGCAGTCCAAAAACCACAAGAAGACAACTGACAACTGGCTATGGTACCGGCCACTTACTGCTCAAGTTTAATAAAAAAAGAATCGCAAAGTTGCATTAGAAATTACATAACAATGCAATCACTTTGATTTACATATACATAGCACGAGCTTTTATTTTTTAGAATTTACATTATAATTTACTAATACGTTATATGTACTCATATATACATAGTAAAATTCGAAATTTTAAACTGCAATTGCATTTTTCTTTTTTCTTAAATTTATGTACATATATTGTGAATCATTAACTATACTCTAGCTGCAATAAAACGTACAAATATGATATAGATTTTTTAAAAAAGAGATGGAGAAGTATTCTTCTATTGGATAAAAACTCGTTTGAAATTTCAAACACACTGCAAAAACATCCTCAAATAGGATTTATACAAATACTATATAGTAAAAGCAACAAGTATTCATTCAGTTTAAAACAACTAGTCTGTTAGGGCTGTAAAAAAAAAAACAAATTAAATAGTTCCGAAATTGTACAAAATAGAAGATTCGTAAATTCAGATAAGTTTTGGATAAATTTGGATTTAAATTATACAATTTTGTAGTTTTTAACTAACCAAATTGTTTTCATACACATACACATACATATGTATAATAATTATCATTACCTACATTAGATGCATAAATAATAATTAAATTGGAGTTTGGGGCTTTTTAACTTGCCTACTTAAAGTCATAGTATTTGCTTGCCTTTTTCGCAAGTAGGTGATAACATTGAAAATTTGATTTATTTCACTCATTTACGCTTATATTTTAATCACTCGTATTTATATTATATATAGATGTATGTAAATAGTTTATGTGCATATAATTGGTGCATACATACTTTGTAACAAGTTTGGTCAAGCTATGCCGCTGATTTGTAATGTACAGTACGCACAAAATCACCCGGCTACTGTGGCCCCCACTCAACTGGTTCAATAGTTTAAGGGGTTAGGGGTAGTACAGGTAACCCTCCTATAGCGCGGTACTTCTATAGCGCGATTTCGCTACAACGTGGTTTGCGAATTGCGGAATGTTTCTTATAACGCGACTCCTACAACGCGATTTTTAAGCATTTTTTAAATACATATTCTATAAACTGTATTCTATAAACACACAATTATCAAAAATTACTTGTGTATATGTGTATATCTATTATTCGTAGTCTCATAAAGAAATAATAATATGTTTGTATTATACATATGTACATACTAAAAGTGTTTGAATGTTTGTATGCACCATGGAATTTTGCAAACCGCAATTTTTTCAAACATTTACACACACGTTTTTAGATAAAACAAGGGGTTCCCCGAAAATTAACTCTTGAGCACTGTTGCCAACTCCCTCTGAGTAACGAGAGCTAAAACACCTCAAAAAAAGAGCTAAAAAGAGCTAGAAAATTAAAAAAAAGAGCAAAACAAAGAGCTAAGAGCTAAAAAAAATATTTGAGAGCTAACGAGCAAAAAAAAGAGCTAGATCTAGCTCTGAAAGAGCTAAATTGGCAACAGTGCTCTTGAGAATGTTTTTGGAAATTTGATTTGGTTTAGTCATTCACAGTAAGTCGTGAAGAGGAGTTCAAACAAATTTTAAAACGTTTGTGAAACCATTTTTCGTATAATAATAATTTTGTAAAAATCAAGATAAATAGATTTTATAATCGGTGAGTTTCTGTTAAACTTTTTTTATAACTTAAATTAATTAATTTGTAATTTAGGCCATAAAAATGCCAAAAGCAAAGGAAAACGCATCTTTAAAACGATAGTTTATCACGATTGAAACCAAAATTCAAATTTTGAATCGGATTCAAAATCAAGAGAGAATAGCTGATGTTGCTAGACATTTTAAATTAAACGAGTCCACGATAAGAACCATAAAAAAAACGAAGATAAAATTAGAAATTCGGTATCATCCGGATCATCGGTCCTCGCAAAAATCACTTCTCGGCCAAGGACGAAGATAATAGAAAAAATGGAACAATAGCTAACGGTATGGATAGAAGATATGACGCAAAAGCGGTTGCCTTTGGATGGGAATATAATTAAACAGAAAGCATTAAAAATATTCAATTATTTAAAGGAAACAGGACAATCAACAACCGACGAAGATAACCACCAATTCGTGGCTAGCAAAGGTTGGTTTGAAAAGTTCAAAAAACGGATGCTCTACACAATTTAAAAATTCAGGGTGAAACAGCATCCGCAGATGCTGATGCGGCGAATAAATATCCTGAACAGTTCATAAAAATTATTGAAGAACATGGTTATTTGCCAGATCAAATATTTAACGCTGATGAGACAGGTTTGTGGTGGAAAAAATGCCATCAAGAACTTTTATTTCGAGGAACGAAAGAGGAGCTCCTGGCTTTAAGGTTTCTAAGGACCGAATAACATTGTTACTTTGCAGTAATGCATCTGGTGATTTTATAACAAAACCAATGTTTATTAACAAGTCATTAAATCCACGTTGCATGAAAGGAAACAATAAAAACAAACTTCTAGTGTATTGGAGAGCGAACAAAAAAGCATGGATGACTGCCAAACTATTTAATGATTGGTTCTATCATTGCTTTGTTCCCGACGTAGAAAACTATCTAAAAAAAAAGAACTTGGCATTTAAAGTTTTGCTACTTTTAGATAATGCACCAGCTCATGCAACTGATTTACGTCATCCAAATATTCAAGTTGAGTTTTTACCGCCCAATACTACATCAATATTACAACCTTTAGATCAAGGAATAATATCAACCTTTAAAGCATACTACATACGCAAATCATTTGAATTAATATTAGAGAAGATAGAATCATTGAATATAACGGTCAAAGAAGTCTGGAAACAGTTCTCAATTTTAGATTGCTGTGAAATCGTCGGCAAATCACTCAAAGACATTCGTCAATCAACACTGAGAGCTTGCTGGAAAGCACTTTTGCCAGAGGTTGTAGTACAGGAAACTGTTGTTAATCTCGTTGAGGATGAATATGAAAACGTAGTGAGACTGGCAAACGTAATAAAAGGCGATGGATTTGACGAAATAAATGTGGCTGATATTCGAGAATTAGTTGTGGACGACGAATTAAATGAAGTAGATTTAGCAGCAATGACAAGTGAAGCATTATCGATTGAAGAAAGCTCTGACGACCTCTCTGACACCGAAATTAAAAACTTTTCGCTAAAAAGTGTGGAGAAACTTTTAAATCTGGCGAAGGAGTTGGAAGAGTATGTTTTAGAAAACGATCCTCTAAATAGTAGAGCAGAAATGTTCAAAAGAAATCTTGAACATGATTTATCTGCCTACCAGGAAATCTATAAAGATTTACGAAGTAGGACAAAGCAGACATTAATAAAAGATTTTTTAAGACCAGCAATAATAGCTGAACCGGATCAATGTGATAGTGGGTCAAGCTCGGATTTTGAAATAGGACGACCAAGAGCAAAACGTTTGAAGCAAATTATAATAAGCGAGGACGAGGAAGCGGATTTGTAGAAGGTTGAGATTTAAAATGCTCTGAAATATGTAGATTTGAAAATCCGTGTCTATTTTTCCCAGATTTTATTTTCCTTAGTTTTATGTTATTTAAATAAATGAATTGCTTTTTGCTGGTTAATTAAATGAATTAATTTATGTTATCATATTGAAATAGACAAATAGAAAAATATCTTTGAAAAAATAAATTTTTTTTATTCGATGAAAGGTCTAATATAATTAATTCGGCTGAGAAAACTTTAAAATGTTACTTGCGTGATATTGTTTAAGAAAAGGAAAAATGGAGGAAAAAAAAGTTTCCTACAACGCGATTTTCCTACAACGCGGAGTTTTTCAGGAACCAATTAATCGCGTTGTAGGAGGGTTACCTGTAGTTTAATTACAAGCAAAGTCTTCGCTCAACAATTGTATACGTATGTATAAGTACATATATATACATGTATGTGTGTATATAGTTATTTACATATATGTATGTACATTTATATTATATTATATAATATATTTACATATATAAATATAAACCCGCTATATTCAAGAAACTCTTACATTTAATTTGACATAGCCCTTTTTAAATGTAATTGGTTTTTTTGTTTGATTTTCATAAACTTAACTGAATTTTAATGTATTTTTACTTCTAATTAATATTTGTTTATCATAATATATTCAACTTATTTATCACTGCATGAAAAAAGAAAATAATTTCAATTTAAAAAAACGTACGTACAAAGCGGCCCAAAATTAATCATCCAATTTTTTGAATAACTTTTGACGTGATAACGTCTTACGTGCACTCACGAAAAAATGTGTCGTTACCTTGCTCATTTGTCGTTACCTTGCTCATTGCCGTTACCTTGAATGAACTGCAAGCGAAAGCGCGGAACGAACGACAAAGCAAACACAGCAAACGAACGGCAACGTTCGACATCTTGCTCTCTCCTACTTAAGTGAGCGTATATATGTATGTATATGCGCATATGTACATATATAAATTCACGTATTTGTATTTGCATATGCCTTCTTATTGATTATTATTAATTTGATTTACTTGAAGAATTTAAAACAAAACCAAGTTTGTTAATAATACCTGTTGTTTTAATGTTATTATTATTAATTTTTTTATTATATATGAAGGAAAAAATTTATGATAATATTTACCATATACCTTATAAGATATGTTGTATACTAATATATGTATATAAACATGTATATACATATACAATTTCGCGCAATTTTCAAAAAGAACAAATCTATATGTAAAGATGCATACAAATCATATGGACATATCAAATATACGAATCTATTCCGTACGCAAGCAAATGTAAGCTAATGTGCTTGATCTGCAAGCGAGAGCGCGGAACGAACGACAAAGAGCACAATCGGCCCCCGCGTTCGGAAACGTTCGACATCTGGCTCTGTCCTACTTGAGTGAGCATATACATATATGTATGTATATGTATGTATATGCGCATTTGTATTTAAATTCACATATTTGTATTTGCATATGCCTTCTTCCTGTGTGCATGGTAATGAACCATTTCTCTGTTAAGAATAGGACGATGATAGAAAAAGTAGGAAATGAAAGGGAGTGTTTCGAGTGTAAAGTGTCTTGAAAAAGGCAAATCGATGATGGTGCCTCTTAGTGTTGTTGACTTATTAACGTCTGATGCACAATCGAAATTGAAGATATCTTTCATGAATTTGATAAATGTTTCGTCATTTTCCACGTTTGTGTAAATGTAACTTGACCTATTCCATTGCAATTCCATTTACCTCCTCCTCTATATCCATACAAAATATCTATCAAACAAATAAAATTAAAATTTTGTTTTGAAAATTGCAACCATTCCATCAATATTTTCTTATGACGTTGTCACGTTAAACTATCGTCAGTAAACCGACTTTACAGACAACCTCTTTTTTTTACTAAATCAAGAAAAACATGATTTTGAGCGATGGAAATCTTTACATGGTCCGGCACTCGACGTGTAACCAACTTCAGACCGCTCGCGCAGCGCATGCACGGGCATCAGCTGTTTGTTAGTTGGCTAAATAGCAGTTCAAAGTATTGTTTACAAGCGTGCGAAAGCATTTCGCCGAGAGTAAGCGCGAAAAAAGAAAATCAGTAGTGAGTTTCAAACGTAATAGTGTGATTGCATTGTATTTGGCTGAAAAATCACAACAAGCGATTGTTCGTGAACTCGAGCACTTTAAAGTAAATAAAGTTTTTATTTATCGCACCATTACTCGTTAGCATCGGTTTTACTGGTAGCATCGTGAAACGTAATGGAGGTGGGCATCAAAACACTGCAACGTCACGTGAAATGGTTCAAAATGTGAAGAAGCGACTTGAGTGAAAACCCCGACGAAGTGTCAATCAAATGGCGAAAGAACTGAAAATATCTGTCTGTAGCATCCGCCGCATATTGAAAAACTACCTCAAAGTCAAGTCTTACAAGATCCAAAAGGCGCATGATCTCACACCAAAGCAGGAACAAGTCAGACTTGAGAGAGCGAAGGAGTTGCAATTCGTAAACTCCCAAAACAATAGGGTTTATTTAAACGACCGTTCATACGAGAATTTGAGTCATCGATTGGCCACCAGGAGGCAGCGCCCGCCACAGGTAATGGTTTGGGCCACTGTAACCGCAGATGGGTGCTTTCCAATCATTTTAATCGAGCCTGGCGTCAAGGTATATGCGGGAAAGTATTCTTGAGGTTGTTTTAAAGCCGTGGGCAGACAAACATTTCGGTGGCACACCATGGACGTTTCAACAGGACTCGGCACCGTCTCACAGAGCTCGAGTGAACCAAGAATGGCTAAAAACCACGATCCGAAATTCATGACGTCCACCCAATGGCTCTTAAATTCATCAGACGCGAATCCGATGGATTATTCTCTTCGGGCCATTTTGTAGAGCAAGGTCCGAGCTAAAAGATTCACCAGTCTCGAGACGCTGAAAAAAGCCATTGTCCGCGAGTGGGCAATACCTGCAAGTCACATTCGGGCAGCTTGCGATTCATTTCTGGACGGTCTCAAGGCCATAGTCAAGGCAAAAGGTAGTCATATCGAGCAAAAGTAAATTGATTCTTAATTTTGTATTTTTTTTTTTCAAACTCTGTAGTATGGCTATAGACCGAAATGCATGCAGAAAAATAGTGTAGTAAGCTAAGATAATTTAAGAAGATTATTAAACGGATTCGAATGCATGATATTTGTTATTATATACAATTAATTTTATTTACACATACACACACACACATACACCCTTAATAACTGTTTTTATTACATACGTATACGCTGAGCTAAAATTTTTTTAATAATTTTTTCTTAATTAAACATTTTCTTTATTTTAGTTTATATCTGTAGTGATTTATAAATATTTTCACTCGTTTTAGCTGCCACTTTATGTAACTGGGATATATGCAAGCTATTGCTATTCTGAAATTCAATTTTTATACTTTGTATATTTGTATGTATGTACATATGTACGTTTATATGTATACATAGTAGCCCGCCAAAATATTAGAAACGATCTTATCCAAATTTCCAATTAGATACTCATTTTTGTAAAAAAAACCTCTTGCAGGCCGTTGATGATAGAAAAAGTAGGCTGCGCATAAACCCGGTACCGTTACACAGATCTCAGTGAACTTCACAAAATCAAATTTTGACTTGCGTAATTATAGATGGTTTTTTAAGACTTTTATATTTAAATAAAACTTTTTTCTTCATATTATCTTCTTTATATTAACATAACCTTACTTTATATTTTTGCTTGCAAATCTTTGCTATTTTGACATTATTTCATTAGTTATCTCATAGATTTCATCTACATTCACCCCACGAAAAAGTTACACGCAGTCTTTTTTCTATCATTCCTGTGTCCACTCTATTACGCCTTATGTTCGCATTGTTGCAACTGTATAAAAATAATTAGCGAAAACCCTTTTATGAAATATAAAACCAATTTTTAATTGAAAAATATTTTTTTACCCATTTTCTCTTCTCGCTTAGTGAAAAATATGTATGGGCACAAATTAGTCCTTAACCCTTTTGCATCATTCGACGAAATAATCCGCACACAAAAACTCTCTCCTATCACCAAGAACGGAATAGTCCGCAATAAATTATATTGACGTGATAACGTCTTATAATTCGATTTAGCCGGCTGCGCGCACGGAAAAATGTGTCGTTACCTTGCTCATTTGTCGTTACTTTGCTCATTTATCGTTACCTTGGTCATTTGTCGTTACCTTGCTTATTTGACGTTACCTTGCTCATTTGTCGTTACCTTGCTTATTTGTCGTTACCTTGCTCATTGTCGTTACCTTGAATGAACTGCAAGCGACTCCTACTTAAGTGAGCCTATATATGTATGTATATGCACATATGTACATATATAAATTCACGTATTTGTATTTGCATATGCCTTCTTATTGATTATTATTAATTTGATTTACTTGAAGAATTTAAAATTAAACCAAGTTTGTTAATAATACCCTGTGTAAAATGTATGATAATATTTACCATATACCTTATAAGATATGTTGTATACTAATATATGTATATAAACATGTATATACATATACAATTTCGCGCAATTTTCAAAAAGAACAAATCTATATGTAAAGATGCATACAAATCATATGGACATATCAAATATACGAATCTATTCCGTACGCAAGCAAATGTTAGCTAATGTGCTTGATCTGCAAGCGAGAGCGCGGAACGAACGACAAAGAGCACAATCGGCCCCCGCGTTCGGAAACGTTCGACATCTGGCTCTGTCCTACTTGAGTGAGCATATACATATATGTATGTATATGTATGTATATGCGCATTTGTATTTAAATTCACATATTTGTATTTGCATATGCCTTCTTCCTGTGTGCATGGTAATGAACCATTTCTCTGTTAAGAATAGGACGATGATAGAAAAAGTAGGAAATGAAAGGGAGTGTTTCGAGTGTAAAGTGTCTTGAAAAAGGCAAATCGATGATGGCGCCTCTTAGTGTTGTTGACTTATTAACGTCTGATGCACAATCGAAATTGAAGATATCTTTCATGAATTTGATCAATGTTTCGTAATTTTTCACGTTTGTGTAAATGTAGGTAACTTGACCTATTCCATTGCAATTCCATTTACCTCCTCCTCTATATCCATACAAAATATCTATCAAACAAATAAAATTAAAATTTTGTTTTGAAAATTGCAACCCTTACATCAGTATTTTCTTATGACGTTGTCACGTTAAACTATCGTCAGTAAACCAACTTTACAGACAACCTCTTTTTTTATTTTGTTAAAGTTTGAAGAAAATCCAAAATTTTAGTAATCCTGTAACATTCTTAGCTTTTAAGCAACTTGCTTAGGTCAGCGCTTCCAAGTACTTATATATAGGGGAACATTGCATGAATTTTGGTTTTTGGGAAACGCAAACCAAAATGTCACACTAACTTACAACAGCCGATGTCCTTTTTTATATTTTTAGTACATTTATACACTTTTTTTCTTTTTCTTCTTTACACTGAGCACTCTCATAACTCTTTTCATTGCCAATTGTTAACGAAATCTTTTCAGTACTCCCAAATATTCGTACATACGCAACGAGCGACTTGTTTTATGCGCAAGTCGCGAAGTGATTGGTGAATTGAAAGCCACTTTAATAACAAGACTAAATAAAGTTGTTTTATAGTGTTGCAATTGAGAAATTTCGTACTGTAACGAAGATTTCCAACAATAACAATTAAATTTCTCTCGAGATAAATGAAAAGTGAATTAAGATTAATTATCTTGATTTCGTGATTTAGGTCTGTTCATGAAGCAAATAATTTATAACTGTCAAGTTTTGCTGTTCATGTATTCAAAAAACTTGCAAAGTAAGGGAAAGTGAGAAAGTTAGATAAAATTTAATATATATTGAATACGGATCGGCCAATGATATAGATGTATGTACTTCTGTCCAATCCCCGTTGCTGCAGTTTCCGAAACACAAATCGAAGGCATTGAATGTATCCTTTGTGTTTTATGCTTCTATTTCTTGATTATTAATTAATTTGGCAATACACTTATACATAAATTCATAGACAGAAGCAAGGAGAATATGAGGAAAGCCGTGATTCACAACAATAGAGTTGCTAATGGAATGTTCTTCATCTGTTAGCGATAATGAAATGGAACAAATTATTGTGGACAAAATAAAATCATGTGATGCCTAAGCTCGTTATTTTGCATTTTATTTGCTTAATTTTTTTAAAGCAGAGGAAGAGCAGGGCCTCACCTGCAGTTGAAAGATCAGGTGGAAAAGGACGTGGCTTCACTTGGTGTGCAAAATTAGAGCAACGGTGAATGAAATCTTTTTTTTTAATATTATATTTTTACCTATTTGCTCTGATGAAAATAAGTATAATAGATTTTTAATTAAAAAACGCCGATTCAGAAGCAATTTCATATACATACACACATATGCACATGTACGAGTATAGAGAATAAAATATTTACCCTACGATCAAAAAGTACCGAGAATGTTTAATTTAAACGAACCGCGCACATGGGAACCGGTCATATTTTTTTCTTACGTTCGTAGGGCTGTAAGACACACATCTGTCACTATTTATCCGTTTTGAAGTGTTTGAGAGATGCTGTACGTCGCAAACGGCCGGAAATGTGGGCAAACAATTCTTGGATTTTGCATGATGATAACGCGCCGTCGCACCGAGCCCACATTGTGCTGGATTATTTGACCAAACACCAATTAAATACCATCGAGCAAGCACCATATTCACCTGATATGGCCCCGTGCGACTTCTTTTTGTTTCCCAAGTTGAAATTAACACTTCGTGGAAAGAGATTTCAGTCGATTGAGGAGATCAAAGAGAATACGACGAGGGAGCTGAAGGCCATCCCTTCGTCGGCCTACTAGGAGTGCATGGAGGACTGGGTTAAACGTTGGCACATGTGTGTTGCTTCAGATATTTTGAAGGAGATAAAATAAATTTGCCTGAAATTTAACTCTGTTTTGTTTTATTTAAACATTCCCGGTACTTTCTGATTATAGCGTATTCCGGTAAATAATGTGTTATACTCAAACATACATACATACAAATGTATGAATGCAATGACACTTTTGCAATGCTATTTTACAGTTTTTAGTAAATATTTACAGCACTTCTTTCTAACTGTTTCATCAGCAAAATTTATACTATTACGCTCTCAATTACTATCTATGCGTATATATATGTACATATATGCATACATGCATTCAAGTAAATAACTTAACATTTGTTATTTGAGAATTTTCTTAATTTTTCTATGTACATTACAAAATATTGCTACGACTAAATTTATTTAAATTACATTTTATTGTAGATGTATGTACATCACACTTTTTTCGATCCACACACCTAAAATATTCATTTATTATCATTATAGTAATTCCTTTTTAGTTTAGCTTTTTGTTCCTAATTCTGCCACCGAACACCCTGTATATATAAATAATATTTGTATGCATTCTTTCTCTATCGAATTTTATGATACCAAAATTTTTAGGGAAAACTTTTTCATAGCTAATGCATTACTGCCCCTTAATTTTCAAATGCACTTAATTTGGCATTTTCCTATTAAGAATAAACTCCCGTTGCTTACTTCTATTAAATAAGTATCATAGTTTACTTGCACACAATTGCAAAGCACTCTTTCGGTTTAACGAATTATATCGCATGTAATAATTATTTTGATTCAGATACCTTAATTCTGCTATGCTTTTTTTTATTCTCATACACGTGGCGCTTTAAATGTTATAGTTGAAACACCCGCTTCCGTTTGGGCATCATCACTGCTCTGATTTTGTATTGCCATTTTTTGATGATAATGTCCCACTTGTGGCGCACTAACGACGTTTTCCAAATTCCGCGCAATATTATTTATTGTGCCTGTCGTGTATACCAAATTATTGTTGCCGCTTACGTCAGCGAATGTTGGCTCTAGGTTATCGCAGACTTTCATAGTTTCAGTAGTATCCATTAGCATACTATCAAGACCGCGACTCACGACGCAACCGTCGTCTAAACTTCCACCACCCACAACGAGTGCCTCACCTTCCATGCCAGCTAGAAATTGCTGTTTGCGTTCAAGTGAACTGGTGCAGTCTTCCAAGCGATTAAATGGAAATGTTGGTATGAGAATATGTTGACTACTGTCATGTATTGAAGCGACATTGCCGCAACATTCCGCAATGGAATTTCGCACTGATGGTGGTGCTGTAGCAACTGGCAGCATACAACCACTGCCGCCAACTGCGGAAACATTACCGGTGAGGACGCCATTGCTATCCACGACACTGTTGCCACTACCGTTGTTGACTGTGCTACCACTACCCACCTGCTTTTCTCTGTGCCGACGCAATGAGGAACGCAACGGGTATTGTCGTGGCACGTTTAAGCCAATTAAACGTCGAGTGGATGGACGTCGCACGGTTGTGGCAGAATACTGAATGGACTCGGCGCTATTACTCAAACGGATGTTGCCAACTATGAGAGCCGCATAGCCAGCCGCATATGTAAAAACCGTCCCATGCGTGGAATTGGTCAGTTGTTTGACGTGACGTGACGTTTGGGTCGATTTACAGTTGGTGGACATTTACACAGGTTTTGTTTAGGTGGAATAGTCATGGCACGGGAAGTTCGCAAAATAGATAGAAATGGTAAGAAAGAAGGTATTAAGGTATAATTATATTTTATAGGCGAAAAAGCATGGAAAATTTTTTCAAAAACAAAAAAAAAACAATAAGTATAATAATTTTTAGAATACAGTTATTGTCTATATTTGTATTGCATAAAAATGCCGCAAATGGAACAGGCCAATAAAAATAAATGTGAGATTAGCTGATATACTTTTTGCATGTGCATTTTGCTATTGTGTGTGAGTCAGAAATTGTTGGGTTATGGTTAATTTGCTGGTTGTCTAGTCTATATATAGTTTTGTATGCTTCATGAAAGCAGGAGAAGGTTAAAATTATTTAAAAAACGAACACAAATTTTATTAACCCCATAGAAGACAAATATGGCTGCTTACATACGCAAAAAAAAAAAAAAAAAAAAAACTTTAAACACTCGAAAAAAAGTTAAATGAAAAACATTAAGGGGTCATATACAGTTCGCATTTTCAAACAAACGATTTTTTTAATTTTATTTTCTTAATGTACATACATATATTTAAGAATACAAACACAAAATTTAACATCGCTTCTGTAAATATTTTCGAAGTTACACGCAAATTCGAAGTACACGCATGACCAACATTACTCGAAGATAGCTGAACCAATCTCAAATGTTGACACGAGCTTTTCAAATATATTTTTTAGTTTCTTAATCGAAGATTTAGGTTTTAGTAATTAATCGCAGATTTTTTCTCATCGTTCAATATTTTTTTATAAACAATTTAAGACCGAAATTTGGTCAAAAATTGAATTTTTGTTTTGAGAAACCGCCATTTTGTCAAAAAAAATTTGACACGAGCTTCTTAAATATATTTTTTAGTATTTCAAAGATCAAAGATTTTTTCTCACCGATAAATATTTTTTTATAAGCAATCTAAGGCGGAAATTTTGGTAAAAAATCATAATTTTTTTTGTTTTTTTTGAGAAACCGCCAGTTTGTCAAAAAAATTATTTTGCTTATTCCTTCGATTAATTACTAGATTTAACATTACTTTAACGAAATCTGTTTGGTTTTTTAATTTCAGAGGATCCAGTTCAGTGATATAGTGGTCACCGCAAAACGTATTTTTGAGAGGAGTTCCCGGAGGTCAGGTGTAGCTCCTTTCCAAATAAATATTTTTACTAATACTAAGTCTTAAAATACAGTTAAAAGATAACATAATATGCGTAAAAATTTTTAGATCAATAAATTTAAGGCACCTTTCTGGACTAGAATTTCGAAAAATCTATTTTTTTCGTGTTATGAGAGTTTATACTTTCAAACATATACTTGCAAATTTTTTTATTGAAATTCGTTGTAGTTTAAACGTTACAGTCCTTTAAAACGAGACTGGTTTGGAGTACGACGCCCAGGTGTAAGCGCGTTAACCGTGTTTTTCTCGAAACTATTTATTTTTTCCGAGTTGGCATTGATCCTTTCTCAAAAAGTACCGAACCGATTGATTTGAGTTTTTAATATTGTTGCTCTCGCGGGTAGCAGAATTTTAATTTTATAATTAATTTTTCTATTTTTTTTTTAAGCGAGAACGTGAAAAAAATCCTTTTTTTTTGTTTTTCCAATAAACAGATAAAATATCTAGAATTGTTTTTGCTACCCACCATAGCAACATATCTCCTGATGAATAATCGATCAATTTTTTTTCCAGACGTACCTGAGCAGCCCAATCAGTGCCATGTGTTACGCCAGGGGAAGCAATTTTTTTATTATTGTCATGGAAAAAAAAATTTTTTTTTGTAAATAAAGATCTATTGTTGATCTAATGAATAAAAACGATTTTCAATTCATACCGATTGTTTTCCTTCAACTTTCAACCCTTTCAATTTTCACGTCTCTAGACCAGAAAGGTGCCTTAAAAATTTTCTCAGAAAAAATTCTGGAAAATTCGCTTTTTTCGGTCTTCTAACTGCATATAACCACTTAACGCAACCAAAAACTTAAAGTAGTTAAAGTCGTAGAAAATCTTTATCTTTCCGACAACTATGGAAATCTTATCAATTTTACTAACGAACTAACTAATAAAATTAACCACATAAATAACAGAAAAACACGAAAAAACGCACAGTGTTAAGAAAAACTAAATATATTTATTTTAAACAAGACATGAACCAAAAATGCACACATGCACACACGCGATAAAAATTATTTATTTAAATTGCTATGAAAGCATACACCGATTAAAATGCCAAAACGCATGAATAGTTTGTATGCCCTCAAGTAAAAAACTTAAACGACACATTTTTAATACATATAACGTAACTATGTATATACGAGTATTTATGACAAATAATTCGATTTAATTTTTTATTACAATGACCTAATTTTTACAAATAAATTAAAAAAAACCGAATAGAGATTTTCACGAAAACTAGATTAAAAAAGTAAAATTTCAGATTTTACTCCCAAATACGTGGATACATTATAATTATAGGTTTGAATTGAGTTAGATACTCTCCAGGTCTGGCACTCCCCAAGTAACACTAAAGCTCCGTTTTGATAACAGGCAGATGATGGAGATGCAATGGAGAAAATTGATGGGATTTAGGTTGGCGCGTATGAAGTAAATAACTGCCGGAATGTTTACAACTAATTTCATCTTGTATGCATAAAAATCATTAAAATTACGCGTTACACTTCTGTTAATTCATTACTTTCAATTAATGTTATTTAGTTAATTAATTTCAATAAATTCTTCTTAATTAATTAATTTCAATAATTTCTTCTTAATTCATTAATTTCAAACGATTTCATTTCCATTATTAATACTAGCAATAGTTCATAAAAAATGGTTTATTTTACATTCCATAAACAATTTAGTTGTAACTAACCTCACTTCAGAGCATGAAAAAATCTTGCGGTTCTTGAAGGTAGTTCCGCTTTAATATTTTTAACAGAACCTGCACAGGAAACCAAAATAGTAAATTATTATATTGCGTTTAGTGGTCATTGATTTATGCAAACAACGAGTTTAATGATTCCAAATTCCATATTTTAAAAGTTCAGCTGTTACTTTTACACCCTGTCTCGACGTGCGCTCGCTGATCGATCGCACGCAAATCGTCTCATGCGATATAATGCAAATGGAGACCGTGCATTGCAAACCTCATGCGATCAACCGCTTTATCGCATGCAATGAGCTGTCACTGTGGGTGTTTTGACAGCTTTACATAACCTCCTTCCATCGGATAAATTACATATCGTAGAAATTTAAATGTTTTAAAATCAAGTTTGAAAGTTAATTGCTCTTGTAAAATTAGATGATATTAAAAATTATTTGTACGCATGGAATTTTGGGTTTTGGTTTAACATAAAACTATCAATGGTTAATAAATCCAACATATTAACTCACAACTCTGAAAATGTGTAAACTCATGTTTTTGACTTTAGGAAGACGAATACTATATTCAAATATTTTAAACTACTGAACTGTTAATTTTCATTTGTTTTTTTCTTTTTTTTTTATTCGTACACTTTTAGACTGAAGACGTCTACAAGAATTGAATTTTAATTGAGAACAATAAAGCCAAGAAATGCGAAGATATGAGTAACCAAAAACTTTTGAATTTTCAATATTTTGAATTTTTTTATTTTGAAACGTTAACTCTCAGTTGGACACCTTTTTTAAAACCTTCGGTTGAGCACCCGAGTCTGACCTTTTTCATCCTAATCGATAGAAAATTAAATTTAAATGTAGAAGCTCAAGTCGTTGCTATAATAGAAATACGTATGGTAAATTCACGTCCAAAGTTGGAAAAGTCTGGTCAGACGGATGGTAAAACACGTGAATTTTTTGTATGTATATAGAATTGGCAGAACAAAACATACGAAAGATGGTTTCCGTGAGATAGTTAAAATACCATCTGGGAAAAAGAAGCGGAACTAACTTCTATAATTCATTAATTCCTGCTCTAGAGTAAACAAATCTTAAGGTTATGTACACAAGGACAATCTAGTTTTCAAAGCAGTTTTTTATTTAAAAGTGAGTTTTTTTTTTTTTTTAATCTAGCTAACCCGAAATTGCTTCTTAATTGTTTTTTTACGAATATCAAAACGTTTAATACAGGGGAAGAGTATGTGAATGATGATAAAATATCAAATAGGTTGCGAATTTAGGTTATGTATCATATATAAATTACAAAACTTTGTACTCTTCAAGGATGTCAGCTGACGATTTGTTTACAATTGTATTTTTATATTTTGTTGTATTTTGAATTTAAAAGAGAAAAATGAGCTTGTAATGTGCCTTTAATGGTGGCTTATAACTAGTTGTGTATTATAAATAACGGCATGGCATCTTCCCTGATTGGAGTATACGCTATGAATATATATATTATATATTTTTTTTTTGATAAATTTTGTTTTGAACACAGTAGTAAAATGAAAATTGAGGATATAATTGCTTTCGCAAAAAATATTTCTGTTAAAATTAAGCCGAGACTCGGGGAAAATTTTAATATGAAACACTTTTTCCTAAGAGCATTTATAACCTTTCGTGTATCAAATATGAACAAAAATGGCAAAAAATATCGTTGAATCTTGATTGTATCAATTGCTTTATAAAAAGAAAGGCGGTAGCAAATTCACATACACTTATGCGCTAAATAATAGAATTCCGTTATTTGTACTATAACTTTGCTTTCAAGTACTTTTCTTGTGATTTTTTTTTCATTTTTAATTTTCTTTATTTTCATTTAATAATTCAAAATAGTGCTCAGCTCTTCTACAACAAACATTGTATTGTACTATACCTTCTGCTCAAATATGAACGAGACGTTATCAATAAAACGGTCCGCGGATGACATATGGCAAAAATACAGTTTTTGTTTTTTGGTAGGGCTGTTATAAGCTTACATGGCAAATTTCAGCGTGATATGTCACATAGTTTGTTTTCTGTGCTACTGTAAACAAGTCAAGCTCGAGTGTATTCTTCGAAATTAACGATGGAAATTCAAGTTGAACAAAGAATTTGTTTGAAATTTTGTTATTCCAACAAAATTTCGGCTTCAGACGCCTTAAAAATGTTGCAGACAACCTATGGGGACTCTGCTCTATCGCGTGCACGTGTTTTCCAGTGGTACAAATCGTTCAAAGAGGGCCGTACATCGGTTGAAAACTTGCCTCATGAACGTCGTCCAGCAACATCAGTAAACGACGAAAACATCGGAAAAGTGAGGGAAATTGTGCTTGAAAATCGCACAAATCGCAAAATCGGTTAACGTTGAATATTATTTAGACGTTTTAAAGCGTTTGCGCGAGAACATTCGTCTTAAAAGGAAGGAATTGTGGGACAACAAGTCATGGTTCTTGCATCACGATAATGCACCAGCTCACACATCACGTCTTGTTCGCGATTATTTGAACAAAAATAATGTTAATATCGTTCCGCAAGCACCGTATTCGTCTGATATGGCTCCATGTGACTTTTTCCTGTTTCCCAAGCTCAAGTTGCCGCTCCGTGGAAAACATTTTGAGACAATTGAAGTCATAAAAGAGAATTCGAAGAACACACTCGAGCTTGACTTGTTTACAGTGGCACAGAAAACAAACTATGTGACATATCACGCTGAAATTTGCCATGTAAGCTTATAACAGTCCTACCAAAAAACAAAAAATTTATTTTTGCCATATGTCATCCGCGGACCGTTTTATTGATAACGTCTCGTTCATATTTGAGCAGAAGGTATTAAATCAAAGTTTCAAAATTTATACAAAATTTATAAAAGTTTGACAAATTTTCATTAAAATTTCAAACTTTTTAATAGGAATTAAATTAGGAATTAATTGGGTAAGCAGTTTTATGGCCCATTAAACTTTTGCTCGGAGTCGGCTTAAAACTGTAGCTCCCTCTATTTGGGGAACATCATCAAGACGCACATCACAAATAGGAGAAGGCCCGGGCTACTTCCATATCCACAAGCATCCAAAACAGGGTGTAGATGGCAATTATTTATTTATTTTTAGCTTAAAAAAGTGCAAGTTTGAAGTGGCTCAAAATTCTGGTTGCTTTTCAATAATTTTTAACCTGAATTAGAATTAAGGGGTTCTATACAGTTAGAATTTTCAAAAAAATCGTGCCGCTCAACTGAATAGGTTTAAAAATTATTTCTTCTATTTTTTCTTCTCTCTTTGTTCCTATGGCATTTTTTCCTTCTTTCTTTTTTGTTTTGAACATTCATTTGTTTACTCATAATATGACAAAAAAATGTAACAGGTTCTATGCAACGGTAAATCAGAATTTTGCTTTCATCGTGGAATTCGCTAAATGTGTGGTCTATTTTTGGCTCATCTGATTAGGTTTGACAACCTTGACTTCACTGTTTGATTGACTGCGTGATTGAAAACATATAATTTCTTTTATCTACTTAAATTTAAAGTAATTGCTACAATTTTTTTTAATATGGGTCGGGGAAAATCTTTAACCGATTTTGAAAAAGGTCAAATTAAAGGCTATATTGAATCTGGCCTATAACTTAATGAAATTGCAAAGAAGATTGGTCGAAGCCAAAACGTGGTAAGCAATTTTCTTCGTAATGAAGCCGATTACGAGAAAAAAATTAAAGAAGGAAAAAAATATGCTACAACGGGCTCAGAGAGGCGACTAATCCTTCGAACTGCTTCGAATTCCCACCTCTCTGCCAGTAAAATCAGGGATGAATGCGGTGTAAATGCTAGTTTGGCAACGGTAAAACGAGTTATTCGGAGTGCTAAACACTTAAAGAGATTAAAAATAAAAAAAAACCTCCTCTCAATGATGCAAGGAAGGAAGCGCGACTCCGATTTGCGCGGGATCACATGATATGGAACAAGGAGTGGAAGGCTGTGGTCTTCTCCGACGAAAAAAAGTTCAATCTCGACGGACCGGATGGCTCTACAACTACTATTTTCACGATATGCGAAAAAAAGAATGCTTTTTGAGTCGTCATCACTCCTGTACAGGAGGCGTAATGGTTTGGGGAGCTATATCGTTTTATGGAACTTGCGAGCTTCAGTTTGTTTAATCAAAGATGAATGCAAATGTCTACAAGACTGTGCTCCAAAAGGCTTTTCCCCTATTCAATGGACGTACCAACAAGACAACGCCCCATCCATACAGCCCGGGTTACAAAACAGTGGATTAAGGACCAGAATCTCAACTTGCTCGAGTGGCCGCCATACTCCCATCCAGGAGAGTGTATGAAGGGGGAAGACAATTTCAAGACTCGGCGACCCTAGTTGAAGCGATTAAAAAAACCTGGTCAACTATTTCACTGAGTGAAATTGAAAAATATTACGATTCCTTATCAACTCGAATGTTTGAAATAATTAAGAATAAGGGAGGTCATACCAAATATTAAATAATGCTGAAATAGTGTCTTTTATTATTTAAGTTACCAAGTGCCATGAAATATTGCTGTGAATAATTTTTTTTTTATAGTTTTGTTGGTCAAACCTATTCACTTGAGCCAAAAATAATGTAGATTTTCAGCTATGTTTTTGAAAATATAATAAAAAAAAATATAAAACCCAAACCAAAAAAAAACAACTTTTGTATTTTATAAATAATTGATCGTTTTACTTAACAAAATTTATTTGGTTTAAATCCGGGTGCTCGTTATGAAGATATTATGTTCTAAGTCTAAAAAAGAAGTCAAACCTATTCAGTTGAGCGGCACTGTATTTAAGAATACACACAGAAAATTTAATATCGTTCTGGTGAAGTTACACGCAAATTTGAAAAGGTGTTTCAGAGTGCTTGAAAGTGCTTTTCAAACTTTAAACGCGTTTTTCTTAAAATGGTAATTTCAAAGTCGGTGACCAACATTACTCGAAAACGGATAAACCGATGAATCTCAAATTTGACACGAGCTTCTTAAATATATTTTTTAGTAGTCAATCGAAGATTTTTTCTCACCGATAAATATTTTTGTTTGTAAACCATTTAGGCCGAGATTTTGGCCAACAAATTTTTTTTTTGTTTTTGAAAAACCGAAATTTTGATCAAAAATCAATTTTTTTTTTGTTTTTTTTTTTTGAGAAACCGAAATTTTGGTCAAAAATAGTTTTTGTTTTTTTTAGAAACTGCCATTTTGTCAAAAAAATTATTTTGCTTATTCCTTCGATTAATTACTAGATTTAACATTACTTTAACGAACTCTGTTTAGTTTTTCAATTTCCGAGGATCCAGTTCAGAGACATAGTGGTCACCGCAGAACGTCTTTTTTGAGGGGAGCTCCCGGAGATCAGCTGTAGCTCCTATCCATATAAATATTTTTACTAATACTAAGTCTTAAAATACAGTTAAAAGATAACATAATATGTGTACAAATTTTTAGATCAATAAATTTAAAAGTTTTCCCAGAAAAAATTCTGGAAAATTCGCTTTTTTCGACCTTCTAACTGTATATAACCCCTTAAACATTTCAATGTTGCGCATTTCCTCCAAGAAACGACTGCACTTAACGCAATTATATTGTTGTCTAGAAGTGTATGCATTTTACCAGCTGAAAATGAAAAATCGATTGCAGTGCTGCTATGAAAAAAATTCGCTTAAACTCAGAAGCTGCATAGAAATGCAAGTTAAGTAGCAACATTTTAGTGAGCTTTTTTAGAGCAACTACTAGGATAAAAACTCGGCAAAAACACTTTTCAAGGATATGCGCCACATTTTTATATTTTTATTATCGATATTTAAGAATTATCTAATTATCTACTTATAATACAATAAACTTAGCAAGAGAAGGATAGTTTTTTTTCCTTCTTTTTTTAGGGTTTCGTATATGAAATTGAGCAAATCAATGAAGCAATTTCGCATTGAGCTTTTCAATGTATTTTTTCTTTAATTAACCCAAGTATTAAATTTGAATTAAATGCACGCGCCTAACAGCATTTAAAGTATTAATATTTGTACAAAATCAAATTAAAAAATAACAACATTAACATATTCACACAGACATTAAATTAAACACAGAATAAATATATAATATTCTAAATAGTATTAAAGCAAGTAATAGTAACCAAAAGTGTCGTTAATCACAACACAAATTTTATTACTTCGGAATGAAAATTAAAAAAAGCATTGTTTACAAAAAAAGCCGCAACTATTCGAATAATTAATTTTAATTACTTAAAATTATAATTAAAATAAGAAGTCTAAAACATTGAAGATGATTGTAACGAAATGGCTGCCGCTTTCAATGCGCGCGTTCCTGCCGCTGCCATTGCCGTTCTCGCCACCGTCCGCCGTCGTAAGTAGGCTGTTAGCATTGGTTGAGTTCAACGACTGATACTGCGTCGATGTTGAAGCTAAACGCTGCCGGTGTCGCATCTGTTGTTGGCGACGGTGCACACGCGGTGTACTCTGCCTATAACGGGATGTATGAATGTAATCGACTTCTTCGCGCGCTGCAAGTGGCAAAACACGTCCAGCGTCACTTGTAGTGATTGTCGCTACAGAAGTATCAACTGCACTCAAAAAACCTGTTGAATCGGCGGCATATGTTTCACAAGACGCTGGCTGGTGCTGCGTTATTGCCGACACCTCAAATGCATCGAAATCGACCTCATTGTTGTGATCATTGGGCAAGGAATATGTTAGATAATTATGATCGATATCACTGCTGTGCTCGTCACCATCATCACCATCACCAGCACCGTTGTCACCTTCGCCATTACAACAATCAGCTTTGTAAAGATCGATGGTGGAATTACAGCGTCTAGCCGCAAATAATTGCTTACGCGGACTGTAGTACAAGCGTGACGATGACGACGAGGGCATTGGCGGCTCAGTTACAATTTCAACATCTAAGTCTACGTCACAATATCGCAC
The DNA here is from genome assembly GCF_028408465.1 of Anastrepha ludens. NCBI lineage: Eukaryota > Metazoa > Arthropoda > Insecta > Diptera > Tephritidae > Anastrepha > Anastrepha ludens. Next base: position 127,252,059 of record NC_071500.1, on the reverse strand, counting down.
GGAATCGGTCGAATGGTAGTGACTGGGCAGCATTAAACAACGTCGCTGCTCCGGATGTTGGCGTTGATGACTCTGTGTTTGTGAATGTGGATGCAAATATGAAGGCGATTGTATGTTTCTTGTATGTGAGCGGATGTAATGATTGCGTGGGTGTAGATCATATCGTGTCGCCGTTGATTTTGACGCTGAATGTTTATAATGTGAATATTTAGTGTTAGACGAATTGCTTAGATGTTGGCGACTACTTGCTAACAAAGTACAGTTAGTGTTATTGTTTACAATGTTAGAACTGTTATACATAGCATTCTCTATATAATTACAAGTATTTCCCCTACTACTGTTAGATTTGTGACTGGTATCAAAAGAAAGTTTGGTAATAGTGGAAAACGGATTGCTTTGTAGAGTAGTGGTAGTGGTAGTAGTAGTAGTAGGAGTAGTAATAGAAGTAGAAGTACTTGTAGTTGTAGTTGTAGTGAAAGCAGATGCTTTAGTTGTTGTATCATTAGAATCATATATATAATTGTTATTAGTAGAATTATATGAGGTAACATAGCTACCGATATTGGTTGTTGTATTCGCATCCAAATACACGCGCCGCCCACAGCCATTATGTGCAGCCGCAATAGTTGATGTTGGCTCTAATAAACGCCGTTCCGTTGCCTGTACTCCACCAAGATATAAGTTTGTGGTGGCATCAACTTGTAGATGCTGTTGTACTTGTTTTTGTTGTTTTGGATCATATGAATTGCAGCTGTCGTCTGTGTCCATATGTTCAGCATGCATTTGCTGCTGCTGTGTAACATTCCTTTGTTTTTGTTGTTGCAGTCGTTTCTTATAGTATAAATAGAGAGCATTGCCATTGCGGCCACCACCACTGCCACTAACCACCAAACTATTCTCATCAACATCTTCGGCGGCAAAGACGTCACGATGTGCGCGCATGTCGCGAGTGCTGCCACCGCCCAGATAACCGTGCGTTTGAAAGTGCTGGTGCTGCTGTAGTTGTTGCTGTTGCTGCTTTTGAACTGCAGCCAGACAACAATTGCTGCATGTGTTGGGCAAATGCAGTGTCAATTCGCTATCCATAGGGCCCAAAAACCATTCGGAACGTGTGCGCATGCGTGCAGTTTGACGTTCATGGACCTTTCGTTTTTTGATTTTTTTTTCGTTTTTTTTTTTGATAATGCACCGCAAGAGCATTTGAAGATTTGAAAGTGCAATTTTTCCATATATTTAAATATACATAAATTGTTGCATTGTCGATAGGAGTTTTGGTGTTGTTAAACATTTATTTATTTTATTTTTTTGCAGTTGGTGTAGTTTGTTGGTTGGTGAAGAGTATATATATATTTATATAGATATTTGTATGTATGTAGCACGAGTTCAGTTAAAAATATTTCGTTCGTTTTTATTCGGAAAGGTCAGAAAGGTGAGAGTCACAGTATTCCATTTCCAAGCGGCAGTTGTTCCAAGAGTGTTGTTACAGTTGTTGTTGTTGTTGTACGGATAAGGGATTTTTTTTTTTTCAGGAAGAAAAAGGGTAATTGGCAGATAAAATTACGAGCTTAGTTTTATGTAGTTGTATTGTTTCTTTTGCTATTATTGTTTTATATTTAGAAATAAAATTTAAACAAGAAAAATTTGCAATTGCCGCAATGAACTTTGTCACAAAATAAAGCAGGTTTATGCACAGCAACAAATTTTTATATGGAAAATATGAGAAACAAGTAATTTATATATGAATTAGAGTAACACAAACAAAAATAAATAAAAGGTAACGCAATTTATCCTTTTTTTTTTTTGTTCTTTCTTCCTTTTATGCCAATAATTCCGGGTGCGTTAGCAAAATAGGAAATGATGTGCTTTCGTATGTGTGTTATGCATGTTGTGCTGTGCCTGTGTTACTAGAAATGTGATCAAAGTAGTAGCAGAGTTTTAATTGTGAAACTTGCGCAGGTCTGAGCTGCGAAATATAAATAAGTGCACAGAATATTTGTTAAGCCTTAAAAATAGTGTAGAAGCCTAAAAACGCTGAAATAGCCAAGCGCTATATTGAAAAAAAAAAATGAATGTAAAAGAGGAAACGAACCAAGTTTGGATTAGTTGGTGTTCTACCCTAAAATTTAACAATTTATAAATTAAATGTGCGTTTCATAATTATAAGACACTGCTATTTTTTCACAGTATTTTAATTTATAGATTTCAGAGGAAAATAAAAATTTTACACATCGTTAAAGTAACAAAAGTTATCTGTTTCATTACAAAAATTTGAACTATTTTTAATACATAAAAAAATTGTTTAGCACAAACGTATTTCCAGGCATTTCAAAATGATAAGACACTCTTTAATTAAGTGATCGTTTAACAAAAGCATACTTTTTCGAATTTTTTTTCTGTCGTCTTCTATTTTAGTAATCTAATCCATTAGCGACACAAAATAACCTTTTTTCATCGATTCTGCTAACTTTTTAAGTAAATTTACATCCAGAGAAGCCCATTCTACCTTAATTGCCACTTTAATCTCGTTGTAAATGCGCCCCAAACCATAACAAACCTTCACCGAAGTTGCGCTAGGAAAATAAGAGGGGGCTATTGCGCAAATTTCTTCAATAATTAAAAAAAAACATCGGGTCTATCAAGGTTTCATCTTTTTTTCATCCGAAAATATAATCTTTTTAAAAAATAATATGAAATTGGGCAACATTACAAATATTCCAAATATCTTACTGTATCCAAGTTGGTGTCTAGATGTTTTTCTGCAAACTGAAGACGCGCCAGCTTGTGCCGTGGCAAAAAATGGGGTCCTTTTCTGATTTTTGATATTATTAAATGATTGCACCTTTGTAATGTGCGCCAAACTGTTGTTTTGAAACCTTATTTTGAACAACAGCGGCCAAGTTGGCGGAAGACCTAGTCGAGTTAGAAGCTTTTCTTATGATGGCTCGTTGTTCTCTACTTGATAGTGATAATTTTCTTCCAACGGGCTTCAAAATGTTGTAATTCTCAGGACTCCGTAAAAAATTCCGGATAACACAACGACAATTGTATCCCAAAGGTGTCTTATGATTATGAAACACACCTTACATTGCCTTGAATATTAACTAGAAAATGCATTCTATCTCCTCTCTAAAAGAAATCACTTTTTTCTCGGTAGATGGCTGTAGTGATCGATATCTCCTAAAGTATCGATCAAACAATTAAAATTTGTGCTCATTTTCAAGGTGACATTTCACACAAAAAAAAATCGTTTGCTGTTTTTTTTTTCATTTGTTCCATTCAGTTGTGTGTTACAGGGTGTTAACAATGGAGCTCAACAAAGAGAAAGATTCATTTTACAGTTTTTCTTTGATAGAGACGAAAATGCAAGCCGTTACTGTAGCAGTTAATTACGTGAAATTTGATGTTGTTTTTGTAGCAGTAATACAAGTAAATTTCGGTTTCGTCGTTTCCGTTTTGGGCACTTTTGATGTTAAAGAAAATGTCGTTAAAACCACAGAAATAATCGAAGTTTGTCGGCATGTTCGTAGTCGTAGCAGGAGCTATTGCTTCGCTTGCACGGTAGTTTTCCCCCATCAAGAAACAGTGTAAAATTAAAACATGAAATTATTTTTGATCCATTGTTTTGAAAATAACGATAGTAGCGTCACTCTTAGCACAATAAATCACAAACTAACGAATAGAAGGTCATGAAATTTTAGCAGCTGTCATTCTAAGGTTAGTACTAACTAAAAAAAGCAGAATTTAACAAAACTACTGCCGTCTCGACAAGACTCAGTCTTGCATTGGTTTCATTAATCTATTTTGATTTCTGACAGACAAGCTAATCACCTACATGGCGGCCGCCGTAGCCGAATGGATTGCTGCGGGACTGCCACTCGGAAGTGTTTAGGATAGAAATAAGATTTTTTCTAAGTATTTTTTTCGCAGCTCGGCAGGCAATGGCAAACCTCCGCGTGTATTTCTGCCATAAAACGGCTTCTCATAAAAAAATATGTGCCGTTCGCAGTCGCTTTAGAACTCTCGGTCCCTCCAATAGTGGCACAAGACCAACACGCATGCCACAAATAGGGGGAGCAGCTCGGCCAAATAGCCATAAAGGGTAAAAGCGCCAATTATTTATTTCTATTTTATTTTATATACATGAAACTAGCAAAAATACCTATTTATATATCAACAACACAAATGGCGCTCTAAACAGTTAGAAGGCCTTGTTCTTAAGCAACGACAGGTGGGTATTCTCACTATTTACGACTGGTAGGGGCAGGCTAATCACCTAACCTGCCAAAAAGTAAAATAGATTTACGGAACCCCAAGTGGAGTGAATAAAGAAAAGAATGTATGAACCTTTAATTCAAATCTAGTTTTCGCTAGAATATTCCAACAATTCGCTTTTTTACGTTTGCTGCTTTTGTTCTGCGCAATACTGTGTGGTGAGGTGCAGGTATGACAATTTTAATACAAGTCAAATGCTACATTTCCCCTACCCCCTAGAAAAGTTAGATAGAGTTTACACAACAGCAGTGGGGCAGATAAGAAATTGTTTGCACTATATTTTTGTATGTACTGGCCTTAGCAGCAACTAAAAAAACGTGATTTTATGGGCACCTCCTTCTAACGCGATATTCCGTACCTGCTAGTGGTGAACGGGCTTTTTTACAAACTGACATATGACAATCATGCGCGACAAATAATAAGAATAAAAAAACGTTATGAGTTGTAGTATAAAACTAAGTGAAACTATTTTTACAATTTTAGCATAAGCAGAGAAGTACTTGAGGTGAAAGACATCCAAATTAAAAAAAAAAAAAAAAAATTATATATAAAAGAGAGAGTTTCAAATAAAAAATAAATTTCGTATTGCTGTAATATTTTGGTTTTATATGTATTTCTAAATTTACTGAGCACACACACAAAGTTACGCCACTAATTATTTGCGAATCCAATTACAAGGTTACCAGAAAATACACAATTAATTTTTAGTTTATAAAATTATAAATTAAGTAAATGTATTTACAAAACTAAAGCTAAAAACAAAGAAAACAAATAAAATTCCATTAATTGAAGTCAAATAAAAATTGTTGACAAATCGAGCACTTATATAACTAGAAGTAGAAGTACAGTACAAGCAACACCAAACATTTAAAATTTGTCTAAAATTATTTAATGATGTATTGAATGAAATCTATGGCATTTTCTTGAATAAAAAAATTTTGCTTCGTTCGTTTTAGTTTCGGTTAAAAATACAAATCGAAATTTCAGCATAAAATTGTTTTATTTTATTGTTTTTTTTTATTATAATTATTTGTACTTTTCTGTTGTACATTAAAATTTTAGTTTAATTTCACATCAATCATTAATCAGCTATATTTTGTTTACAAATTCTTAGCAAATAAATATAGCATTTTTTTATAGATACCTACATATTTAGAGGACTTGAGGTCATCTTTTTATAATTAATTTTGCTGTTACGCACTATGGCCAAACAAGCAATAATGTGCGCAAAATTAAATAAAAGTTCTTTAATCGTACCAATTTCTAGGCAATTATGCACAAATTCAATAAATAATTTGACAATTTTCACAAACAAAATAATGTCATTTGCATACATAAATAAATTTATAAAAAATGTCTTTCGCATGAGTAATTTATATATTATACTAAAACTACGATCAAAAGGATAGGATATAGTGATTATCAAGTAATTATGATTGTGATTAAGATTATTCGAACAAAAAAAAAATTTAACAAAGAATAAGAGTATTTTTGTTTTTAAAATTAATTGCATAAGACATCCACTAACGGAAAAATTTGATAGAAATTGATAAATGCGATTTAATATATAGAAGTTCATTCGATTTGTGTAAGGTTTGACTAAAACTTTTTGAAGAAAACTAAAATTTATTTAGTTTAACTTAAATTAATTTGTTTTCATTGGCAGTAGATTTTAAAGCATGCTTGCATTGAAAACTTTTTGAAATAAAATATTTAAGATATTTCTGCTTCAGCACTGAAGGCCGTAGTAGCCAGTGTGCTAATTAAGTTAGGGTTATATTGTACATATATATTCACTATAAATAATAATAATAATATTTCTGCTTTCGCGCACTTCCGCGTTGAGCCGCTGCACTCATAAACGTACATATTTCGATTTTCGTTATGCAAATATTTTTTGAGGTTATAACGCGCCAATTAATGTGCGCTCCTGCCGATTTGATTGAATGTAATATAATATATATGTGCACATATGTGTGTAAATACAACAAAAACAAGAAATTAGAGGAATATATTAAGTTATGCAAGCGGTTCATTCCGGCGTGAGTGTATGCTATGGACACAGAATCTGCGAGAAAAAAAAAATCCACTGCAATACAACACAGAATCTGCGCGAAAAAAAAATTCCCTGCAATACAACTGCAACGAAAAAATGACTGACCTTTCGCCTTAAAAACTCTGCTCAAACTATAATTTCATGTTAGTTCACACCTGGTGGCGCACATAAAAAATAATAGATCCTTCATGGGCTGTGCGATGTAAATATTAACTCAATTACAACTACAACATTTATGAATTTTTAATGCCCGTACCTAACGCCTAACCTCAATGGAAGTTAATATAAAAAAAATAGAAATACATATTAATTTATTGTTTGGAATACTTGTTATGTGTAAAGCAGAGAAGTGAAGTGGGGAAAAATTAAACGAAAAAAGTATACAACAAAACTCGTATTTAAATCATACAAATACAACGAAATAATAATGAAATAATAATAAAAAAATAATAATAATAAACAATAATAATTAATAATTCTAAAATTTAGCATTAATTAACTTATTTGTTCGTTTTTTTTTTATACCGAAATCCGTGAAGCAAGCAAGAATTCATCCCTCACCTGTGGCAAATAGGAAAGACTCTTTGTGCTTTCGGCATAGCGATTGACAGCGCGCAATTCTTCCATAGTCATGCCACTACCACTTCCCACGCCGCCAGCACCACCTCCTCCTCCTCCTCCTCCTCCAGAAGCTGAGGAACACGAAGACGAATGACGTATACCGCGATTGCAGCGGCTGCAAGTGCGCGTTCTCGTCGTTTTACTACTACCGCCACCGCCATCACCACTAATTTGTGCACTCGTCTTGCTGCTTTGCATTTTGTTGTTTTTCATTTTACTACTGCTTTCGCATACTACTTCGCTGTTCATGGGTGTTGTTTGTGGTGCACGATCGCCACCATCAAGACTCTTGGAGCCGGCACGCAGGCGCCTCTGATGTTGCATACGCGTTTGGGTTAGTATTTTCTTTTTATTCTGACGATAGCGACGCCTTACTACGGTCACTTCGTCCTCACCTTCATCATCATTCGAGTCCGCAACATCAACGCTGTCCACTTCAATGGTGTAAGTGGTGTTTAAAGCAGCGTTATTATGGGTTGGCTGGCGATTATTACCTGTCGCTGTTGTAGTTGTGGTTGTTGCTCCGTAGTTTCTTTGCACAGTCTTACGTGGAAAGTTAGTTTTCAGATTGTTTTCTAAATCGTCGTCCTCGTTACTTATTTCAAGTTCAGCGGCGAAGTCTTCATCTTCGTCGTCATCGGCATCGGCTTCGGCATCAGCATCTACGTCGCCGAAATTTTCTTCATCGGCATCAGCATCATTATCGGTGTCACGTTGAAAATCCTGCATGTTTCGTTTCGGTATCGGCGAAGATGTCAAGGCGAATAGGCTCGGACCTTCTAAGGAGACAGATAGGCGTGCACATGATTCAATAAAAGAATGTTCTGGTGTTACGCCCAATGAAAGCACGCTGTTTTCTAAAGCTGAACTTGAGCTTGTTAGCAAGGCAGGCGTGGAGCGAGATTCTTCCTGGGCAACTGTTTTAGTTTTAGACGATTTTGATATATGTCATGTCATTTCACAATTGACGGACATTTAATACGACACACAGGCATAGGATGAGTAAGAGTGAAAGAAAAGAGAGATTTACAAATGTTTGGGTGTTTGGTTAAATTATTCTTAACAACATTTCATTACAATTACAATTACTATTACAATTTGAAAAACAATTTTTTTTGAACTTGGAACTATTTAAAATTTATAAATAAACTGAAAAGCAATCTGCATCACGTGAAAGCTAAATGTTAATAAAGAGGAAAATGATATTCGAGATAGAAACCCATTCAAAATGGAAAAAGTGAAATGAATGAAAATGTAAGGCAGTTCGGTTGTTAATGATGAATTTTAAACAAGCGGATTAGTGACCACATTTAAATCAAATCAATTGAACAATAAAACTAAATCGGATAAAATAAGTATACAGTACAATAGACAATTACTAGGACGACTTTATAGTGACAGAGTGAAACGGATAATAGACAAGATAAAGTTGGCGAAAAAGAATTAGTCACTGTTACGTCTTATTTTAAGTATCAACTACTTATGGTTAACTTGTTCGCTATTTGGACATAAGGTGCCAATTACACTGATGTTGGAAAGCAAATAAATAACCAAATTGGTTAAATAAAGAAAGCATAAAAATTATGCGAATTATACTTACGCAAACCCCACCGCTCGCACTGACACTGCAGCCATGTCTTCTCTGCCTCCAGGGAGTGTTGTACTGTAAAACGGAAAAAAGGACGTTATTAAAGGATTACAACAAATACGGTGGCTTTCAAAAAGCAAAGTTTAGCAAACTAATTGCAATTTAATTCAAAATAAATAACATCCTTTGATTAGATTAGATTTGTGGGGGGTGGGACAAGTCCAAGCACTCAGTCAGGACACCATTGTATTACCCCCGGATAGATTTCAGTAGAAAGAATAGAGACAGGAAAGATAAAAAGTAGGTGGTAAAACGGATAAATTAGTTTGAGGTAACCCTTCCACAAATCTCTTGGATTCATTGACGAATCTTAAGAGGTCTGGAAGAGGAAGAGTATGGACTTTATCCATACTCTGTATATCGCAACCCAATATCCTAAGTCTGATTCTGGAAAACGCCGGACAGCTACAGAAAAAATGCTCCGCAGTGTCGTCATCCTCAAGACAGGATAGGCATGTGGGGCTGTCTACAACCCCCATGGCAGCCATATGCTGACCACAGGCGTTGTACCCTGTGATTACACCCACCAGTACTCTCAGGTCCTTTCTGCTGAGTTTTTAGAGAAAGGTCGCTATTTCCCCGTTTGGTTCTTTCACAAAGCACTTCGCTACTCTGCACGAGTTCAACCCAGAGCAACGTCCTCTATGGGTAGAGCTCATAAAGTCGTCAATCCATAGTTGAAACGTTGCGGAATTGACACCAAGAAAGGGTTCAGGGCCTTGTGGCATACTTGTAGAGCTTTCATTAGCTAATTCACCAGCTAACTCGTTCCCTGTAGTACCACAATGTCCAGACTAGCTTTATTCAGTTTTGCAACACTGTGCAGTTTTGTCTTACATTCACCGACTAGCTTCAAAGAGTAGCGCACAGTGCGGCCGATTCCCAAAAAGCTGGCCAAAAGTCGAAAAAAAAAGTTTCTAGATAGAGTTTTTTTGTCTTTGGGTTGGCTACAGTAATGCCTTGAGTAGTGAAAACCGTTCATAGCAACGTCCTGTACCCTAAGTATCCTCTGTATTTTCAGTCGCAACGTGGCCTTCGTTTGAGCATCGTATTACTGTCGATGAATAGTGAAAGTTGTACACATTTGAAAGATTTTGTAATGGAGTAAATTGAACAAAACCAAACGGAATCATCTTCGGAAGGTTAGTAAAATACGAGAAATCTTTAGTACATATCAATACCTCGACACAAAATTTTTAGCTGCAGCAATACGTAGATACATTTTTTGCAATTTTTTTTATAAAATTTGAGTTTTCAAACTGTATAGTAATACAACGCCGTCATATGCTGCTTTGAAACCTATTAAAGGTTACTCAAAAAAGTAATGGTTACTGAATAAAACAAGATTCAGCTGCTACCACTTGCTACCTTGCGACCCCGAAAACATAAATTTACATGCATCTTGATTATGTTCTTGAATATACGCTATTTCACGTGAGGGGGTGGCCAATAGGGGTGGAAGAGGGTGGATTTCCAAAATTTTAAGATCAAATTCGTAATCAGCGACCCCGAAAACATATAAATTAACATGCATCTTGATTATGTTCTAGAATATACGCTATTTCACGTGAGGGGGTGGCCAATAGGGGTGGAAGGGGGTGGATTTTCAAAATTTTAGGATCAAATTCGTAATCAGCGACCCTGACAACCCCCGAGTAAGAAATTTTGAATCAATTACTTAATTTTTTGAGTTTTGGCCAGCTTTTCGGGAATCGGCCGCACTGTGCAGCGTGGGTTAGCAAGGGCTTTCAGTGTAGCTTGACTGTCACTACAAATTCCGATACTGCTACCCCGCCACTTTTTCTCAATTAGCCAGTATGCCACATTCAAGATGACATAGACTTCCGTAAGAAATACCGTGACCATCTGGCATGTGGCATAGGAGTACTTAGTGTCTTCGTCTAAGTCATCTAACATCTTAAAAAAAATAAAAAAAAATCCATGAACCATTCTTTATAATTTTTAGTGGAATAACGCTGGTGTGAAATTCTTTGGTCAGCTTGAAATTTAAAACGTTCTCGTAACGATTAAAAACCTGTCGTACATCATGGTAAAAAGATTTTAAAGCAGAGCTCTTTCACACACCGTTACTCGGATCTGAGCGAATTCGACTGGATCAGCTGTTGGGCTGACGTCGCTTGAGGTGTGTTTACAAAAAAAACTGAGATTGTGTTGGTGATATACGAAAAAATTCAACACTTCGTTGCTGATTGGAGAGAACCCGAGCGCAGTACAATGGACTTAATGTTGTCTGAGTGCTGTACTTGCTAGTTGTCCCGAAAAAAAAAAAAAAAATATGTGTGAATACATCTGAAATGATCGTACACATTTCGGCTGCCGAATCCCCAAGTGATGTGTCAGCCAAAGTTCCACGCACATTTTTCTTTTTCACCATAGCTAAATAGCAAACCTGATAATCTACCATCCTTGATGTATGGTGATCGCGAGCAGTGGCTCTTCGGAGATCACTGTTGGTGATGAGGATGAGTAGAAATGAACGAGAATGGCGAAAATGATGTCAAAAAGTAGAGCGAGAAAACTATATAAGAGTAAACCCGGAATGATGAAATGGAAACATTAGCTATAACTGAACTAGAGACTGAGTTAGAACCAGAACTGGAGCTGTCTAAAGCATAGCTAAAGCTCGTATCCATCAAGACTACTAAGCTTGATCCAGCAATATCTACACCACTCACTCGGCCAAAAACGGCAACAAAGCATTGCCATGCTTTAACGAGTCTGACTCGTGATGAAAATTTTGGCCCAAACATGGATATGACGGAGAGAGTATAGATCGTCCGGCAAAACGTAAATATGACGAGCCGAGGTCGTGTACAGATAGTCGGATCAAACATAAACATCACGAGCCTGGGTCGTGATTGAATGTTAGTTTCTATCAGTATGCCACCAGAGTTAGTCACGAGTCTCATAATTGCTGTGACCTTTCTCGGGCGTAACACTTGGGCGCGAGTTTCGTCGAGCTAAATGACACGGCAAGGGGTTAAACTTCATCAAGAACAAAAATACAGCATCTTTCAAATGTGTTTAGGCCCCGCTTATGCTCCAATTAATGGTGAGCGACGTGGTATTGTTTGACACATAGAGAGTTCCACAGTTGTATGACATCTCCAAACGGTATATTTTTCACTTTTCCTTTGCGTTTTATATTGATTAAATCAATCAGAATATTCTTTAAGTTTTCATTTTTTCACTTCCCTAGTGTTTGCCGCCCAAATCATCCTCATTATTCTGTGATGGGTGAATACATAAAAAAATATGAATAGCAATCGAAGTTTTACTTACGTGCATATTTTTGTTGAGCCAATTTACCACGTGGTGGAGGTGGATACTGAAAGCTGCAAATCCATTCATCCTGCACTTTAAGAATACGCCCAGTAACTCTCGCATAGTATTCATAATTTTCGCGCCCAAACAAATCATGTGTAGCAAATTTATCAATTATCTGTTTCATAATTTTTGTGGCCACCTGTAACACAAATCAAACATTATTCATCAACCAATAAACTAAAACATATTATAATAAATTTATGTATTGGGAATAAATGTTAAATTTATATTAATATCTAAAATTTTAGTATAAAAAACCAAGTTATCAGGTCAGTCCATAAGTTCATGCCTATTTTACCCATAATTTCACTTTTGTACGATTTTTGCATACAAAAAATTATTCGCGGAATATAACGGAAATATATAAGTATTTATATTTTCTTTGATATATTGTGCATTCAACAAATGATTTTAATCGCGGATAGAAGCACGTGTTGTTAAAATATAAAGTGGAATCTTTGCACGCGTATAAGAGGCCAGTTCACAGGCACTGGTTCAGTTGGGAAAGGTTTCAAAGCTGGGAAAATGGGTTCCGAATAGACTTTCCGTTGCCAACCTTCAGCAGAGAGTGAATGTGTGTTCTCAGCTGCTGCAACGGCTTGAAAATGAAAGTTGTTTTAACCGTATCGTTACTGGTGATAAAAAAAATGGGTCCTTTACAAAAATCCTGTTCGCAAACGCCAATGGTTAGATAAAGATGAAACACCAGAACCGACCCCTAGAGATAGCCTTCACCCCAAGAGGATTCTTCAGTCTATTTGGTGGGATATGGCCGGTATTGTTTATTATGAACTTCTGGAACCAAACCAGACGATAGCTGCTGATTATTATTCCCATCAGCTATCAAACTTGAATGAGGCACTTAAAAAAAATCGACCGTCTTTAGTGAATAGAGGCAAAGTTTGTTTCACCACGACAACGCAAGACTTCATACCGCAAGGCAAACGCCATGGTGCAGAATGAAATTAGTAAACTCCTTTAAGAAGGAGATCAAATCTCTTGGGTATGCAAGTAACATTTCTCTGATCTGGGTTCCAGGACACAGGAACATAGAGGAAATGAAATGATGATGAGCTTTCCAAGAAGTGGACTGAATTGGCCTCAGAGACCTCCTACCCGGTCATCGGCATCCCCCTGACAGTTGTTAAAGGGGAACTGCTCAAATTATTTCTCAGGAAAGCGCAGAAAAGATGGAGCTCCATTTCTTCGTGTTCTAATTCGAAAACTATAAGGTTGGCCAAAAAGTCTTGCGGTATTTTTATTGAATTTTCAATTGTTCATAAAATTGGTTATTATAATGCGATTTAAGTCAAATATGCGCCGTTTTGTTCGATGACGAGTTCCCAACGAGATGCCAACTTCATAGGTGGTAATCACTTGGTGCGAGATCCGGACTATACGGTGGATGCAAAAGAACCTCCCATCCGAGCTCCCGGAGCTTCTGGCGCGTCACCAAAGGTGTGTGTAGCCTGGCGTTGTCCTGATGGAAGACAATTCGGCCTCTGTTGATCAAAGATGGCCTCTTCTGCATGAGTGCTGCATTCAAGCGGTCCAGTTGTTGGCAGTACAGGTCCGAATTGAGCGTTTGGCCCTAGGGGAGCAGCTCATAGTGGATGATTCCCTGCCAATCCCACCAAACACACAGAAGAACCTTCCTGGCCGTCAATCCAGGCTTGGCCACCGTGTGGGCAGCTTACCCGCTTTTCGACCACGACCGTTTGCGCTTCACGTTGTCGTAAGTGACCCATTTTTCATCGCCAGTCACCATCCGCTTCAAAAACGGGTCGATTTTGTTGCGATTCAGAAGCGATTCGCATGCATCCATACGGGCAAAAATGTTTTTTTGCGTCAAGTCGTGTGGCACCCATACATCGAGCTTCTTTTTGAATCCAAACTTCTTCAAATGGTTTATAACGGTTTGATGACTCATGCCCAGCTCTTGGCCGATGCTACGGCTGCTACTATGCCGGTCTCTTTCGATCAATTCAGCGATTTTATCGCAATTTTCGACGACAGGCCTTCCGGACCGTGGCGCATCTTCGATCACCTCTGCACCAGAACGAAAACGTTGAAACCATCGTTGTGCGGTGGAAATGGAAACTGTATCGGGTCCATAAACTGCACAAATTTTATTGGCAGCATGAGATGCATTTTTGCCTTTATCGTAGTAGTACTGTAAAATATGCCGTATTTTCTCTTTATTTTGCTCCATGTTTGCCACGTTATAACTCACGAACGACTAAAAGCAAACAACAATTAATGTGTTAGCACGTCAAAAGAGCTTTCCAAAAAGCTCTAGCGTGAACCGATGCGACGAATACAACTAGAACTACGCATTTGCAAAGACAAGCTTGCGGAAATACCGCAAGACTTTTTTGACAACCTTATATTTGGCCCCAGTACAATACACGAAGGTTTCAGAAAGTCCTTTGGAGTCCTCGCCAATTAATTTCACAACTCGTAGCTGTGTTTACCGGTCACTGGACGATCGGCACACACACGGAAAAGCTAGGATTACCATTTAACCCCCATTGCAGAAGCTGTGGGACCTTTCAGAGAAGGAGACTGTTGAGCATATTCTCTGTAAATGTTCGGGTTTGGCGGCTAGACAAATAAGGCCACTGCTCCTTTCTTCGACAGCCTAGGGCAGTGCGCCAACCTAAATCCCATCAATCTTCTCCATTATATCAACAGCTCTTGCTGGCTGTAGAAATCTTCCAGTTGGAGGTCTCATAATGGTATCAAAACGGCGCTTTAGTGCTACTTGAGGAGTGCCAGACTTCAACCATTTCACCTACCTACCTAGCCCCCTATGCCAGAAAAATGGATGTGTAAATATGAAAAAATTGGAAAATCAATTATCTGGATTTTGGTATAACACCAAAAGATTAATAAAGTCACCCCATTAACTCGAAATTTGAAAATTTGTACAGTCATCCCTCTGGCATAAGGACAATGAAATGTTGGCTGCGAAAAATGTCATTTTTCATTCGCATTTTTCGCAATTAATCGGCATGTTAGTAGTTGCAGCATCGTTTAGGAGCTAAAGATCGACCATAAAACAGTTTTAAACCATTTGCGCAAAAATTTTACACAAAAGAGTGGATTTATTTTTCCAAAAACAAATATTTTATACGTTCACAACTAATATTCAACAGCTGTGGCTAAATTTTTAATACTGTTTAATATTTTTAATATGGCAGACGCCCCGGTTCTTCAAATTCTGCTCAGTCCAAACCAAATTTACACCATCATGCCTTACATAATGTGCTCGGATGTGAAGCGAGTACCAGTATTTGTACTTCCCCGACCGAGTACCTCTGAATGTATGGACATGAGTTCACGTTCAACTTCGATTAGCATAAATCGATCTAAATGCCCAAATGCACAAATGCTTAAAATATGAATTTATTTTGGTACTCTTACTAAGACCGATACTTCTTCCTCCAACTTCTCATGTATTGTGCATATGTATGAATGAATATATGTATGTATTGATTCATGGATGTTGGATGTTTTAACGTACCTTGAATTTAAGCACATCCTCCATACGAGCGGTTTTCCCATCACTAACGCACGATTGAAAGAAACTGGGTGCCACGGAAACGCCCAGTGCCTCACTGGTCATGCCAGTGCTAGCTTGAGTTGCATTGCTGGCAATAACACGGAATGTACCAAATAGTAAAACTAGTAAACGTTGAGTGTATTTCGGCAGTGATGTAAATAATCTAAATATAGAAGAATAATAAAAACGATAATTAAATTACAATTGTCGTCATTAGTATACGGTAACAATTACTCATAGCCAATGTAAATAATGATAAATCCTAAGTCTTCCTCTTAATATGCATTATTATTACTTCTGAAGGTGAACTAGAAGGGCAATATACTGTGAGCGTCAAATAAAAGTGTGCACCACTTATTGATAAGATTTGATTATTTATTTATTTTATTTTAGTTATTTTTTTAATTATTTATATATTTTTTAATTTTTTTTATAGTAGATACATACTAAATACAACAAAAACCATTTAAAGCAAAGTTTCAATCTTTGTATAAAATTTGTAAATATTCGATAAATTTTCATGGAAATTTCAAACTTATTGCTCCGAATTTTTATAACTTTTTTATCCATTTATTTTATATTAGCTATTTTTTATTTTGTTTATTTATTTTTTATTTTATTTATTTTGTCATCCCCAAACCCCTTACATCCCGTTATTTCCTCTCCTAGCCCACCCCCTAATCCAGGGTGTTATGCGACACCGTGCCCATTGGATGGTTTGCAGCCAGGGGGTTCACCAGACCGGCTATATTTCAACGGCGCCTTCCTAACACCGAGCCGCCTTAGGAAGTAACTGTGGCCGTGCCACGGCATGGGGCGCTGCCGTGGTGGACCGTTTTGAATTCCCCATTATATAAATAGACCACTGCGCTCGCCTCGTCGAGCAGGTGGTCGTACAAAAAAGATGAATACCAACAAAAATTTAAGTAACAAAACTTCCACTGCAGCGGGAGCAGGCTATAGTGGTCGTAATTCTACTGCCAAACATACACATAACGCTCTTCAGCGCGGAGGTGCCGTTGTCAACGAAGACTCGGACCACGAAAGCGTCGGAAGCACTAACACAGCTGAGGAAGAGGCTCTTCTGCGTTCTCCGGCTGAGTCCAATGGTGCTGCTTCGGATAGCAAGAACAGACCAAGGATCAAGCCTGATAAAGAGAAGCTGAAGGTCAAAGCCCGATACAAGGCCGCGGTCAAAGTTTGTGACCGATTTGGCAGCAAGTCCAACCTGACGAAGCAAGAGGAGGAACGGTTGGCTTGGACCAGAGAGGAGATCAAAAATGGCCGGGCCTTCCACGCAGCAAAGCCAATGTTCGCAGCCTCCAATCTGAAATATGCGAACAAAATCGAAGAAGAGCTAGCCATCAAGAGGCAGCGTTCTGCGGATAGTGAGGCCTCAGGGCCATCAAAAAAGCAGAAGCACAGGCACGAGACGGTTAAACCGAAAAACGGAGACGAAAGACCTACGACGTCAAAAGCAGCGGCTCTCACTGACCGTAGCGACCTGCTGGGGCGAATGTCGCAGGAACGGTGGAAAGTAGTGGAAATGAAGCTACTGGAAACCTTGCTTACTAAAATGGACGTAGAGCCGAACGCACCCATGCCAGCATTCGACGGAGCAGGGTGGTTCAGCGGCATCAAAATCATAAAATGCAAGGATGACCCCACGCTCACATGGCTAAAGGAAGCGGTAAAAACGCTTCACGGACTGTGGGAGGGGGCATCACTGGAAATTGTTGATCGCAGCTGCATTCCCTCAATACCGAAGGCAAAGGTTTTCATTCCGCGAGTGGTAAAACCGGAATATGCACTGCGACTACTACGACAAAACACGGACGTGCCGACAGACGATGGGAAAGTGTTGAGCGTGTCAAAACCAGCAGCTGCTAATGGTAGCCAGGACTATATTATCAAAATCAACAAGCCGGCAGAGGACCTGCTTTACGCGCGATTCGGGAGGATGGCTTGGGGAGTTGGTAGCGTGCACCTTCGCCTCAAAAAGCGCAACCCGGCAGATGACAACCACAACACGCTCGCTGCGGGGGAGGTGGAAGAGGATCTCGGTATAAAAGAGATTCTGGAAGCCTCCCTCAATATACAGGAAGTGGAGAAGGGTGTCTTGGAGGTAGTATCCAACCCCGAGAAGGTACTGAGGCCAGATGCGGAAAGTCCTTCAGATAAACCTCCACAAAAGTAAGAACACCTCAGCCGAGCTCCTGCTCAACATAGAGGGAGTCGGCTACGATGTGGCTCTAGTCCAGGAACCATGGATAGCATCGGGCAACATAGTCTCCGGTCTAAAGTCACACAACTACAGCACATACACCCCGATTGTAAAAAATAAGGTAAGAACAGCGATAATGGTCAAAAAAAGTATATGTTCTTATATTGATCATAATCTCTCTTCAGACGATCTGACAGTGGTGGCACTGGAGGGCTGCAAGGATGAGACGCTACTTTTTGGGCCCTGCTATATGCCACATGTGAAGAAGCACCACAGACGGAACTTCGGAAGCTGGTAGAAACAGCTGCCAGAAAGAAGCATGCTCTGGTGGTAGGAACGGACGCAAACGCACATCACACGGTCTGGGGAAGTGCAGACATAAACGACCGAGGTGAGTCACTTTTTACCTATATTCTTCAGAGTAGCCTAGAAATAGCTAATAGAGGTGAAGAACCAACATATGTGGGACCAACCTCGAAGAATGTACTCGATTTAACACTCTACACAAGCAGGCATGTTATGGTTCAGGAATGGGAAGTGTTGAGTAGGCCCTCATTCTCTGATCACAGATACATAAGCTTTCAGGTTATATTCCGCTCAAAAAACAAGTTTACATCCTTTAGAAATCCTAAGAATACGAACTGGGACTTGTATAGGGATATACTATCAAAAACACCAATGATACCCCGGAAATACAAGTCACACGTCGCGCTTGAGAAAGGGGTTGAATTGTTTGCAACTACTCTTGTCAAAGCCTTTAAAAGATCCTGCCCTCCAACACGTAATAGACGCAAGGTGAAGCCTCCTTGGTGGAACAGAGAATTAGGAGCACAAAGGCGTAGAGTACATGAATTCTATAGGTTAGCCAAAGTTGCTGACAATGAGTTCTGTTGGAAAGAATATAAGGATCTACTAAAAGTATACAAGAAAGAGATACGTAAAGCCAAGAGAGAATCTTGGAAAGACTTCTTCTGTAGCAGAATGGAAGACACTAACGATGTCGCTAGACTCAGGAAACTGGTATCCAAGAATCCGTCTATGCCAAGAGCAATACGAAAAATTAACGGGGAGTGGGCTGACAGCTGTGAGAAATCTCTAGAAGACCTAGCCAGTACACATTTTCCAGGGTGTGCGGGCACTGCAGATCTCGAACCTAGAGGAGATATTGTGCACGAAATCCCGACGAACGTAATTACAACCAACAAAATAGAATGGGCTATACAAAGTTTCGACCCATATAAATCGCCAGGACTGGAAGGAATCTTCCCAGCCATGCTCCAAAAGGTAAGCCATCTTGTGGTACCATGGTTAAGAACGATATTCAGGGGATGCCTGAGGTTCGGCTACGTTCCTGTATTGTGGAGAGAAGCGAGAGTTGTGTTTATTCCAAAAGCCGGAAAAAGCAACCCTCTATACTCATAGGAATACAGGCCCATTAGTCTGACCTCATTTCTACTGAAAACGTTAGAGAAGATTCTATATATGTACATACATTAGAGACACAATTGCGCCGGACGAATTATCCAAGGCGCAGCATGCTTACACTAAAGGCAGATCCACTGAAACTGCACTTCACTCACTTGTACTAAACATAGAAAAGGTGTTAGAATATAAGGAGTATGCTCTAGGCGTATTTCTAGATATATCAGGGGCCTTTAACAACGTGACAAAAGATGCTATTTTAAATAGCATAGAGTCACTTAATGTGCAACCCGCGGTTTATCTATGGATAAGGCAGCTAGCAGAAAGATAAGAGCGGAGTGGAACGATGCGAGCGTCACCAAATATGCATGCAGAGGTACTCCGCAAGGTGGGGTACTATCGCCGCTATTATGGCTACTTGTAGCAAATGAAATTCTTAAGAAACTTGACGGAGGGGCACCAAAACTAGTAGCATATGCCGATGACATAGCTATAGTAGTTACGGGAAAGTACCTGGACACCATCAGTAATGTGATTAACAACACTCTCAAAACGATACACCAATGGGCATCTCGCGCAGGGCTAGGGATAAACGCGGGAAAAACGGACATGGTACTTTTTACAAGGAAGTACAAAGTTCCGGCGTGGAACCTCCCGAAGCTAAGCAACAACGAACTCCTTCTCAAAGATTATGCGAGGTACCTCGGAGTAATACTGGACAGCAAATTGCTGTGGAAGCACAACGTTGAGGAGAGGGTGAAAAAGGCCAGTAATGCGTTGTACGCATATAAAAGAATGCTGGGCGTTACTTGGGGTCTATCACCCTCTCTGATGCATTGGTGCTGCACAGCAGTAGTCAGACCGATATTGCTGTATGGAACCTTAGTATGGTGGACTGCAACAAAAAAAATGACATACTTAATGCCGCTGGAAAGGATTCAACGACTCGCTGCTCTGTGCATAACAGGAGCGATGAAGACCACTCCAACGGCGGCGCTGGAAATGATACTCAGCATGCCACCTATTGACCTCATGGCGGAAAACCTGGCAGCGAAATCCGCGAGGAGGCTAATGGCTGCGGGGGTATTCACCTGCAGAACCTTTGGTCTTAGCTCAATAGGAAAGTGGAGCTCAGGTGGCACGGACTACATGACTCCGTACTTTAATTGGGAGAGAAGGTTTCGCACTACAATTGAAGAGGAGGGATGGCACAAAGGCATGAAGCCTGGCCATAGAACTTTTCACATCTATACTGACGGCTGGAAAACTCCAGACGGAGTGGGAGCGGGTATTTACTGCTCAAAACTAGGAATAAGGCAGCCTATCAAGCTGCCAGACCACAGCAGTATTTTCCAAGCGGAAGTTTTTGCTGTGGGGAAGGCCGCGGAGCTAGCCTACACTAGAACAAGAAAGAACTCAACAATTAATATATACGTGGATAGTCAAGCAGCAATAAGAGCAATAAGCTCATATTGTATTAAGTCCAAAAATGTTCGACGGAGGCCAGGGAGGCCATAGAAAGGCTAGCCGCAAACAGTAGGCTGCATGTCTACTGGGTACCCGGTCACAAAGGCATTATGGGGACCGAAACAGTAGATAAGATAGCAAAAAGTGCTGTTAGACTACCATTTGAACAAGAGAACGACATACCAAAACCGCTAAACACAGTATACAACGAAATGGACGACCACATGAAAAGGCAAGTGGAAGCTAGGTGGACTAACCTGACCACATGCAAAACAACAAAAGTCATGTGTAGAACTAACGACAAAAAACTGACTCAATTCGTACTTACGCTCTCGCGAAAGGAATGCAGAACTATCATAGGTATGCTAACAGGTCACAATCTATTGGCTGCACATGCGTACAAGATAGGGATTGCTAACACGGACAAATGCAGAAAATGCAGAGAGGATGTTGAGGAGACTTTAGAACACCTTCTGTGCGTTTGTCCGGCATTATTAAAAACGCGACTAAGATGCCGGGTCTGGAAGACGTCTCAAAAGCGGAGCTCGCAGCCCTACTTAGATTCGCCAAAAGCGCTGACATCCTACATGATGTCTACTTTAAGTATTTATAGAGGTCGGTCTCCATCTGATATCACTAGGGACCAAAAGGTCTATGCGTGGCTTATTGCCAACCAGGCTAACCTAACCTAACCTATTTATTTTATTTATTTAATTTATTTATTTATTTTTTTATTTTATTTATTTATTTATTATTTTATTTATTTATTTTTTATTTTGGAGAAAATGGCCGCGACCAAAAAAATACACAAAAATCAGTATTCAATATTCTTATAGAAATCTACCTAACATTCCTTTTTAATGTTCTGCTGTTCTCGCCCTTTCGAGTTGCTTGATTGCTAATGCTGAAAACAGTGAAGCCCGTAAACGCAATTCCGACTCAGCTGTTTCGATCAAACTAATGAGAACCCCATGTAAACGAAAAGTTCCTTCCTTCCGTATCGTAGTACCGTAGATTTTATTTCACCATTATTAAAAAAATTCCGTAATTCCGACCCAGCGGATTGCTCTCTCACCACACAGTGTAGCCAAGCAGTACATTTCGAAATCATTTACAAAATAAACTTAGATAAATGATAATCTTTGTTAAAATAGCTTAAAAATACTGTTGAATAATGTTAATTATAGATAAATGAACTATTTGCATTTGTTGGTTTTTGGCTTTGGTTTATTAAACAATGAAAAATTGTAACTGATAACGCGGATGTGTGAAAAAGTGTGTAAGCAAAAATATCAATGGCAACATTGTGTAGATACAACCAAACACATACACACACAAACCGATGTATTGTGTAAATATGTAATTAAAAGAACGCAGATGTTCTCGGGGTGAGTTTTTGTGCACGGTAAGGGCATGCGGTAAGGGATTCCATGCGGCCTTCACTGTTTTCAGCATAAGTCTTCACTTTCCCGTCTTCAGTATTTTTACTTTTTGCTTTTTGCCTTAAACCTTTTAGTTTTCCCGACTTGTCACGATCAGCGCGCAGGAGAGAGAGTCTCGTTGCCATTTTGGCTGCCAGGTAGGGTTGTATTTAGAAAAATGAGTAGTGAATACTTAACCGACGTTTACACCACTCAAATTTCGACTCATGTCCTAAACAACCATAGTAACCAAGAATGATAGAAAGAAGATTGCGCCCATCAGAGCGTACGTGACGTCACGTTTGCTGAGTTGTGCAGTATTGCCAACCATTTGCTCTTCGCAATAAATTTAGTGCCTTTTTATACCGAAAATGCGAAAATTTTGAAGTTTCGTGTTTGCTTCTTTTTTTTAATTTAAAGCTACCGAAACTATAAGTTAAAAAACAAACTATATTATTAAACAAAAAAAAGGTTAAAAAGGTCACTCTGAGAAGATTTTAGTGCTAATGAAATTTTTTTTACTCTTATAAAATTTGATAAGTTGAAAGTGCAAATTTAATATTTGGCTCCATTTAAGGTTATGCAAAAATATTAAATGCCCCTCTCTCAACTCTTTTTAAGATTGAAAACCTTTTTACACATTTTAAAAAGCCTTTGAATTTATTGAATGCGAATTAAAACCATAGAGGTGTAATCGTTTCTTCCGGTCATCAATCCTTAGTGAGACATAGGACATTAAGAGTTATATTTATTGTAAAAATAAACTACTAAATACTAAAGAAACCATACTGACATTTTTACAAAAAGAGTACCTTATCTAGTTATATTACATAACTTCAAATATAGCAAAAAAGTCGTTCCCTTAAGGGGTTATACGCAGTTATGACTTTCAAAAAAATCGATTTTTGAAGTGAAACTTCTTTAGGCGCGTCGGGGGCCCCAAGGTAGATTGAAAATAGGCGAGTGAAACGGTAAGTTCGGAGCGTTACCGAAATCCGTCAAATGGGCGGGGCCAAGGAGCAGCTGCTCCTTCCCACTCTCGCCTATTCGCTCTCTCTGTCGCTCTCTCGCATCGCAAGCGCTGAACGATGTGAGGGAGCCACCGAGACACGCCGTCTCTCCCCTTCTCTCTCGAATTTGGAAATAATATGAACTGAAATGTATATAGCACACAAGTAAGCATTGAAGTAGACTGGCGACATGCAGGCAACCGACAATCGACAACCGACAACGGGTATTATAGATAGCCATAGCCCGTGCAAATGAGTGCTGTGTGTGAGTATCAGATAAAGCGCCGATTGAATGTGTGTAAGCGGGAAAGCAATAAGAAACTGCTGTGAAGCAAATAGATGGTAGGTATGGAGGAGACGAAGCGATACAATGAGTGCGTTTGCCAAACGAGTGACGATAGTTGAAGTAGAAGGTTGTAAAATGACATTTCAAACGTTTCGGTGATTAAAGCAAATTGATTAACGCGCCAAAAGTAGGCAAAAAATACCATTGGAAGTGCAAAGAAATGTCAGCGTCAAGTGCAACACTGCACCCAAGTGTCAAATTTGAAGCTAATAAGGACAAAAATAAATAGTACAAATTTATGTGGAGTGATATAGGAAAAAAAATATGAAAACCTGAATTTAACACGAGAGGGGGGGGAGAGATCTAAACCGAGGCTCCCATGCATGGAACAACCAACTTAGAAGTTTCACTTCTACCGTGCGTGAGTCTGACAGACCCTAGTTTTTTTTATTGCATTTTTGTAATGTACATATATTCAAAAGTATACGCACGAAATTTGAAGTAGATCTAAGCAATACTTTCGGAGTTATACCTAAATATGTAGAGATGCCTCGGCACGTTTTAAGGTAGGTATTGAAACTTTGAACGTGTTTTTTTCAAAACGGCATTTTTCAAGTCGGTGTACACGATATCTCGAAAACGGCTTGTTTGATCGGTCAACCGTTTTAACTCAATCTTTAAAGATACATTTTCTAGTAATTAATCGTTCCTTTAGTAAATCTGATACTTATTTTCCATTTTATAATCAATTTACGGCCAAATTTTAACGCAAAAATCGAAATCATTTCTTTTAAATGCTGCCATTTTGTGAAAGTTCACTATTTTGATTAGCCGAACGATTAATTACTAGATAATCTAATATAATATATTACTAAAAATTTGTTTGGTTTTTTGATTTCAGATAATCCAATCCTGAGTTACGATGTACACCGTAAATCGTCTTTTTTTTAAGGAGGTTCCAGAAATCGCCTGCAGCGCGCTCTATAATCAACATTTTCATAAATAAAAAATTTTGTTACGTTCTTGAAGGATGCTTTTATAACCGCCAAAAATTTTCAAATTAAAATATTCTGAAGTTTCTTCAGGATAAATCCTTGACAACCCGTCTTTTATTTGCTTCATAACTGCGTATAACCCCTTAACAAAAGAGTCTCGCTTAACAAAAAAAAACTCCTAAATTAAATTGTACATAAGCATAACACATTTATTAAAAAATACGCACATTTTAAAGACAATTTGTCACGCATACAAAGCTCTTTAAGTGATTCAATAAAAATTTGTTGGGTTATTTTCTTTGAATGGGCATTTTAATGCGTTTTTATATCCAAAGCTAGGCAACACTGCAGTAGCGAGAGAGAGATTTGACTGCCGAAAGCAGAAGAACACCAACAACACCTGCACTCGCGGGCAATGCCACCAGATGTTAAAAAAAAGTAAAGCTAAATAAAACTGAGTGAATTATTTAAATAATTATTAAAAAATGTATATTTTACAAAATTATAAACATGACATTTTAGTTAGAACAACTAGAAAAATGTCATGAAGAAAGAACTAAAACTCCGAGACACAAAATAATAAAAATAACAAAAAAAAAAAGATAAATCAAGTTACGAAAATGGTAATCTGGCCATACTGGAGCTAAAATCACGTAACTAGTTGTCAAATTCGCTGAGCGCAAAGTAACAGGACCACGATAGGCGCCACCTCATTATTCTTTCCACCATGCATAGTAACGAAGTTCGTAAATCTAAGTACGTACATACATACACCAGTGTTCATAATAATAGCAGTGTGATATATTGAACAGTTTTTCTTTATTTTTATAAACATTTTTTTTAATATAGTTTATATTACAAAAACATATACCTTAAAAAATGTCAAACTTTGTACAAAATTATAAGAAATTCAACGAATTTTCATAAAAATTTCAAACTTTTGCAATCAGAATTTTTAGAAAAATTTCATGTATGCAGTTTTATAGTTGAATTTTGGTATAATAAAGTGCCAAAGTTCGCGTTGATTTTTTATTTCATTTTTGTTTTGCTGGCGGTCTTGGCATTTTCTGTATATAAAAAAATTCGAGTTTGACACCAAGATTTAGCGTATTAGTCTTCCGTTTTACTGAATATGGCTCAAACGGAGAACTAATAAGATAAATCGTGGTATCAAAACTCCATGAAAAAGCAGTTGAGTAGTCAAGTAGTCATTTTCATCTCATTATCTAGGCCATGTATCGCTTAGAAATTACAAATGACTCATATATAATACACATATACAGCGACGGGCAACTAATTAGCAACGGCGTACGTCGGCACTTCTGTTAGCCCGGCAAAGTTTTATAAATAATCAGTGCTCTATTTCAAAATTTTCGTTCATTATTATTATTTTCATAAAAATATTTAATTATTTAAATTTATCTCTAAAATCAGCAGATCAAATAATTGCCAAAATGTACTTTGGCTATTATTCAAAATGAAAGTTGTGTCATAACTGTCAACAAAAATAATGATAACTTTTCTAGATTGGCATACTTGAAAGTGAAAAACCATAAAACTATTTTTTATATAAAAATTGACTTTTGTTAATTATATGACCGTGATGTTGAGTTCGTTGGAAAAAATAATAAAATTTTTAAAATATTTTTATGGACTAAATTTCATTTAATTAACCAATGTCAATGCTTAGTTTATACATAGCAAACCAAACCGGTTAAATTTGTTGCGCTTTTTTCTTTTAGTTATTGTTAAAACAATTTCCTATACTACTGCGTTACTAATTAGTTGGCCGGAGTTGTATTTGCATACATAAATCCATACTTTTGTATTCTTTATTTACTAGTTTGTGTTGTATAACTGCATATGCGTTGAAGTCTCTATTCAATTACAACACCCGCTCAACTGTATATGTAGTCATTCATTCAATGATTCATAACTCATTTTGCCTAGGAAATTCAGTTGCAGACATATATGAAGATATTTGCTTTTGTGCTTAATAATATTTTGACGAAATGGCATATCAAATGAAAATAAAAAACTTAATGCGACAACTTATTTTATGCGCATTATTGTTCAGTGTGTGTGCATATGTGTGTAATTGAGATAGCACACGCACTACGCTGATTGGACAATGCAATGAATGACATGAAAGTAAGAGAAAAAGATCACCGAGTGTTGTCTCTTATGCAACCAACAGGAACTGATTAAAAACTACATGAAATATATTCAAAGAACAACAACAAATGTCGCAAATATAACTGTAGTAACATAATAAACTACAACATTGTAAATAAAAATAAACCAAAAGAAATACACAAGTGAAAATCAGTCACAGCCACATTTACACACACAAATAATAAATATTATATTGTATGTAAGTAGATGTATACGCGTGTATACTCGTAGAAAGGCAAACGGTAAATAAATTTGGAAATCAATTCGATTTCAACAAACAAAATGAATGGAGGCTAAAACGAAAGGTTATTCATTCCGAAGAGATTTACTACGAAAACAACAATAACTTACTTACGCAAAAATCGATTAGCATTTGAATGCTAAAAACAAAAACATTTAAACACGAGTGAGCGTGCAAGCGGCAATGCTAAATAAGGTAGAAAAGGCGATCCTCATAATAAATATTAACCATATAGCAAAATACAAAAACAACGTTATTGCAAAACAAACAACACAATATCAGATAGGCGAAAATAAAAAAGAAAATACAGTTTTATAATTTTTCTGAATGAATATGTGATTCACCACATGAGGGGAAACAAATATAGTATCGGGTAAGTAAATAGAGATTATTTAAGCAAAAACAAATAATTTTACTCGCACTACTACTCCGTATTGTTTCGTTGGTTGTGAATTTTGAGTGGCAAAAGGAGTAATCGAAAAACCATTTCTTAATTAACATGGAGATGTCTTATCTTTGCATTATTATTATCAGTTTGACAGCCTTTTGTCATTTGCTTTTGAGTAAGTTTGATAAATAAAGTTGAATAGTTACACAGATCAACAACGTTAACAACTTATTGTACACTTCAACAAATCAAACATCAGTTCGTCAAACTTATAGAACAACTTATGAATTTTGAGGAGGATGTGTCGTATTTGATTATGATACCGGCAAACCAAGAGAGCAGCCGAAAATTTATTTCTTCGAAATCATTGCTTTGTTGTTGAACTTAAGATTTTCTCTGAGGAAAAAAATGATACAAAATATAAATCCGGGTCGTTTCGGTAACGTAGAACCGACAGCCGTGGGAACGACTCGCTGGCGGTCGCTAGTGCTTGACATCTACAATCGTATGAGAGGCAAATCTCGTATTAAGGGTACAAAAAAATTGTTTTTGATTTTGAAAATTGATTTGTGCAGATCTTAAAAAATAACTACTTCTGCTTCTTCTTAGTTAGGGCGATAACCGTTTTAGCGAATTTGGCCGAGCTTAATTAAGGAGTTATATACAGTTAAAATTTTCAAAAAAATGTTTTTTTTTATTTTCTTAATGTAAATATATTTAAGAATGCACATTGAAAATTTAATATAGTTCCGGTGAATATTTTCGAAGTTACACGCAAATTTGAAAAAGCGCTTCAGAGTGTTTGAAAGTACAAGGCCGGAACGGCCGCGTGTTTGTCTCAAAATGGTGTTTTCAAAGTCGAAGAAAAACATTACTCGTGAACGGCTACACCGATTAGTCTCAATTTTGACACGAGCTTCTTAAATATATTTTTTAGTAATTTATGGAAGATTTTTTCTCACCCATAAATTTTTTTTTTTTTAAACAATTTGAGAAACAATTTTTGAGAAACTGTTATTTTGTCAAAAAAGTTTTGACACAAGCTTCTTAAATATATTTTTTAGTAGTTATTCGAAGATTTTTTCTCATCGATAAATATATATATACACTGAAGAGCAAAACTGTAACAAAATGTAATACTTTCTATTTCAACACATTTTTTTTAGACATGTTTTAACAAATCAAATATGTTTTTTGCATAACTTTATTGGCATGTATGTACTCTCTCTCTCAAACCGGTTTGGTGTCAATGCAACAACAACAACACTAGTAGCAAGCAATAATGCAAATAAAGACAAATGTTACAGTTTTGCACTCACTCTTAATTTTCAAATTTTCCGTTATTTTTCTCGTAATTATATATTTGGTGGATTTTTAATTATTATAAACGTGACCGTGAATAAGACAAAATGTTAAATCGGGAAGTACAACGCCAAATAATTGATTTGCTGAAGAAGGGCGAGTCTATAAGAAAAATAGCTAAAAAATTCGAAGTGAGCCACATGGCTGTGCAAAGGCTGCGGAAAAATGTACCAGACGCTGTTCCCAGTAACAAAGGAGGCCGGCCAAGGAAGATAAGCGACCGCGATGCCCGCCATCTGGCAAATTTGGTAACAAGCAGCAAGGCGGTCACTCCCAAAGAAGCACTAAAGATGCTGGATATTGATGCCAGTCAGTGGACAGCCAGGCGCAGCCTGTCAAAACTGGGGCTAAAGGCAGCGGAGAAGAAAACCAAGCCAATGCTGACAAAAAGACATGTGCGGTTGAGGCGGGATTTTGTTGCGGCTCACCAAAGCTGGACAGTTGAAGATTGGGATCAGGTACGTCTTTATAAATGGATTATAAAAGACCTTTTTTCATAAAATTTCAAAACGATTGCAGGTTATTTGGTCTGATGAAACCAAAATCAATCGATTTCAGTCAGATGGTCGGGCCTGGTATTGGGTTAAAGACCCAAATGCAGTCCAGCCACATCACATCAAGCAGACAGTAAAGCATGGTGGTGGCTCCATTATGGTGTGGGGCTGCATTTCCAAAAATGGTGTGGGTCCTTTAGTACGAATAGACGGTATAATGCGGAAAGAGGAATACCTGGCCATATTGCAACAAAATCTGCCGGGTGTAGTGGAAAGTATGGGTCTTGCTGCTGAAAAAGTAATTTTTCAGCAAGACAATGACCCTAAGCACTCCGCACATGTTGTACGAAATTGGATGCAACGCCAAAAATTTCGTAACTTGAAGTGGCCTCCACAATCACCGGACATGAACCCAATCGAAAATTTATGGAGTCATGTAAAATCGAAGCTTGCCGAATATTCAAGTCCGCCCAGTGGAGTTAATGAGCTGTGGGAGCGAACACGCGATGTATGGGATGCTATTCCGACTGACTTTGTCTTGAGGTATACACGAAGTATGCCCAATCGTATCCACGAGCTGAAAAAATCCAAAGGATATTGGACATCTTATTAATATTTATTTTATTTATTGTAAAAAATAAAAAATGGGTTGAGTGCAAAACTGTAACATTTGTCTTTATTTGCATTATTGCTTGCTACTAGTGTTGTTGTTGTTGCATTGACACCAAACCGGTTTGAGAGAGAGAGTACATACATGCCAATAAAGTTATGCAAAAAAAATATTTGATTTGTTAAAACATGTCTAAAAAAAAATGTGTTGAAATAGAAAGTATTACATTTTGTTACAGTTTTGCTCTTCAGTGTATATATTTTTATAAACAATTTAAGGCCGAAATTTTAGTCAAAAATCGATTACTTGTTTTTTTTTTGATAAACCGCCATTTTGTCAAAAAAATGTATTTTACTTATTCCTTCGATTAATTACTAGATTTAACATTACTTTAACGAAATCTGTTTGGTTTTTTAATTTCAGAGGATCCAGTTCAGAGATATAGAGGTCACCGCCAAACGTCTTTTTTGAGCTGTAGTTCCTTTCCAAATAAATATTTTTACTAATACTAAGTCTTAAAATACAGTTAAAATATAACATAATATGTATACAAATTTTTAGATCGATAAAATCCGCTTAAGATTGAAGGTTTGTAGAAAAACAAGAAAAGAAGAATTAGCTTTGGCTTTTAGTAAAACATTAATAATTTTGCACGCCAAATGGTTTCCAATTTTAAGAATCGGCTTGATAAAAGCCCTTTCAAGCAATGCACACAATATTGCACAATTGCACACTGAAGCAGCTTCAGCAGCTAAACACTTTAGAAATTTCCAAGGCAGACAGACGGGCGATCGATTGCAGCCATAAAGTGTGTCAGTAAAGACGTCAATGACATTTGAAAAACAGGTTCAAACGCATACAAGTGGCGAGCACTCGTATACAATTTAATTTTTATTTGCGTATGTGCGTGCAACTGTGTAACTGATTTGTATTATTTCGCACATTAACCATAATCATATTCAAGAATATAAAAAGAATATATACATACATACATACTATACGAGTATATATACATACATACATATATGTTAAAAAGGCGACCTAAGTTGCCAATAATTGAATTTGCATGCCCCAGTTCGCATGTTTGCCAGCGGAAGGGGAAAGTAGTCTTCGTCACATTGAAAGGTGTTAAATTTGACGATAGGAGCTTTACAAGCTCAACCTTTTTGCATGTTGACGCTAACTTATATATGGTGTACACCAATACAAATGCATGTATGCAGCAGTTAATGCATATGGATGTGTGTACCTGCACAAGTATTTATGATTGGCTTACAATAGCAAATACCACATCTTAATTGGCTCACTTAGAAAAAGCAAAAAGAAAAAAAATGTCCGGGTATTTTTTACCACACCAATACCAGGCGCTGTGGTAACTGTTTAGACATTTGTTATGCGGCTTACATACGCGTATTAGATTCACAATATTACTAACCAGTTGACAGGAAAACAAACGAACCTAACGTACATACATATCTCTCTCGTCAGATAGTCGCATAAAAAGTGTGCATGTATTTGTGTGCTTTTATGACAATGGTCACACAACAACTCCACTTTCTTTACTGTGTTTCTAAATGTTTTGTTATTGTGTTTTTGACATCTAAGTATTCGTCATAGTTACTTTATTAATCCATTTGTATGTATTTAAACTCACTATACGGCAATCTGGTTTATTGGTAATTTTATCACTGTAAACACAAAAGTAAATATTCTGTTTCTTTTTGTTTCCAGTATTTTTTGCTGACTATATCTGCTATTTATCTTTTAGTTGCTACTGCAAATGGAATATCAATACAAAGGCAAAAACAAAGTCAACACATTTCACAATAAACAACATAAACAAAAGACAATACCAAGAAGGAAATAATAAGTAACAATTACTACGTACATACATACATACAATTATATGTGCACAAGAGATGCGTATGTAGGTATGTGAATTTGCAATAAATAAAATATGAAAAGTGTTACATATATACTCGTATATAAGAGATCCAGCTCGAAATATGGGAAAAAATAATTCTCATACATACAGGGTCCAGCACTCGAAGTGTAGCCAATTAAAAAGGTCATAAATTTGGTTTGGAAAATAACTTTTTTTCCATTCAAAGTAAAAAATGTGTGAAAATAATACAAAATTAAGAATCAATTTACTTTTGCACGATATGACTACCTTTCGCCTTGACTATGGCCTTGAGACGGTCCAGAAACGAGTCGCAAGCTGCCAGAATGTGACTTGCAGGTATTTTGGCCCACTCGCGGACAATGTCTTTTTTTAGCGTCTCGAGACTGAATCTTTTAGTTCGGAGATCGGTCTCCAAAATGGACCAAAGAGAATAATTCATCGGGTTCGCGTCTGGTGAATTTGAGAGCCATTGTGTGGACGTTATGAAGTTCGGACCGTTTTTTAGCCATTTTTGGATGATGAAAACGATTGAAATCATTTTTTAGTATGCGGAGGATTGGCACTTCGTTAGGAATTCGCTCAAGTTGCTTCTTCGCTTTTCGAAGCATTTCACGTGACGTTGCAGTCTTTTGATGCCCACCCCCAAGACGTTTCGCGATGCTACCAGTATCATTGCAACGAATAACACTGTGGAACAAATTCAGGTTAGCAAAAATTAGGTCCATTCTGAGAGTGGCGGGTGAAAATAGAGGCGAAATTAGAAGACCCGTATCGCGCCGTTTTTTTATGTTAGTTCGAATTTTTTTTTAATCGGCCTTCGAAGTTTGCAGTCAAATGCCGATTTTCAGTATATTGTTTCCTAAGTACCACAAAAATTTTCGAAATCAATTTTTTCAAAAATTGTAATTGTTGCACAGGTCTCTAGCAATAATTTGGCTTTTACAAATTGAAAAAATATCAATTAGTCGACGAGTTATAGCCAAAAAACCATATAAACAATTTTGCTCCGATTTCGAATTTGTTCCACAGTGTAATGGTAGAGCATTGCAAGAGCATTTGACTATGAGAAAGCTCTGTTCAAAGTGGGTGCCGCGTTTAATGATTCTGAGCAATGGCAAAACTACATAAATTTAACTTCAAATTGCTCCGTTTTTCTTCACACATCCAGCGTATTCGCCACATTTAGCTCCCAGCGATTACTGGCCTAGCCTAAGACCTAAAAATATTGCTCACCAGTAAGAAATTTCGCTCGAATGAAGAGACTATCGCTGAAACTGAGGCCTATTTTGAGGCAAAAGATAAATCGTTCTATAAAAATTATATTAAAATGTTAGAGCGACGTTAGAATGATTGCGTAGTTCTTTATCGAAATTACGTTGATGAATAAAGCTTATTTTGAATACAAAAAAAACGTGTTTTCTTTGTTAAACCCAGGACTTTTCAGCCCATATGTTACTTAATATCCACAGAAATCATTAGCATCAAACGTTCATCTTAAGGTACTTGACCACCTTGGAAAGCTAAAAAGTACAACATATTCAATAATTTTTTTTTCATGTTCTGTATAATATATTAAAATACATTTTTTTTTTAATTTTTATTTAGAGCTTATATAATACAAAAAAAAATTGATTTATTAAAATTTCTTTTTTTAACATACAGTCACTCACATTCAAAGTCGGGCAGATGCATACGAAAACTTCTAGTCATAATATCTACGTTTTGATGAAAGAAAACACGTTCTACCTTTTTCTGTTTTTTCACAAAAAGTGTTTTATTTAAAAGCAACAAAAAAAATATATTCCAAAGTCTCTTATAAAATATACACGAAGGCTTAACTTAAATAAGGTCACTTTTCAGACTCACATTCAAAGTCGGGCACGACATAAAAAATCGAAAAAATTTGTACACAACGCAAAATTAATACTTCGTTGCTCCACCTTTTTGCTTTTCAACAGCTTGTAGCCGGCTTGGCATCGATTCCACTAACTTTTTGCAAACATCAGGGCTTATTTTATTCCATTCTTCCTGCAGAGCAATTTTCAAGAGTTGAATTGATGTACACTGCCTTTCCTGCATCCGGCGACCTAATTCGTCCCACAAATGCTCAATGGCATTGAGGTCGGGACTTTGTGCAGGGGTTTTTATTACCTTTGGACAGCTATATAACAACCAGCTCTTGACGTCATATGCGGAATGTTTGGGATCATTGTCCTGGTAGAATTGAAAATTACTTTCGATGCCTAGTTTTCTCACGCTTTCTTTCAAATTTTGTTTCAAAATTGTTAAATAAACGTGTTTATTCATTATTCCATCAATGAAATGCAATTTTCCAACTCCTGACGCCGCCATGCATCCCCAAACCATTACAGATCCACCACCGAGTTTAACCGTTTTTCTTAAATTCTTGCCTTCCAGCTCTTTGTTTGGTTTGCGCCACACTTTACCCCTTCCATCACATCCAAATAAATTAAATTTACTTTCGTCAGTAAATAATACCTAAAGAATGAAAATTAAAACCATGAAATTGTTATTTTTTCCCCCACTTCCAGTGCTCCAAAAATCGAAATCCTTAGCCATATATTGGCGAGCAAAAACAAGCCGGTCATTCTGGGTTTTCTTGCTTATTAGGGGCTTCTTCCGCGCAACTCGGCCGTGAAAATCATTTTTTCGAAGAAGTCTTCTTATTGTTTCGGGATTTACCTCTACCCCAGAAGCGTTTTTAACCATCGCAGTTTATTTTGGGGCAGAAATGAAGGAATTTTTCTTCACTTCCCTTAGCACCATGCTCTCATCTTTGGAGGAAAGCTTCTTTGGACGGGTTCCACGATGCTTATTTGCAATGAAACCATTTTCATTGTATCTAGCAATAATATCGTGCACTGTTGACTTACTTTTTTGTATCAATTTCGATATTTCTCGCTCAGATTTTCCGTCTAAGTGCAGTTGAATTGCTATTTTGCGTTCCTCCAATGTAGACTGTTTAACAATACGCGGCATTTTGCAAAATACTTTTATAAACTCACCCAATGATTGACAAGGCAATAATGAACAATAACTTTTAATACAAATATAGAAAATTTAGAAATAACGGTATGCATATTTGCAAAACATGGTTTGCCCGACTTTAAATGTGAGACAGAGAAGTGGCCTTTTTCAGTTTTTTATACATTAACATTTTATAAAGCAACTTGGAATATATTTTTTTTGTTGTTTTTAAATAAAACAATTTTTGTGAAAAAACAGAAAAAGGTAGAACGTGTTTTCTTTCATCAAAACATAGATATTATGACTAGAAGTTTTCGCATGCATCTGCCCGACTTTAAATGTGACTGACTGTATATCCAGGAGGCGCCAAAGTCGAGGCCTGAAGAAAATCATGTCTTGCGGCGGACAGTTAATCTTAGAATTGGTAATTCTAAAACAAAAGAGAGAAACAAAATTTTCAAAAGGAAGGTTCCTTGCGTGAGAATTTACCACAAACTGACAAAAAAAAAAAATAATAAAAAAATGGCGGATGTTTGAAAAAAAGTTAAGAAAACACCCCTGTTTTTCACAATGTTATGCTTAAAAAGCAATACTTTATTAACTTTTTTTTTGCAAAATGTGGTAAATTGGCATACAAAACATCTTAACAAATAAAACAAGACCAAAATCATTAAAATCGGCTAAGCAGTTTCGGAGATAAAGTGTCCGCCATTCGAAAAAAAGTAATTTCTGGAAAAACGCGTTTAAAGTTAAAACTTGCTATTTTCTTTCAGCTGAGTCAGCAAGTAATGAGTGCAGGATGCGCCTGCACATTTTCACTGATTTCACTTTGTTAATATAGAATTCGAATTTAAAAAAACAGTTTCAGGTGATGATTTTTAAAAGTATAAGGATTGAAAAAATGTAAAAAAAAAAATTTAATTTTTTGAAACTTATAAGGTGGTCAAGTACCTTAAGTAAAACTTTACCAGTGTCCAAAAATGCAATTCTTTAAATTTGCTATTCCTTGAGACTTATTCTGAGCAATACTATTTAAGGTCGCCCATGTGTTCGGGAGTCTACGGCGGTCATTTCGAAACGTTAATATTGTTCTTTTCCAAATTTTATCCTCTTGCTGTAGAACAGAATTTAGTCCTATTAACCGTCTTCCTTCCGGAATGGCGTTTTCTTAAAGTATTTTTAAGTGCACAGCGGCGTCTATTTTGCCCTCCAAAATTGCAATATTTACGATTTCCTGAGCGTCAAACATCCCCATACATCTATACCCCTATACCCCGATTTAACAGTGGTTAGAGTACACTTTTACGAGATTATTTTTTTTGTTTGTATGTTGTTGTTGATGTTATTGCAGCAGCTTACTAAACTCTGTCTGAGCTGTGTGGCCACCGGTCGTCTTCGTCTAACTCATTTAACGGTAGACCCAGAAGAAGAATAGAGGGGTGTTAAGTGATTAAATTTAATAGGTCGACGCCATACATACACCATATCATGCGATTATTTTAATCTGATTATGGATTGATCAGTTTACGGTATAGTATGCCATCAACTTTGAGATTTCATTATGTGCTCTTCATAAAATTCACTTTTTTTCTACATTTTTCTCACTCATCTAAGGAATTTTGCTAGCGTTGAGTGGCTCAACGGTGCTTTTGGCTCTCATGCAATCAGAGTCGTACTGTAGAGGTTGAACTTAAATGAATCAACGTCGGAAAATTCTAATATCCGTTTGCCATCACTTGCCACACTACTCTTAGGACCGCCCCAACTGGTTTTTCGAAATACCCTTTTGCTTTTTATGTAAAATAATATTATTTTCCAGATCGCTTCTGGAATGTGAGTAACAATGCTTTTTTTTTACTCAAAAACTTACCAAAATAACGAAAAACAGCTCCTTTAAATTCAAAATTGCCTATTTAAATCTCAGCCAAGCCGCACGAAATTTTTTTAAGAAAACCGGGTATGTACTATCACAACAACTTATTTCTGCACTTTCAGGCTCTTGTAAGCGGTTCGCGCTTTAAAAAGTCAATATTTTATACTTTCTTTATCCGATTCACCTACTCACTTTCCCGCTTTTGCTAACTTCCGCATTTAGTTTAAATTGAATAAAGAGCGGTTTTTTTATAATCCACTAAGGGCAATACTCCCTCTGCTTGATAAACAAAAAATTACAATGCATTGATTAACCTGCTCTCAGCAATGGTGGCTACGTTTTTATGTTACAGACTGTATTCCTGCTGTCAACTGCTTGCAATTAATAACTGCATTAACATCTCAAATGCAACATAAAAATGTGTCATCTGTCAATGAGACAGAGCTTTTAAATGAAGCTTGATTATCTTTGGCATTGTGTTTGATGAGTTAATTAACATTTTGCGGGACATAAATATACTACTATATTTTAAGACTCACAATAAATGTGTGAATTTTGTCGTAACGTATTTTGAATGATTTTCAGCCACTTCAGTGGAGTTTATGCAGACATTAATATTAAAACCACTTTTGCTTTAATTCAAAATTAACGTTCATATAAATTCTTAGCTTCTGCTTTTATAGATTTGGAGAAATTTAATAACGGTATGCAGATATGGATATACATACAGTTATGCAGAAATGTTATATGCTTGATATTAAAAACGCATAATTCGAATGAATTATAGTAATGTTAATTCTAGTACTCAAAGTAAAATTCACAGATATATCGGAGGAGAAATTTTAAGTAGAGAAACAGTGGACATTTTAAGTAGCGAGTAGGTGGAATAATGAAGTTCCGTAGTAATAGTTCAAAATGGGAAAATAATAAATATTGGCATGCAAACGCTGTCGTCTCATTAAATAAACCTCAATCTAGGAAAATTTGCAAATCATTGGTTTGGTAAATTTTCCGCAAAATGCATTCGCAAACATGCATGTGAATTGGAGGCTATGTAAGTGTTTAAGGAGACATGCCTACGAGTACATACACAGATACTTAAACAACTTTTCACAGTAACTTTACACTAAAATAACAACATACCATAGCCACAGGCAAGCACTCGTTGTTGAAAGCCAAACAAACTATTTTTTTTTATGCAAGTCGAATGTAATAAAGATGGCAGCGGGGGTTAGGGGTAGTCAGAATTTTCAATAAATTGGATTTTTTTTTGCATTTTCTTAAAGTATAAAAAATATTGTGTGAAAATTTGAAGTGAATCCGACAAATACTTTTCGAGTTATTCAACAATTATCGATAGCAAAACTTTAAATGCGTTTTTCTCAAAACTATTTTTTTTTGAACTGGTGTTCACTGTCACTTAATAACCGCTTCCTAGAATTCAATAAAATTTATACTGCTTTTGAAAGACATAAAAAACTCGTGCCTGATCGAAGGATTTTTTACAAAAATTTAAATTTTTTTTTTTTATATTAATTGTTGGTTTTCTCGAAAACCTGAAAAACATTTCCTGAGGCCGCCATATTGTTAATTTTGAAAAAAAGCTTCGATCAGGCACAAGTTTATTTATTAATAAAACTAATTTCTCTTGTCTGATGATTTTAGATGAATCTCCAAGGACTTGTGATGATCACCGCAAGTGACTTCTGAAGAAATGGGCTAAACACAAACAGTGATAACTTTTACTATTAATTTTTTTTTTTTAACTTTTGCTAAAGTCAAGTCGAAACTACGTGTATTAATGCTATGTTTTTATTTTTGTAAAAGAAAGAAAGCAATGCACGAGCAAAAAAAATTATTAAAAATCATCATTTTTTCGGACATCTGACTACCCCTAACCCTTTAACGCCAAAATACAGTTTGATCTCACAGACAGTGGAATACTCTGGCGGTTTGTGGACTTTCATCCCGCCATTTTAATTAAAGTTAAAAAAAGAGTTTAAATTCAAAAGGCTTTTCATAAATAAAGAAATGAGCCATTTTAATTAAGCTAAAAAAAAAAGAATTTTAATTGAAAAGGCTTCTCATAAATAAAAGAAATAATGAAAAAGTGCACAATTTGTTTTAAATAAATAAATCACTTCTTTGTTCTCTACTCTTGCGTGACATTCTAATGTACAAAAGTTTGTTGTTGACCACCACCTTTAACATCCGTTGGGCACAGGCTTTTTCGACTTTGCAATAAAAATAATTAAATTTAAGGGGTTATATCCTTGTGAGCCCGAAAAAATGGACGATTGTCTTAATTTTTTTAAATATGTTTTAGAACTTTTATTCAAATGAGGCATATATCATACTGAAAGTAACTCTCGAGGAATATATTTTGGTGTTTTTATTTAAAAAAATGTTATTATTTATTGTTGATATCGCCGCTCCCCCAAAACGACGTTTTTTAGAAGAGGCTTGCGGTCAGCACGGTAGCGCATGAGCAGCTCAACTGAAATCCAAAAAATTAAATGATTATTGTAGAAAATGTTTTTTAGTGAATCTAAACGGTTTATTTACCCAAAAAAACGGTTGAAAAATTAAGAAAAAAATTAATTCCAGCGAACTTTGCAAATATTTATAAAAAGTGAACCGTTCAGATTCAGGAGGTTGTAACTTCGAATAATTAAAAAAAAAGTTTATGCAAATCGATCAAATAGTTTTTGATAAATAATGATCACCACAATTTTCAAAAAACACGACTTCGAATAATCGCGTATAAAGTTTTGCGTGCACTTCATTTATGGATCATTTTTCCGCTTCCACGGTCTGTAACTTTCGTTCTAGTGCTCCGATCTTTACGATTTTTATAGCTAACGACTTGAGCTTCCAGATAGCTTCCTCAAGTTTGATTTTCTAACGATTTATGGATACATATATAATTGGCGCGTACACCCTTTTTGGGTGTTTAGCCGAGCTCCTGCTCCTATTTGTGGCATGCTTGTTGTTGGCAGTCTTGATGTTGTTCCACAAATGGAGGGACCTACAGTTTCAAGCCGCCGACTCCGAACAGCAGATATTTTTATGAGGAGCTTTTTCATGGCAGAAATACACTCGGAGGTTTGCCATTGTCTGCCGAGGAGCGACCGCTATTAGAAAAATGTTTTTCTTAATTTTGGTGTTTCACCAAGATTCGAACCTACGTTCTCTCTGTGAATTCCGAATGGTAGTCACGCACCAACCTATTCGGCTACGGCGGCCGCCGCGATTTATGGATATAACCTTTTAAAAAGGATTCTCGAATAGGACGAAAAAAGATCAGACTCAGGTGCCCAACCGAAGGTTTTAAAAAATTAGTCCAACGGAGGGTTAAACTGAATTCAGGAACAACAGCAAATCAAGTTTCAGTTTTAATTTTATATTTCTAATCTAATATATTATAATAATATTCCTAATAATTTAATCCGGGCTTTTCGGAAAGTAATTTCTTTTTTTCCCCGACAGAGGATTTAATTGTATTTTTTCACAGCTAACTCCACACTTAAGTCGCGAATAACAACACGTGAGATCGGTGAGAGGTTAAATTTATCGAATTCAACTGTTTATGACCACCTGAAAGGCCAGGGTTTAAGATCGTCTTTCATTTTCACCACAAAAATACGAAATTACTTTCCGAACAACCCAATATATTTTTTTTTGATTTCCCCCTCAGCCGGTTTATCTTTAAAAATGTATTATTTTCTTACTTATTTACAAAAATATACGAAAGTGCCATTTCCTAGTGTGCATTCGCAGTTAAGAATTATAAAATGACATCCAGAAAACTACTTGCGGACTGCTTAAGGTTTAGACACTAGCATAGTTGTTCGCAATTTTTTCCATTAGCTCAGGTATTCCTACAGGGTATGTTGTTACTGACGTCTTAAGTGGCACTGGCCACTACTTACAAATATAAATAGTCTATATTACGTTTATATCGTCATTTCCACAAGTAAAATACGTCATTTAGGGACTGCCCTTTATATCTACCAGCCAGTAGCATTTGTTTACTGTGTGG
Source organism: Anastrepha ludens (assembly GCF_028408465.1). Taxonomy (NCBI): domain Eukaryota; kingdom Metazoa; phylum Arthropoda; class Insecta; order Diptera; family Tephritidae; genus Anastrepha; species Anastrepha ludens. The sequence continues at coordinate 127,211,645 of NC_071500.1, read as the reverse complement.
GTGTAACCGCAAAATTAGGAAAAACATATAAATACGTCACGTACTTGCGATTAAACCTCCAAATACAGCAAAAATAAAATATATACAGCGCGTCAGCCATTTACAAGGAAATTATAATTTTACTCCATAAAAAAGTTGTTTGCAGCTGAGTATTCAGCTTATTTATAAAGGCGTATAAAACAATGTATCAGTTACTATTACAATAAATTACATTAATATTTATGTTTTTTTTTTACTTTTGGCGAAATATTACGCGGCGCGCTTTTAGAAAACAGAAATAGGTCAGCGCCGCCCCTTTGAAGCCCATATAGCAGAAGCTTTGATAAATGTGAAAATCGTTACTCGGTTACACATAAACATAATATTATATGCTTGTTAATCAATTGTATCCATATATAAATACAAATAGATTTGGCTATACCAATATAAAGGGTGATTCAAGAGTAATGCAAATCTTTGACGGCAATTATTTGTGATATGGAATTTTTTTTTTTTTAATTTTTTTCACCTACATATGTAAACGTATAGGTTGAGAAGTCAAAATGCCGCATTTGAGGTACTGAAAATCCACATGTCATTCAAAAACCAAAAGAAAAAAATTTGCATCCCCAATGAGTACTTTTTCGAAAATGATGCCGGTAATGCCTGAATTAGATAAGATGGACTTAGACAATATGTGGTTTCAACAAGACGGTTCCACTTGCCACATAGCGCATGAAAAAATTTAACTATTGCGAACGAAGTTCCCACTATGCAATATTTGACGAAGCAACGAGATCAAATAACTCTCAAGATCTTGCGAATTAACACCACTGGGCTCCTTTCTCTAGGAAAAGTATGTCCTATGCCAATGAGCCCGAGACGATTTCAGAGCTGAAGAACGACTTCACAAGCGTTTTAAATGATATACAAAAAGTTATGTAAAATTTTTATTTGCGAATCCAGTCTTGCCAGAGGAGTTGTGGTGGATATTTAGTGGTTGATGTGTTTCATACAAAAATACCATAGGCTAAAACAACAATGCATTAAAAAAAAATATATCAAGAAATGTTGTTGTGTTTTATTTATAACAGAAGCGCTGTGGTCTTATTGGATCACCTTTTATATTAACTGAAAAAAAATATGTTAACATGTAATGAAAAGTCCAGATAATCTTCGTAAGGAGTCGTTAAAATGAAATATTTTTAATATTCAAAAGTATAAATAAAAATATAAGGGTTAAAAAACGTTCAACTCGGATTATGGGAAGGTGTACAGTTGTGTTCATATTATTAGCAACTAAAAGCTTTATAAGTATTATGATTACGCATTTTTACGGTTTTTGACTCTAAGAAAATTATTTTGCGGTAACACGCTCAAAGGGTTAGGGGTAGTCAGAGGCCCCAAAAATTTTGATTTTCAAAGAAAGTGCTCAACAGTCTCCATAGCTTTTCCGCGAGTGTGACCGGTAAACACAGCTACGAGTTTGACAATTGAATAGCGAGGAGTCGACATGTTTCGACTTAACTTTAGCAAAATTTAAAAAAACCAAAAAATTAATAACTGTAAAAGTTAGAGCTGTTTCTCCAGAAGTCCTTTGCGGTGATCATCACAAGTCCTTGGATATTTTTCTAAAATCAATCGGACAAGAGAAATTTGTTTTATTAATAGATAACCTTGTGCCTGATTGAAGTTTTTTCTCGTTTTTCAAAATTAACAACAATCCGTTTTTAAGTTACAGTGATCACCAGTTCAAAAAACATTGTTTTGAGAAAAACGCATTTTAAGTTTTGCGAAAAGTATTTGTCGGATTCACTTCAAATTTTCACACAATATTTTTACGATATTATACTTTAAGAAAATGCAAAAAAAAATCCAATTTTTTTTTAATTCTGACTACCCCTAACCACTTAACCCTCTTGCATCACCGTTCGAAACGCGCAATGCACTCAAAATACCTTGCGTCCATAATACCTTGCATCGGAAAGACTTTTACTGAAAAAAATATTACAGGATTACTACAATTATTTGTTTTACTCAAATTAAAAAAAAAAATATTGTGGATTATTCCGTTCTTGGTGATAAAAGAGAATTTTTGTTCCGTCAAATGCAAATTCAAAATGGTTAAACATTGGCAGTTTATAATTTTTTTTGTTCCTAAAAATATATCAGTTAAAACCGAATTAAGATAGTTCATAAAGGCAGCAATGTTATTAATTTAAAAAGTTCAACTTGAAATGGCCAATTGGAAAATAATTTTGATACGAATATTTACGAAAATAATAATAAGTAATATTGATTTAAAGTTTTGTGTAGAAGAGTTTTTCTGAATGTTCTTCGACAGTTAATGCTTAAAATCGCATGCAATTACAGAAAAAGTCATCAAAAGGTTATTAGAAAGATGTAAACTCAAATCGTCATTTGGTGCGAAAACGCAACAAATCCTTGAAAACCTGCGTAAATAAGTTTTAAAGATAGTAAGTGGTCAACTTCTACTAACAGGCGCATCCTTAAGTCTAAGCTTCTCCTGTAATTTGTGTCAAACAAGTATCGGCTTACTTTTCCACAGAAGTGCACAACAATTATTTCTAAGCAAAGCAAAAACATTGTAGAGCACTGTTATTAATATGAAACCAACTGTAAGTGTGTGTGTGGTCGTTTGTATATGCAAATGTTAACCAAAAGAGATAAATGATTTTCTATGAGAGCGGCATCAGGCACATTGCGAAGCTTTTCTAAGTGACCCAATGTATACTTGTGTATGTGATAAACAAAAACGTGGCACATTTCGCACTCGCTTCTGCCTCATGTGCTGAGCAACAGGCAGTTGGAAAGTGACAACACCTCCACACAACACAATCTCATCACCCGCGCTTTTCCGAATATAGCACAAAGAGCACCACTCCGATGCTTCGTAAACGAGAGAGAGAGCTCAATCCACTTGAGTTTCGCGATTCGTAGACTTCTGCCACTCAAAATAGGGTTGCATGCAACAAGTAGCTGTGCCATGAAAGTTTGTACATACATATTTATACATACATTTGTGATAAGTATTTAATTTTTAGCAGTTTTTATTTGATATTTCACTGCTAGCTGAAAGATCACACCCAAAGTTTGCATTGGGTACATTCAATTTTGAATATCTATTAATTAAATAATTTTTATATAGAGCTTAACATTTATTTCAGTTAACTTGATCTGGTAAAGGAGTAAGCCAAGTTGTTTAAGCAAAATTTCGACACAATTTGGATTAAGTGATTCGGAATTTATTTTCACAAAGTTGCGAAAGTGAATCAGAATTTCGGTAATAATTTTTAATAAAATCCAAAAGTTATTCAAACGTAAATCCTACTAAATGAACACCAAAAGTTTCTAACTTTTTAATCGGAATTTTTGGAAAATGCTCGTGTATGCTGGAAGTCTTGTGAACTTTCTCCATTTATTTATTTATTTGTTTATTTATTTACAGTTCTTTTATATTTTTTAAATAAATTATAGTTATTTTTTATATTTTATAAATGAATTATAGTTATTTTTTATATTTTATAAGTGAATTTGTAAAATATATGGCTTTTTCTCCATATTAAAAAAATTTCGAGTATTCGTGATATGAAAATGTATACCAACGTCAACATCAACAAATTGTCAATAATCAGAGCGATTTTTGAGCCACTTCAAACTTGCACTTTACTACATTATATTAAATTTAATGGGCTACAAAAGTGCCTACCCCGAAAAATTCTTGAAAATACTGACTAAAAAGTTAGAAAAGTGGATTGGTTGACCTTTTTTATATTTTGTACAAAGTTTGAAACTTTGCGTTATATGGTTTTTGGTGAAGGACGAACTAAATTTTAAATAAATAATTAAACCAAAAAATAAATAAAAAATTAAAAAAAAAAAAAATTAAATAAAAAATCAAATAAAAAATAAAAAAAATTAAATAAAACAAAAAAGTACAAAAGTTAAATAAAAAATCAAATAAAAAATAAATAAATAAAGCATTAAAAAGTACATAAATTAAATTAAAAATTAAAATAAAATAAAAAATTAAAAATAAATAAAACATTAAATAAAACATTAAAAAAGTAAAACAAATTAAATAATTAATAAAAATTAAATAAAAAAAACAAATAAAAAATTAAATAAAAACCAAACAAAAAATAAATACAACATAAAAAAATATAAAAATTAAATAGAAAAAAAATAAATAAAAAATTAAATAAAAAATCAATAAAATATTTAAAAATTAATTAAATTAAAAAAGTACAAAAATTAAATGAAAAATAAATACAAAATTAAAAAAAAAATTAAATGAAAATAAATAAAAAATCAAATAAAAAATTAAAAAAAAATTAAATAAAAAACAAAAATAAATAAATACATAAAAAAGTATAAAAATTAAATAAAAAATAAAAAATTAAATAAAAAATAAATAAATAAATAAAAATTAATTAATTAAAAAAGTACAAAAATTAAATAAAAAATTAAAAAAAAATTTTTTTTTTAAATTGAATAAAAATTAAATAAAAAATTTAAAAAAAATTCGAATAATAAATAAAAAAATTAAATAAAACGTAAGAAAGTATAAAAATTAAATTAAAAATAAATAAAACATCAAAATAAAAAAAAATTAAATAAAAAATAAAAACTAAATAAAAAATTAAACCAAAATTAAATAAAAAATATATACATATGTATAAAAAACGAGTATAAAAAAATTACAAAAAACAAATATTGTACATAGTCAAATCTTTGCAAAATGTCGATTTACTGCTTTGCGAAAACAGTTGTATTTATTTACAAAACGAAAAATATATAAAAATTGTGTACAAAAGGTTGGTTTTTTTTATAAAATAAAAATTGCTTACGCTCGGGCGAAGCACTTACTATTATTCACATTAAATGTATGCTAACGAACTTTCTCTCTTGCTGTATAATCTCGAAACGAGGGGCACATGATGAACAACAACACCAATTTTGTTTTCGATTATATACATACATATGTATGTATGTATGATCATTTAAAAGTTATCGCAGTTTTTCTCCATTTATCTACATTCATAAATCCATACATACATTCACATGCACTTTATAATTAGTGTTTGCACCAGTTAAAAAATAAAATGCTTCGTTGTGCGTAACGTCCTCTTTTGTTAAAAAATCTTATGTACATTCGTACTTATGTATAATACGTATGTATGTTTGTATCTATGTTTGCCTATGCTACGCTCAGAACCCTGTGTAATCGATGGTGAAGCGCTTTTAGCAGCTGCAAGCATGTTTTTGTTCCATTAAGTAATGTTGCTGTTAATGTCAGTTGTTTGTTGCATTACGCCATTACGGATTTCAATAAAAAATTCATTTTTTGTTACAGTACCTCGACCACTGTAACCTCAAAATAATGAAACATAGCGATAATGCATGTGCATGTTCCCTTATATATCCATTACACGAACACATTATGTAAAGGGTACATTAAGAACACGCCGTTTTTTTATAGAATTTCTACTGAAATCAATACTCAATAAAACAGATCGTTAAACAAAACTACAAATTCTTTTTGATGATGTAAATGGCTATATGACTTTTTTCAGAGGTCAAAATTATCAAAATCGTTTAATAAATTTCATGCACCGTAACCTATAACTCCTGTTAACGACTCGAAATGAAACGTATTATTATATAATAATAAACAGTTATCTTAAAAATCCTTTCCCTATGAATTGATTAAATCTCATTTAGAATTTTCGACAATTGTAATCGTTATACAAAATTACAAGTAAAAACACTCTTATTCTTCCTATATTTTGACAGCGACTAAGATGTGAGTTTGACAAGCACTTAGGTGTGTGATGGTGCAAGTGCTTGTTTTTTTCATATTGACGATGTTACATGCCAAATTAGAATTTTTATGGTAACATTTAAAATAAATAGAATATCGACAAAAAAATTCAAAATAATATCTTTGACCTGGAAAATTTCCTACAACAAATATTTTTAATATATTGCTTGCTGAAATTTAATCGATTTTCTATGAAATTGAATCATTTTTTATGCAACAATACTTCATAAAAGAGCGGTTTGGGGTCAGTTGATCTCAGTTCTAGGCATTTTTTGACGACCAGCTGAGATCGTTTTTACTTATGGATCTGTGCAATGATCGTAAATGTATTTCTAAATTTTTTTTACATATATCGTTTTATGATGATGTCTCCCAAGTTGGAACGTCACTACTATAAAAATAACAATTAATAGATATCCGTAAAGAAAAATTTACCGCACCTATTTAAAGACCCTTAACTCATAAAAATGCAACACTCGCGCATTCTCTCATTTTGGTTACACTGCCGAGAGCTTGCGACACATTTCTACTTTTTGTTATTATTTCCGGTTGTAAAAAGTGAATTTACTAGAAAACCTAACTGATTATGAGCAGAGAATCAAACATTTCAAAAGATAATTTTGTATGCACTACTTCCTAATTTTCCAATGTAGAAAAATATTCCATTTGAATGGCAAATGAATTTTTTTCAAGGGGAGTTTAATTTTTTTGTAAGCAATAAATGTTACAATATTAAACGATGCTCTTTGAAATATTATAATATAAAACATTCTAAATATTATATAATATTAATCTATACGCGTTAACAAAATAAGTACAAAATGACTTAAATACGCAGTTTAAAATCGAAATCTGCTGGAGGGGAAATATTTCTCTGAAGTAACACAGCTTACTTCTCTTGTTGTTGTTGTTGTAGCAGCAAAATCATTCCCCATACATATACGGGCAATGCTGCTGAAGTTACAGTCCTTGACCGGATATAAATCCGGGTCGTTCCGGTTACGAGAACCGACTGTCGGACAGTTAGCTTTGTACATCAAACTGACGTGCAGAGCATATCGACATATTAAGATCTTCATTGAAATTTATGAAATAGGAATTGAATCATAAATTTAATTTTATAAATTTAACTATAATTGTACTATATTTTGAGCTGGTGATAAGTGTGTGCACGATTTGACAGCAAGCGTTGACAACGAAAAATGATGCTAAAACCAATACTCAAAGACATCAGCAAAAAGACTAAAAGGGGCAGAAAAGAACTTTTTATCAAACACTACGACTAACAAAAGCATAAGTACTCAATGTGTTCCAAAATAACAAATTGCACTACATTGAGTGGAAGGTATCAGACGACTAAAACCCCAAACGAATCTTGGTTGGAGAAGGCAAAATTGAAAGACAATTTGTACAATTGAATGTATGCAGTGTTGCATAATTAATAATAAATTAAGTAGTTGCCACAAAATCGTACGTCGCATTTAAAATTTGTTGTTTTCTTCTTTTTTCCACAACACGTTTTTGCTATTACAAACAGTAGGATTGTACTGCGGTGTTGTTGGTTTATTATTTCTAAAAATATATATATGTACATACTTATGCACCTACATATGTACGTATGTACATTTTTATACTCCAAAACGTGTTTTTCTCTTCAACTGGTTACCGTTTGGCGATTGCTGCAACTTTTCTGCTCTAACGGGCTAAATAAAAATAAACTAATAACTTTTACTAACAACTGCAGCACAAAAATTGTGAAAATAGAATTATTATTAATACTACTATAGAAGCAATCATAATTTCGTGCTGCTCCAATTATCATGTTGAATTTGTTAATGAAACTGCAGTATACCTGCAATCATTGATAAACTCATAAAAAGGATATGTGAATTCAGTGTCTATGAGATTTATTTATTTTTCGGCATATATATTTTTCAAATTTTTTAATGTAATGTTAAATTGTATTAATGAATGTAACGCTATAATCGCATTGCGCTGTTGGCAACTCATTTGTAATTCAATGTTTTTACTACGCTTTGAAGTGGTTTCACTTCAACTTCAATTCAAGACTTCTCGAAAGAAAACTGCAAACTGTAAGCGTACGTGAAATAAAATAAAAGTAAAAGCAGTTTTTCTCATGCAATTATTTCTCACCAATTATGATTGAATACGTTTTTGTATATAGTACATATGTATGTACATAAATACCCATTGGGAAGAAAAGGCATAGAGCACGAAAGAAGTCATAAAACTGACTCCAAGCTGGTTTAATCAGTAGTATAAATTTATTTACAAACACACTTACAAACATATGAGGGCATTATTTTTAATTAAATAAAACTTAAGCGGTTTAACGTATTTTAAAAATTTATACGATTATTTAGCAGCAAAAACGCTGCACTTCCAATGGGCATATCCATATTTTCAGACTCGGTGAGAGTTAATAGATAAAGCCACAGTTTTTGACCAGCCTAGATCGGAAAAATAATCAAGTACCGTCAGTGAGGTTATCTGACAAAGAAAGTAATAGGAGAAACCGAGAATTCCCTTATGTCAAACTAAGTCTCTATAAGTTTTAATTCATCCCAAATTTATGCAGACGCAGCCGATTTATTTTTACTAACAAAAAAAAAATTCTGATGAATGCAAGGAGGTGATAATGCGGTCTGGAATCAATTTATATATCCGCACACATTTTGGTAAAATGTAATTTTTGCTGGCTGATAACATTTCGAAGCAAACTCATTGACAAAGAGACAGTCGGTTCTACGTAACCGGAACGATCCATGATGAAAAGATTTTTAGAGATGTACTACCTACCAGACTGTTATTCGGCTCAGAGTGAATTTGACAGATATACCGACATCATGCGTTTTGTATTTCACAAAATTAAGCTTTAGATTAGTGAAACACAAAATGAATGACGTAGAATCCAAAGTTCCCCTCCAATTTTTTTTTCCACCATACCTAATGAGCAAACGCGGTATAACCCCGCAAGACACTAACCACCTTTTCACATGCCCCTTAAAACCCACACATCTAACACTCCTCTCCCTCTGGACCCAACCTATCGAAACAGCAAGTTCCCTGGGCCTACCGTTAGATGAGCTAGACGAAGACGACCGGTGATATACAGTATAGTCCAAAACTAAAGCACCCCCCTAATGGCATTTCAAATAATGCTAAATCTCTCAATCAAACATCTTGAAATATGGCATATACATATGTCATGTGTTTCCCTTGTTACTTAAGTATCTATAAAATATAATACCAAATATACAGCGTTTTGGTTATACTGAAAAAAAAAATTAAATGTTCATATTATTTAAAAACTGAATGGTCAAAACTAAAGCACCCCACTTTTTTTTTTAGCTACGGCTTTGTTTTGTAGTTTTTAAGGGGAAACACCACTCTACACGCGTAAAATAAACACGATTTTTAAAGAATTTTTTTGTATAGAAAGAAAGCGAAAACAATCACTCTGATTTGGGAAGTTATTACTTATATACTAAAATACAAAACTACAAAGTTTGATCGAAAAATTTTACAAAATGGCGGCATTGGAGACATTTTTGTAATGTGGTTTCTCTTGAAGGAGCTCCGCGGCACGCAGCACAGAGGGTGCAAATTTTAATCTGGAACAAGGACATTTTTTTTTTCTTAATCTAGATAAGAATAGCTAGAGAAACACGTAGGGGATTTAAAAAATATTTATTTTTGTGGAGTTAGCAAGCATTTGAAGGAAAAAACTCTCTTTTGGACTAAAAAAACGGTACTTAAATAATTATAACAATCGTTTAAATTAATCTATCGAAAATCCCCTACGCTCTTCTCTTAAGAAGGTTATTATACAGACGTAGTGAAAAACCTAATTAAAAATATTTAAAATTGTTTGAGTTATGCTGCGTGCCAATTTCAGAAAACGTGTTTTGAGAAAAACGCGTTTAAAGTTTGGAAATTTGGAGAAATCGTTAGGTAGCAGTCACTAACGCTTGGTTAAAAGCTTAAAATATTTATGAAATAAACTTCGGTAACGTATAAAACTTTTTGTTCTGTATTTTAAAAGGTTCAAAGAATTTTTTAAGCTTATAAAAAAAAAATCAATTTTTTGAAATTTGTACAGTGGTGTTACCCCTTAAGTTAAATTCTCTTCCTAGCGGTATTTAAAGCTGAGTCAAAGTTCGTTAGAATAATTTGTGCAAAACACGTGTGGATTTAGTAGGACAAAACATTTCATACGGGAAATCAGCAAATATGGCCAGAAATGCGTATTCAAATGAATTTAAAAATAAAATAATAAGTGATTGGCAAAGTGGTTTATCGCGACACAAAATTAGTGAGAAATATTCAATAATAGAAGTGTAATATCGCGACTTATAAAAAAATTTGAACAAACGGGTTCTGTTTCTGCAATCCATAGTGGAGGAAGGCCACGAAAGACTACACGACAAGACGACTCCACGATTAAAAGAAAAAATTCACAGTGATCCCACAGTCTCTTCTGAACAAATAAAAATTGATTTAAGTTTGCCGGTACGTTCTAGAACGATCAGAAGACGAGCAGTGGAGGCCGGACTTTTCAGTCGACGACCTGCTAGAAAGCCATTTATTTCCGCCAAAAACAAAAAAGCGAGACTCGAGTTTGCGAAATTGCGTATTAATTGGACAGTTCAAAACTGGAAAACTGTATTATTCTCTGATGAATCCAAATATAATTTGAAACATTCAGATGGAATAAGGCGAGTAAGAAGGCCAAAGCAACAGCGACTAAATCCGAAGTATTGTATCGGAACTACCAAGTATGGTGGGGGGAACATTTTGGTCTGGGGTTGTTTCTCTGGCTAGGGTATGGGGCCTATTCATCGAATAGAGGGAATTATGGGCCGTTACACAAAACATCCTTAACGATGTAATGTTACCACACGCTGAGGAGGAAATGCCACTGAGATGGAGGTTCCAGCAGGATAATGTTCCGAAGCATACTCTAGGCACTGTAAAACGTGGTTACAGCAAAATGATATAGAGGTCTTAGACTGGCCAGCTCTATCTCCAGATCTCAATCCCATTGAGAATTTGTGGGAGATTGTAAATTCGAAAATTAATAGGGAAAATTGCAGCACAAAGAAGCCCTGTTTTAAGCGGTTAAAGAAGCCTGGTACAACATTTCTCCGGAAATTATTAGTAACCTAATATCTTCTATGCCAAAAAGATGTTCTGAAGTTATCAAAAATAATGGGTTTAGTACAAACTGAAGAATAAAAACAATTATTTTCTCTTTTAATGGGGGGTGCTTTAGTTTTGTCCAGACAAGTTTTGAATAATATTAATATTTTTTAATTTAATTTTTAATATAAGAAATGTTGAAAATTTTTTGTTATGTTTATTAATCACCAAGATAATAAGAAGAAACAAGGTGTAAAAGTAAGTAATATTCGATGTTGTTTAATTGAGTTATTTGACATTATTTGAAATGCCATTAGGGGTGTGCTTTAGTTTTGGCGAATACTGTACACTACACTGACAGGGCTTCTATTACTACTACAACAACAACAACAGCAAACCTGGTATCTATCATCCACGACCCGAATTTATATCCGACCATGGACTGTCACTACAGCAGCATTCCCCGTATATGTATGGCGATTGTTTATACATACTGCTACGACAAGAACAACAAAGAGAATTACAACATGCAACTTGGGCGTGGTTTTTATGCGATCTCAGTAATATTCAAGTCAAAAATCTTAATGCGGTGGAGAGCAGCAAGTATACCAAGTGGGGTCAAATTTTTCGGTCACTATTCATATACACGCATTTACAAAACAGGGGGCGTGACAGAACTATTTTTCCAAATTTTACTTCCATTGTATTTTGGGTTCATATTTGTGAAACTGTAACTAAGTTGACTTATTTTTTGACTTTTTTTTTGGTTGACTTATTATATATTTTATTTTTTGTGAATTATCATTATATGGAGAGTGGCCCTGGTTTTATTGAACTAAACAAGGTTTGGTATCTAATAATAGAATTCAAGATTATCAAGCTATTAATTTAAGGCCCTTCTGATGGAGAATTAGTAGAAATTTACCTCGTTACGGGCATTACATTGAGCAGGCCCGACGAGAGGGGGGCGATCGGGTACTTTTTCCCCGGGCCCGGAGTTTTCAGAGGGGCCTGGACTCGAGGGTAATTCCAAGAAATTTCCTGCTTGAAAAAATATAGTAAATAATACTTCTACCACCGTTCTTGTTCAATTCAGAGTCGAGTAACAGGATTGGCAACTTTGTATTTGGAATCTGAGTTAGCAAAGAAACTCGACTTCGATGATATTATAAGAGCTTTTCCTCAGCTAAAGCAAGAAAAGCAAAATTCTAAGCATCGTGGCAGGCATTTTGAAATATTTGTAAGGCTCACAAAAAGAATAAAAAATTTTAACTTTTTTCAGCTGCGTTTTTTATTTCAGATCTGCTGAAGAGTTTTCTAAAATTAATTTTAATCAATATTTCATAATTAATTGTATCAAATATTTTATCAATGAGTTTTTCAATGTTTAAATGTTATATCACTATAACATAATACGTATTTTGATAAATAAAAAAAATTTGAAATGCGGGCCCCTATCTCAAGTTTCCCCCGGGGCCCGAATACTCTCTCCACGGCCCTGACATTAAGAGATCCCTATTAGTAATTGATTACGGAGCATTGGGATATGCTTGAGGGAGCGTAAATCCCTTCTTATGCAACATGAAGGTAGTCGGTAATCATTGCGGCGTATAACTCAAAGTTAAATTGAAATCCAGATACCAGCTATCCGAAAGAAAAATGTCCCTTGTTTAACTAAGAATTATATTAATTCAATATATTCATTACACCTATACTTATATATGTTGTAATCACGAACATTATATGCACGTAGGTATAAGAAGTTGACTTAGTAAGGAAACGATCCGATCAAATTGATGTAGTACATTGTATTCATTTTTTTACATCAAAGTACATTTTATGTAAATTTCTCAGTTGTAAAGCAAACACTGCTTAAATTAAATACCCTTCTTTTGCCAAAATCCACATTTTTTTCTTTCATTACTTATATAGACTGCTCACCTATGCAAACGCTCTATCTGCTCCGTTTCATTTTCCAGCTCAATTATGTCAAACAATTCCTTCTCGCCTGAACGCCCGAAAATTCCATTAGGTATTTTACGTAAAAATTTTTTCAATACACTGGCAATAGTATAAACGGAATAGTTGTCAACATTCACTAATCGACCTGATTGCAGGAAGTGAATCAGTTTTTTCATAGCGCCTTGATGGCCGGGTGCACGAAAAACATCTCGCCTATTGGGCGATTCTTTATTAAGTTTAAGTATAAGAACCAGTAGTGGCCCGGGAATGTTGTCGTTGTTTTTGCAAACCTCCTCCAATGGTACACCAAATTTAACTTTTTCTAGGCGATAGGTATAGTCTGGCGCCGAAGTGCCGGGATGGCCGCATGAAGTGACAACGCTGCTAATGTCTGCTGCACGTCGCGCCCAGCTGGACATTTTTATTGTTGATTTTTAAATGCTTTCAATGATTGTCGGAAAGGTCCAAAATTTTCAACACGATACGCGAATCAATCGGAAGAAATCTAGCTCGATAATACTTTAACTACTTCGATTTTTTTGAATACGTGTATGTACCAAGCCTTTGTGGCAGCTGTTGCGCCGCCCAGCCCGCCACAATTTTCCCCTATACTTTTTTTCCTTTAACAACTGCAATTTTTATAGTAGCAATTTATGCAGATTTCCCTTTTTAATCGCTTTCACTTTTCGTTTTGCATTTTTTTTTTCTTAGTAAACTTTTTAATATGAATTCACGCCTCTCGTATTATAACTCCTCGTACTTTGTAAGTATTTATTAAGCTTGTGGTTGACTTCAACAAATGGTCCTTGCGAAAACAAAACGTAAAAACCTTTTTTGCCGATAATTTAGTGCGAGAAAACCACATTAATAATTCGAAAACTGGAAATACTCATAGCAAGCACTACATTGAATTTACGATTCTTGACGGCTTCATGTTGCCACTCCTGTGTGAAAATTTGTGTCCGTTTTCACAACGTACTCACTGTACTCCGTCTAGCCAAGAACACATTTTCCCGCAAACCCACAATTTCGCTTTGCGATCACTAAACTTTTATGTGCATTTTCTGGTTTTCTACTCAAAAGATAGACACAGTTTTCACTTCATTTAAATTAATTAGATTTAATCCTCAAAAATTTTAGGTTTCGGCGTTCCATTCCGTCACTTAACACCATTGTTGTTGCTCCAACGCTGTGTACACGAGAAATTAAATGAAATGGAAGTTTCAGGGTTGAAATTCAGCATTTCAAAATGGTGTTGGCATTGTAGACTAATATGGCATGCTTGCATTTAGTAATAACAGCTGTCATCTACTTCAGCTTTGAAACGGGCAAGCTTTGAGGCAATTTTTCGAAACCTGAACTGCCAGGATGCGGACCTTCGTACGCCTTCAAGCCGTCAATGCATGATGTCTGAGCTGCGCCTCTACGAGAAAAAGTAAATCATGGCGATGGAAGAATATACAAATTTTTTTAAAGAAATCAATTCAACTTACATAAATTTTGTCAATTTAGATACAATTCAGAATTGCACGTGGATCCTAACGAAAATTTCAAGCAGTTCTGAGGATATGACTAGTTCATTCACTTTTTTAAGACATTAAGGATCTGATAGAGTGGATCGACTCGATCTAAAATATATTTTTAAATTTGAATAGAACGATTGAAGGGTCTTCCCTGACACTAAAAACTGAGTAAGAGGCATATTGCAAAATTTCAAACGTGGTTAAGTCTCAAACAATTATGTAATTTATTTAAAAAAAAAAATCTTTATCGTACTTGATTTATAGATTTAGTTCTTTCTTCCCTGAAAAATGTATTTTTAATTACTTTATATTCTATTTTTAAGTTATTTAAATAATGTTCGATAGTTACTCTGCTTATTGTTGTAATTAGTCTGTAGTCTGTGGAAGCTTGTGTTCATAGACTAACTAACTAAATAAGGTTAGGTTAACCTAAAAAAATAATTAAAAAGTTTCATTTCCCCCAAAAGAATGCTTGCCCAGTAAAATCGCAAAAAATATTGTTATAATTATATAGCTGATATGCAGTTTTAGTTTATTGGCATTTGAAATATAAAAAGAAACGCTATTTTTCTGTGTTCGACCTTAAATATTCACAATGCACTACCCATTCACGTTGTCACAATTGTTGTTTGTGAAGGAATGCGCTGTCATTTTACATGATTGACGCACTCTGCATTTGACTTCATTGCAAAAAGAATTCACTCAGAATCTGTGCAGCATTCTTTTCTATTCATCGTATAAATCAAATAATGCTTTAAAACAAAGAAGAAGCAGGAGCACACCGTACTAGCTCATTTGATATTTTCAAAATGGCATAACTGGCAACGCCCACACTTGAAACATTGCCATTATAATAATAATAAATCCACCTTGCAACGCGTTCAATCAAATTTGACAGTTGTTATAAAATGATCAATTGAGTATCGAGATGTTCAGTTAACGAAAATTGAAAATTAAATTACTCGTCTAAAAGAAGCGAGTCACTTTGACAATCAAGACACAAAATCAGCTGCTCTAGCGCCATAGCCTTGAACGCAGTCGGCTTGATGGCGACGTCCGCGAACCACTACCAAGCTCTCAGTGATGATGGAGAGGAGAATGAAGTGGCGCCGATGGTGATACCGCTACTTTGCTCTTAGCGAATTTGACAATATCAGCTGAATTTCGTAGTCACACCCCGAATACTTGAATAAAAAAATTTCTTAAACCTGCGAAACGATATAAAAATTAAATTTTATTAATTACTAGCAAACCCGGCCCGCTTCGCTGGGCACACTAAAATAGAATAGATATGGTTTAGAACAGAAAAGATATGGTTTTCATATTATTTATTTCTTTATTCTTTATTCAAGCGCTTTGGCATAAACAATATTTTTGGTTTTTCTATTTGTTTTTGAGTAAATATAAAATATAAATTGAAAATCAGGAAAAAAGAAGATTGTTTTTAAATTTCAAATCAACGCAAATGAATAACTAAGAAACAATCGTCTTTTTTTCTGATCATCCATGAATTTTTCATTTCAATTTATATGTTTTATTAAGCATTGGAGCTTTTTTAACCATTATCCATTTATATTTTTCAAAAAAAAAAAAACGAAAAAAATTTTTTTTTCCACGAACACATAATTTCATTTGAACATTCAGATTGCACATTAAATTCTCAAATTTCGTAAAAAATTATGCACTGTTCCAAAATACACTCCAAAAAAATTCACAAAAAATGTTTACACTTTGCCCTGACGCCTTCTCCTTATGGCATCGAAATCAGAAAGAAATATTGACACATTGTAACTCACACTGTCAATTTGACAGTTCAGTTCCGCCCCAAGCATTATAAAAGTAAACGACATTGTGGCTGGTTCAAAAGAACGCTGTACCCGTTGCCAGTGTTCCGATTTACAACCAAACTTTACGAAACCCATTTTCAATACTTACTTAACAATGTGTGTAAGTTTGGTTTATTTCGGTGCAAAGACAACGCGCGTCCACGTTTTGGCATATATTTCGAGACCCTAGTCATCAATAGGTATGAAAATTACAACGTATTAAAGCACTTATCAACAGCTTTCAATTGATACCCATATTGTACATACACAACCAAAGGTTACCCGGGTCCACGTTTCGACCTATATCTCGAGACCCCAGTCACGGAGCGGCATGAGAAATACTCTGTACTAAAGCATTCACCAACAGCTTCCATTTGATATCCATATTGTACAAACACATTCTAGGTTCCACGTTTTGATCTCTATCTCGAGACCCTAGTCACGGAGCGGCATGAAAAATACTCTGAACTAAAGCATTCACCAACAGCTTCCATTTGATACCCATATTGTACATACACATCCGAAGGTTACCCGGGTCCACGTTTTGACCTATATCTCGAACCCTATCTACCAATAGGTATCCAAACTATACGGAAACCATCTTCAATACCTTCTTAACAATGTGTGTAAGTTTGGTTTAATTCGGTGCAAAGACACGGCCGGTTAGCGAACACACACAAAAAGTTGACTTCATTTTATATATAAGATTTCGCTGCCTTCGGTCTACAGTTTTTTTATTAGCGCTAACCAGCAGCTTATTTTCCCGGATAACTGTATCAGAATTAACTGACACTATTTACCAATAGACGAGAAATTTGTTCGATCTACCGATTGTTGCGAATAAGCGCTTCTTCAGACAATGAAAAAGGGCAGTAAGGGTAACCAGACTTTTCTGAAAATGAAGTTGTAATTTCAAGCTAAGTTACCACTGATTAAAAATAATATTAACCGGACATTGCGAAAACGGCTCTTAATATGCTGCTGAGTCATGTGGTGCGTAAAAAAGCTGTCACTCTTTGGTTTCGAACATAATTAGCTCTACATATTTACTAAAGTATATAATTTTTCGGCTAAAGTAGGTGTTTTCCACTCTTTTCTTATTCATTATCGGATTTTTTGCAGACATTAAGTACCTATCACCTTTCATTAATTTGTGAATAAAAATGTAATAATTTTTGCAAATGGCGTCGAACGTTCGTCATATTTGACACTTGTGAAGTATGCATAAACATACCGGTGTACAAAAACTAAAGGTGGCGCCTTCTGAAAAGGATACTTTATTTTTCGCAATTTTGACAACCGGTTGACGTTATCACTTGGAATAATATAATACAATACAAACAAAAGAGAAATTACTTGTTTGTAAATATTCAGGGAATGGCTTATTAATAATTTGATCAATTCTTGGGTGAACATAAACAGACAAGCAATGGGGCGCAAGAGCCATATAAAGGCAGGCAACAACTGTACGATCCAGTTTTTGGAGTTTACTCATTAAGAAACGATATATAAGGCCCATGGTATGAAAAATATGGGTAGTAAAATCGTGTGAATCACCGGAAGTGTACGCTGACGGAAGTGACCCGTTGCCCTTTTTCTATATTCTAGTGAGAAAAAGCACTGCCTACCTTGTGGCGCTACTTTGTTGGTGCAAACTTGTAGGAAATATATTTTCCTTGTGGGTGCTAATTTCTAGTGAGAAAAGGCACTGCATATCTTGTGGCGCTTGCTTGTTGGTGCAAACTTGTAGGAAATAAATTTTCCTTGTGGGTGCTGGTTTCTCGTGAGAAAATGCACTGCATACCTTGTGGCGCTGGTTTGTTGGTGCAATTTGTGGTTCCTAATTTTCAGTGAGAAATAGCGCTGCCTACCTTGTAGCGCTTCGTTGTTGGTGCAAACTTGTCAGAAATATATATTTCCTTGTGGTTCCTAATTTCCAGTGAGAAATAGCACTGCCTGCCATGTAGCGCTTGGTTGTTGGTGCAAACTTGTAGGAAATATATATTTCCTTGTGGTTGCTAATTTCTAGTCAGAAATAACACTGCCCACATTTTGGTGCTTATTTCCGTTTCCTATCTAGTGCTTGTGCGTTCGTTGAGAACCTACATATACCAGTGATATCGTCCGAACCTTTGGAGGAGATTGTCTTCAAAAACCCTTACAATGGTTCATCTGCCAATTACACGCCAATGAACTACCGCTTAGACATTTGTTTGAATACATTGATGGCTCTACGTCTGGAAGCTTTAACGGTGAAATAGAGAAAAAATTGAAGGATTGTGAGAAGCTTTCTTTCGTCAATTATAAACCAATTATATTCACACTACCAGATATATCCAGTGAAAAAGATTTAAGTACGGATCAAAAATTCCTATTTCATATTTGTAGTGCTATTATAAGTGGACATTGCAACGACAGCTTAAAAAAGAAAAACCCCAAAAAAATTGTTCATTCCAGGTGGTCTTCATTTACTCCTTTTGCATATTAAATATATTTTTAAATATCACGGTAATCGTTCTTAAGGAGTAAACTCCAGTCGCGTGTCGGAGCTGACACACACACCTTTTTTTTTTTTGTAAAACACAAATTTGAGCCTGACCGAACTAGGAATAGGTATATCAACATGTGTATATACTTAAACAACGAGAAAACATTTATTTTTATGTAAACCTTCAGTTGTTCAAAACAGTGCTGGAAGCCTTCTCCTGTTAGCTCCCCTAGAACACGAGTAAATGTCACCTTAGGAAATAGATAGAAGTCACCTGAAGAGTCAGCAAATAAGGAAATGGTCTAAAACTAAACTGTGTTAACTGGCAAGAAAGAATTTTGTGCGAACAAAGGCTATGATTAAAGAATGGGCACGAAAAATATTCGTCGGGCGAAAATCATTACAACACCAAATTTAATCAAATACTTTTTATTTTATTTTCTTCCTTATTAAACTCACTATTTTAAACAAAAAACTCATATCAATTCTCTTTGTCATAAACAAAGTGGCGCAATTTGATTTGACTCCTTCCATTAGGCGATGCACATCAGTTTTCGGTACGGTATCTGCTGCTCTCTGCCAATTCTTTTGCTGTTTTTAGCAATTTTCTTTTAACAATTGCCCAATATTTTCCAATGGGTCGCAATTGTGTATCGTTTGATGGATTGAGGTCCTTTTGAACAATATTTACCCCGTGATTTTCATACCAGTTCATAGCAAATTAGCTATAATGATACGATGCTAAATTGCATCAGTACAGAACTGAGCCTTTATGTTGTTTTATGAATGGCAGCAAATTACCTGATTTATAGTGCCCGTGGTAATTAACGTTTTGCTTTTCATACTTCACTGGCAGATGGCTTGGCACCCAAACATATTTAGCTTCAAGGTACCTGGAACTCCTCTCTTCGTTGCAGTAGACAACTCGCTTAAAGTCAGCTTTGACGTATGTTGCATCGTCCATCGTGTAAAACTCAGCGCCCCGAATCTGCTTTGACGTATGTTGCATTGTATGCTTTTCACGCAAATGTTTTAGCACTCTTATTTGGTTTATCATTTGGATTGGGTGTTACAATCTATTTATATGATAGCAAACCTTCACTTTTACGAATTGTTTGGACGTAACCTTTCTACATACGGGCTCGTTTGAAGTGAAAGGGTAGCGTTTTCCGAAATAATGGCCCCTATTATGAGTTGGATTCGATCTTCGATATTCGATGGTTGTCGAACATCGAAAATCGAATGTGAATTTGGTATTATGAGCGGTGCAGCCCTGTCGAAATTTTCGTTGTATACCGAATTTAGAATCGAATGCAATTTCGCTTTCGATTGTGTAGCGTATTGTGGGAAAACTTGTTAAACTGTAAGTTGTTTGCGATTATTTATGGTTTTATAGTAACCAAATAATAAATATATACTAATTGTGTTAATTTTATGCAGGTCGAAAGTCGTGAGTACCAAACAGCAATTAGAAAGGCTAGTTTCATTAATGGAAGTGAATCCACAATTCGCAAAAGGGATTTGCACCAAAGTTCAAGCAGCAAAAAAATGGGAGGAATTTACAACGGAGCTGAATTGCTTGGGACCACCAGTTAGAACGGCAGCAAAATGGATAAAGGTTAATAATGGTTTTTTTTTGTGATGTTTATAGAAATACATTTTTATTTTCCCTTGGCAGGTATGGGCTGAAATACGTAGAGGAACTGAAATACATATTGTAATATATTTTTTTCGAATGACGAATAATTGAATAAAGAAAATTTATAACAAAAATAAAACAGAAACTGTGGCGTAAAGGTTTCTATTTAATACTTTTTAGATTTTTCTATAATATTCTAAGAATTTCATTTCTTATGCTGTATTTGCTATAAAAATGTGCTTTTCTTTGTTGCAGATCAGCCTCTGTACTACTAAATTGTATCCATCTTTGGCAAATATAATTCTCCAGGACATCTATTATTTCCGATAGCACAACGGACACAGTGGGTTGAGCAAGTCCTAGCATACCCTCATTACCAATACCCAATTGGTACGATCCCTGAGCATAAAATCGCAGAACTGTGGCTAGCTTTAAAATATTTGGATTTGGCTCGGGTGCACTGCTGCAACTGGTTTTCTGTACTGGACAGTAGGTTCATAAACGCCTCTTTACATAATCTAAAGTTCTTTAAAAATTTGTAAGGACATTTTTGTAATATTAAGTACGTCAACACATTTTGAAAATTCTAAACGTACTCAGTGGAAGCCATTTCTAGGGAGTTGGATGCGCCTCTCAAATGTTTTCTGCTTCTAGCTAGTTCCACTAATCTTTCATCGTCCGATAAATCGTCCAACCACAACTCCGTTGTACTCATTTTCACCAAAAATACTTTTTTTAACTTTTAAAAATGTTGTTAGCAAAGAATTTCAACACAATCGTTTTTTATTTTATTTTGATTTGCTGTATCAGCTGAGAAAAAATTATTTATTGTAAATGCGTCTAGCGATCGAAATTCACAATAGTCCTATTCTTCAACGAATGAGCACCATAATACCAAGGCGTATTTATTACAGGTGACAGCAAACACATATAAATAAAACCCTACATGTATTTGTTGTTGCGTTTGGTGCAACCATCACGTCAAAATCAGCAAGCAAATGTAAACATACGAATGTAAACATACCAATACATACAAACAAAGCATATCATTTTGACAAAAGCCATACCTACGGTGAAAAATTCAGCTGGGTGAATGCTGTCACCTTAATAAATCATAATACCAAATGAAAATTCGTTCGATCAGCACTTTCGACTACAGTCGAAGATCGAATGTTGCTCATAATAAGGGCCAATAATGAAAGTGGTTTCATTAGCTTTTGACTGCAATACAAATTCTTTTTTTCCTCCACTTTCAGGCTTTCGTTCCACCGACAAGGTTTCGTTAAACTTTTTTAACACATAAGTTACCGTACTTTTCGAACAATTTCAAGTTTTTGCTTTGGCATTGTGCGACAAATGACTATCTACTTGCTTTTTGCGCACAATTTTCTACACAAGCTCCTACTTAACCGAATACATTTTGAAGAAAACGTAGAAGTTACAAAAAGTGAATACGCCGAATTAATAATGATAACAAACACTAAGAATATGTATACTTATTTTTTAATTACAGTTAGTTTTACGCAAGTGATGGGTAAACACAATCGAATAGTTTTTTTCGTGTCCATTCTTTATATGGATATTTGTGCAAGATATGGCATTCAAACGACCAGGCTTGGAGTTTGGCACATGCCCACTTTTTCCATAGCGGCGTCAGTCTGGTTAGTTAGGAGTATTGCTAACAAAAAATGTACTAGCAGTTTAAATGGTCTTTTGAAAACAAAACAACTATTCGGGACTATAGGCACTAGCTATTAACTTTATGCTTATAAATTCCTACGATTTGACAATTTCAAAGCTCTACAGTAAAAAATTCGATATTCGTGATTTTTCTTCAGAAATTATCACAAGAAATCTTAACATTTTATAGTCCACTCTTTAATTGTTTCTTTTTTTATTTACGCATCATTATTAGTATTAAGATAATAATTATTTATAATATCCACTTGTCTATAACCAGAAGATAGGGAGTAGAGCATAGACCAGGGAAATCGTCTTTTTATTGGTACCTTATCAAAATTGTCGAATGTGTTGTTATCTATGTTGCGGTCTTTCCATTTTTGTTACAATTTATTATTATTTATTTTAAGTTGTTTTTGTATATAAAGAGCATGTGTGTTGTATGTGTGTGTTTCGCCTTTGTTTATATTTTGTAATATTGGTCTCAATTAAATTTAATCGATATTCATAGAATTACAAATAATAAAATAAAGACAGGAAATACTAAAATTATACTTAAAAGTGGATGCCGTATATGTAATCATTGTTGATGTTTCTTCCCTTCTTTCACAACTAATCATTTCATTTGGATATACGTAATGTTTTGCAATTTGTTATTGTTTGTCATTAACATACATATACATAAATATATATAGAATTGTTTTGAAAATGGATAGTTTCATTATATAGCGGTTTTACATTTAATTCCTGTTCCTTACTGATGTTCTGTACGCTCTGACCTTCCTCTTCCATATCATTACCTTTATCGTTTTCAACAGGCGCTAAATAAATGATAACCGTCTTAAGTTACTTAATTTTGTTGTAGTTGGGATAAGAGGAGAAGAAGGATCAGTAGGATGTCGTTTTTAGTTGATTTTTTTGCTTTCATTTTCGCTTTTTGTTTCTTTTATTCAAATTTTCATTAACTTTACTTTATGTTTAAATCAAAAAGGTGTTTTTGTTTAATATATTTATACGTGTGTGTATTTAGCGATTAGCATTCTTAAGTTGATTGGACAACCAATCGAGACCTTCATAGAGACCATCGCCGCTGGTTGCACACGTCGCCTGTATATACCAATTGCGGTTTCTGAGTGAATGCAAACCGAGCTTGTCGGTGATTTCGGCTGCGCTCATTGCATTTGGCAGATCCTGAAAGAAAATTATATGTTTTTAGTTTCGCCATGTATTGTTTTCTCAGTTTAATTATCATAGTTTAAAAATAATTAACATAATAATGTAAATACATAATCTTTTTGCCTAAAACAATTACTTCCGGATTACTAGAGCTGTACTGTCAATGACGTTATTTTAATTACTGAATTCGTCAAAAAGCAATAGGACTGTTTTTTTCTTCAAGTCTTAGCAAGTGGCGAATAGATGAAGCAAATGAACATATGTGGGCAGCGCGAAAAGAGAACTGCTTTAAATTACATGTGCTGCTAAGGCAGTGCGGCCTAATGATTTATAGCCATACTCACTATCAGCGAATCTTACTCGATAACGTTGTTGTTGCTTTCGCATTCAAACTTTTCGTCAAATTAATCGAGCATAGAGAAGCGGGGAAATGGCGAATAGAAGAGGCCTAATGTAGAACCGTCACAGATAAAAGGTTACTAAGGAGAGAATTTTGCTGTTTGCTTGTTTGTATTCTTAACAGCTGTTTCAAAAAGCACCGCTTCTACCAAACAAAGTTAAGCAACACATTTACATTTAATATTTTTAAAGTTTCGCTTTCGCTATAGCTTGAAATTATTGAATAAGCATAGTAATTCATCACTCTATTTGAAAGTCGATATAAATTTGTTTATTAAAGTATATGTACCGAACACCAGTGCTACATTTTCTTATCAGTAAAAACGTATCACGGAACGATGAGCTGTATGAGCTTTACGGCGACATAGACATAGCGCAGCGAATAAAGATCCAGCGGCTTCGTTGGCTGGGTCATGTCGCCCGAATGGATTCAAACGCTCCGGCTTTGAAAGTATTCGATGCGGTACCAGCTGGTGGTAGCAGAGGAAGAGGAAGGCCTCCTCTGCGTTGGAAAGATCAGGTGGAGAAGGACTTGGCTTCACTTGGTGTGTCCAATTGGCGCCGGTTAGCACGAGAGAGAAACGACTGGCGCGCTTTGTTAAGCTCGGCCAAAATCGCGTAAACGGCTATCGCGCCAATTAAGAAGAAGAAGAAAAACGTATCACAACATATTATAGTATTATGTAGTAAATATTTAATCGAAGAAATAATTGCGTTGATTGTATGATTATAAATTATAGAATATTCAACTACATATGTAACTTCAAGTGTGTATACGAAACGATACAGGGCGGAATGAAAGTTCTCGCGCCAGTCGGGTATACTTTGTGACTCAAGCAGTATTTCGCAAAAATAGATGACGCAAAACTCGGACACGAATCCAAAAGTTTCACAGAAATTATTTAAAGTTTTAAAGCACATTCACATGTTATCGAATATATAAGAAACTAAAAATTTTAAATACGTGAAATAAATTTTGAATTATTTTTAAAAGCTACCAGAAAATGGTGAAAAACGTAAAATACAAGTTCAATTAAACTATGGTGGGAATCTTAAAAGCACGACTTTAATTGAATACCACAATAAAATAAATAAGAAAACGTAAAAATAATTTGAAGTAAATAAAAAATAATAACGCATACTTAAAAAAATTACTATTTACCGACCCATCTCTTAATTCACTATTCCTTGATATATTATAATTATGTTTACACACCTGTTTGTTTGCGAATATTAGTAAAACAGCATCTCTGAGCTCATCTTCGGCTAACATACGCATCAATTCCTCTCTCGCCTCACCGATACGTTCTCTGTCATTGCTGTCAACGACGAATATAAGACCCTATTCAAATGGAAAATCATTGATGATTGATTAAATTTTCCTACACTTAATTTTAGAAGATGGAAATAACAATAACAATATTTGCAGCGTACACAAATCCTACTTACTTGTGTATTTTGGAAGTAATGCCTCCACAATGGACGAATTTTATCTTGGCCGCCCACGTCCCATACTGTAAAGCTAATATTCTTGTATTCTACAGTCTCGACGTTGAAACCTAAAATAGGAAAAATGAACTTATTTATTTATTGCATTTTTTTAATATAAATTACATTTTACTCACCAATGGTAGGTATCGTTGTAACAATTTCGCCTAATTTGAGTTTGTACAAAATTGTGGTTTTACCAGCGGCATCTAATCCGACCATTAATATTCTCATTTCCTTCTTTCCAAAAAGTCCTTTGAATAGATTTGCAAAAACATTCCCCATTTTGATTCAAGTTTTGCAGAGTTTGTTCTTGTCCTTTATATTTTTGTATAAGTAGCGTCAAACTTGAGATTAATATATATACTTTAATGGAATTGATCGGTATGCCAGAGTCGATCCGAGTTTCGGCACGTTAAAGCTGCAGTCGGAAATCAATTACAAACAAGTCGGCTGTAAGTAGATGTTTTATATTTACGTATATGTAGTAAAAAGAAAAAAAAAAAAATATATATATATATATATCATATGCATTATATATATATTTTATGGTGAAAAAAAATTAACCAGTTCGAGAAACGATTTTTCTATCCATTTTTACATGGCAAGTTGTTCAAACGCTTCAAAATTGTAATCAGCGATTTCTCTTCTAAGTCAAAGTAGATTATGATTTGCCGTCTTATAATATCAACTTCCTTTGGAATAAAATTGCAAAGCCCTCCATTTAGAGAATATCGGGCTGTTGATTAAAGCTAAAACAACATTTAGTGAAGCATTTTTACTAAATGAGCCTCAGTGATATAAAATCTAAGCAGCTACATATTTTGCACAATGGCCTTTTTATTACAGACATGACCCATAACAGATCAGATTACCGGAACTACCCGATATATGAGAAATAACGTAGATATTGCTGAGTGGCTAAGATAGGATTTTTTCAGCTTTGAACCTAGGGAGATAATATAAATTTATTACTTTCAATATAATTCACGTCTGCAATAGAAATCTCACCTATAAGGTTTGCATAGGCATTCTTCGATCACTATAAAATCAGCTTCGCATATTATCTATCACACGTTGTAAGAAATTCCTCCCCAGGAAATTTGCAAATAATCGTATACCTAGCATTTAGAGAAATATCAGGTTGCTCATAAGTAGGGGTTACCTTATGATCAAAGAAAACGAAGGTGGCAAGATGTAGAGGGAACGAAATTTGCGAGTGAGTCAGCGGCGCATTTAGAAATTCAATCGTTTTCTACCAATACTTAATTTCAAGATTATCTATTACAATAAAGAATATTAGTTTTTTTCGGAAGAAAATTACTAGTACAACTAACTTCACAACCACGAATATACATATATTACATAGGAAACGAAATAATTTTTTTATGGAACTGCCATGTCATGGCTTCCACTTTTTGTTGTTGTTGTGACCGAGTCGACTTCACATTCATTCACAAATATTGCAACGAATTCACTTCAAAATCTTGATTATTACCACTATATTTCACTTTCAAATTCTTTTTCATAAATTAAATTATTTCTTTGTGATACAATTAATTTTTATATTACCCAATTTTTTCTTTTTTGCAGAACGGCCAAAGCACCACCCTACGTCAAATACACGACGAAAGCGAAAAGAGGAAGAAATTGGAGAAACTCCAATAAAGTGACGACGATTGAACGAACGTAGAAGTGTAGAAAACGTAAAAGGAACTACGACAAACGGCAGTAAGGCAAAGATAGTAACGTGGGCAAGCAGAAAACAGCGATAGCGATGCCGTCAATACACCACACTATTAATGATGACGGAGACGTAATTTTCGACACACTAATTTGAATCCACCATGCAGACGCAGATAAAGGAAGTCATATAAAACCGATGCGTTTGGAATGAAAATGGAAACACACCTTTTCCCCCCCAACTCCAGCCTCTAGAGCAAATCGCGTACCGTTGAAAACCACTTTCGCAAGTAAAATAAAGCGGAAATTTATGAAATATATCAGTTATGAAAGCGAATCATGGAAATATTTGTTAACCAGTACTAGTTATCTCACGATTATAATAACGTTACCGATTGCTCCAAATTTCACAGCACAATGAACACTCCTATCAATTATAATTGTAGTTAAATTATAAATGTTATAATTACGCTTTTAAGAAATTCAATGCCAATTTTTACCGAACTCGATTTGCAAGAAACTATCATTACTTTCTACCACGATATAGTGGTAAAGATGAGAATACGACTACGATACCAACGAGTGCCTGCTTTTTTGTAATATGTCTATGCAAGTAGGTAGCGGATTTTTGAAATATGATTGTCATATTTAATTTATTTTACCTTTACCAAATGTACTGTTCTTATATTTATTTTACCAATATCTTTTCCATTAAATAGTAAAACTTTTTACTGCATTAACTTGAGCATCTCACTTCGCCCAATGAAGATATTCAATAATGAAATGAAAAGGATGGCATGTTGTCGGTTTGAAGCGAAAAACATGGAGGCAACATCGCGAGTAGCGATTGCAGAATTCTGTATCAAACATATAATTACAGTTTGCAACTCAAACGCAACTATATTAATGTTTCTTTATGTGATTAAATACGCACCAATCAAATGAGTTGAATTCACGCACGCAATTGCAGAAATTTTATTCAATCTGGTTGGAAATGTCAGCGAAAATCACAGAGCAATAAACACACGAACACACCAAATTAAAGTACGCTATTTGACAAATAAAATTGATAGCTCACCACGAATAGTTTATCACCTCACACACGAGAATCTGTCGAATCAACTTATTCCTGTATTTTCATGCCTATGAAATATTAGATTGAAGAGTGCGACTAGTTTTGGGCTTGCTGAGAATGCTAATGAAGCAGACACAACGAAAAGTTGCCACGTCGTGTCGTGATGGTGTCGTACGCGAACATGCGTGAATGAGCAAACACTATTGTGCCTTGAAAGGAAAGTGTACTTTTATTGAAGCTTCAAAACGATGTTATCGTATTTTAAAAACTTTTAATTAAAATTGTATTGCGCCGAACTGAAATATGCTTAATTATGTAACTATTACATATTAAAAATCGAAAAAATCATTATTCCTAAGAAAACTATATATTTATAACGACACAGGATGTGCCTTGATATTTAGTTATGATTTTGCGGCACCAAAGAGGGGGACATTTAATAAGTTCGGCACCATTTAAATATAGATGTTTCACCACATTTTTCACCTTATCTTTAAACATCTTTCGTCACTTTCTGCCGCAAAACGGAAACCTAATAAAGTTAGAAAAAAATGTATCCAAAATCACCTTTTCAACGTAACACACTTGTTGAGTCCCAAATTCTTAAACGGAATGTAAGTTCAATTGATTTCAATTTGTTTTTTAATATTTGAAAAATACTCCACAAACATTAAAACACACCGAAGACTAACAATAATTTCTCGGCAATAGTCTATTCGCATACACAAAACGACGATGAGAGAGATCACTTTCTAGAAAACCGGGAGAGAAATCTGGCAGGGTTGCCGTTATTCTTTTGTAAAAACATATATTTCCAAACATTTTTTATTGGTTTAAGTGGACAGTGCAATGTCTATTTTGGAGGAAATTCAGGATATCTAGTATTTTTAAATTATATTTATTCTAATAATACTAAACACTAAAGACAAACCCTGGGCGTGTTTGATGGAAATTGTGATTAAATTGTAATTTTTTTATTGTGGGTGCGTATTGCTACAATTCTAAAATGGTGCATAAAATATGTTTAGTTTGAAATTTTTTGGGCTGGAATTTAGAACAATGCCGATCTTGGAATTTCTGGCAAACTATAATGTTTTTTTAATGAAACTTGGTGGAGATGTTAGTGAGGTGTTAAGGAACACTCTTTATAACTTTAAATTAATCGGGAAATAATAATTTTTTAATTATTTACATTCAAAATGCTCTTGGGAACATCAGTATAATTTGCCACATTACACTCTATATTTTTTAACATTTCACTATAAATCACCAAATATACACTCACACGCGTGTTTGTACCGATTTTTATGCTAATATTCTAATTATATCTATTAAAATTAAATGCAAATTCATTTGCCTATGCAATCACATTCCAATTTTAAGCGCGAACAAGAAGAAGATTGGAATTACAACAGTATGGTGTTGCCGGATGCCTGCAAATGAAAACAAAAATTAAGTACTTGAGTTTAGTGTTAATGATGGGAATGGGGGTTATTGTGCCTGCTTACTACATACACGCATATGACGTTTTAATTTTGGGTTCAATGGTTTTAACACGGAAAGGAGTTTTACGCAAAAATACTGTGCATTGCGTAGCCGGAGTTGGACTGATGAGGGTTATTTTTTTGAAGTGCGGCCGAAGGCCGCCCACGCGAAAAGGAGTTCTACGCAAAAATACTGTGGATTGCGTAGCCGGAGTTGGACTGATGAGGGTTATTTTTTTGAAGCGCGGCCGAAGGCCGCCCACGCGAAAAGAAGTTCTACGCAAAAATACTGTGGATTGCGTAGCCGGAGTTGGACTGATGAGGGTTATTTTTTTGAAGCGCGGCCGAAGGCCGCCCACGCGAAAAGGAGTTCTACGCAAAAATACTGTGGATTGCGTAGCCGGAGTTGGACTGATGAGGGTTATTTTTTTGAAGTGCGGCCGAAGGCCGCCCACGCGAAAAGGAGTTCTACGCAAAAATACTGTGGATTGCGTAGCCGGAGTTGGACTGATGAGGGTTATTTTTTTGAAGCGCGGCCGAAGGCCGCCCACGCGAAAAGGAGTTCTACGCAAAAATACTGTGGATTGTGTAGCCGGAGTAAGACTGATGAGGGTTATTTTTATGAAGCGCGGCCGAAGGCCGCCTACGCGATAAAGAGTTCCACGCAAAAATACTGTGTTAATTAATTTAATTTAATTTTAATTACTTTATTATTTTTTGTGATACGCTTAATATCATTGTTTTTAAGTTTAAATGAGTTGTATGTTTTTATTTTCAAATTCATTTCTCAACTTTAAATTACAGCAAAAAATACTGCAGTTTTACAATGAACCTTCCACTGAACATCCCTGCGTGCGAACTTCGTTTTCATTTCAGGTGTATGGCAACACCAACTTTTCGCTAAATTATAGAACTTTAACATTAAATTACTTAAAAACTATAAGCCGCCGGCAGGTTCTGTTTTCAGTTTTAAGATGGGGATACACCCCTCTATCACCCCCTTTTTACCGTTTTTTCCAAAGCGATCGGCATTATACTAAATTCTTGCCATTTTTTGTAAGTAATAGATAGTTATTTAACAAAAAAGGTACGGGAAAACGAATTTTTTTATTGTGTGTATAATTCGTGTGTAAATTTAACTAAATTTTAGACGCCGGCAGCCAATTAAATTGTTTCGATATTGGCAAACTGCAAAACACTGTTGCCATGTTTCGATAAGAATACAATAACAAAAGAGAACAAATCACGTTAATGAATACTAATTTAATATTAAAATGCATGTAAGCCCTATATTATGACTGAATATTTTACACAATTGGAGCCACCGTACACTAAAGACTTCTTAGTTGGCCCATTATTTGTTCGGGTTGGGCTTTAGGCGCGCAACCTATCGCGGGGTTGCCATCCTATCTCTATCCCGATTCTATTATTTATTTAGTAAAAATATTATAATAAAAAAAATTTCTTATCACTCAACTTACAAAATATGGCATATACTAACTTTATTCAGAAGTATTGTTGGAATGAATTTTTTTAGTATAATCTGGGAATTAATGGCTGGGATTCGCAATAATGTATGTATATTGGACAATTTTTGGCAAACTATAATTTCTTTATTAATGAAACTTGGTGGAGATGTTAGGGAGGTGTTAAGGAACAATCTTTATAACTCCAAGTTATTCGGGAAATATTAATTTCGTAATTATTTGCCTTCAAAGTGCTCTCGGGAACTTCACTATAATTTGGCACATTACAGTAAATATTTTGATACACTTCACTAAAATTCATTAAATATACACTCACACGCGTGTTTTTACTTATTATTATACTTATATTCGAATTATTTTCACTAAAATTTAATGTAAATGCATTTGTCCATACAATCACTTTCCAATTTTAAACGGGAATAAGAAGAATATTGGAATGACAACAGTATGGTGCTGCTGGATGCCTGCAAATGAAAACTAAAATATGAACAAAAATGAAGTATTTTAGTTTAGTGTTAATGATGGGGATGTGGGGTTATTGTGCCTCCTTACTACACGCACGCATATGACGTTTTTTTTAATTTTGGGTTCAATGGTTTTAACACGGAAAGGAGTTCTACGCAAAAATTCTGTGGATTGCGTAGCCGGAGCTGGACTGATGAGGGTTATTTTTTTTTAAGCGCGGCCGAAGGCCTTCCACGCGGAATGGAGTTTTACGCAAAAATACTGTGGACAAATTGCCATTCTCAACATTCAAACCATAGTTATTGATATCGATATTTCTCGTGCATCTTAAAAAACACCCAATATATAATTGGTTGTCTGGCCCAGTTGGAGGTTGCATCTTGATGTAGAGTCTTACAGGTTTACCTCGCCTCCGAATGGCAAATGGTTTTTATGAGGAGCCTTTTGAATGGCAGAATTACAAACAGAGCTTTGCTATTGCGTACCGAAAGGCAACCGTTATTAGAAACAACATTTCCCATAACTTTTCAAATTTTGTGCCCTTAGCTGGTTTCGAATCCGGGCACTGTCGAATGACAGCCATACACCCACACATTTGTCTACGGCGACCACACCAGTGGGCTTCAAAAATATTTCAATTTAGATTGCAACATAAACCTTCTGGACCTTATCCTTAAACATCTAGTTATGAGGTCACAATCTAGTCAATCAACATATGACCACATAAGGGGTTATATACAGTTACAAGACCGTAAAAAGCAAATTTTCCAGAATTTTTTCTGAGAAAATTAAAATTTATTGATCTAAAAATTTGTACACATATTATGTTATCTTTTAACTGTATTTTAAGACTTAGTATTAGTTTTGATGGCCTATGCTGGTAAACGACTACCTCGCCAGCCTTTCTCGCTTCTTCACTGCGAGGAATTTACAACTCTCCCCCACTAAATCCACGGCGACCCTTTTCACCACCTGGACAAAAAGGTCAAGCTACAACTCAAGGTGAAAGTCGATGATACACAAATTCCGACGGTTAACAACCCCAAAATATTGGGAGTCACCTTTGACAGCTTGCTCTCCTTCTCAGCGCATACAACCGCTATTGCAACTAAAGTGCATAATCCCAACAAGGTTCTCAAGTCGCTCGCCGGCAGCACTTGGGGCACAGACAAGGAAATGTTGTTGTCGACTTTTAAAGCAATAGGCCGACCGGTTCTAAACTATGCTGCACCAGTCTGGTCGCCTGGAACCAGTGATTCGCAGAGGACGAAGCTTCAGACTTGGCAAAACACTGCATTAAGGACCGCGACAGATGCCACCTCCCAGGCACATCAGGAGGCATTTCCTCAACTACGCGGACGAGATCTCAGACAAAACCAACAGACAGCTACAGGATCGGACAGTGTACAGACAGGCCATAAACGACATTCATCGGGAGACTCTCATCACCTTCTTAAGCTCCCGACCCCCGAATGCGGTTATCGGAGTCCAACCACCACCAATCGCAGACGAAGAGCTCCAACTTCCCCGAGAGTCCCGCGTAACCTTGGCACAATTACGTTCTGGATATTGTAGCAGGTAAAACTCCTACTTATCCAGAATCGATCCCGACATACTAAACATATGTCCAGCAATTGAAGGCACCCCGCACGACACTAACCACCTTTTCACATGCCCCATTAAACCCACTCATCTAACACCCCTCTCCCTCTGGACCCAACCCGTCGGAACAGCTAGTTTCCTGGGCCTACCGTTAGATGACCTAGACGAAGACGACCGGTGATTACGCTACACTGACAGGGCACAGGTACTGCTACAACAACAACTTAGTATTAGTAAAAATATTTATTTGGAAAGGAGCTTCAGCTGATCTCTGGGAGCTCCTCTTACAAAAGACGTTTTGCGGTGACGACTATATCTCTGAACTGGATCCTCTGAAATTAAAAAAACAAACAGATTTCGTTAAAGTAATGTGTTAACTCTAGTAATTAATCAAAGGAATAAGCAAAATAAATGGCGGTTTCTCAAAAAAAATTGATTTTTGACCAAAATTTCGGCCTTAAATTGTTTAAAAAAAAATATTTATCGGTGAGAAAAAATCTTCGATTAATTACTAAAAAATATATTTAAGAAGCTCGTGTTAAAATTTGAGACTAATCGGTTTAGCTGTTTTCGAGTAATGTTGGTCACCGACTTTGAAATTACCATTTTGAGAAAAACGCGTTTAAAGTTTGAAAAAGCACTCTGAAACGCCTTTGAAAATATTCACCGGAACGATATTAAATTTTCTGTGTGTATTCTTAAATTTATGTTCATTAAGAAAAAAAAAATGATTATTGGAAAATTCTCTATATATGTATAATCCCTAAATCTCATTCATCTAACACCTCCTTTCCTTCCGGTCTCACCATTACGCGAGATAGACAATGACGGCCGTTAGGTTCCCCGGGCAGAGTTTTGGGAACTTCTGCCACAACAACAACTTCAGGGGCAAGTGAAGAGATGATTACTTTCATGCGGGACATATGTACATATGTATGTGTGTACAGTACGTTGAAATCACTTTGAGATAGGCATAAGTTTAACCTGCTGCAATATCCAGAACGTAATTTAAAAGATCGCTGTTGTTTTTGTAAGAGCATGAACATTCCCGAATATGTATGGGGAATGTTGCTGAAGTTGTTATTGTTGTAGCATAATGTTGCTGGAGTGATAGTCCTTGACCGGTTATAAATCCGGCTCGTTCCGGTAACACAGAACCGACGGCCGTGGAACGCTTAATATGTAGTTGATTGCTATCACTCTATGATGCCATTATGGAGAAGTCATCATCGCATAAGATCGTTGACAAAAATTTAAATACCCTTTTACTCAAAAATATAGTGCATGTTTTTTATGATCTTTACAGCCCACGCAGATAGCAGAGTTGATGAGTTGGTTATGCCGGCCGCCAACTATTACGACATATCGCATAAATGTGCTACGCACGACGGTTCCAGCGTTCAAGCAGAGACTACAACAAGTGCTACGTGACCGATATGCGCAGCCACCTAAAGTTTATGAAATTGCCAGCATTCCAGAGGTTCTTAGCATATCGCCCATACCAGTCAGTATTCCGGATATGACGCAAAAGCAATCAGAATTACAAAGAGAAGTTGTGGTAGATAGCTGTTGTGGTGCAGCTCTACTACGTGGCGCTCATCTATATGCGCCTGGTGTACTTGCCATGGAAGCGGGCACCAAATTGGGTGAGCAGGTTTCGGTGTACGCCGATTTGGCGGGCAAGTGTAAACAAGGCACAAATACGCGTTACGACTCGCCAGATAAACTTTTTTTGGGTGTGGGCGTCGTACGCATGCAACGGCATCAGATTTTTGGACCTTCAACTAAGTTTGGGGATTCCAATGACAGCGCGCCGACTGAGCGGTTGAAAGGAGTGGCGGTGGAGATGATCGAAACTACGTCCGGGGTACCCACCATTGGCGACTTGAGTTGCAGTGATGCGCTACTGCAGAACTTGCCATCCATTGTATGTGTACGGGTGCTGAAGCCCCAGCCTGGTGAACGTGTGCTCGATATGTGTGCCGCTCCCGGAAATAAAACAACACATATTGCAGAGATGATGGATGATCACGGCGAAATTATAGCTCTGGATAAGGTAGCCAACAAAATCGCTGTTATGCAAGAAAAGATAAGAGGTGAAGGCTTGAAGAGTATACGCGCTTATGCCTTCGATGCTACGAAAGCCTTCGATACATCTATTCCTGCAAAAAATACTAAAATTTTACAATCGCCGCCTTTTGCGGCGAATACGTTTGATAAAATCTTGCTTGATGCACCCTGCAGCGCTTTGGGCAACAGACCGTTTCTGATAGCATCATCCAATATGACGCCCCAAATGCTGGCGTCATATCCAAAAGTACAGCGAAGGTTATTTTCAGCAGCAGTTCCGCTCCTCAAACCGAACGGTGTGTTGGTTTACAGCACTTGCACAGTCACCGAAGAAGAGAATGAGTGCATCGTGAGTTGGGTGCTTGAAACATTTCCGCAGATGCGACTAGTTGCCGCTGTTCCTCGTTTAGGCGAAAGCGGCCTTGAGCACACAGGTCTCAATAATGATGAAAGGTAGGTACACACCCATAACTGTATGTCTATATCCGCATATCGCTCGCTTGCTGGGCGAACGACAGATTGCAAAAGCTTCCATTTTACTATTGCTTCCTAAGCAAAAATAAAGCCAAAATGAGTTGTTTAAAATATAGACTAAGGCACAAAATTTTCGCTTCACGTCATCTCCAAGCAAATGAATGATATGTGGATATATACATCAAGGACCACGAGTACAATTTTTTTCTTCTTTTACTGCAGGCAGTATGTACAACGGTTTATCCATAACGTCAAAGAAACCGGAAGAGTGCCCATTGACACTGTGGGATTTTTCATAGCAAAATTCATAAAGCAGTGTTGAAATGATGTGCATGGCGTTTAAAAATCTTCGATCTAATTTCTTTAAAATACATAAGACAGACGCTTTTAATTCTCAATATAAGTTGTTTATTCTAGTTTGCATTTATTTAGTTATTCGTTAAGTATATTCATACATAATGAAATGTTCAGCTATAAACATACATACAATAAAAATGTATATAATTATAGATACCAATGAAAGTTGAACGCTTACATGCACATCTCTAAAAAGCCAAAGAAAATTTTTAATTCATAATTCACAAAATTACAATATTTTTTAAAGGATCAAATCCATAAAAAATTATAGTAAAATACTATTATGCTTTATAACAAAACTTATAGGGCAATATAATAAAATACGTTCTTAAAAATTATTACAACACTAAGGTAAAATACGGCTTTGCAAATGTGCTTATTTATCGATGCTATTTCGAGCTCTTCTTTTTTTAACGTTCAGCAACAAATGTTAAATCTAACTTTAATATTCTAGCTTAGTTTGACTACATCCGTGTGCAGACATTAAACGATCATAGTTATCAGTCGCTAAAACTTGAATAACTAGAGTGACAAATTTTAGAAAGACATACTTCAAGGGTTGTAATACAGATCTTTATTTTACGCGGCAATATTTAGTGCTTTAAACTCGTCGTCATGCATCTCAGTCATCATGTAAGTCCCATCTTGTAATAACAACACCACCCGCCGTGTACCACCTGGAAAGTGTCAATCGTAATTATTCAAGTTTTATATCTAATGAAACCTAGTTTTGCTAATACTTATCGAAAGATTCTCAAGGCACAAAATCGTTTAAAAAATATTTACCTGGAGAAGGCATGCCAGCCTGTATGACTTCAGCAGGTATATTAGCTTCCTGTCCATCGGCACCGTCAGACGTTTGTATACACAGTTGCCCGGTAGTACCTCCACCACTAGCTGTTACGGCAACGGCTCCACTACCAGCATCTACTTGTTGCTGTTGTTGGGCTGCAGCCAAAGCCTGATGCTGTTGCAATTCTGCCTCACTCATTGTAACTACGTGTGTGGTGCCATCTTCTTTTGTTGTTTTGACAATATATTGAGGTTCTGCCATGGATTCGGCTTGATGCAATTCGCCGGAATTTTGTGCTACTGCTTCTGCAACGGCGTTATCAAGAGTTAGCACTTGATTATCATCACCTTCGGCAGCAGCGACATAGGCGAATTGTTGTTCGCCATCAGGGCCTTGGGTTACAAGAATAGTTTGTCCTTCGGCATTTTTACCGGCCACTTGGTACACGGTACCATCTTCTCCAGTTACTAACAATGGAGTACCATCTTCATTAGTGAGCATTTGTTGATCACTGGTTAGAAGCAATGTTGGGTCGATGTCTTGTAATTGTTGCTGATGGTCTTGTTGCAACGCCAATTGTTGTTCGCCACTAGCGCCAGTAATCAATTGTGTATGTATTACTCCGCTTTGAAATTGCTGCTGGGACATCGCCTGATCATCCTGTCCCAATATTTTGCCTACAACACAACATTTTGTTTAGATTGATGGGAACTTAGTTTAACTAGATTTGGCTTAATAAATAAGCAGTGCAATAAACACTGATGTTTTACTTACCAGTAATGGGGCATAATTGCGCTTGGTGTTGCTCCTCATGCGCATAAGTTCCATCTGGTTGCTTACGCACACTTACCGCGCTTACTTGGCTTGTGCGCCCACCTCCGGTTGGTGGTGTGATCTGTTGCACCTTCTGAATTTGGATTTGCGACTGTTGCTGCTTTAAATTCATGCGCTGTGCAATGGCATCCTCTCGTGTCATGACTTTTTTAGTGACTTTCAAATCGCCCGACTTCGAAAGTTGTAGAATCTTTTGTTCTGGCGTTACAGTTTTAGTGGTGCTGCTGGTAGTGGGTCGTGTTACATGCCCGGCACTACCTTGACGAGGTATTATCATACGCCCTGATGTTGGCGAAGAGTGTTGTTGAGCAGAGCTCGTTATGCCGCCAGTACGCACATGCACGGAAGAACCACCACGTTGCTGCTGCGTTGTACCGGTGGTCATAATGGTTTTTCGTTGCAAAGCAGTGCTGCCTGGTGTACGTTGGACATGTTGTTGGCGCGAAATTGTGTTGATTTGCGTATTACCAACTGTAGTTGCGCCACCAGCTCCTACGCGAATATGTGTTCGACCAGCTGTTACGGTGGACGCTGCCGATTTGGATTCGCTACCACTATCACTGCCTCCGCCGGCAACTCGCACTATGCCTGTGCTGGACACAGCTGATTCCCCTTTCGATAGTATTCGAATTAGGGCCTCACTTTTTGGAGTTGTCTATAAACGAAAAAAGTCAATCATTTTTACTTCAAATTCCTCTAAAAATACTTGAATTATAATAAAAAATTTTTTTTAAAAAGAAATACAAAATTTCCAAAAAGGAAACTAAAAACAGATTTATAAATAAAAATAAAATGTATAAACAAAATTTCATAAATAAAATTTATAAGAAAAAGTCCCATAAATAAAATTTATAAAAAAAAGATTTATAAATAAAATTTATAAAAAAAAGGTTCATAAATCAAATTTATAAAAAAAAAGTTTTATAAATAAAGTTGATAAAAAAAGCAGTTGAATACCGCGAAAAAGAATCAAGTGATTATATAAATTAAGTAATCAATTGATTTTCAGAAACTCGCCTCCATTCAAGATGGCATTTTCAGGATCGAACACAAAATTTCCCCGCCGGATTACACTTACTTTAGAATCGCAACCGAAATCGCAATAAAAAGAAAAAAAAATATTTTTTTGAGAAACGAAATCACTACAACTAAATTACGATTATTGAAAATTCTCAACTGCCACGTTCTTACAAAGCCCTTGCCTCCCCGGAAACTTTACAATAAAAGTTCCCTTAGCTCAACAACGTTAGGGACTTCTTAAGAAACGTCCCCCTTGACAGCCGATTCTACGTTACCAGAACGACCCGGACTCATTATATATCCGGTCGAGGACTATTGTCACTCCAGTAGCACTCGGCGTACATGTATTTCAAATGTTTTTGATGTTACAACTACAAAATCTTCTTAAGAAACTAATACCTAGCGCTGAGAAGCGCGTCTATGTTAACGTACAAATGACGAGGTAAATACTACTATAGAGCCCAAATTAAGTTTAAATTTTTTTTTTTTTTTTTAATTTTTTTTAATTTGATTTTTTAAATGAAGAACCTTTCAAGAATATTCTGTGAAAATTTTAGATGAATCGGAGCAAAACTTACAAAGATACAGCCATGTAAGTGTTGCTACCTACCTGGCTCAACCGCGCGCCATTTGTACCTAGCAACTGTTTCGCTCACTATATATTCTCTTTCACAGAAGATTATTTACCGACTGTAGACAACATCTACGACTATAAGTATATAGTGCCCTCGGGCGGTATAATGCCATAATAACAATGAAAGTAAACATTCGATCGAACAAAAATACACGTGTGCTTTCTGCATCATTTCAGTTCCGTTTTCGTTAAAGTTTGTGTAAAATTATTGCTAAAATGCCTAAAAAAGTGACAAGATCGGATAGAAAATCATCTGGTTCGAGATTATATCGGCCTAGAAAAATTGTTCCTCCGGTAAAACGTCCAAATGAAGACGTGTCAGCAAGTAGCGCGTCAGCTAAAAAAATAA
Source organism: Anastrepha ludens (assembly GCF_028408465.1). Classification (NCBI taxonomy): domain Eukaryota; kingdom Metazoa; phylum Arthropoda; class Insecta; order Diptera; family Tephritidae; genus Anastrepha; species Anastrepha ludens. The sequence goes on along the minus strand of NC_071500.1, from coordinate 127,172,150 downwards.
AAGTGACCGCTGAAGAGCAAGTTACGGAAGATCTTGAAAAAACTATCGGATAATGGATTTTTTATTAGTCTTTTCGACAATTGCTACGCTAGTAAAATGTGATGGAAGTGTAAAATTTTCATCGACTAAGAAAGAAGGCCTTGGATATACGATCAAAGTATCGGGCGATAGCTGTAAACAGATTTCAAACGTTCCGTCTAGTGCAAGAATAAACTCTGGTGTTTACGAAGTTAATTATCGGTTTGCTTTCGTGATGAGGATATTAGGCCTTGGATTAACTGGCTGCGAAAAATTTTGCGGCTTGATGGATTTGTCTACTAGCTTTATATCAAGACCAAGGTACAATGAATACATGAAAAAAATGTGCTCGACTGTAAGAGAAGTAGCGAATCGCTTTTTTTCATCTGCTACAAAAGAAGAAAAAGCAGCGACAGATACAGAAAAAAACACTGACGATGCCGACGAACTCACTGTCTCAGGCGACGGAACATGGAAGAAAAGAGGTTTCTCATCTTTATTCGGCGACACCTCGTTAATCGGTTACTTCACAGGTAAAGTTCTTGACATTTTCGTGAAAAGTTCATACTGTCACGAATGTAAAACTTGGGAAAGTAAATTGGACTCCGCCGAATACGAAGAATGGCATGAAGCCCATGTAGATGCTGGAAAGTGTCAGGCAAATCATACTGGTGCAGCTGGAAATATGGAGGTCGAAGCGATAAAGGCCATGTTTCAACGCTCGATAAATAATGGCGTGCGATATCGCAACTACATCGGCGACGGCGACTCTAAAGCTTACTCTGGGTTAGTGAATTCCAAGCCGTATGGTGATGATTTTTCAATAATGAAAAAGAATGTGTAGGGCATGTCCAAAAAAGAATGGGCACTCGTCTGCGTGACATAGTCAAAAAGACCGTTGTAGATACCGAGACTAAGGCTGGAAAAAAGATCAAAAGAGTTTATTTGGTAAAGGGAAGCTTACGGCTAAAATGATTGATAAACTGACGGTATACTACGGATTGGCTATTAGACGTTACTCTGATTCCGTGGAAAATATGCGAAATGCTATTTGGGCAACGTTTTTTCACTACAGTTCAACGGATGAAAATCCTCAGCACGAAAAATGCCCGGGTGGTGCGAATGGCAAAAAGCTGCAGCTGCTAATACATTGAAATCGTTTAAACACACATACAGTGCTCTTCCCGAGGATGTTTTGGATGCCATCAAGCCTATCTATGAAGATCTGAGCAAAGATGCCCTCCTGGAGCGATGTGTCGGAAGCTTTACGCAAAACAACAACGAAAGTTTGAACCAACTTATTTGGAAAATTTCACCAAAGCATTTGAGTGGAGGTTCTGTCATCGTTGAGATTGCATCTTATGTGGCAGCCTGTGTCTTCAATGAAGGCTGTTTTGCTTTGTTAACAATCATGCAAGATATGGGAATCAGTAGTGGGCCAAGCGCTCATGAATGGTCGAGGTCAACTGACGTGATGCGTATAGATCGAGCGGAGCAGGAAGCTGAGAAACAAACTAAGGAAGGCAGGATTCGGCGAAGACAGAACACTTTCTGTAGATGTTTTACAAGGTAACGCCGAAGAGTTTTTTTCGAATTTGTTGAAACTTTTGTTTTTACGGTAACTAATTCACCGATTTTTTACGCGAAAATCGTGTTTTTGACTTTAACGTGTTCCCAAAAATCGAAAAATTTTTAATTTCAAAAAACCCTCTCGGCGTTACCCGGAGAAAACGATTATCTAACGAAATAACCTTGGTTTTTTGATTTCAGATGATTTAACACCGAGTTGAAACTACTTTTTTTGAGATGCATCCGAATAATTTCTGCCATTGCCGTATTTTTAAATATTTTTGGATGAAAATTTCACAAAATATACCTCAAATGCTATAGTTTTATGTAGTAAAAGATTTGACGATTAAATTTTAACTGTGTCATCAAAAAAAAAATCATCAAAATGTGCCTTTTTTCCATGAATTAACGTTACCCCCCCTTAAGGGGTATATATATATATATTTTTAATTTATAGAAGTATATATGTGAGTAGTATCAGAATGTTTCGTGAAAAAAAAAAAGGGAAATAGAAATAAATACATAAAAATGTTTGCCACTTGCCAGTTAATGAACTTACATTGCGGCTATTGCTATTGAAACCAGGCTTCTTTACCACGCCGGAAGCATTTGTATCTTGCGTTATAATAATCTCCGCTGAATTCGGTCCTACTGGCAATGACTCTCCGCTAACTGAAGCGGGTGTACGCGTACTGCTCGTTCCATTCACCTTAACCACTTTGGACTATGAACGATAAAAAAAAAAATATTTTCGTATTTTCTATAGTTTAAAAGCAGAAATGACGCTTTTACCTCAATAGAAATAGCATTGCCGTTCTTCATACGCTTTACGGTGTGTGATGGAATTAGATCCTCTTCTAAATCTTCTATTGTTGCTGTAGTGCTAGGCAAGTCGCTAGTATTGGAATCATTAAAATCTGAATCTTCTAATTTGCGTTTTAAGCCAGCTGCACCAACGTTTGCCGAGCTATTGCTGGTATTCACAGACCAATCTCTTTCACCATCTTGTGAGTTGTTACCACTCCCGGCGGCGTCACTGCCTGTTGGAGAAGCTCCACCTGAAGCGACTTGGTTACTTCCAGAAACCCATTGTTTAACCTGATCCATTGCTTTGGTTTTAGATGTTCGTGAAGGCCGTGCAGAAACATCTGTACCTGCCGTGGATTTGTTACTATCACCAATATCATTATTACTACTACTAACGGTTTGTAATTTTCCTATACCAGTTCCAAGTTTGGTAGAGACATTGGTTTCACCTTTTTTTGCAGCGTCAATTGATTTACTATCACCAATTTTGCTTGCGTTGGCTGATTGTGCAGCTTGTTTCGCTTGTAATGCTGCACGTGTCTCTTTTTGCCGCGCCAATTGTGTTTCGAATGTTTCCAAAAGATGCGGAACGTTATCTAAATGTGAAGATGGCTCCCAAGTATTTTGTTCATGAGTGCGAGACTCCCATTTCACTAAATACTCATGCATTTTGCGCCTGGGATTAAAACGCTTTGCAACGATTTTCTCCACATTCTCCTCAATGACCTCATCCGAGTTGGGAACAGTGCGCTTGGCACGTCGGCTGCAAAACGCATTAAGTCAGTATTAAAAAATTTAACTTTCTATTAACACAATTTGGACAAAAATTAACCTTAATGGCTTAGTGGCGTTTCCAGTTGGCAGCTTATTTTGCGTTACACCACCTACAGCGTCACTCCGTATAGTAAACGGTTTTTTCACAACTTTTGGGGCAGATGTACCCCCTTTATGTGAAGGATCATTTTCAACGTCCTTATTTCCATCAGTCACTTTGATCGGAGGTTTCAAGTTAGCTACTTGAGGTTTTGTTTGTGTTAAAAGTTCTAAATTCATTTATATTATTATATAAAAAGCTCTATAAAAAATTTATAAAAACTTACTGCGACCTGGTGATGCGCTTTCACTAGTATTATTAACAACAGTCTTAGTTATTTTCACTGGCATCTCCTGTAGACCACCTTGACCTACTTTGGCAAAAGATTGGATTGTTTTGCCAGCTACAATCCATGTTTCCCGCAAGCTTTCATCCATTTTAACCCATGTTTGATAAAGAGCCCATGAATTAGGACTAGCTGTACTCGAGTCTCTATTATTACTTAGTTGTGTTGCTTTCCATAGTAAGAATGCCCAAATTTTTGGTTTGGTGTCATTGCATTCACGCACATTGTTGTTTTCCTTTTGGCAAGGTCTCTGCTTATGCTCATCAAAATCTTCGATGAAATGGTATACGTTGAGGCAGCGGCCACATACAAGAACATCCATTGTGGCCATTTCCTCTTGCGCCACTTTAAATGAATATGACATTTAGTTTTAATATATGCATACTATATTCAGCAGATACCTACTCTTAATTAGTTTGGAATGCTTTCCGATTTCCGTTGGAGTGATATCGCGCCCAACCATTGCGAAATATGCCGATCTGTAATATATAATTGAATATAAATAATTGCATTTTTTCTTTAGCAATATTACAAGATAAATTTTACTATGATTAAGGCTTTACTTAAATTGCGCCAAATACGGTAATGTTTCGATTTGGCCTCCTCATAAAAATTCAGTTTCATACTTTTCGTTTTTTTTTCTCCTTTAAAGCTATAGCACTTTTCAAAATAGTCGGTAGTTTAGAGCAAAAAATCACACATCACTTCATTATCTATTACTGTTAAATTCTAATTTTTTATTTAGAATTTATGAATTCCTACACTGCCGATTTTCCGTGGAACCCAAATATGACTTTGCCGTCAAAGCTATTCTAAATAGAAAGTTTTGCTAAATTTTACAAATTATTTTGTAATTTAAAAGCAAGCGTACTTTTAAAAATTTTGCTATAAACAATTAAACCTACCGAAATTTGCTATATTGCTGCTGCTGCTTACAAACGAAATATAAAACAAGCAAATGCAAGATTTTTCCGTTCGTTTGCAAAACGTAGCACTCGCAGTATAAGCGATCAACCAATCAAAATGGCGATTGTAGCACTGCATGGGATTTTGTTGCAAACAGTTAATTTTTGGGTGGATGAAGGTAACTCTAAAAATTTCCTAAGAATCGGAGAAATTTTATGAAAATAAAGCACATACATTCTTATTATTTCTATTCAATGATTATGTTAGTCAATAAAAACTATGATTCTAAATTTTTATCTTAAATATCGTATATATTATGAGTCTAAAAAATTTTCAACGCACTAATTTTCACTATAGCATTTCTAAACTCGGTGACATGGCAGTATCAACTGAGAATTTAAGATTAATCTTCATATATTCTATTTAAAGTTCCTTAATTTATATTAATGTGACTGAATTATATGAGGGGTACTCACACCAATTTCGTTACTTTGGCGGTTTGTCCGCTGATAGTTCAGGAAATGTTTGTTTATTTGAGGTGACGTCGGTTTCAAAATCACGAAAAATAAAGATGCGGTCTTCGTAGTGGTTCAGTGAATGATTTAGTGATATTGCAATCTTAAGATTTGTGACTTTTAATTTAAACGAACCACTAATAAGAAGTGCTGCTTGCACGCATTATTGCAATACCTTCAAATGCTTTTTTTCTAGTTTTGTTTTGCCGATTACGCCGTGCCAAGAAATGATGTTGTATGTTCAAGTAGCTTTTTTCCTCTTGTTTGTTTATCTGCAGAGATGACGTCACAGCAAGTTTGGAAGGCGCAAACTTATATTCCATCATTCTTGACACAACTCCTATGAGGTAACCATGCCGAGGAGCTTTTTCTTCTGCAACAAATCGGCAGTGAGAATTGAACCATTTAAACAGCTGTTCAACTCAAATTATGTTAGTATATGCAATATTTTCGAATCAGATTGCCATCATTAATCATCTACCAGTTTACACAGGCAGACATAAATAATGAAATTAAATTAGCTGTGACGTGTGCTTACATTTTGTGACTTAGTTCATATTGAGTTTGGATAAAAAATAAATATTATTAATATGGAAGAAAAGTAAAAATAGAAATTACAATTACAGCAACTTATTTACTGGCTATTCTGGCCGCTAGTAGTAGCAATTCGCTGAAAGCAGAAAAAGGCGACTACTAAGAAAAGATTATTGCATACCGGGCCGAAACGATTTCCAGTTCAAAAAAACATTATATCGTTTAAGCTTCGGAATTTCTAGAAACAGCTTTTTAATTAAAAAATTGCAAGTACCCATCAAATATAATAAAATGCAAGGAGCAAATGCTTTCTCTTGTTTGAATTTCATACGAAACTGCGAGTGGAGACTTCTGGTTGTTATTGTCTGGAATGAATTTTAAATGTGGCATCACCTTCCTTTCTGAAAAGTGCAATACATTTTTGTTTTGTAAAATCAGCTGTTTGTCGGTGAAATCCGGTGATCGTAGTTATTTCTTAACCAGGTTTTCGTGAATTCTTATAATTTCTTATTGGCATATGAGGATATACAATAATGGCAGATATTGATGGAGAAGACCCAAAAGAGTATCGCTGGGAAACCGGCTACGAAAAAACATGGTAAAAATCATAGTAATTTTCTGCAAACTTTCGTTAAGTTTGGAGTTTAATAAGTTTGCTTTTTATTTCCTTAGGGAAGCCATCAAGGAGGATGATGATGGACTGCTGGACGGCGCTATAGCCGATATTATACAAAAAGCCAAGCGGAAGCGGCAGGCGCAAAAGACGCAGCAGAACCGTCTGGGAATGATGAGACATCTATACATTGTACTGGATTGCTCCGAGTCAATGACGGTGCCTGATTTGAAACCCACACGAATGTTATGCACGATTAAGGTTTATATTGAGTAATTTAATATTATAAGCTAACTGAAAAAAAATGTATTGCAGCTTTTGGAAATCTTTATTCAAGAATTCTTTGACCAGAATCCTATCAGCCAGTTGGGTATGATTGCACTGAAAGGAAAACGAGCCGAAAAGTTGACTGAGCTAACTGGCACATCGAAGTTACATTTAAAAGCTCTGGAAAGGTATTAGATAGTTTTTTAAAATCAGTATATAACAAGAATGCCAAAGTACCACTTAAATATCTATATTTCTAACCCTCCCAGCATTAGTAAAATTCCCCTCACATGTGAGCCTTCATTGCAGAATGGTCTCGATCTGGCCATGAAAGCATTGAAGGTTGTGCCCAGTCACGCTTCTCGCGAAATACTCATAATTATGGGTTCACTGACAACATGCGATCCGGTCGACATAAATAGTACAATTGATGGCCTTAAAGCCGACAACATACGCTGCTCCGTAATCTCGCTTTCTGCTGAGATACACGTTTGTCGTCATCTCACGCAACAAACTCAAGGCACTTATGGCGCTGTTCTCGATGATGCACATTACCGTGACCAATTGCTGGCACATGTAGATCCACCGCCAGCGGCGCAAACGCAGGAGAACTCTTTAATAAAAATGGGCTTTCCACATGCCAAGACGGACGGTGGCAAGGACCCTCCGCTTTCGATGTGCATGTGTCACATTGAAAATACAGAAGAACCAAGTAAGCTCACCTCCGGTGGTTACCATTGTCCGCAGTGTTTTAGTAAATATTGTGAGTTACCAGTTGAATGCCAGACCTGTGGTTTGACATTGGTATCAGCGCCACATTTAGCTCGCTCCTATCACCATCTCTTTCCTGTGCAACACTTTACAGAACTGGAATTCAATGGACAGGCTGCGAATTGCTATGCTTGTCAAAAGCCGTTAACAGAAGCAACGGATAAAAATGTATATCGCTGTGAGAAATGCTTGCAAGTTTACTGCATTGATTGTGACATTTTTATTCATGATACTCTGCACACATGCGTCGGCTGTAATACAGCTAAACCACATAGGAAATAGTAATTGATGTACGAAAATAAAACTATAAAGAAACTTAATGAATAAAAAAAATAAATAAAAATAAAATTAAAAAAAAAAGTACTTATGTATGTAGTTTATTTATTTATAGACCGGCTTAAAAAACACCATAGTTTGCTATTTTTATTAAGACACGAAAATAAATAAACGAAACTCAGTAAGTTGACTTTATTAGGCGGAAAATTTTTTTTACACTACATTTTTGGTACAATTTGAGGAATAAATTACTCCTAGTGCGAGCTCACTTTTGAAAAAAAAAATATAATGCGGAGAATTATCATATTTTGTGTTAAATTGGCATCAAAACCACTCCTCAAAGAACGCAAATCTCTCTGGATATAAACCTCTACTAACAGGATACAAATCTCTACTAAGAGGATACAAGCCTGTACTATGCGATTTTCCAAAACAACGATTCGCCACAATTTGAAAAGAGAAGTACGGCAGCCGGTTCTAGGGCTCTCATTTCCATGAAAGCCGCTTCTACATACCGGAATGACATTGGTAGCACAGTAAACTAGCACTGTCTAGTTCGCTGAACCTCATATGTACGGGATACAATAGGTTTGCTAATGTAAAATTATCTAGTAACTTGCCAGTAACTTAATTTCCAAGCATTCGCTTGCAAAGAGAAAAATATCATCAAAAAAAAGTAGATGAATGCAAAATCAGTAACAATTTGTAAGTTTTACGAACAGTTAGTTGAATTGTTGGCGGGAAAAATCACAAAAAGTACAAATTTTTTCAGTTGAGTTATCTCGTATTAAATAGAAAAAGAAGCAAATAAAATACAAAGTAATAAGCTCAGCATCACATGGTGTTATTTTGTCCACAATAATTTGATCCCTTTCATCATTGCTGCCAGATGAAGAATATTCCATTAGCAGTTGTATTGTGGCAATCACAGCTTTCTTCATATTTTCCATGCTTCCGTCTATATTGCTAAATTAGTTAATAACCAAAAAGTAGAAGCAATACAAAAGATACCTTCAATGCTTCCGATTTGTATTTCCGAAACTGCAACAACGGTGACTGGAGTCTGGAGGCAACAGTACATACCTCTATATCATTGGCCGATTCCTATTCAATATATGACTTGAAATGTAATTTATAAATGTGATCTAAAATATATTTACTTGCATTCTCCATTTTGTTCATCATTTTTATTTAAATTTAGAACTTTTGACTCAATTCACACATTTTATTCTTGTGTATTTTCACTTTGCGACCAGCAGGTTTTCTCGCTTGCAAATTCTTACAAGTAAAAATGTAACCAGTAGAAATTTGCAACTTCCCCTCAAAATGAAATGCCATTTTGTTCTCTCACTTTCCCCTACTTTGCAAGTATTTTGGATACATGAACAGCAAAACTTGAAAATTAAGATTTAATAACAATAACAATTGTTAAAAATATTTTGCTTCATGAACAGACCTAATGTGGAATTCTGATGGCATCGCATCAAAGCTTTTTAACAGCAATAATCAACTGTGCCATGTGCCATGCAAGTTATGAACCTTTTTTTTAACTTTTTTATGAATGAACTATTAACAAGTAAAATTAACACACCAATAAAAATATTTTTACGTAATTTTTAAACATTCGAAACATTTAATTAGTGAGCTGATAATATCAAATCTGGTCACGAAAGTAGACGGAAAAAGAGGAAGTAACATTTAAAAATACAAAGAACTTCGAGATTTGACTAAATTATTAAATATTTATTATTAAAAATTATAAAAATAGAAAGAGAAGGCCTACACCAACAGCTCGGGGTCGATTCAAGACCTCAAAGATGGAATTCGTGAGGCTAACGAGGACATAGGGCAGCCACTTTGCAATTCGGTTATGGAAAATTTCATGAAAAGGATATTGTCCTGTAAGCGCGGTCGTAGCAGTCATTTGCCTGATGTTATTTTCCATTATTAACGGCATACCTTCCTTTGTATAATGAAATAAACATCCGATCATTTATATTAGAAAATAGCATTTTTCGTTGAATATCAAAATAACACCTCTGTTTGAAAAACCCTATATATGCATGAGCAGAATTGCGGCTATCATTAACGATATCACGCTTTGAATCTATATTTATAAATATGTGCTAATGAGTTTAAAAAACTTTATCAAAAATAAAAATTGTTCGTTAATGAGTCAAAAAAAGTTATTATTAGTAATAATGGTCGCTGCTAATTTAGGGTGTTTATGCGTTTAAAAGCCAACTTTGAAACTCACATACATCTGCACTTATGTAAATTCGCATCCATACCATACATACGTATATACACACAGTGTCTAAAAATATACAGTTTTAGGCACAACTTGTTTAAAATAACGGCTAATATTAGACCAGACATTGAAAAACGTAAATTTATTCTAAAGTGCTGGCATATGTGTGAGAACGCAGTGGAAGTGCAGCGATGACTTGGATGGAAATTTCAGGCTTCCTCCATCTTCGAGACTCATCATTACTCGGACCAGGAATAGGTTTGAACTATACAGGTGACTGTTCAAAATGTCCATAAAGAGCGTTGTGGAAGACTACGGTCATCTATTAGCGCAGCAAGAGAAGAAGACCAACTGGAAATGTGTTCGGCAAGAGGGGCATTTCAACATTTGCGTTGACTAAATAAATTTGTACTTTTAATCTGTAATCCTTCTAAATATATTCCATTTTTATAATCAAGAGTGTATACATTTTTTTGAGACACTCTGTATAAAATACGACACGAACACAAAAAATGGAAAAACGGAAAGAAAAATACTGCAATGGAAGAAAAAAGGAAATTCTACTTAAAATGCTCACCAGGAACATTGTCGATAATCGAAATTGGTAAGCATTCAAGTATACCCGAGTGACTTTTTTCGAGAAGCTAAGGCAAGGGCGGCCGCCGTAGCCAAATGGGTTGGTGCGTGATTACCATTCGGAATTCACAGAGAGGTCGTTGGTTCGAATCTCGGTGAAAGCAAAAGTAATAAAAACATTTTTCTAATAGCGGTCGCCCCTCGGCAGGCAATGGCAAACCTCCGAGTGTAATTCTGCCATGAAAAAGCTCCTGATAAAAATATATATCTGCCGTTCGGAGTCGGCTTGAAACTGTAGGTCCCTCCATTTGTGGAACAACATCAAGACGCACACCACAAATCGGAGGAGGAGCTCGGCCAAACTCCTAACAGAAGTGTACGCGCCAATTATTTATTTTTTTTTTTAAGGCAAGGATATATTTTCTGTTAGAAGGCAGTTTGCTCTCGTAGTTGCTTATGGCTGCTATTTATTACGATGAAGTTGGGAGTTTGTATTGACCCCAATGACAATGACAAGCAGTCAGAAGTTGGCCACCATTAAACCACCTTGCCGAGTTGCAAAAGTATGGCATCCAAAGGGCGCGGTTTAATTTGCAAGACTTGTAGAATCTTCAGATTCTGGGTACAATCTTTAATTACTTCTGTATCTTCGCTCTCAGAGGTTGCTCACATAGCATAATAGCCATGATGGAACGAATAATGAGATGGAGCCTATCGTGGTACCGTTACTTTGCTCTCAGAAAATTTGAGCATTTTAGCATTTTTTTTTTTGTTATTTAGTCTCGGAGTTTTAGTTCTTTCTTCATGACATTTTTCCAGCTTGCTCTAATTAAAATGTAATGCTTCTAATTTTGTAAAATATAAATTTTTTTTAATTAGTTCAATAATTCACTAAGTTTTATTTAGCTTTTCTTCTTTTTAATATCTGATCGCATTGCCCGCGATTGGGGCTATTGTTGGTGTTCTTCTCCTTTCAGCAATCAAGTCTCTCTCTCGCTATTGCAGTGTTCTCTAGCTTTGAATACCAAATTTTGATTGAGTTACTTAAAGAACTTTGTATGCGTGAAACATTTTCTTTAAAATGTGCGTTTATTTTTTTTAATAAATGTGTTATGGTTATGTACAATTTAATTTATGAGTTTTTTGTTAAAATAAACTCTTTTGTTAAGACCCCGACATTTTGTAGTGTATTTGAGGTTATGTAATAAGATAAGGTACTCTTTTTGTTTTTATGGTTTTTTGTATTGCTTCTTTTTACTACGAATACACCTCTTGATGCCCTATGCCCCACTAAGCATTGAGGACCGGAAGAAGCGATTAGACTTCTATGGTTTTAATTCGCATTCAGTAAACTCAAACGCTTTTTAAAATGTGTAAAAAAGTTTTCGATGTTAAGAAGAGTTGAGAGAAGAAGATTTAATATTCTAACATAGCCTTAAAAGAAGCAAAAAATTAAATTTTCACGTTCAAAATATCTAATTTTATAAGAACCAACAAATTTTCATTAACACTAAAATCTTCTCAGAGTGAATATTAAAAAAGTCTTTCGTTTAATAAGACAGTTTTTTTTAACTTACAGTTTCGGTAGCTTTGAATTAAAAAAAGAAAGAAAACATCAAACTTACAAATTTTCGCATTTTGGGTATAAAAAACCCAAAATTTATTGCGAAGAGCAAATGGTTGGCAACTCAGCTAATGTGATGCCACGCACTCTCCCCGCAATCATGTTTCTCTTATTTTTGCATAATAGCAGCGCGGCCAAAGCCTGCCTCCTTGGGATCTCCCAGAAGCTTGTTTTCTAGGAGGAAGATCGAGGGGATAGGCATCGAATCAAAGTAAGCAAAAAATCGAGGGAGTATTTGTTACATTTGCAGCTTCGATGAGTTTGATTTCTCTTTTTGTTGTTGTTGTTGTTGTTGTTATTTTTGTTGTCAGTAGGTGATCCACTAAACCTTGGAGTACGGTGTGTGCCATATTGTATTGTTAGCGAGAGCTCCATTTTCTCATGCTTATATTCTTGGGTCTTTAATTTCGAATTTCGAATTTATATTTTTCTTTTATTTTTTAGTTTATTCATGTTTTTGTGGTTTTAACTAAATTATTTTGCTTTTCTTTCCCTTCACGCACTTATTTATTTTTATAGTTTGTTGTTGTTTGTCTGTTTTTGCGGTTCACTTTTATTGCAATTATTAATTTTTTGCTGAGCTTGTTTTTCAGGTTTTTTATTTTTATTTTTTATAAGTTGTTTGCTTTTCTCTCCGCACGCTCGCACAGAGGTCAGCCGCGGTAACCTACGCGAATGTGAGAACTTCGAGGTGTGACACCAAAATACCATAATTAAAAAGTTCATTGTTTATTTAAAGAAACTTGAATGGTTATATGCATATAAGTATTATAATAATAACAATACATTTCAGGTGGGAAAATTTAGTTACGAGTATTTTGTGTCGGATAGGCGGCTGTGTCTGTCAATTAAGAGTAAATGTTTATATTAGCGGCTTTTGTGTCTGCGGTAATCCCCACTGAAATTTTGTTGCAAATATTTTTCTGGAACATTTCAAACTTCAAATGCTCGATATAAAAGGATTTTTGGAAGCCCGAGCGTCTAAATGTTATAAAAATAACCTCTTGAAATCTATTCTACCAGTTTCTATCAGACAACTACTTATAACAACACTTTTAACGCGTTTATAATATTTTTGATTTAATAATTATTTTGAATGATTTGGACCTACATAAATTGTAGATATGTTGGTTTCAAAATATAGAAATGAATATAAAGACCATATCAAGGCGAACCTATTAAAGGTGGTTCGCTGTGTCCATGTGGCTGTCAGCTGAAACAAGGCGAATTCATTCTTTGTTTTCTACTTTGCCTATACTTTTCTTTGACAACTAAACGTACAAAGCATTGTTGTTGGTCTGGTGACACCACCTTTAATGAATGCGCCTTGGACCAAATGAACAATATTTTTTAAATACCTTTTTGTTACCAGAAAATACAACCCAAGTCATTAACTCTTTAAACACTTTTTAGACATTTCTCATGTATTTTCAATACCTTGACAAAATTATGAAAACAGCAGAATAAAATACGCAAATTTATCAACCAAAAATTTATTTTTAATAGTTTCGATTCATCATGAAATCGTACTAGAATTTCGTGTTTGCCTGAATCAAAATCTATGAGAAATTAAAAATTCTTTTGCATCAAAAAGGTCTCATACAGTTTGATTCAAAATCTAACCGAAATTTAAAATTTTTTCAAATGAAAAAAAGTCTGGAAGTGTCTTATTCAAAATGTGACCGATATTCAAAATTGTTTCCAAACAAGAAAGTCCGCTTCAAACTCTAAGCGAAATTAAAAATTTTTTTTTAAATAAAAAAAGTCTGCCAAAGTCTGATTCAAGTTCTAGGAGAGATTTCAATTTTTTTGTTCAATTGAAAAGTCTTCTCCAAGTCTTTTTCAAATTTCAAGCGAAGCTAAATATTTTTTTTAAATCAAAAAAGTCTCCAAAAGTCTTATTCAAATTCTAAGCGAAATTAAAATGTTTTCAAATGAAAAAAGTACCCAAAAGTCTGATTCAAATTCCAAGAGAAACTAAAGAATTTTTTTTTGACATCAAAAGAATCTCCAAAAGTTTTATTCAAATTCTAAGCGAAATTAAAATGTTTTCAAATGAAAAAAATCTCCAAAAGTCTGATTCAAATTCCAAGCGAAACTAAAAAACTTTTTTTCAAATCAAAAAAGTCCAAAATTTATAATTTTTTTGAGTGAAAAAAGTCTTGAAGTGTCTTATTCAAAATCTAACCGAAATTTAAAACTGTTACCGATCGACAAAAGTCTGATTCTAAAAGTCAAATTCTAAGGGGAATTAAAATTTTTTTCAAAATAAAAAACGCTCCAAAAGTCTGATTCAGATTCCAAGTGAGACTAAATATATATATTTTTCAAAAGAAAAAGTTTCCAAAAATGTGATTAAAATTCTAAGTGAAAATAAACTTTTTTGTTCAAGTGCAAAAAAGTTTCCAAATGTCTGATTTAAATTCTAATTCTAAATTCAAATAAAAAAAAGTTTCCTAAATCTGATTCAAAACTTAAGCGAAATTTAAAATTTTTTCAAGCGAATGAAGTTTTCAAAAATTTGATTTAAACTTGAAGTGAAATAATTATTTTTTTTTTCGGATGAAAAGAGGCTACAAGTCAGATTCAAGCTCTAAGCGAAATTATATTTATATGATATATTTTTATTATACTTTTTTCAAATGAAAAAGTCTCCAAAGTCCTGATCCTAATTCTAAGCGAAATTCAAATTTTTTCAAATGAAAAACCTCTCTAAAAGTGTAATTCAAACTCTAAAAGAAATTAAAAATATTTTTCAAATGAAAAAGTCTTCAAAATCTGTTTGTTCTATGAGAAGTTATTTTTTTCAATACTATTAATGGCAGCAATAGTTGCTCTCTTCGGGAGCGGTAATAACCTAACAATATCATACGGCCTAATATTGGAGAGCGCATTTTACTAGGGGGCTTTACATAAATACATATATGCGCAAGATGTATCAAAAATGTTTTTTCCAAGCCTGCTGAGAGTTCCAGATGATAATGCTGGGCGACTGAAATAAAGATGTGATACAAATGATTATTACTTTAAGATTTAGCAAATCTCTACATTTGCCATTTAAAAAAGTTGTAATATAAAGAAAATCACTCCATTACATCAATAAATTAGCTATAAAAAAACTAAAATTGATCTATATAAGTCTTAATAATATTAATAGTGTGACGCATTCATCCTTGAAAGGTTCTTAGGCCGAACTTTTCCAAACGAGGAACTCTATAGTTTTATAACGCCATGGTTTGTTTATGAGATAACTTTTCCTGGCAGAAATACTTGTAGTACATACATACATATGTATACATAGGCAAATTCCCTGTTGGGATTTGAACTTACCACCTACTTGCTTGTCAAATACACTTGTGCGATTATATGTATGTATTTTTCACACAAATCGATCCAATTTAATGTTTGCATATATATGTATGTACATATATATGAAACCTCAAGTATGTATCACTAATTGCGACTAATAGATCGATTTGCTGTTCGTAAACGATGCGGAACTACGGTAAATATGTACATAGTGCCACATTAGCAAAAATAAAGCGCAGCAAAAGTCAGCTAATTTAGAATTAGTTTTTCCGGGAATTACTAAAGTAATTAGTACGCTAGTACTCAAAAACCTACCCTCTATTCAACAAAAGAAGAAAAAATATAAAAAAATCTTATAGCGCCATCTTTTGTCACCTTCAAAATCGGCTCCGTTCGAAGCAATAATCGATTAGTCCAATAATCAAAGATCCTTTTAAATGTGTTTGAAGAGATCTTCTTCAGCTCCTTCAGCGAATTCTCCTTAATGGCCTCTATCGACTCAGAGCGGCGTCCGCGGAGTGGCAATTTAAGTTTTGGGAAAAGGAAAAGGTCACAGGGGGCTAAGTCCGGTGAATCGATGATATTTGTGGAGTTTTGGTCAAAAAGGTGCTTACAATATGAGCCCTGTGAGACGGTGCGTTTTCATGGTGCAAAGTCCATGAGTTTTCTTTTCACAAATTGAGCCGTTTCCTATGCTCATTCTTTCTCAAACGTCGCATAACTTCCAAATAATATTCTTTATTTACGTAGAACCATTTGGAACGAACTCCGACTGTACAACGCCATGATAAGTAAAGAAAACGAGTAATATGACTTTCAACTTTAACCGACTTTGTAGTGGTTTAATTGGGTTTCGGCTCATGTGGATAGCGCCATCCAGCCGCCTGTTGGCTGGTTTGCATGTCAAACTCATATACCCACATCTCATCACTTGTTATGATGCGCTGGATAAGCGTTGGGTGCGAATTTACTTGCTCAAGCATGTCTTCAGCCACCTTCTTCCGATGAATTTTTTGAAAGAAATTCAACTCTCTTGGAACGAGTCGAGCAGCCACGCGTCTCATGCCCAATTAATGGTGTAAAATGTTGCGAATTGATTCGTGAGACATGTTAAGGTCACGAGCTACCTCCCTCAAACTTAAATGATGGTTTTCTAGCACCATTTCCTTGACTTTGTCGACGTTTTCATCCGTTGAAGACGTGGATGGGCGACCAGATCGACAGATCACGCCCAAACTCTGCGACACTATAGAGGACAGTTGTACCAACATCCCAGCAAAAAAATGTAGACGTATGTATGTGTAACGTGCGCTTTTCAAATAAACAATTCTCGATATTTTTTTGACAGAATATACCTATGTACATACGAATAAAAAATCTATATAATCGGGAGTGCGTACGTTTGAATCTCCGTGCAGGAAACATCAAAATGATAGAAAAGATTTTTTTTGTTTTAAGCGGTCGCCCTTTGGCAGGCAATGGCAAAGCTCCGAGTGTATTTCTGCCATGAAAAAGCTTCTCATAAAAAATAGCTGCCGTTCGGAGTTGGCTTGAAACTCTAGGTTACTCTATTTGTGGAACAATATCAGGACACACCCACAATAGAAGCTTGGTCAAACACTTAACAGAAGTGCACGCGGCAAAAAGCAAATTATATCTTTGCCCCATTCATCTGATTTTGTACCCAGAGACTGTTGACTTGAAATTGCATTTGGTGTTCAACAGAAAACGTCATGAAATGATAAACGCCATTCAAGCCGTTATGATGACTATACTAAGGGATATTTCCAATAAGGACATTTATTGATAGCTAGTTTGATAATTCGGAAGAGCATTCAAAATTGTGTGCCAAAGCAGAAGTCGAATATATTCATTAATAAAAAAGTATTTCTCACAAAATATACTCGGTTTGTTTCTATTTGTAAATGGCTCGTTTTTTTGAGTAGAGGGTATACAATATTATGCAGAACCAGAATTGAAATTAAAGTATAAAGATATTAAATATCAACCATGATGCAAAAACTACACAAAAGAAAATAATAAGATTCACTTAACGCATTTGATGCACCATATTTTGCACTTATTTTTATTTTCAAGATCCGATACAGGAGCTAACGAACCATATTAGTCTGCCTTCTCTTATTTTTGCTTTCATTATTACATTTTATATAGAGACTGGCACTCTCTCTCTCTCTGCGGTCAATTGTCGCGTTTGCTTACCTTACAAACTTTTTTCGTGTGTTCTACAGTTAATTCCGTATTCTTTGTCTACTTGCCCACACGCCAGTTTTTAAACGTTTAGATGACTTTCGTGTGTTTGTTAGTATTTTAAGTATTTTGCAAATGTTTGCTTTGTGCGATTTATTTTCTTACCAAAAGTGCCGTTGAACAAACAATTATAGAAATATTTACGTGGTTAGCTTAAGTTTTGTTAAAAAATAGTTTTTAAGAACAAATTTAAGTTGCAAGGACCAATTTATTTAAACGCATTAAACAAAAAATAATTACCAAGGTACAGTCTGTGAATATTAATATTTAAAATCATCTGTAACAGGTAAGTGGTGCAATATTTGCGATTAGGAATGTTAATGTTAATAAAGCGAGCTCAAAATGACACATGGAAAATGTGAAATACGAAATGCGTAGTAATGTGAGTAAAATTATAAAAAAAAGTTTTCATTTTTTAACAACGGTCGCCTCCCGGTAGGCCATGATAAACTTCCGAGTGTATTTGTGCCGTGAAAAGCTTCTCATAAAAAGCTATCTGCTGTTCGGAGGCGGCGTGAAACTGTAGGTCCATCACATGTGGAACAACATCAAGGCTCACAGCACAAATTAGAGGAGGAGCTCGGCCAAACACCCAAAAAAAGGATGTGTGCGTCAATTATGTATATATTTCTTTTGATTTTTGGTGGGCGACGTAGGGTTCAAAATGCCTTCGCACTTACAACGATCGTCTCCTACTGCGTCGAGTGGTGTGACCACTAAAACAATCCCAAGTTCACAAGTGTCAAATATGATTGACGGATGTCATTTGCAATATTTATGAATATTCATATAGCGAGATTAATTTGTGTAGTTTTTGGGTCCTAAAATCTGAAAATGATCAAAAGATCAATGCTTCTACTGCTTTTGTTTTGGGCTGGAGGAGTTTTGCAAGCGTATCATCAATGAAATCAATTCACCAATGTGCCAATTGCAGGTGACGTGTTGTGATAATATTTTTAGTGAAATCTGGCGAAAATCCCTTGGTAATTCTCCAAAAACATGAGGCCTTGATATTTGAGTGTGATATTGGGACCTCTAAATAAAGTCAGCAAAAACGTTGAGCGTAAAAATATTTATATTTTGCAAATAAACAATTCGGTTTATTCTAAAATAAATTCAAATTCTAAATTATGCTGAGATATCTTTTGATTATAAAAAAATTGTGATAAAGTGTGATATTGGGACCCCTAAATAAAGTTAGCAGTGAGTGAAAACGTGTGGGGAGCGGTAAACTTTTCGACTTCATTGTGCGAAAGCTTTTGGCAAAAAAAGTGTTCCAAATTGCCGCATCCTTTCTAAAAAAAATATCGTACTCTGCGATATTTTCTTATTTCTCAAGATGAAGTCATGCCTCAAGGGAACATCGTGGTGTACATGGCGTACAGGATGCCAATGAAGCTATAATTGCGATGCTGTAAGGGTTAACGGGATCATCGTTATGTTTTGTCAGAGGGAGACTATTTTGGAGATCTATAATAAAATTTGCTCGTAACTTAGTTTGCTTGGGTTTTATTGATAAATTTGCCGAACTTAATTGCCACACCTCATACACACACATATACATAGGTATGTCATATAATGACATTTACATTTTTTTCAATAGTTACATTAACTGGAATAACCACTAATATTCGCATATGATTACATTTTAGCTTAATGCATTTTTTTTTTCGACAAAGTCTCATTATCTTTAGGTAAGTGCATATATTTTATTTTTTACAATAATCCATTACGTAAAGTAATTTGCATATTAGAAAATATGATTATATATTTTTAATAAAATTTACAACCTTTTTCTATGAAATACAGCCTTTACTAAAATTAACGTAATTTTTCATTATTAACACCCTCATTTCATTTCATTTCATTTATTGCCCAAAATCATTTTAACATAGGAGTTTACAAAGTTATGATAAAATTAGATTATTTCGCATTATCCTAACATACATTTGTATTTATCTAGGAGTTTAAAACTTATTTTTCTTTTGATTATACTATAGGTTATCATTATTATTTGAAATGTCTTTGGCATAATTTTAAAACTTATTTATATTCTCCCAAAAAGGGCTTAAAAAGGAGATAACGTATATTAAAGTTCTATAATTTATTTGGCTATAAATTGATCAATGTTATAAACTAAATTTTCATCGTTGAAGTTGTAAGTATTGTATCGCCTATGATAATATATTGCTTTACTATTTTTATGTAACATATTATTATTTTTTAGTATTTTTAAATATATTGGTGATAAATTTTTTTCTGTTAGAGGTAATGCATATTAGAAAATACGATTATATATTTTTAATAAAATTTCCAACCTTTTTCTATGAAATACAGCCTTTATTAAAATTAACGTAATTTTTTTATTATTAACACCCTGAAACTGAATGGAACCAATAAAAAACCGCAAAATAATTTTTTTAGTGTGAAATGTCTCCTTGACAACGAGCATAAACTTTAAATTGTTTGATTGATACTTTACGAGATATTGATCTCTTCAGCCATCTACCGGGAAAGAAATGCATTTCTTTTTCCCCAAACTAATAATTGACCGGTACACAAACGAAATTATTTACAATGCAAGCGAGTTTGCGGAAGGGTCTTAAAGAATTTGTTATTTATATTCTCACTTAAAAAAACCCTTAACCTGCAGCCTTGTCCTGCCCTGCCCTCTAAAATATAAGCGCAGGCATTTCTTTTCTTCCTTGCGTGAAGAAACTCTTTCTTTCGTGCCAAATACCACCTGAGCAAATCTTTAGTTTCGACTACTGTCAAAGCCATGCATTTAATTTTAAAATTATTGATTAATTTCTGATGATAAATTATTTCAAAATAATAATGAAATATTTACGCATTAGCTTCTGTTGACATTTTGTTACCTAGTAGTAGAAGTGGGAATGAAACTTACCCGATATCGGTACCATGTGATATATCAGCTTTATAAGGTTTAACCAACCACTCGCTAGAGGCGAAACTTGCTCGATAACTTTGTTGTTGCTTTCGTATGCAAATGTCAAGTTAGTCGAGCTGAGAGATAGAGGCAAATAGAGGCCTTTTGCAGTTGCTTTCACAAGGCAATTTTTTCGCCAAACGAGCAAAACCCAAACAGAGCGAGCAGCGAAGTAGACTGCTAGACTCAGATATTACACTGCTTTAAGGGGTCCGGGGAGCTAGAGCTCGAAAAGTTAGGGTATTATCAGGATTTTTTTTACAATAAAAAAATTAAAAACGATATTTAAATTTTTAAGGCTTTTTATTTAACTTCTTTTATATACAAAAATGAAATTTTTGACGTGATAACGTCTTATAATTCGATTTAACAGGCTGCACGCACGAAAAAATGTGTCGTTACCTTGCTCATTAGTGTTACCTTGCTCATATTAGTGTTACCTTGCTCATATGTAGTTACCTTGCTCATTAGTGTTACCTTGCTCTTTAGTGTTACCTTGCTCATTAGTGTTACCTTGCTCATATTAGTGTTACCTTGCTCATATGTAGTTACCTTGCTCATTGCATTGAATGAACTGCAAGCGAAAGCGCGGAAGGAACGACAAAGAAAACAAAGCAAACGAACGGCAACGTTCGACATCTTGCTCTCCCCTACTTAAGTGAGCGTATATATGTATGTATATGCGCATATGTACATATATAAATTCACGTATTTGTATTGGCATATGCCTTCTTATTGATTATTATTAATTTGATTTACTTGAAGAATTTAAAATAAAACCAAGTTTGTTAATAATACCTGTTGTTTTAATGTTATTATTATTATTTTTTTATTATATATGAAGGAAAAAATGTATGGTAATATTTACCATATCTATACTAATATTATAAAGAGGAAAACTTTGTTTGTTTGTTTGTAATGAATAGGCTCAAAACTACTGGACCGATTTTAAAAATTCTTTCACCATTCGAAAGCTACATCCTCCACGAGTAACATGGATTATATTTTATTTTGGAAATAGGGCTCGAGATATAGGTCAAAACGTGGACCCGGGTAACCTTCGGATTTGTATGTACAATATGGGTATCAAATTGAAGCTGTTGGTGAATGCTTTAGTACAGAGTATTTTTCATGCCGCCCCGTGACTGGGGTCTCGAGATATAGGTCAAAACGTGGACCCGGGTAACCTTTGGTTGTTTATGTACAATATGGGTATCAAATGAAAGCTGATAAAGATAGAAAGATAAGTGCTTTAATACGGGGTAATTTGTTATGTTATGTTATGTTATGTTATGTAATGTTATGTTATGTTATGTTGTGTTATGTTATGTTATGTTGTGTTATGTTATGTTATGTTATGTTATGTTATGTTATGTTATGTTATGTTATGTTATGTTATGTTATGTTATGTTATGTTATGTTATGTTATGTTATGTTATGTTATGTTATGTTATGTTATGTTATGTTATGTTATGTTATGTTATGTTATGTTATGTTATGTTATGTTATGTTATGTTATGTTATGTTATGTTATGTTATGTTATGTTATGTTATGTTATCTTATGTTATGTTATGTTATCTTATGTTATGTTATGTTATGTTATGTTATGTTATGTTATGTTATCTTATGTTATGTTATGTTATGTTATGTTATGTTATGTTATGTTATGTTATGTTATGTTATGTTATGTTATGTTATGTTATGTTATGTTATGTTATGTTATGTTATGTTATGTTATGTTATGTTATGTTATGTTATGTTATGTTATGTTATGTTATGTTATGTTATGTTATGTTATGTTATGTTATGTTATGTTATGTTATGTTATGTTATGTTATGTTATGTTATGTTATGTTATGTTATGTTATGTTATGTTATGTTATGTTATGTTATGTTATGTTATGTTATGTTATGTTATGTTATGTTATGTTATGTTATGTTATGTTCTGTTATGTTATGTTAATGTTAACTCATTCTCTATATCCATACAAAATATCTATCAAACAAATAAAATTAAAATTTTCTTTTGAAAAATGCAACCATTCAATCAGTATTTTCTTATGACGTTATCACGTTAAACTATCGTCAGTAAACCGACTTTACAGACAACCTCTTTTTTTAAATTTAATTTAAGAATTTTTTTCTTTTTTTGGTTATGTTGAATTTTGAAAAAATATTTATACAAAAAGTTCTACAAATTAATTACATTTTTAGGAATTTTTGGTTATGTTGAATATGAAAAAAGCCGAAAAAATTTATCCAAATAAAATAACTGTACTAAAATTGTTTTTTTTTTTAATTTTAATAGTTTTAAAAATGGCGCTGAAGTTGACTTTCCCGAAAAGTTGGACCTGGGCGGTATTGTCAATTTGGCTTTTCTATTGATCTGAAACACAAAAACCAAAAAAATTGATTAATCAGTGTGATTGTAGTTATTAATATCTCGATATTCGAATTTGACACTCTTTGACACTCAGTTTTCTAATCAAAAAACTATACGAAATATATAATTGAAATAATAATATGATTCTAGTACGGGCGATTGAAATTGATGTTGTGAACAACATATTAAAATTTCAGACGATTCTATGAACACTTTTTTTGTTTTTTTTGTTTTGTTTTGACAACAACAGGCCGAATAAAGTCGTTTCGAGATAAATGAGTTCAAAGCTTGAGGAACAGGAGCGCGCGGACCACTCTCTACCTAGTTAATGGTACAGCCCATTAATAATATTGGGAATTTCCGCAAGCAAATTGCACAGTATATTCTGAAGATACTATAATTTCGAAATATTGATGAAACAAAAAATCAGTTTTTTGAAATTTCTAGACCGGGTCGCTTTAATTGTATATTTTTATTTAATTTTTTTTTAACTTTTCTTTCTTTTTTCAAGTATCAAGTATCTGTGGTGTTTACATCAACTTAACCCAACTTTTCGTTAGGTTTACAAATCTGCTATTTCGGCACTCTCAACTCAGTTCGTTTTGTTGCGAATTTCTACTAAATGCAGTTATTTCTTGTCTTCAAATGTGTACGTATTATGTGTATTTACTATTACAGTCTGTGTCAGAAGAACCGGCATTTTTCTTGTAACTTCAAGATATATTTCGGTCTGCTTTTGACTGCGTATAAGTCCCACTCAAGGGCTACGACGCCAGTGCTAACTCAGGCTAGTGTCGTTCGAAACCTTCCCGTAAACGCAATCAAACAAAAATGAGTGAGAAGTACGCGAATTGTTTTGAGTCGGTATTTTTATGCGCGCATTCGAAAGGGCCGAAATTATTTTACGCCGCGGCTGCAAAAGTAATTATAAAACCAAAAAAGGTTTGTTGTGATAAGGAATCAGCGGTATAAGGTGTAAAAAAATGTTTATGACTTTTCCAAGCGCGGCTTGAAGCGAGTGACGACAAAAAAGCAGGATAAAGTGATCGACCAACTTTTTAAGAGGGACCCTTCTTTGTGACTACGCCAAGCACAATAAGTTCTTGCTAAAAAGGGAATAGATGTGAGTATCAACACCATCCAACGACGACTGAAGGAGGAGCACATATCCTACCGTCCCACATCATCAAAACCACTGCTCTCAGAAAAACACATTCAAACACAACAAATCAAGTATTGGACTGGCCTTCCCAGACCCCAGACGCCAACCCCATTGTAAATGTGTGGGGAACTATGAAAGCGCATCTTGCTGGAAGGCCGGTCCATGATTTAAAGCAACTCTTGCAGCAAGTTCGCAAAATCTAGTCCTTGAGCTGGTTCAAAGCATGAAGAAGACGCCAGGCTATACTCGACAACGATGAAGACTACACGGCTTATTGAGTAATTGCGACTCGTAGTTTTGTACATACTTTCATGTAAAAAAATTTTAAATATATATCTTTTATACTTCATGAATAATCGCGGTTCCTTTTTTCTGACACAGACTGTAAATCTCTCAATACGTCTTAAATTCTTAGGCATGTTCGGGAAAAGGGAAGACTCTAATACACACAAAGAAATCGGGCCAACAAGGTGATCGGCTTGACAAACAGATATTATTGCCATTGAATTGAATCGCACGGCCTCAGCAACTGATGATTTGGCTAAACTTGAGGATAAGTGAATAATCAGAACTTTTGAGCTCTTGATAGCAATCGAGACATGAATAATTTTATATGCGCAAAAATTGGTTTATTTTCTGCGCTTAGTCGTTCATTTATTGCCACGAAAGTGTCAGCATTGTTGCTGATGAAGAGACCTAAGTATTTAAATTTGTCACCTCTCTCATATTTCTAGAGGATGTCCCGCACAAGATCAACAACTTTAGAACATCATGAATGTATGGCTGTTAAGTGTAAGATAGTTCATAATATCTGATCTATTGCAAAATTGTTGTCAATTTGTGCTATCCAGTTTGAATGACTTGAAGAGCTGAAATCAACTGAATTGCAAAATACTCAGCCTTACGCAGATAAGTTCAAAAATAAGCACCTGCATATTGCGTAACAGCTTAACGCACTTGAGACTCACTATGTTTTAGTTAAATATAGTTTTTTTATGATTTTACCGTACCAGTGGGAATTCGTGAGCTACTATATTACTCTATACACAATACATATTTAGGTATGAACTATACTCGTATGTATATACAATGCTCATGCAATTGTAGCTACTGCACTTGAGAAGTTTAAGTGATTAGTTTTGTTGTGGTGTGAAGTTGAACCGATTTGTTCGAGTTGCAAAGTTACTAATTCCAGATGCATTCGAAACGAATATTAACACATTAAAGGCGGGAGTCGTAGTACTACGATTTATCCCGATGGTAAGTTAAAAGCGGGAGTCGTAGTTATACGATTTAATTCTAATTTAATTTTAAGAGTTTAAATCTTTTAAAACCGAAAACGAAAAACGAGACGGGACGGGGCGGTCGCCGGCGGTCTCATCAAGATTCGGCAAAATTGAGAATAATTTACATTATTAGATGATACTCGACCGATTAGATCATGAAGTGAAGAGAATATTGCGGTTGTAAATGAGAGTTTTACGGATGACCCAGAAGAATCGATTCGACGCCGTTTCTCAACAACTTGACCTACCTTATACCACTACTTGGACGATTTTATGCAAAGATCTTGATTTCAAAGCGTATAAAATACAGCTAGTCCAAGATTTGAAGCCAACCGATTTTTCAAAGCATAATAATTTCAGTGGCTGGGCTCTTAAAAAACTCGCCGAAGATCCGCTTTTTGGGGTCCGAATTTTTTCAGCATTGAGGCCCATTTTCGGTTTAATGGCTACGTCAATAAGCAAAATTGCCATATTTGGGCTGAAGAGTAGTCCGAAGCCATTCGAAGCACCGTTTGGTGCGGCCTATGGGCTGGACGAATCATCGTCCCATATTTCTTCAAATGTAACAGTGAATGGCGAATGATATCGTGCCATGATAAAAGTTCTTTTGATTCCGCAAATTTAAGCTCGTGATCTCCACAACATTTGATTCCAACAAGACGGCGCTACTTGCCATACCGGCCGTGAAACAATGGATTACTGCGTCGTCGTTTTGGTGAGCAATTTATACCTCGTCTCGGATCGGCCATCAAGATCGTGTGATAACACAACTTTGGA
This sequence comes from Anastrepha ludens, assembly GCF_028408465.1. Taxonomy (NCBI): domain Eukaryota; kingdom Metazoa; phylum Arthropoda; class Insecta; order Diptera; family Tephritidae; genus Anastrepha; species Anastrepha ludens. The sequence continues at coordinate 127,146,127 of NC_071500.1, read as the reverse complement.
CTTTCCTTTGTGGTGGTATGTAAAGTCTAAATGCTTTGTGGATAAACCAGCTTCGATTGAGGCATTGGAAGTCAACATTACTAAAGTTATTCACGAGATACCGACTGAAGTCCTCCAGCGCGTAATTCAAAATTTGTATTTACGGATGGCCTAATTATGGCGCAGTTGCGGCCAACATTTGAAAAGGATTATACTTAAAGAATAAATGTCATGAATGGTTCTATACAAAAATAATAAAGATTGTCCATTCAATTTGAATTTTCGTTGTTTTATTTCCATTTTCACAGAACCGTGTACGATGGAAGAGTCTTGTCGAGACCCTATCGAGGAGTGAACAAGGAAAAAAATGTCCATTTAAAATTCGTTACCTTTAAATTGATCACGTTTTATATGTTTCCCGTGGTTCCTAGGAGGAACAATAATGGGCTTTTTTGCAACTTTTATTTCATTTTACATATCTCATCCAAAATGTATGGCCTTTGCCACGAATTGGACCAAATTTTATTGCTTATTTACTAAGAACTAGTGTGGGCAAAGGCAAAAGTAGTTGATAAATTGTAGGAAACTAAAAATAGATAAAAAGCGAATTAGTTAAGCTGCAAAACGTGTTAGTTAATTGCCAGTTTAGAACTACTACATTTGACTGCAGGGTTCTCGTTGCGAATTGATATGAATTTACTGGTCATAAAATTAATATACGTCAAATATTTTTATAATTTTGAATTTTTTATAACGGTGTTTTCGGTATCATGTCAAGTGTAGGTGCATTTGCGGGAAAAAGTATGCATGTATGTGTGCTATCTATGTACTTATACATACATCCATACACATTAATTTAACTCGTACAAATGTCTAGCAAAACTCTGAATTAGCCGCAAGCGTCATAAGTATGCTGAAATTAGACACTTGTATTTTTGCAATTGCTTTTATTAATTTTTGTTTCTTTTTTTTGTATTTTTACTGTCTGTTTTTAATTGCAGTGATTTACGGGTACTTCACCTGTATCAGTAAGCAAATATTACCCCTTTACCGTGCATGGAATGAATTTACGTACAAGTGGTTGTGTATTGCTACACGTTGTTGTTTTTACCGCAAATAATATGTTAAATTCGTGTTATGTGTACGACATACACTTCTACGTACATATAACATGGAGGAGGAATTATGTTTCTAGGCATAATGTAAGTATGTCACGGTAAGCCAATGATCTTCACAATTAATAATAGCTGCTTTTGATTCGCCACTTCTCCGCTCATTTGAGGTCGGCATTGCTCACTTAAAGGAAAGAGGTTGTTTATAGCTACTTAGTACGTAAGCAACTTGCTTAATTTAGTGTTTCCAAATATACTATCAGTTGATATTATATTACATGAATTTTGCATTTTGTGGATAGGCTTTGTGAAAAATTGGGAATAAAACTGGCTAAGCTAACTTAACTGAATTTTGATTAATTTAAGGAATTTGCGACACGCCAATGCGTTTTACTTATCTCTTCTATTGGGTTGGCCACTAAGTAATTGCGGATTTCTTTTAGAAAACCAAAGACAATTTTTTCATAGAACTAAATAACTTTATTCTGTAATGTATTGCCCATTTTGATCAATGAGCTTTTGTCATCTTTCAGGCAGCATCATAATCCCACGTTCATAAAACTTCAGGGTTTTATTAGCAAAAAACTGAATCAGGTACGATTTGACATCGTCATAATTATTGAAATTTCTACCATTCAAGGAGTTTTGTAAAGATCGAAACAAAAAATAACAGATGGTGCAAGGCCAGGACTATATGATGGATGTGTCAAAACATCCCAACCAAGCTCCAATAATTTTTGCCGAGTGGCCAAACATGTGTGTGGCCTTGCATTGTCATGATGGAATACAATACTTTTTCGATTTGTCAATTCGGGCCGCTTTTCTTCAACTGCATTGATTAATTTCGTTAGTTGTTCAATTCTGATGTCTACAAATTGATCGTTCGGTTGGGTGGTAAGAGTTGAAAGTAGACAATTCCTTTGCAATCCCACCAAACTGATAACAAAACCTTCTTTTGATGAATATCAGCTTGTGATCAGATTTAAGTATTTCTTATATTATAGATCGTCAACCGGGACGACTCTATTCTTTGCGTTCGAGCGCTGGGAGAGGTATAGTTACGGTGTTCAAACTTTAGACGCGTTTTTCTCAAAACTATATTTTTCGAATTGGCGTACACGATAACTCGTGAAGTTATTGACCGATCTCCATATTACTTTCTGTGTGAATACAAGTTTTCGATAATTTTTCGAAAAAAAAAATAATAATATAAAATATTTTCGAAGCAAAAATAGTAGGAAAATTCGCCCCAAAATTCATATTTTTTTTAAGCATTTTATTCCACGAATTTTTTTTTCATTTTTGTTTAATTCATATAGAAATTATGACATTAATAAACAAAAAATGTTGGGTTTTTGGTATGCAGGTCACTGACGCCGATGCTACAATGCCCGCCGATTGAGAAGTCCCGCTGCGACCTTCCTAAAAGAATTGAATGTACATGTATAAATAAACTGTATGCCAATTTTGAAAAAAAATATATGGACTTCTTCATTTAAAATAATTTTAATGAAAATCAGGGAAAATATGGCCGTTTACAGGTATCTATCCCCTTAAGACTTCGTCATCATAAACAGGGCATAACTTTTTATGAGCTTGCGGTGCGGTTTTCCCTTTGCGGAAATAAAAAAGCAAAATATGACGAAAATGTTCCTTTTGATTTTCCATTTTTCAACGAACGCCAAACGAAAACTACGCAACCGATCAAAGAACTTTTTTTATTGATTGACAGCTGAATTGTCAACTTTCAAATAACAAAATGTGTTTTACATTACTTTAGTTACCAACCTAATATTACCTAGGTTAGGTTGGACTTGGCTTGCATAGTGATACCAAGAGTTTTTTTTTTGTTTTTTTTTTTTTTTTATTTTTTTTTTGTTTTTAAATATGAAGGTCTTCACCATAATGGAAACAGTGGAAATCGTATCCAAAAGAGGGTTCGAGAAAGTAAAAATTTAAATATTTTCGGACAGCCAATCGGTTCTCAGAGTTTTGAATAGCTTCACATTCAAGTCAGAAGTCCTACTATGTAGAGTGTAACAATGCACTCAACAAACTGGTCACTCATAATCAAGTCTCACTGATTTCTGTACCGAGGACATGAGGGACACAAAAGAGGCAGACTTTTAAGCCAAAAAAAGGGGCAGAAGGGCTATCTATTGCACCAACCCTAATTTTCGGCTTAATAACAATAATATAAAACAGGATACCAAAAAAGTGATCCAAACTAAAATCAGGGAACACTGGAATGGTACAAGCGGCCTTAATCACTACAAAAAGTTTTTTAACTTCAATGTCAACAGAGCAAAATCTGCTCTAACCCCAGATGAAAAGGGCTTCAGATTACTCTGTGGAGCACTTACAGGTCACTTTGCCTGTAATAAACACTTTAACACTTTTACTAGATAACCCACTAGAAGATCATGAAGAGGAGTCTATGGAACACTTAATCACCAACTGTGAGGCATTAGGCCACAGGAGACACAGAATCCTGGGCTAGTACCTACTAGAGGAGGAAGATCTACAATTGCTCCCTCCTAAGAAGCTGGTTCGATTCCTCGGCATACTAAATAATTATAACTAAGTAATTAGGGGCGCATAATAGATCAATCTGGTCACAGTGCACGATATTTTGTCTTTCGCTAGTATAACCACTTTCTCGTTTCCTTCAATTCCCTTGTGTCCTGGAACCCTATTTCGGCATTGTCGTACGCAGTGTGAGTTTACAGCTGTTATGGCTTTGATTGCTGCTTGGCTGTCAATGTAAAAGTTTTTCTAATACATAAAATGAATTATTTTCAAAAATTATTTCCATTCATTTATTTTTATGAATTGGAATAGGTCGAGCCAAGGTGCACCAAGAGTTTTGGTAGCTCTTAAAATACGCAAGCTAAAAAGCCCATTGTATTTAGAGCTCTGGAGAGATAGATAGTCAAGGAAAAGGGACAGAAGTATCAGAGAAAGAGATAGGAAAGAATAGAGAGAGAGGAAAAGATAGTTAGTCCTATGAGAATTTTCCAGATTCTTTGGCAAATCTGTAAATATCCTCCAGTTTTAGAGAACGAATATTACTCATTCTCACGACATCGGAACCTAAAATTCGTACTTACTCTAGCAAAGGCAGGACACTCTCAGAGAAAATTCTCAGCGTGTTCACAGGCAAATGGAGTGCTCAATGATTTCAATGGTGGTCATATGCTGATCCCATGGTTTGTGTCCTGTAATAATACCGACCAACAACCGAACGTCTTTCCTTTACTTCTGTGCAGCCTGTATAGTTCCCGGAGTGTAGACTTAACCATGATCCGTCACCACCAGACCACAGAGGCGTAAGTGATGACTACAGCAGGTTTCAGACCGCAGGTTTTACCAAAGGCTCTGCGGTACTGCTGGAAAATCCTTAATGCGCAATTAACCTTCAGTGAAACGTGTGTCTCTCAAGACAGCTTCCTAATCAAGATTACTCCTAGATAGTTAACTTTATCTGAAAGCCCTATAATATTAAGTTAATAAAAGTTAAGTTAAGTCTACATTGACTTAATCAAGGTGAATGAATCTGCACAAAGTGAAGTCACTAGAGCAACATTAAGAACAACATCTACATCTATTTTATCTTTGCAATTTGGTGGTTTGAATATTAAAAATTCAATCCGATTTTAAGAAAATGCACAAAGCACCAATAAAAAGACAGATCACTTTGACATTCAAATCACCAAATCGCAAGCAAAAACAGAATCAACTGCTTTAGTAACAGCACCTTGTATGAATTTGCCTTGGACTTAACCGTTCGTTGTGCATTTTTATATCTTCTCTATTTTTTTCCCTTGGTCACTCCCGAGAAGAGCATACAGCCTCGACAAGACTCTTCCATCGTCCACGGTTCTATGCTGCTCCATGAAATGTCTAAGTGTTTTTTGGTCGACCGCGACCTCTGCTCCCTTGCGGGTTCCAGTTTAGTACCATTCTCGTGATGCTATCTGGTGGTTTTCTCAATGCATGACCTATCCATCGCCACGTTCTGCGTTTGATTTGCCTAAGAATGGAGACCTTCTTCGTTAATCTCCACAGTGCGTCGTTACTGATGGTGTTTGGCCAGAATATTCTGCAGATGATGCGGAGGCATTTGTTGATGAAGGATTGTAGCCTCTGTGAGATGGTGTTAGAGACCAGCCATGCAGATGTAATCGGCGAAGTCCAGGTCCTCAAGATGTCTGGCTTATGACGTCATCAAGGACGATGGCGAAGAGAAGGCGTGACAGGGGTGTATATTCTCGATACACTTTTTTATTTTGTTCAATTTCTCTTACTCATACGGCATCTTTAAATTCATTGAATTCGTCGAGTCAAAAAATTGAGTTTTATACAGATTTGCGAGACAAGTATTTGCTGGCGGTTAAATAATGATAAAGAAACACAAACTCCAAATAAGACATAAAGGGGGCAACAATGGAAGTCAGAGTAGAGACGTTCCCCCAAACAAAGTACAAAAAACCGTTTAAATTGTAGGGAAATGTAAAATTGACTGTTGGTATATCCAAATCCTTGCGAATGTCGAGTTGGTAGTTGTCCTCAAAACATAATTTTACTACTGAAACCACTCGGTGAATTGAGTTCATCAACTATAACCTAGCAAAGTTCTGTTTTCGTTTCTCCAGGATCCCATAAGAAGACCGACTTTGTTTGGCGGAAATCGTTTAGTAGCCCCTACAGTACCTGCTACCGACATACACGTAAAGAATTTTTAAGACATTTCTCCTATTGTGAAAGATTTGGAAGGTTTTCCATTCAAAACTATCGGTTAATACATTACATCAAGAGAAGAGTGTGTCGTGGTTTCAAATTCATTAGAAGCGCATCAGCTTGCAACTCGTGAAATACCCTGCCGGGATAACGTGATCAGCACGTCGACCAGCAAGGTTAGCACCTGTAACTAAATGCTCTGAATCTCAAAAGTGATAAATATCCGCATGTGAAGCTTAATGTAAACATTTAATATCGCATGACAATGAAGCGTGAAAAACTGCGATAAGAACGCATATTAATAGTGATTGGGGTAACAGCTGGTAATGCAATGCAAATTTGTATTAGCAAAATGTGTTTAAGAAATTATTATGCACGTACACTCCGCGACAAATCGATAGCTGAAAATCAGTTTGATCAGTTTTGACTAATCTTCTTTTCTTAGGAACTTTTATTATTTGTGTGTAAAAACCCATTTCCAAATTTTATGCAAAAATTAGCAAAACTTTAATTTTGTTTTAAACTAGAATTTCTAATATAATAAGATTTTTGGTATGCAGTTTTATGACGTATACAATTTTAGTACGTCAAGGTGCTATTTTGAATTTGCTGAAAATTTCCATTGATTTTTTATAATTTTTTTCCTTGGCGGTGTTGCGCATTTTCTCCATATTAATTAAATGAGTCGTGTGGGAGAAAGCTTAGAAGAGAGTGGCGAAGTAACGAAGAATTGTAAGCTAAAATAAAAGGAGAGGTTAGATTCAAGTAAGGAAGGAAGATAATAGAAAAGGGAATGGAGAGAAAAAAGGGAATAGTTTTAAAAAAAATATGTAAACGAAGCTCTAGAATTATGTATATCAGTTCAATATATCGTCCTAACAAAGTGCTGAGAGCTGAGTAGTGCTAACGGATTTGAGCAACCTTTTGTTTTAACTCAACCGCGTGGTGAGCTCTTTAACAATCCTTATTCGGCTCTGAGCGGATTTGGCAGAATCGGCTGATAGGTTGACGTCACTGGTCATCACGAAGCGGTTTGTTTGCGAATAAGCTGAGATTGTGTTGTGATATACGAAAAAAGTAACCAATGACACTTCGTTGCCGACTGAACAACGACTGCTTTCACGAGGGTGTGAATGTGTGTGCAATTACCGTGCATATTTCGGCTGGCAATAAGATTGTGTTAGTGATATACGAAAAACAATCAACACAGCCTTCGCTCATGTTGCTTCGTTGCTATCTGAACAATGACTAATTGGACGAGTGTGCGAATACATGTGAAATGATCGTGCAGAATTTGGCTGCTGAATCCAAAAGTGACGTGGCAGCCAGTTCCCCTCACAATTCTCTGTTTCACCATAGCTAAATAGCAAATCTGGTAATCTATCATCCTTGATTAACGTGCATAGGCTGAATCTCCTTTCATAGTGAAAAGAACTCAGACGGTGTGGCCAACAGCAGATCATTAACTGGCTCACAGTTAATTTGATGGAATCAGCTGCTTTGCTGACATGACTGGGGATGTAACGGCAGTTTATTTACGACGAAACTGAGAGTATATTGGTGATATAAGAAAAAAACAACACTGCCAGTACTTATTTCACCTCGTTGCAGTCTGAACGACGATTTATTAGACGAGTGCAAGAATACGTGTAAAATGAGTGTGCAGAATTCTGCTGCCTAGATAGATAGATAGACTGCTTCGAGGGTCGCACTTCGACTTCATGGCCTTTTGTGCGCTCTGCCTATCAAAGTACCTCATACAGATTAAGTTCCCTTATTAAATTCAGGAGATAGCTTCGTTTCCTATCACTGACAGCTAGGCGGCTATTAAACTTCTAAACAGAAACAATGCTGGCTGCAAAAGTAGTTGTGAAATTAGAAAAAGTTTTTAAGAAAAGTGCTGAGATACTAAATATTTTCTATAATATGTTTTTATTTAGTTTTGTTTAAAAAGTTGTGCTTCAATCACATTAAAACTAATATTTCCATTAAAATAAAATATTAAGTATAACTTTCCATAAGGCAGCCATTTAAAGACATCAGGCATGTAATTTTTAACTTTTCAATCGAAAAATATGATATTTGGAATCCTTTCTACAAAGATTTACGGTTAAAAGTATTTGTTTAGGGGTTTAGAAAGTAGTCACAAGGTGAGGTAGAGTCTAGGTGTCTAAGAGATCTTTAATCTAGATTATTTTATTAGTTGCCATTGACAATTCTAGAAAATTAAAAGCGGTGCTCTGAGCGCACAGAAGGCTGTGGACTCTAACTAAGAGACCCTTGAAGAAACAGAAAAATATCAAAAGAATAAAGATTAAGTGGTGTGACTGCAAATGTGAAATTCGAATTAGATAATACAAATAAAAAGAGGTTGTCTGTAAAGTCGGTTTACTGACGATAGTTTAACGTGACAACGTCATAAGAAAATATTGATGGAATGGTTGCAATTTTCAAAACAAAATTTTAATATTATTTGTTTGATAGATATTTTGTATGGATATAGAGGAGGAGGTAAATGGAATTGCAATGGAATAGGTCAAGTTACATTTACACAAACGTGAAAAATGGCGAAACATTTATCAAATTCATGAAAGATATCTTCAATTTCGATTGTGCATCAGACGTTAATAAGTCAACAACATTAAGAGGCACCATCATCGATTTGCCCTTTTCAAGACACTTTATACTCGAAACACTCCCTTTCATTTCCTACTTTTTCTACCATCGTCCTATTCTCAACAGAGAAATGGTTCATTACCATGCACACAGCAAGAAGGCATATGCAAATACAAGGATGTGAATTTATATACAAATGCGCATATACATACATATATATGCTCACTCAAGTAGGACAGAGCCAGATGTCGAACGTTGCCGAACGCGGGGGCCGATTGTGCTCTTTGTCGTTCGTTCCGCGCTCTCGCTTGCAGTTCAAGCACATTAGCTTACATTTGCTTGCGTACGGAATAGATTCGTATATTTGATATGTCCATATGACTTGTATGCATCTTTACATATAGATTTGTTCTTTTTGAAAATTGCGCGAAATTGTATATGTATGTATATGCATGTTTATATACATATATTAGTATACAACATATCTTATAAGGTATATGGTAAATATTACCATAAATTTTTTCCTTCATATATAATAAAAAAATTAATAATAATAACATTAAAACAACAGGTATTATTAACAAACATGGTTTTATTTTAAATTCTTCAAGTAAATCAAATTAATAATAATCAATAAGAAGGCATATGCAAATATAAATACGTGAATTTATATATGCACATATGCGCATATATATACATATATACGCTCACTTAAGTAGGAGAGAGCAAGATGTCGAACGTTGCCGTTCGTTTGCTTTGTCGTTCGTTCCGCGCTTTCGCTTGCAGTTCATTCAAGGTAACGACAATGAGCAAGGTAACTACATATGAGCAAGGTAACGACAAATGATCAAGGAACGACAAATGAGCAAGGTAACGATAAATGAGCAAGGTAACGACAAATGAGCAAGGTAACGGCAAATGAGCAAGGTAACGACAAATGATCAAGGAACGACAAATGAGCAAGGTAACGATAAATGAGCAAGGTAACGATAAATGAGCAAGGTAACGACACATTTTTTCGTGCGTGCAGCCGGCTAAATCGAATTATAAGACGTTATCACGTCAAAATGTTCATACAACAATATGATACAAATTGAAGGCTTTCGGTTGGCACTTCGACCAAGTACGGAATCTTCGAGGAAAAAATATATCCAAGATATATATCTACGTAAATTACGAAAATGTAATCTCCAATTTCCAACTTAAAGCTGTGGTGCCACGAGGCAGTATATTAGGTCCAATCCTGTACCTAATTTTTACACACGATCTGCCCACCAAAAATGGTGTACCCACCGGCACTTTTGCCGATGACGCTGCAATTATGACGACAGCAGCGGATGCCGCAGAAGCCTCTTCTATGGTCGAAATAAGCATATATAAACTTTCCAAATGGCTCCGGAGCTGGCGGTTGAAAGTGAACGGAAATAAATCTCAACACGTAACTTTTGCCACAAATAAACTTAAACCGTATCTCAATCCCGCAATCTGAAACCGCTAAATATTTAGACATTCATTTGGATAGACGACTTACGTGGAAAACGCATATCTTTGCCAAAAGGAAAGCTCTAGGTCTAATAACTCGAAATATTTTATTTTGCGTTTCCAATCCAAGACCCTTCGCACCCTATGCACCCTAGTCAACGCTCCGTGGTACGTGACAAACGCCCAAATTCATCGGGACTTTTCGGAATTTAACTAGAAAATACCGAAATCAACTTCAATCGCACCCAAATGAACTGGCCTCTACCCTCATGTCCCCATCATGTGTCTTTTTAAGGTTGAAAAGGAAAACATCGATCCAGCTCGACTAAGAGTTCTATGAAATATTGAACTTATTTTTTAGAAAGGATATTTCACAGGAAGGTATATTTCCAATACAATTAAAGTCACTTTTAAAAGTAATCAAATATAAGTATATTACAGGGAGTTAGCAATCGAAGTCAACAAGGAGAAAATTCGTTAAATTTTACAGTTTTTTGTAGAGTACAGTAAAGGCGAAAATGGAAACCAGGCTGCTGAAATTGTGAACGGGATTTATGATGCCGATACTGTAACAGCTAATTACGAAAGCAAGTTTGGTTTCGTTGAGTCCGCGCAGGGATTTTTGATGTTGAAGAATATCGATAAAGATCGAACATAAACCAATTTTAAACCATTTGCGCAAAAATTTTAAACAAAAATAATGGATTTCTTTTTCCCTCAAACTTTAGAGCAGAAGTCTTCGCGATCCTGCAGGATTAGATTTTTTCCGAAAGTCAAACCGCGATCAATGCTCTGACGACGCCATGGTGCAAAACGAAGCTAGTAAACTCCTGTAAGGAAGAGATCAAATCTCTTGGGTGTGCAGGTAACATTTCTCTGATATGGGACATAAGGGCATAGTGGGAAATGAAATTGCTGCTGAGCTTGCCAGGAAGGGGACCGAATTGACCTCAGAGGCCTCATACCCGGTCATTGGCGTCCCCCCTGATAGTTGTTAAAGGGGAACTGCACACATCATTTCTCAGGAAAGCGCAGAAAAGTTGGAGCTCCATTTCTTCGTGTGCTATTTCGGAACCTCTTTGGCCCCATCACAATATACGGAGGGCTCAGAAAGTTCTTTGGATTCCTCGCCATTCAATTTCCAAACTCGTAGCTGTGTTTACCGGTCACTGGACGATCGGCACACACGCGGAAAAGTTAGGATTACCATTTAACCCCCATTACAGAAGCTGTGGGGACCTTTCAGGCAAGGAGACTGTTGAGTTTTTTCTCTGTAAATGTTCAGGTTTGTCAACTAAACGATTAAGTTCACTGTGTGCTATTTTCTTCGACAGCCTGGGGCAGTACGCCAACCTAAATCCCACCAATCTTCTCCATTGTATCAACAGCTCTGACTGGCTGTAGATATCTGCTTGTTGGAGGTCTCATAATGGTATCAAAACGGCGCTTTAGTGCTACTTGAGTAGTGCCAGACTGGCACATCAACCATTTCACCTACCTACCTTCCCCCAAACTGATATAACACAGATATATTATGGTAGGTTATAAATACTAGGACATTTTCGATCGCTACAGGCGTTTATTGTGCCAAGTGACTAGCGAATTGTTATTGAATTGTGCTTATCGAGGTATAAAACAATTTGTGAAAAAATTTCAAAATTATATCTAGTGCCAATACCTAGGCGTGAATAAGCAATGGAATTCTTCAGATAAAGCAAGTGCTTAATTGCATATTTGTGTAATCGCTGCGGTAGCGATTAGTAACGATTCATTCATATCGTGCATTCTATTGACACACGCGCACATACTTTCACACAAATTTGTATACGTATATATGTGTAAGTATATAAATCGACTGAATCTACTTATACATTATTTAATCGGTCAATGCTTATAAATATACAACAATGTTAGTACTCGTATATCTGTGGGGCGTTTTAATGCAACAATAATTACTAAAGTAAATGAATACGAATACTTCCCTATCCATGGAAGTCAATTCTGGATAGACACTTTATTGTTTACTGAGATGCCTTTGTTTAAGTACCTGTAACATAGAAAGCGTTTAATACTTAATGAACCTGTTTAATAGCTGCAACAGCTCACCCGTTTGAGATTAGTTAGATAAAAGATACTGAAATTGAAAAAGTTTTTCTAATGATTACAGCAGCAATAGGGTTTCAAATTTATTTATTTGAGTTATGAACGCATTTTTCGCGTTTATTTACTATTACATACGTAGATTGTTGACTATGCTAGACTTTTTCTTTAACATAAAAAAAACGATCATATATTTTGTATGGCAGAAAAAGCGTGACACCTCAGCAAAAAAAAAAAATTTCAAAAATCCACGGCATTTTGCAGTCACTTGAAACTTGTACTTTGTGAGCTAAGAAATCGCATATACAGGAAAATTCTAAAAATTCTGTATAAAAAGTTCTGATGAAGTTCTGAAAAATTTGGTACAAAATTTGAAATTATGCGGTTTTAGGTTGTTCAATAAGTTTTGCTGTTCGTAAGAACAACAACAATTTAATGGGTTGAAAACTTTATTATTCAGTGTAGTCTCTCTGAATATCAATACACTTATTACAACGAGTTTCCAATTTATAGATTTCATTCCTGAAGTGGAAATTGGGAGGGTTGCAAACTACGTTTCCACAGCTGTTATAACCTCATCATTTTATGAAAAACGCTATCCACGCATGAATTTTTTTTTAGGTCTGCGAACAAATCTGGTGCATACGGTGGATGCTCCAACAATTCGATGGATTTAAGCCATTCATGGATTAAGCCAATAGTTCATGGATTTAAGCCATTTTCAGAATGCTCTTGCGACACGGTGCATTGTCCTGATAAAAAATAATTTTTTTCTTTTGCAAACTGCGTCTTTTTTACGTTTTTTCCCTTCAGCTGGTCAGAATTTATTTGTTCACCAGTTTGAAAGTAATTCACAAACAAAATTCCTTTAACATCCCAAAGAATTGGTCCTGGCATCTTCTTGGCCGATTTCTGGACACGAACTCGTTTCGGAGCCGAAGAACCAGGTTCACGCCACACTTTAGCCTCTTGTCTTGATTTAAGATCTTGGTGATAGGCCCAAGTCGCATCCATACTGATGAATCGGCGCACAAAATCCATTTTATATTTTCCGAAATTGTCTAAATGTTGCTAAGAAAGTCGCATTCGAATGTGTTTTTGTTTGCATACAGCTTTCTGAAACCCAATACTTATTTTTACTTAGTATTTTGTATGGCAGAAAAGGCGTGAGACCTCTGCGAAAAAAATTGTCAAAAATCAACGGCATTTTGTAGTCCCTTTAAACTTGTACTTTGTTATACTAAAATTCAATGAGATATAAAATCGCATACACAGGAAAATTCTAAAAATTCTGGTTAAAAGGTTGAAAGTTTTGATGAAATTCTGAAAAATTTGGTACAAAGTTTGAAACCTTGGTTTTTGTTGTAGTATGAACCATATTTTTATAAACAATAAATTTTTTTAAACAATAACTTTTCTTCTACCGATTTTTGCAATTGATGGCAAATTTTGCGTTTGCTCACTTTTGTGCTTTTTCTGCTCTTTGAGAGAGAATTTTCATTTGTGTTGCATTGCTGATGATCGCTTATTTTGTTATCGAACACACCTACTGACTATTCATACTTGTATGTGTGCCTATTATTTAGTTACGTTGGTAACAAAACGAACTGAACGAATTTATGACGTAGTTATCTAAGAAATTTTGCTCCGTGCAACTTATAATTTTATTAAGCATTTCGCTTGCAAGTATTTTTTCAGCAGATCATTAACAAATATGCCCTTTCGAAGTTTTATTATTTATTTCATGTAGACAATAGACGATAAGATATGTATGTATGTAGGTATAAGTATTTTAGAAGTGGAAGATGTTTTGAAATTACAATATAAAGATTAGTTCGTGATATTAAGTGATTTAAATTTCTATAGCACTTGCGCGTATCTGCATTTATAGAGAGTTTTGCTCACTTGCTTAAAAAAACAACATTTTTTTTTCCAGAAACAACATTTTTTTTAAGATGAAAGAGGTTTTCTAAAAAATATGCACTCACCTTTTGTATCACTGAAACTTTGGTTGGGTTAGGTTGAACTGGTTGACTTGCAGTCACGCATGGACTGGTTCATTAGTTATGCGTTTTGAAATACTCCACCCGCATGGTTCCTATTCCTATTGCGAGACATTGCCAACCCACTGATGAGATGTCCTCCCATGTGTCAAACTGTGGTGCACCCCGAATATTTATTTTAAGCGCGTTTTGGCGAAGGATATCCGCAAAGGAGATGCTCTACAGTTTTCCTTAATGCCTGCTCACTCTATTTCCTGCATTCCTCGCTGTCCGAGGTTCATATCTTATAAGCATACGCTGCTACTGGGCAGCACACCTATCATAGTTCTACAATCTCTTCGTGTTAGTGAAACATTCATTAAAGGTGGGTCAACGATAACGTTTTGGACGTTTCATGGCTCGGCAAAGCAGAAACAATGGATGGATTCGCCTTGCAATCAACTGATTTATCGATACAGCCGTCAATAGATTCGCCTTAATAAAGCCTCTAAGGCTTTGGTGGTTGAGATTTTTGAAATATAGGGAAAGAGAAAAGATAAAAAATTCCCTAGAAATTTTTATTCAAGATAGGAAACAGAATAGCGAGAAAACCCTTCCGGGAGTCTCCATTATGGGTTATATACAGTTAGAAGGCCGAAAAAAGCGAGTTTTCCAGAATTTTTTTTAATTTATTGATCTAAAAATTTGTACACATATTATGTTATCCGTTACCTGTATTTTAAGACTTAGTATTAGTAAAAATATTTATTTGGAAAGGAGCTACAGCTGATCTCCGGGAGCTCTTCTCAAAAAAGACGTTTTACGGTGACCACTATATCTCTTAACTGGGTCCTCTGAAATTAAAAAATGTTAAATCTCGCAATTAATCGAAGGAATAAGCAAAATAAATGGCGGCTTCTCAAAAAAAAAAATTGATTTTTGACCAAAATTTCGGCCTTAAATTGTAAAAAATATATTTAAGAATCTCGTGTTGAAATTTGCGAACTCATCGGTTTAGCCGTTTTCGAGTAATGTTGCTCAACGACTATGAAAACACCATTTTGAGAAAAACGCGCTGCCGCTCCAGCCTTGTACTTTCAAGCACTCTGAAACGCCTTTTCAAATTTGCGTGTAACGCCGAAAATATTCAATGAGACGATATTAAAATTTCTTTTTTTCTTAAATTTATGTACATTAAGAAAGTAAAATAAAAACATCGATTTTTTGAAAATTCTAACTGTATATAACCTCTTTAGAGAAGGGTTATGTGTGCTCGATCCCTAATTAAATACAAAACATTAAAACTGGCTTAAAAACATTATTTTATATTAATAACCATTTACCCCCGCTAGGTTAGGTTAGGTTAGGTTATGGTGTAGTCGGTCCGTATGACAAACTCACTTAGACCTTACAGGTCCGTTGTGATACCACTGTGCAACACGGGAACCTTGTGTATTTATTTTCATGAAACCATTTTAAAGCTCTTATGAAGAGCAGGATTGGTCTAGTCCCCGCGCCAGATAGTTCTGTAAGAGAATTGAAAAAGTGTTTACGGGCAAAAGCAAAGGAAGTGCTCAACTGTTTCTTCCTCTTACTCATCTCTACAACTTCTAATATATTCATGGGATAATACTCCTAGTCTCTATGAATGCCTGCCAAATAACCAATGGCCGGTGACACAAGCCACGACTTTCGAGATATCTTCCTCTGTCCTTTTCTTGATTATTTGCGGCCATGGTAGCCAAGCTGTTACGCATGTATCTTCATCTTCCCATGACCTATTGGCCTGTTGGGTAATGTTGTTTTTTATTATTAGTTTACTCGTGGCCGAAGGCATTTCAGTGGTACTTTTATCACGGAACAGTTGAAGAGCAGTACCTTTTCTGGCTATCTCATCAGCTTTACAGTTTCCCTCAATATCTCTGTGTCCCGGAATCCAAATAAGGCTGACCTAGAATACGACGGTAATATCATTTATTGCTTCTCGGCATTCCTGTGCAACTTTTGATATTAGTATAGCCGCATTCATTGATTTAATGGCCGCTTGGCTATCCGAAAATATATTTATAGTCATTTTTGTTACGGCATGCGTTTTTAGATATGTAGTCACTTCTTTTGTGGCTAGAACCTCTGCCTGATAAACGCTGCAGTAGTCTGGTAGTCGAACGGATAGTTTCAATTAAAAATACTCCATAGCCAAATTTATCGTCTAGCTTGGAACGATCTGTATAAAAATTTAGTTCCCCCCTTCTCCATGGCCTTGCTGTCTGCCACTCCCTTCTTGGCGGCATACTTGACCTGAAGAGCTTGTCGAAGGTAAGTCTAGGAATAGAATAGTCTATTTCTTGTTTGTGACTGTTCAGAGTGTGCAAAATACATGACCAAGCCATCGTTCTTTCCATAGCGCCATAATTTTGAGTCTAGACGCCTAGGCCACGTTTTTTCCTACGAGATTTAGTGCAGCCAAATTGATTAGCAATTCTAGCGCTTTGTTTGGGGTAGTCCTTAAAGCACCAGAGATGCATAAAAGAGCTGTTCTTTGGATCGTACTCATGATTTTAGCGTAACTCGTCTTTAGAGCAGATGGCCACCATACAAGTATTCCATATATTAAGATTGGTCTAACTACCGAAGTACATATATAGCCAATAAGTAATTTACCTCCGGGAGGCAATGGTAATTTTTTACCTACGTAGAGAATTCGTATTTTTCGTGGTGGCACTTCTGGACACGATTCACCTACAAACTTTTTTAATCGATTGTTTGTTTTAGAGAATACACCGAAAAACTCTTTCTTCATTCTTCATTTCTTTCATTACATCCAAAGGAATATTCGGTTCAACCGAATAGTAGTCGCGCACAAATCCACTCGTCACTGTTGGCCGCCTGTAATGAGTGAATAAAAAAATAAATATTATAAATTGACAAAAACCAAAATTGAGGTCGTAATGATAACTCGCTTTCGAGGTGGGTTAAAACAATGAATTCTACTAAAATACTTCAACTGTTATTTCCCCGTCTTTATTGTAAAACTCTTCAATTCCTCGGCCCGTCACATTGATTTTACAACAACTTATAACATTTAGAACTAAATTTTATTGTTCAAGCTAACTATTGTTGATAATCTAATCTTGATAAATATATAACTAGTCGACATTAAGTATTTTTTCACTATTGAATTGCAATTTATTTTCTTTCGATACAAAATTTATTGACTTCTTAGAAATTTATTGACTTCTACTTGTGATTGCACATCCATATTTTATATAATATGTAAGTACAGTTATTCCTCAATCTGAATCCCTAACTCAATTCCTATTGTTTCAATTTGTATTCGCATATACTTATGTATGTACATACTACTATACTCAGACGTCATCCGTTGTGACAATTTATATGGTCTATAATAAATATTAAGATTTCTTTGGCTGATATAGGAAAATGTGGTACCCAGATAACAGAATTCAAAGAATAATAAATAAATTGTGAAACTATGTAAAAAAAATAAATAAAAGAAAGAGATAGGATAATGGATAGAGCTGCAGGTGAGCCTTCACAGAAATGAATAAAAGCGAGAAGAAGAGGTTGATGGGAAGAGGGAGGATGGAAAAGATAACTTGGACGACTGGTTGATGTTCTCGTAAGCGCAAAAGCTGACTGCACTGCCATTCAAGAGATGTGATGAACGGGGCAAGGCAAGAAGTGCATTGAACATTGCGACGTCTACTACAGCTGCCATGTAAAGGAGCGCAAATTCGGTGGTGGATTTATAGTAGGAGAGAAACTTTGTCGCCCAGTACTGTCGTTCACTCCGATGGACGAGTGTCTCGCAATAATTCGCGTAAAGCGAGATTTTTCAGCATCTTGCTCGTTTGCGCCCACGCTCCGACGGAAGAGAAGGACGATGCGACAAAAGATTGCTTCTAGGAGCGCCTGGAACGTTCCCATGAGCGCTGCCTCCGCCACGACATAAAAATCGTGCTTGGTAACTTCACTGCCAGGGTGAGCACAGTCGGAAAATTCAGCCTGCACAACGAAACGTTTCGTAACGGACAGAGGCTGATCGACTTCGCCGGGGCTCGAAACATGATAGTCTGCAGCAGCCGATTCCAGCATAAAAAAATACAGCAAGCTACGTGCCTGTCTCCTGATCGAAAAACGCCAAACCAGATCGATCATGTTGTGATAGATGGAAGACACGCTTCTAGTGTTTTAGATGTTCGTACGATCCGATGACCCAACATCGACTTGTTACAGCCAAAATACGCGCACGCCTCTGTGTAGCAAAAAACATCTAACTGCGCAAACAATGCTCGACATCGGGGGCTGCAATCACAACAGACTGCCGGGAGATTCGTCACTCGACTCTCATTTTTGCATTCAGAGATGGATCAATGGAGCAACATTTTTCGTTCTTTACGTACCGCCGCCGAAGAAGATATCGGATTTCGGTGAGCCCGACAAACCAATTGGTACGACAAGGAATATCATGTTGCCGCGCAAAGAAAGGATGCTGCCTATAGAGTCTCGCTGCGATCGGGCGCAACGCCAGCCATGTGGGATCCCTACCGGGAGTTAAAAAAGGAAGAGAGATGTATTATCAGAAGAAGGAACGAAGGAAGAAACGGGAGTCCAAAATACGTGAGTGCGAGGAGCTTAAGAGGTTGGTCCTTAGGAAAAACGCCGGAAAATTCTACCGGAAAGTTCGGTGCCCTACAGAAGGTTTCAAGACAGGACGTTTTCCTGTAAGAACAAGTGCAGCGAATAAAGATCCAGCGTCTTTGTTGACCGGGCCATGTCGTTCGAATCGCTCCGGCTCTGAAAGCATTCAATGTGGTACCAGCTGGTGGTAGTAGAGGAAGAGCAAGGCCTCCTCTGCGTTGGAAAGATCAGGTGGAAAAGGACTTGGCTTGGCTTGGTTTGCCCAACTGGCGCCGGTTAGCACGAAAAAGGAACGACTGGCGCGCTTTGTTAAACTCGACCAAAATCGCGTAAGCGGTTATCGCGCCAATCAAGAAGAAGAAGAAATGCAGATTATGCTGGCACTAAGGCAAATGTGACCGAAACACTGTTCAGAAATCAGTCACTAATCCAAAGCCATAATCGTATAACTCAGTACACGCGCCGTTGGAATGATTCATTGCAGAATTGATGTGTAATGGCTTACGTATGCAGTTTAAATTTTTAAAGAAATTGTATGGCTTAATAAGATGCTAAAGGTGATTTATGACCAAAAGATAATAGGTCTATTTATAAGTTCGTGCGGTTTTACAACAGATGGCGTAACTTGATTATTATTCCATCGATCCACATTTCCAAACATTCATTGGAGAGCTACTGTCGTAAGGCACAAACGTCAGTATAAGTTTTTTATTTGAAGCGTAAACAACAATATTTTTACCACACTTGAAAATGTCGAATTTCGTGCCAAATAATGTGTTTTTGCGGGGAATTCTTCTTCATTATTTTAATATGAAGAAAAAAGCAGCCGAAAGTCATCGTATCTTGGTGGAAGTTTATGGTGAGCATGCTCTATCTGAGCGAACGTGCCAGAAGTGGTTTGCACGCTTTAAAAGTGGTGATTTTGGCTTGGAAGACGAAGAACGCGAGGGTGCGCCGCCAAAGTTCATGGATACCGAATTGGAGGAATTGCTCGATCAAGATCCGGCTCAAACGCAAGAAGAGGTTGCAAAAACTTTGGGAGTTGATCAATCAACCATTTCCAAACGTTTAAAAGCCATGGGAATGATCCGAAAGGTAGGCCATTGGGTGCCGTATGAATTGAAGCCAAGAGACGTTGAACGCCGTTTTATGGCATGCGAACAACTGCTTCAACGGCACAAAAGAAAGGGTTTTTTGCATCGAATTGTGACTGGCGATGAAAAGTGGGTCCATTACGACAATCCAAAACGTCGGGCAACGTATGGATACCCTGGCCATGCTTCAACATCGACGTCGGCGCAGAATATTCATGGCCTGAAGGTTATGCTGTGTATCTGGTGGGACCAGCTGGGTGTTGTGTATTATGAGCTACTGAAACCGAATGAAACGATTACGGGGGATGTCTACCGACGACAATTGATGCGTTTGAGCCGAGCACTGCGAGAAAAACGGCCGCAATACGCCGATAGACACGACAAAGTTATTTTGCAACATGACAATGCTCGGCCACATGTTGCACAAGTGGTCAAAACATACTTAGAAACGCTCAAATGGGATGTCCTACCCCACCCGCTGTATAGTCCAGACCTTGCGCCATCCGATTACTATCTCTTCCGATCGATGCAACATGGCCTGGCTGACCAGCACTTCCGTAATTACGATGAAGTCAAAAAATGGATCGATTCGTGGATTGCGGCAAAACCGACCGAATTTTTCACAAAGGGAATCCGTGAATTGCCAGAAAGATGGGAAAAAGTAGTAGTAAGCGATGGACAATATTTTGAATATTAAATTTGTAACCATTTTACGTCAATAAAGTTTCAAATTTCGAATTTTTTTTATTTACTTACATATAGGGTTACCATGCTTGGTTCCGAATAACATTATTATTTAGATCTCTATATTAATTCTCTTCTATAATGAAAGTTTTTGAAAAACATAAAAAAAATGCGAACGAATGCGGAAAAAGCCATCAATTAATACATTTTACCTACTTTCCGTGGAAAAAATATGCGTTGAGGTGTTGAAAATAAATTCTCAAGAAAAATCACTCTCAAACAACTTGCCTATTTTACTAGAACGCATTGGATTATAATTATTTTTTTCTTTAACTCTTTAATTGGCGCATGGTCGTTAGTTAACGACCTCTCTCTCCTCTTTGCCAAAGGAGACGGTTTTGAGCCAAGAATGATAGAAACAAAATTGCGCTCATCAGAGAGTGCGTGAAGTCACACTAGTCTAGTTGGGCAGTGTTGCCAATCCTTTGCCCCTCGTGATAAATTTTGTGTTGTGTAAAAAAAAATTATATGCAAATACTCATCTCGCCTTTTTGATCTCATCTCGCAGCCAAATTGAATGACTTTTTCCTCTTCCTCCCCTCTCTTTTATTTTTTACACTTTATTTTTTTACTCTTTTTTTAAATTTTTTATTTCACATTTTATATTTGCCATTTATAATTATTTATTTTAATTTTTTATTTTTGACTTTTATTTTTTGGCTTTTTATTATTAACATTTAATATTTTGCTTATATTTTCCATTTTTTATTTTTATATTCATATTATAATAATTTTATATTTTGTAGTTTGTATTTTTTATTTTGTATTTTTATTTTAATTTTAATTTTTGATTTATATTTTTGTTTTTATTTTTTATTTTTCATATTTTATTTTTGGTTGGTTGGTTGGTTTAAGGGTGACCCCGCATCGGAGTGCCACATAGACCGCAAGTTGGGTCCGTTGTGTTGCCCTAGAGCTCATTATTTTAAATGATTTCCCCACCTAACCAAGATTTTTATTGTAGATTTTGGTCAAAGATATTAATTCGTTTCGAAAATTTGATGAGAGATTCGATTTTCAGGTCCGAGAGTACTGAAAGATTGTCAATTGTTGGAGAGCCTAGAAGAGCGAGTCGACTTCTGGCTAGACCCGGACAACTGCACAGCAAATGTCTGCTCGATACTTCCTCATCTTCGTCCTCGCAGTATCTGCACAGGTCGTTTTGAGGAACCCCGAGCCGACGTGCGTGAGTGCCCAAAAGGCAGTGGCCGGTGATAACAGATGTTATATGCCTTAGTTCGTGTTTCGAAAGACTTATAAGGGTTTTTGTCTATTTCAGATTGTAGGATGGCCAGGTTTGTCTGGTCGTAACGCAAGTAGTTTCCACTCGCCATCTCCGATCAGCAATGCTGTGAAACTCTCGATCGATGAGCATTTTACATGTTGAGAGCGGAATGTGGATTGTGGGTAAGTTACTAACATTTGATTGCGCAGCTCCAGCTCTTGCGAGCTCATCAGCTTTGCAGTTACCTTCGAATCCACTGTGACCCGGTATCCAGATAACTTGGACAGAATTCTGAACACTTATCTCGATAAGAGATAAGAGACAGGATCGAACCACGTCTGAGTGGGTACAAGAGGAGCTGAGTGCTCGAACGGCCGCTTGACTGTCGGTGAAAAAGCGGATATCCTCTAGTGATATTCTATTTTCTAAGACAGTTTTCGCAGCATACCAGATAGCGCATACTTCCGCTTGGAATATGCTACAGTAGTCGGGTAATCTAAATGATAGATTGATGTGAGGGGAATTGGAAAATATTCCAAATCCCACTTTGCCGTCTTGTTTTGAACCATCTGTATATATAATCAGAGGACCATCGATTTCGGTAAGATTTGTCTTCCATTCTTCCCTAGTTGGGAGTGAACAGGAGAATAGCAAGGGTGGTGATGGAAGACTTACATGATAGTCTATGTCGGAAGAGATAACAGTGTTCCTGTTCAGTATGGCCGAATGGCGAAGATACTTATTCCATTTCGATATAGCATTCATGCGTGTCGCTGCTTTCGCTGCAAACGCTTTGCCAGCCAGATCGATAGGGAACAAGTGAAGCAACGTGTTTAGAGCCTTAGTCGGTGTTGTACTTAAGCATCCTGTTATCAGGAGGCAGGCTGTTCTTCGAACTCGATCAATTGTGGCTACTCTACACCGTTTTTCCAGTGCTGTCCACCATACAACCACACCGTAGAAGAGTATCGGTTTGATGATCGAGGTATATATCCAATAAATGATCCGAGGTGAAAAAGCCCAGGTTTTGCCTATAGCTTTCTTACACGTAGAAAGAGCTATGAAAGCCTTTTTACATCTGTTTTCGATGTTCAATTTCCAACTCAACTTCCTATCTAGAATAACTCCTAGATATTTAGCTGAATCAGATAGAAGTAATGATTCCCCTTTTAAAGTTATTGTTTGCAGTGGAGGAGATTGTTGTTTCCTATTGAAAAGAACAAGATCTGTCTTTGCTGGATTCGCATTTAGTCCGCATTCGGTGCACCATTTTGACAGAATATTGATTGAGCGTTGCATGAGCTCAGTGAGGGTATTCAGGTGTTTGCCTGACACGCAGAGAGCAATATCATCTGCATAGGCTACAACCTTGCAGCCTGCTTTTTCGAGATTTCGAAGCAAACTGTTTACAGCGAGATTCCAGAGAAGGGGTGAAAGTACTCCGCCTTGAGGAGTGCCTTTGACGGCGTACATTCTCATGCGGCTTAACCCAAGGTCTGAAGTGATTATTCTATTTTGGAGCATTTGTTCGATCATCTTTCGGATGGAGTAATTAATACCCAATTTGGCAATTTCAGACAAAATAGCGTTGGGTTCAATATTATTAAATGCACCTTCTATGTCCATAAATGCGACAAGAGAGTACTCCTTATTGTGAAGGGAAGTTTCCACTGTTTGCACCAATGAAGTGCCGTTTCAGTCGATTTCCCTTTAGTGTAGGCATGTTGTGCCTCAGAGATCAACTTAGTATCAAGTTGGGTTTTGATTTGCTCATCTAAGACTTTTTCAAAAGCCTTTAAGCAAAAAGAGGTTAGGCTAATGGGCCTGAAGTCGTTTGCTTTGCAGTGTGAAGGTTTCCCCGTTTTCGGAATGAATACTACCTTCGATTTCTTCCAAATTGTCGGAAGGTAAGAGAGATTTAAACACTTGTTAAAGATCCTTGTTAACCAAGGCAGTAGAATTTCCAGTCCTTCTTGAAGTTCTGCTGGAATGATGTTGTCAGGACCTGGTGATTTAAATTTTTTAAAGCTTAGTATTGCTGTAGAGATGCTATTAGAGCTGATTAGATCTGATCTATTCCCATAATTGCTCTGAAGAGTGCTGGGAAGTGCAGGTAAGTTGGCAACACAGCCTGGAAAGTGAGATTCTAGAAGTATTCTAAGAGTGTGGTCAGTTGAAGTAGTCCAAGTTCCATCTTGAGTCATGATAAAACTGGGAGAGACTGGGTTTGATGCAAGAATCTTGCGTAGTCTGCTTACTTCTGAGGTGTTCTCTAATTCTTGAGTGTATGATCGCCAGGATGTACGTTTTGCACTTCTGACAGCTTTCTTAAAGTCTTTGAGACATTGTCGATATTCTTCCCATTCGTCTGTTATTTTAGATTGGTTAAAGAGTTTCCGAGTTCGATTGCGAAGTTCTGAGATTTCTGGAGTCCACCAAAAAGGTTTATGCTTACCTCCTGTTTTTGTCAGGGGACAAGATTGTCGTGCTGCGCTTTGACACGTCTTCGTTATCATGTTGACAGCGTTTTCGATATCGTTTTTATTTGCCATTTCAAACTGCCTGATATCAGGAAGTCCATTGGCAAGATGTTCTTTATATTTGATCCAATTCACACGTTTTTTGTTAAGGTACTTCATGGGTTTTGCCGTTTCGGCTTTTAAAGTGAATGTTATATATTGGTGGTCGGAAAAAGAGTGCTGTTTATCAACGCTCCAGTCCTGCACCAGTTGTGTACATGATTCGCTAGCAAGAGTAATATCGAGTACCTCTCTTCTAGACGAGTTAAGAAACGTAGGGACATCACCTCTATTACATATATCAAGCTTATTCCCTAGATCATAATCAAAGAGATGCTCACCTCGTGTGTTGTTGTTTGTACTGCCCCAAATAATATTATGTGCATTATCGTCTTTTATTTTTACTTTATATTTTTTGTATTTCATTTTTCAATTCTAATTTACATTTTATATTTTCTTTGACATTTACTTTTTCGTTTTTTATTATTAACTCTTAATATTTCTTTTTTTTATTCTTTATTTTTTATTTTTTATTTTCTGTTTTAATTTTCATATTACAATAGCTTCATATTTTGAATTTTTTATTTTGTGTTTTTATTTTTTATTTTTATATTTTTCATATTCCAGTTTTAATTTTTAATTTTAATTTTTTATTTTTCATTTTATATTTTGAATTTTTTATTTTAAATTTTTTTTTATTTTGTATTTTTTATTTTTATTTTTGTATTTTGTTTTTCATTTTTATTTGTATTCTTCATTTTCTACTTTTTATTTGTAACTTTTTTATTTATTGCATTTTCTATTCCTCATTTTTTGTTTTTCATTTTAATTTAAAATTTTTATTTTTTTTTTTTATTATTAGCTTTATATTTCTTTTTTATTCTCTATTTTTTATTTTATGTTTTTATTTTCATATTACAATAATTTTACATTTTGTTTGTTTTTATATATATTTTTTTATTTTTATTTTATATTTTGTATTTTTTCATATTTTATTTTTATATTTTTTATGTTCCATTTTTAATTTTTAATTTTCATTTTATATTTTTTATTTTTCATTATTCATTTTTTATTTTTATTTGGTATTTTTTATTTTTATTTTTTGGTTGTTTTTTGTTTGTATTTTTCATTTTCTATTTTTCATTTGTAACTTTTTCTATTATATTTATTGCGTTTTTTATTCCTCATTTTTAATTTTTTATTTAAATTTTTAATTTTTATTTTTTGTTTTTTATTATTAGCTTTTAATATCTCTTTTTTATTTTCTAGTTTTTAATTTCTGTTTTTACTTTCATACTACAACAAGTTTATATTTTGTATTTTTAATTTCGTATTTTTATTTTTTATATTCCATTTTTATGTTTTATTCTTTATTTATAATTTTCATTCCTCATTTTTTATTTTTCATTTTATATTTTTTATTTCGTATTTATTATTTATTATTTTTATTTTTTATATTTTAATTTTTAATGTTTTATATTTTGTTTTTCATTTTTATTTGTATTTTCCATTTACTATTTTTAATGTTTTATTCTTTATTTATAATTTTCATTTCTCAATTTTTATTTTTCATTTTATATTTTTTATTTGGTATTTATATTATTATTTTTATTTTTTATATTTTAATTTTAATTTTTAATTTTTTATATTTTGTTTTTCATTTTTATTTGTATTTTCCATTTACTATTTCTTATTTAAATTTTTTTTATTTATTGTATTTATTATTCTTCATTTTTAATTTTTCCTTTGATTTTTTACCGTATTGTGTATTTCGCTTTACTATTTATGCATTATTTGGCTCGATTTATGTAAAGCCTACCCGAGAGGTCACTGTTGTCGTATTTCGCATGCCCGTCGGCTTTTTGGTATATTTTTATTATTGCCAAATTCTCTCGTATCTACATATGTATGTATGTATGTGTAAGCCCCAAGACACAATTTGCTCCACATAATTTTAATTCTTTAGCTGCCAGTTTGTTTTAAGGCAACCACAGATGTCGCAAGCACTGATACACACCCCAACAACCTTACAAACGGTAGCTATGATTGCATGCCTATCAAATACTCAAAAGAGGTAATTCATACAAGCTCAAACGTATGTATGTATGCATGATATACATACATATAATATATATAAGTGTAAATATAAGCATTTCTGCAGTTGTCGCTACTGTTTTCAAAGTCTAAAGTCAAGTCAACGTTCTTGCTGGAGGTTATTAACCAACTTTGCTGAATAGATTGCGATTTTGAATAGTTGTAAGTTGTATTTTTTACAGCCAATTAATTTATAAATATTGTGAGTTTTATGCGGTCAAGCTAGAATTATAATTTGTTCACAGACACGCCACGCGAATACTTCTTACGGAGGCTCTGCAAAAAAAACCTATAAATATATGAACAGTGAGGCTTAAAAGTGTGCACCAAGAGAAAAAGAGAGGTGGATACAAAAATTCCGGAATTGAAAATACAAGGTGGCACAAAATAACCATCCAATTTGGTTTTTGAAAAAAAAAAGTTTGTTTGACTGATGGAAATCTTTCTTCTGACCTTTATGCGTCCCATTGTTTGTCTGTTTGTATACTGCAGCTGTCTATGTAGTTCAGAAGTGTCAAATATGATTGAGGTGCGACGTCATTTGTAGAGTTTCTTATAAGTCTTTCCATAGGGTGATTCATTTTGCGTCATTTTGTTTTCAAAAAATCTCATTGTTTTGATTCTGTTGATAACATTTTTACGCACACTTTTTAAGCTTAAACTCTTAATTGATTCTAGTTGGTTTATTCAAAAAAATACTTTCAAAAACTAGTTTTAATTTTTATTTAATTTTTGTTTTTATAAGAAATTCGATTTTTTAGGTATTTTCAATATTTTGGCGGAAGTCTTAAAATATAATAAATTTTGCAATTCCGGCGAAAAAGCAGCACCGTTCTTCGGCACACAGTTATACTATTGCGGGTTTCGTAACTGTCTGCTGTTTTAGTTTTATAAGTAGTATATAGCTGTCTCACTTCAACGCTCATGAAATTTCTTACCCAGTGAGGAGGCATCAGTGAAAACTGCCATATAAATACTGATAAATGTTTCATATAAATGGTCTGACTTCAGCAGTGATTTTATAGAGGAGTGCTGCATGACCGTTCATCGTGGACTTGGACTCCATTTCTAGAACAACATCAAGGCGCACGTCACAAATAAGAGGAGCAGCTGTCTGAATCAAAAATATTAGTTCACATTTCGAGACTCACTGTATGTACACACACACACACACATATTCTTCGTATAGTCAAAATGTTGCGGTTTGAATTAATTACATAATTTTAATTAATGCAAAGTAGCTAAAAAGCGCGACTCACTGTCATTTTTGTAGTTAAAATAGGAACTACTTTAAAAGCAGTAAAAATATTTGACCTACTTTGCATGTTTTGTGTTAAAAGAATCAAGGAAATGAAAACTTGAATAGGCATAGACTAGACTAAAATGAACGGCTTTTTGTCGCTTTTGTTTTGGTTTCTCTACGAAATGGCAACTGCCTAAAAATGATTTGGTAAAAGTGAATTTGAAGCTTAAAATAGTAATGTCGTTAAGTTCCGCTCAAAGCAAAATATTTAGTAAAAACAAAACTGTTAAATATCCGTTTGTGGCTTTTAAATTCTTATTTATAGCGAAAAAAATATATTAAAAAATTAATGGAGCAGTAAAAGATTGAGCGCTTTCGGCCAAATTTATTAGGTGCGCAACTAAGTTCCCGCTGTTTGCCAATAAATGCCGCCAACAGTGTGTGCTAGTCGATTCTAACATAACCTAAACGTCATAAACCAAGCTTAGACATATGGTAAACAAACTGCTTCGACACATTAGGGATTTTGTTTTGATATCATATGCTGAATAATCGTCATTTGCGGGAATTGTTGATTTTCCTCTTTCATTCGAAAAAACGGCGGCTGAAGCGCATCGAGAGCTACAAAAAGTTTATGGAGATGCTGCTTTAAGTGAAACAACGTGCCGAGATTGGTTCCGTCGCTTCAAAGACGGTGATTTCAATGTTGACGACCGTCCGCGTGAAGAAAGGCCAAAAACCTTCGAAGACGCTGAATTGGGGGAATTGTTCAATGAGCATCCGTGTCAAATGCAATAAGAGTTTGCCTCAGTAGTAGGAGTTACCCGCCAATCCATTCCCATGCTTTGGGAATGGTTCAGAAACAGGGGACTTGGGTTCCTTATGAGTTAAAACCAAGGGATGTTGAACGTCGTTTTTTCGCCTGTGAACAACTGCTCCAGCAGCAAAAAGGAAGGATTTTCTTCATCGCATCGTGACGGGTGAGCTAAAATGAATTCATTACAGCAATCCAAAGAAAAGAGAGTCATGGGGATGTTTCTACGTCGTCGCCTCGGCCGAATATTCACGCTGCGAAGGTTATATTATACTATGTATTTGGTGGGACCAAGCTGGTGTTATTTATTATGAACTGTTAAAACCAAGCGAAACCATCACTGGGGATCGGTATCGACTTCAATTGATGCGATTGAGCCGAGCACTGCGCGAGAAGCGGCCGCAATACGCGGAGGGGCATGAAAAAGTGCCACGTTGCCAAACCCGTTAAAACCTACGTGGAAACCCTGAAATGGGAAATCTTACCCCACCCGCCATATTCTCCAGATATTGTGCCGTCCGATTATCACCTATTCCGATCGATGGCACATGTTATACCTGACCAGCAGTTATATTTATACGAAGACATCAAAAAATGGCTTGATCCGTGGATAGCCTCAAAATATGAATAGTTTTACCGCGACGGTATATGAGATCTACAAGAAAAATGAGAAAAAGTAGTAGCTAGCGGTGGGCAATACTTTCAATGATTCACTTGTAACCAGTTGCGTACAAAAAAGTAGTTTCTGCTTTTTCTTGATAGCTGACACCCATTAGGAACGCCGAGTGAAGGCTAATGCTTCTCCACTGGCTTTTTCAACGTTGTGCACTACATTTTCTTTCTTCTCTTCTTGCACCACCAGGAGTTAGCGCTTCGTATAACCGCAAAGCTGGAGCTTACGTAGCCATCCGCAGGATACGACCTAACCAGCGGAGCCGTTGGATCGTTATTCAATACATTAAGGCTTATAAAGCTGCTAGTTCCTTCGTCTGCTCCACTCATGACGAGATTTATCCACTGAGGACACAATCGTGTTTGCAGTGACGCCAATACGCCTTTTGGCACATATGTAGCTAAATGTCGACTGTCCCTTTGGCACGTTGAAATCTTTGCCACCAACTCCGTGATGATAGCCTCCCTCCGCAAGAAACCGTAAAACAGAGGATAGTTGGAGAACTGGAGTTATGGACGACGACCTGGCTGAGCTTGTGCTGTCTTCAATGAAACTAAAAACGTATGTAAATGCAGTTTTATTTTAGCGGTAATTTTTGATAAGTCTATTTTAAACCGAATTTGAGTAAACTTTTTCTTTATCAAAAAGGCAAAGGTTCGTCCATATCTAGAGAGTTTTTTTTTCGAAATTTTACAGGTATCTGTCCCCTTAACAAAAAACTTTAAGATTATTTGCCAAATTGTCTTCTTTACATTGAAGTGAGCTGTTGTCGAAATATTAAAATTTGACATTTGAGTTTGGCAGCACTTTTTCCGTGTTCATATGGATCCCACGATTACATTTTTTTGTATTCGAAGGTTTTCTACGACGGATTCTATGATAGGGCTGAATAACCACTTTAGTGAAGGTGAGTTTCAGCCTTTCACAAAATTTCCTTGCTAGAATTTATTCTTTAATGCTTTGCGTAGTTTGGGCAGTGCGTAATTAAATTTAAGACGTGCATATTCTTTACAGCAGTTGATGCATGCAGCTTATCTTTTCTTCTTAAGTAGCTCAAGCGAATTCCTTATATTCCACTCTGACTGCATTCGTCTGGCTGTGTTACAGGTACTGAAATGTTTCCACTTCCGCTTCATTTAGGAAGCATTATCGGGAAGCGGAAGAGATTATACCCATGAAAAATGAAAAGCGAATTGCTCTCCCATCACCACGAGTGATCTGTCGCCATTGTTGCCAATATAATCCTGATCGAGTTAATTGCAAAAATACTTCCCAAAATGTGGGCATGAAAACTCAGCCTCACTCGTCCTTAAATACTTCTATATTTCTTTAATTATCTAAGCAAGTAAGTTTTGCTTGAAAGATATTTTTCTTTTATGCCATTTGACTCTAAAATATTTTTGGATTAATATGTATATCCATTAGCTCCTTACTGCTTCTTCTGTACTACGTGCCATTTCTAGGTGCCTGTTCATTATGATTTGAAGGCTGATACAATTTTTGTAGTTTCAATTCGGTTACCAACCGTCCATAAAGCACTCTAAGTTATAATTTAGTTATGTTTGTATGTACAGGGCCCGCCATCTATCGTTACGGATTTGAACTAGGTATTATTTGAAGAAGTGTAACACTTAGCTGCCATCTGATTTGACAGAAAATTAGTTTTATTCTTCCGCTGAACGAAAATGGTTGTGTATACGCTCAAAGAACGCTGGGTAATATTGCGACATTACTTTGAAAATCATGGTAATGTTGCAGAATGTGTACGAAAATTACGGGGTATGTTAACAAGCAAAATTGCCGCATTTGGGGCTCAGAAAACCCGCACGCACTCGAAGAAAATCCGATGCATTCACCAGCAACAATTGATGCACATTGAAGACCAACATACGCGATGTCATAGCTGAAATACAGCCGCATACAATCGAAAATGTGTTGAAAAATTGGACCGATCGTATGGGATGGTGCATGGCTAGCCGAGGCAGCCATATGAATGAAGTTGTGTTCCATCATTAACCGGAAGGATTGTACTTCAAAATAAAAAAAAAACAGTTTGGAAAAATATTGGGTAGTTTCTTTTTTATAGCATT
This sequence comes from Anastrepha ludens, assembly GCF_028408465.1. Classification (NCBI taxonomy): domain Eukaryota; kingdom Metazoa; phylum Arthropoda; class Insecta; order Diptera; family Tephritidae; genus Anastrepha; species Anastrepha ludens. The sequence goes on along the minus strand of NC_071500.1, from coordinate 127,114,958 downwards.
AATTAATTAATTCCGTAAAGTTATATGGCGGACCCTATACATAATGTAATGTACGTGTGGATACTTGTGCAACCACTCATGTGATAACTTCTATAAGTAGGCCTTTAATTTAATCGCATTAAACTCAATATCTGATTTTGGTACCAATTTTGAATCTTATTACGTAAGTTTGCTTGAATAGTCGAAGTGATGTGAGGGAGGTATGTACTATATACAGGGTGGTAAAAACAGTAATATGATTGACATCTAAGGAGGAAAAAGTAGGGAACAAAAGAAGCAAAAAAGTTTTAGTGAATAAGGGCCCGCATACTAACAGTTTTGGAGATATGGCAAGTTAGTCTTTTTTTTAGCTCCTTGCATGGTTTTATTAGTGGCCCTCTTGTTTGGATATGCACAATGAGTAGAGACCTTAAATAAATTTAATCATCAACGTAATGATGGTGAAAGGCGGGGGCTTTCTTGACAATATCCTTTTTACTGAAGAAACTAGGTTTACACGAAATGGAGTTATCAATTTTAACAAAACGCCGAACACCTCATGCCACACTAGATACGATTTTCTTTAAACATTTGGATGGATATGGTAGGTCTCTGATTTCTAACTTTTGTTGTTTTACCAAACCGATTAACGGGCGTTGCTTTCGTATGGTTAGGTTAGAATAAAGGGAGGCCACCTTGCCAGGGGCCCACTTGGACAAATATTCAAAATTTCACCAGAGGTGTGATATTCAAACCCGCAGTATCCGCAGGTGTAGCAAAAATGTAAGAACCGAGATGTCTAAATCTTTGCCCGCCCAGAGCAGGGCAGCTGAGAAGAAGGTACTGTTATTATTCCACAGCTTCTGCTGAAAGTACTTTCCTCCCAACCCTCACCGCATGGACACCTAACGTGCAATGCCCGAAAGGATACCTGCCAAATTCGAGAGCTGCGACTTTGTTAGCCTTAGAAGTCCCTTCGAGCGCCACGGATATATCCGTGGCCAGATGGATCTCGCGACTTTGCACTTTTGCGCACTAGCCCAGTACTCGCTAAGTTGACATGAGGCCCATCATTCCAGGAGCAGAACGCAGGTTCTCAAGGAGACTCCAATTCTCTCATTTTGTGATTAAACCATCTCAGAGGTCCCCCGTATAGCCAGCTCATCAGCCCAGCACTTTCCTTCTATGCTGCTATGACCGTGAACCTAAATGAGCTTAATAATTGAAGTAGTCGAATGCAATCGAGAGAGATGTCAGCTATTTCCCGTCTAATTTCGAAAGCACAAACAACGAGCCCAAGGCCTTAATTGCTGCTTGGCTGTAGATAGAGTAGATATTTACATCCTTTACGGTAATTACTGCTGCTTGCCTAAACTTTTCCAGCATACAGAAGTCATGTGTTTGTACCTCTATTCTCTGGGCGTGTCTACCTATTAGGTAGTGTCCCGTTATGACTGAGATCAGTGTGCTAAGACTGTGCTTATTTTGGCTTAGTAGAGATTCTATGCGTTTAGCATTGAGAGCCGGCCACAATGTCGGGCGATTCTGCAGGTGGTTTCATTCCATCATCTTTCGTTCGCTGCTCTTACGTTTTCTTCAGGGATTAGTAGCTTACATGTTTGTAAGGGTATCTCTATGTCATTGCCTATGTACTCATCGGTCAGTTTGGAGCCGAGTCTCGCTAGTCCATCGACTCTGCAGTTACCCTCAATGTCACAATGGCCAGGAACCAATGTCACCTTTAGATGAAATTACTCAGTCACCTCGTTAAGAGATGTGCGACATTTCATGGCTACCTTGGAGGTTGTCTACTGCTTTGTGTGGGATTTTATCCTCGTCTGAATATCAGTGAAAATGTAAATATCATTTCCAGATATCGCATCACACTGTACCAGTGTCGCGGCTTTCATTATTGCCATCTGTTCAGTCTGAGAGCCACTACAGTAGTCGGGGAGCCGAAAAATGAGGAAGATCCGCAGATGTTCAGAATATACACCTCCGCCCACCCTCCCATCCTCGAGCTTGGAGTCATCTGTGTATACATGGATGGACACGCCCTGTCTTACATTGTCGCGTTCCCACTCTTCCCTTGAGGGTAAGAGGGTCGTGAATGTTGTAATGGCAAACTCAAAAATTATGTTGTGCAATTATTTTTGGAACTCATCACTTCAATGATCTGCAGTAAAATGCAATATTGCAGAAAGCAACCGAATATAAAAATTCTTCGGCTTTCTATAGTCCTAATAGAAATTGTAACGTAAATTTGTCTATACATTATTGTAATTCAAATTTGAAAAATTTGAAAATGTTGTAAAATCGTTAAGGTGTCAAAAAGACACCCCATGTTAGAAACAGGCATCAGCTGAATGAAAATTATATTGTCAGGCAGCCGCTGTAGCAGAATGGGTTGGTGCGTGACTACCATTCGGAAGCGAGTAGGTTCGGTCGCCCTTCAGCAGGCAATGGCAAAGCTTCTGAGTGTATTTCTGCCATGAAAAATCGCCTCATAAAAACTATTTGCCGTTCGGAGTCGCCTTAAAACTGTAGATCCCTCATGAATCGAGAAAGTTGGATTACAGTCAGAGAATAATATTAAGTTGATTTGTTAATTTGAAAGGTGATTTTTGACACATTTGGTAGGAATAGTGTTAAACCAAAAGCAATTGAAGCTTTAAAAGATAACATTCAACGTCGAAATTGCTGTTACGCGAGGGGCATTTCGAGAGTATTATTTACAATTCATACAGTGTAGACCCCTTACACACGAGGGGTATTTGGAGAGTATTATTTACAATTCATACAGTGTAGACCCCCTACTCCATACCACACGAGTATGTCAGTAAACAGATAATGAGTTCCCATTCAAAATATGTGTTTAATTTGAACTTAAAAAAAAAAAACTCGAACTTGAAGGACTTTGCCTGCCATATGCTTTTAAATTACTTCATTGATAAATTGATAATATAAAAAAGCTAATTGATAAAACAATCAAATTTTATAAGTAAAATTATAAAAATCACATGCATTCGCTTAAACGGAAGTGAGAAGTAGATTTCGAAGTACTAAAAGGTTATATTGAAGCATAAATCAAAATGAAGAATAATAACCCTGTTGTCTAATATTATTACTCGAACTCGCCCTTGTGTGATTATCAACCATCTAAAGTGGTAAATTGTTAATATCAAAGTGTCTACAAATGTAATATATTTCTGCATATTATAGGCCAATTAATTTTAACACCTGCAATAATACAATTAATGAGTAAGTCTAATTATAGAAAAGTAAAACCCTGAGTCGAGCAATACAATCTGCTGCACAAGTGAAATGTTATTGTATTACATATACACATGCATACTTAGCATAAGTTTTGAGTAACATAGTTGCTCTCTCTTAATAGCAACCTAACGCCAAGGCCGTTAACCTCACAGTTCACTTCAGCGTAGTTGTTGCTGTTGTGTTATCACATAGAACAAGAAGAGAAGAACGGAACCTGACTTGCTTGTAAGGAATTGTAAGAGTACTATTAATTATCAAGTACCAATACATGCTTTATATTACAATTTTGATATTTTTGACGTGATAACGTCTTATAATTCGATTTAACAGGCTGCACGCACGAAAAAATGTGTCGTTACCTTGCTCATTAGTGTTACCTTGCTCATATTAGTGTTACCTTGCTCATATGTAGTTACCTTGCTCATTAGTGTTACCTTGCTCTTTAGTGTTACCTTGCTCATTAGTGTTACCTTGCTCATTAGTGTTACCTTGCTCTTTAGTGTTACCTTGCTCATTAGTGTTACCTTGCTCATATTAGTGTTACCTTGCTCATATGTAGTTACCTTGCTCATTGCATTGAATGAACTGCAAGCGAAAGCGCGGAAGGAACGACAAAGCAAACAAAGCAAACGAACGGCAACGTTCGACATCTTGCTCTCCCCTACTTAAGTGAGCGTATATATGTATGTATATGCGCATATGTACATATATAAATTCACGTATTTGTATTGGCATATGCCTTCTTATTGATTATTATTAATTTGATTTACTTGAAGAATTTAAAATAAAACCAAGTTTGTTAATAATACTTGTTGTTTAAATGTTATTATTATTATTTTTTTATTATACATGAAGGAAAAAATGTATGGTAATATTTACCATATCTATACTAATATTATAAAGAGGAAAACTTTGTTTGTTTGGTTGTAATGAATAGGCTCAAAAACTACTGGACCGATTTTAAAAATTCTTTCACCATTCGAAAGCTACATCACGAGTAACAAGGATTATATTTTATTTTGGAAATAGGGCTCGAGATATAGGTCAAAACGTGGACCCGGGTAACCTTCGGATGTGTATGTACAATATGGGTATCAAATGAAAGCTGTTGATAAGTGCTTTAATTCGGGGTAATTTTCATACCTATTGATGACTAGGGTCTGGAAATATATGCCAAAACGTGGACCCGCCGTGTCTTTGCACCGAATTAAACCAAACTTTCACACATTGTTAAGGAGGTATTGAAGATGGTTTCCGTATAGTTTGGGTACCTATTGGTAGATATGGTCTCGAGATATAGGTCAAAACGTGGACCCGGGTAACCTTCGGAAGTGTATGTACAATATGGGTATCAAATGGAAGCTGTTGGTGAATGCTTTAGTTCAGAGTATTTCCATCCGTTCCGTGACTAGGGTCTCGAGATAGAGACCAAAACGTGGACCCTAGAATGTGTTTGTACAATATGGATATCAAATGAAAGCTGTTGATAAGTGTTTTAATACGGGGTAATTTTCATACCTATTGATGACTAGGGTCTCGAAATATATGCCAAAACGTGGACCCGCCGTGTCTTTGAACCGAATTAAACCAAACTTACACACATTGTTAAGTAGGTATTGAAGATGATTTCCGTATAGTTTGAATACCTATTGGCAGATAGGGTCTCGAGATATAGGTCAAAACGTTGACCCGGGTAACCTTCGGATGTGTATGTACAATATGGGTATCAAATGGAAGCTGTTGGTGAATGCTTTAGTTCAGAGTATTTCCATCCGCTCCGTGACTAGGGTCTCGAGATAGAGACCAAAACGTGGACCCTAGAATGTGTTTGTACAATATGGATATCAAATGAAAGCTGTTGATAAGTGCTTTAATACGGGGTAATTTTCATACCTATTGATGACTAGGGTCTGGAAATATATGCCAAAACGTGGACCCGCCGTGTCTTTGAACCGAATTAAACCAAACTTCCACACATTGTTAAGGAGGTATTGAAGATGGTTTCCGTATAGTTTGGATACCTATTGGTAGACAGGGTCTCGAGATATAGGTCAAAACGTGGACCCGGGTAACCTTCGGATGTGTATGTACAATATGGGTATCAAATGGAAGCTGTTGGTGAATTCTTTAGTTCAGAGTATTTCCATCCGCTCCGTGACTAGGGTCTCGAGATAGAGACCAAACCGTGGACCCTAGAATGTGTTTATACAATATGGATATCAAATGAAAGCTGTTGATAAGTGCTTTAATACGGGGTAATTTTCATACCTATTGATGACTAGGGTCTCGAAATATATGACAAAACGTGGACCCGCCGTGTCTTTGAACCGAATTAAACCAAACTTACACACATTGTTAAGTAGGTATTGAAGATGATTTCCGTATAGTTTGAATACCTATTGGTAGATAGGGTCTCGAGATATAGGTCAAAACGTTGACCCGGGTAACCTTCGGATGTGTATGTACAATTTGGGTATCAAATGAAAGCTGTTGGTGAATGCTTTAGTACAGAGTATTTTTCATGCCGCTCCGTGACTGGGGTCTCGAGATATAAATCAAAACGGGACCCGGATAACCTTTGGTTGTGTATGTACAATATGGGTATCAAATGAAAGCTGTTGATAAGTGCTTTAATACGGGGTAATTTGTTATGTTATGTTATGTTATGTTATGTTATGTTATGTTATGTTATGTTATGTTATGTTATGTTATGTTATGTTATGTTATGTTATGTTATGTTATGTTATGTTATGTTATGTTATGTTATGTTATGTTATGTTTTGTTATGTTATGTTATGTTATGTTATGTTATGTTATGTTATGTTATGTTATGTTATGTTATGTTATGTTATGTTATGTTATGTTATGTTATGTTGTGTTATGTTGTGTTATGTTGTGTTATGTTATGTTATGTTATGTTATGTTGAAGTATATTATGTTATGTTAATGTTAACTCATTCTCTATATCCATACAAAATATCTATCAAACAAATAAAATTAAAATTTTCTTTTGAAAAATGCAACCATTCAATCAGTATTTTCTTATGACGTTATCACGTTAAACTATCGTCAGTAAACCGACTTAACAGACCACCTCTTTTTTTAAATGTTTGTCATATTTCAAAATTACGGCTAGACTCGGCCAAATGATATTCCAGCCAACTTTGGTCGAAATGAAATGAAAAAGGGAAGGTTTATATCTCGACCTTAAAGTCTACCTTCTACTAATCACAGTACCCCACCACACTCAGCTCTCTCAATAAGTCTTAAATGGAGCTGAGTTTGGAGTTGCGCGTATGTGCGTACTTTCAGTTATACTTTGGTTACATTTCATACCATTTTTGAGAAATTTTCTCAAAACTTAACATTTAAAAAAATTTAACAAATTGAAGCACTTTCTGTAATATTACTAATTGATCACCATATCTGCAAGATGGGGCAAAATTAATAACCCTATGGAGAGATTTACATTTTTTCAAATGACACGGTACGTTAATCATATTTGATACTTATGAACTAAACAGCTGCAGTATACAAACAGACAATCAATGAAGCGCCTAAAACTCAAAATAAAGATTTCCATCTCTCATAATAATTGTTTTTTTGATTTAGTAAAAGAGTTGTTCAAAAGCAAAACTAAATGATTAATTTTGCGCCACCTCGTACCTTGATCAATGTTAGTGCATGTTTGAAAATAACATCCGTACCAAAAGCATAAATTTTTGCTTGGGCTCACATTTAGAGGCAGGGCAAACATGTTTACGGATGGCTCGACGTTGGATGGAAGAGTTGGTGGGGGAGTAATCTGCGAGGAGCTCCACATCAAGCTCAAATTTAGGCTTCCAGAGGACTAGTATTTTTCAAGCGGGCTAGCCGCTGTAAAGGAAATAGAGAATTGGTTTCTTACTTCTGTAGTTACTGTATATGATGTAAATATCTACTCCGACAGCTACGCGGCAAGCTTGAGCTCGTTGTTTATGTGTTCGAAACTAGTCGATGAATGCCTGACTTCTCTGTCGATTGCATCCGAATACTTCGATATTAGACTCATTTGGGTTCCCGATCACAGCGGCATAGAGGGAAACTGATGGGCCGATGAGTTGGCTAGACAGTGGATTCTGGAGATGGTTTCATCGCAAAATGAGAAGATTGGGATCCCCTTGAAAATCTGTGGTCTGCTCTTAGAAAGATGGGCCTCGTGCAAAGTCGCGAGATTCTTCTGATCATGAGTAGAACGAGCGCGCCAGAGGGTCCTTCTAAAGCCAACAAAATTGCTGCTCTTGAATTTGGTAGGTATCCTTACCGGACATTGTCCGTTAAGTGTCCATGCGGCAAGGTTTGGGATTGCTTCAAGCACCACAATTTTTATCGTAACCAACATTAACTTTCTCTAAAGTCAAATCATATGACATAGATGGGCAAATGCAAGACTTGACAATAAATTTTTCCCAAAAATGCAATTTTTCCCACTTGCAAGCCACAACAGACAGTGCAGTTTACGATGTGTATCAGCAGTTTATGAGTCATTTGTATAAGCGTCGCTGCAATCACCCTATTTCAATGCACTTGGCCACAGCTAACCCAGATCTCTTTATATTAAACCGCATCGTGATATCAATAGATCTTTGTGATACACGGTTTATTTTGATTTGTGCTTCATCCATTAATGACATCACAAACTTTGACGCACACATCACTTGTGGATTGGATAAATCATGAAGCCGTATTTACTAATATTATAATTTTAATTTTACTTTTTTATGGTTAGCCAATTTCCGGTACACTCTGCAATGTATAAAGTACCGATTAGATTAAGCACAAATATACATATGTAAGTACATCCATGCTGCGTGCAGTGACGTTGTTGTTAAAGCGTAGCGGTGTTGTCGTGAAAGCAAGACGCGAAAGGTGCAGAAACTATACAATCGATGTACATAAGTATGTACTCGTATAGCAGTTATTACTCTACTCACTTTTGTTTTCGCTAAGAAACGAAGGCGGTTCGCGTGACCATTTTTATTGTTCTCGTATTCGCATTACTGCTAATCGATGGGCACTAATAATTATTTGACGAGCGTCATAATCACTAAGTGTATAAGAAATAACAAAAACATGAACACGAAGTTGTACATCATGCCAATCGAAGCGCATTCGGTGCATTCTGGATTAATGGTTGGGAAATAGAAAGCGCTAACCAATAACAACCGATAACAACCGCAATACTAATAAATGTTTTAGAACAACAAAAATAACAATAAAATTGACATTACGGCGTCTACAACTTTGACAGAGATAAAAAATAAATACAGCAACAACAACAATACATAAAAGAGTTAAGAGCGCATTGAAGTAGCAGTGGCGCATGTTGTTGAGTTGATTTAGTACTGCAAGAGAATGCTGTTGTTGTTGCCATTGTTAACGTTGTTGACAGCAGAGCTGCGGCCGTTAAAGGTTTATGATGGCTTACTCCAGACACGATCCGTTCAGAACGAGTTTGGAGCGTAACGCGTGTGGAGGTGTAGTGATATTGCAGTGATCGTGTACGAGTACGTGTTTGAGGTAAAATTGCTAACGACTGCCTACCTGTGCCAACGGTGCGGATACGTTACGGCTAAATTAGCCTGTGATTTTCATAAGACTGCGTGTACGATCGCTTAGGCGGACGTGTGTGAATTTACAATAAAATAATAAGTTTTATCGTTTTTAAACACAGTCAAAAAAGAAATTCATATTGAAAGGACTGTTCAGCGCACAAGTGGAGGAAAAGAAATTGTAATAAATTTTTTAAATTGTATGTAATCGAAAAAATATAAAAAAAAATTAAATCGAAATTGCAAAAAATACTGCCGTTGCCTTTTTAAGATCCTGTTGCAGGCATAAATTACAATTGAGCTGAGGAAAGTTTTTGTGGAACGAACGTTTTGAGAAAACAAAAAAAAAAAAATTATTAAATAAAATAGTGATTTTATTCCACAAAACAAAGCAAATATTTGAACTCTTAAGCCCAACGCGCTAAAGTAATTTATGAACAATAAAAAGTCGAAAGCAGGAACGAAATTTGCTAATTGTAAGTTGTAAAAAATACATCGCTGTAAAATTTCTCAAAATGGGTTTTTAATGTAAACGCTTCACCTCAAGCCGGTAGGGTTTCAATTGCTTCTTTAAAGTAAATTTGACTATTAAAGTTGACCAATTTGTATTCATAAAAACGTGGAAAAAAGCATATGGAAGGATAACAAAAATACTAAAAAAAATTTCCTATGAAATAAAATAAAAGGGATAAATTTTATGTAGCGCGGCTTCACACAATTTTTTCGATAGATATTTAAAATTGTCTTGAGATCTGAAATACATAGATGAACTTAAATAATAAAGTGCACAAAAAATATGTTATTTGGCCACACAACTTTTTTTGTTGAATTCCTTGTAGATGGTACAGCAATCTTTACGAGCATTAAGGGTCTCAGAATGATCTGTAGCATTGCAACTGCCAACAAGAAAATTTGCATGTGAATTTTTGATTAAAAATCCGTTATAAGATCAACACTTATTGACAAATTTTGAATGGTAAACATTTTTTGTATTTTTAATAAAATTAATAAACTCTAATATAACAAAGAGCATTAAAATACAAGTTTCGAAGTTATTAAAAAAAAAGGATGATTAAATAATATAAGATTTATAAAAATTCAACAAACTTGGATTTATAATACATACAATTTTGACGATTGACAAATTTTGATTATTAATATTTCTTAATGTTTTAATTTTAACTATTTTTTCATAAAATTTTATTATATTGTATAACAAAGAGCATTTAAATCTAAGTTTGAAAGTTATACAAAAACAAAATTGGATGATTAAGCTTTTGAGAAATTGGAACAAGCCTTTTAAAAATTCGACAAATTTTCAACAAAATGTTTAATCAGAATTTACGTAAAGAAAATTGTATATACAGTCTCATAAGCTTGAAACTAGTATTGTACTACATAAAATGTTGACTATTGACAAATTTTTATCAATAATATTTTTTAAAAAATCGTTTTTTATTTTATATTATAATAATTTTTTTTTTAATTTTTTATTTTTCATAAACATAGAAATTATTATAAAACAAAGAGCATTTAAAAACAATTTTGAAAGTTATTAAAAAAAATTGGGTGATTAATTTTGCGCCACCTTGCACAAGCTTTGTAAAAATTCGACAAATTTTCAACAAAATTTTAAAATTTTTAATCAGAATTTACTTAAAGAAAATTTTATACAGGGTTTGATTGAAAAGTAATGAGCCTTATTTTTTTAGGCAGATTTATTAAACATTTTGGCTTATACAACTAATTTTCTTCAAAATAGGACCCTTGAGCGTCAATACACCGCTGGAAACATTTCCATTCCACTGCGGGAAACATTTTTTAAACTTATCCGCCGGAATCGCGTTCAATTCGGCTGTCACAGTTTTTTGGATCGCCTCGATGGAGTCGAAACGCCTCCCCTTCAGCCTTCTTTTCAGGCGCGGGAACAAGAAGAAGGGGACAGGCCTGGGCTGTAGGGAGGAACCCCCATCTTGGCCAATGCAAAGGTGAAGAGGAAAGCGGTGTGCGCCGGCGGATTGTCGTGATGAAGGTTCCAATTGTTGACGAAGTCGGGCCTTGAACCACTTGTGCCACCGTTTTACCTGGGCACTGGACAGAGATTAGTCCCCGTAAGCCTCCTTGAGTAGCCCAATGGTTTCGGTAGTCGTTTTGTTTAGTTTTACGCAAAATTTGATCGAGTAACGCTGCTCCAACGATTGCTGCATTTTCGCCACTGCAAAATCCTAACACACTTTTAAAACAGCTTTCACGTGCGGAGCGATCTTGACTGCACCGCTGTTGCCAGCGAACTGGGACCGGTTTCTAGTGGGAGGGGAAGGTCCAACGATCATTTTCCCCCACCAGCCGATTCGGTTGATCGCTTGGCAGACGCTCCGCGCGGGAAAGCTCATTACTTTTAAATCAAACCCTGTATACAGCTTTATAAGTCTGAAACTGGCATTTATGTAGTTTTTGTTAAAGAAATCATTTTTATAAAAATGATTAAAAATAATTAACATTTTTTTTATCAAAACATATCGATATGTAGTGATTCTATAATTATGGCACGCACTTTATAGACCAGCTATTTGAATTGAAATAAACCATAAGTGAAAATCTTTAATCTTTAAAAAAATCTCGAATCTAAAAATCAAATTTTTTTTTTTATTTATTTATTTAAGTCTATGAATTACAATCCTTACAGACTATGATACAAAAGTTGCTTAGATTAAGCTACAAATATATTATATGTATTTAAAAACTATACTAGCTACTAACTAACTATAATATAGAATTCAAAAGATTTAAAAGTGCTGTTCTTGAAAGCGAGAAATCAAGAAGAACATCATTATGAACGGCATTTAATTCCCGTAAAGCACGAGTAATGGGAGCATTGCTGGCATACGTAGTTTTAAAGTTTCCCCCATAATAAGGGTAGAAGTTCCTAAGAGATCGCTGGGGAACATTAAATCGAATCCTTTCCAATAAGTAGGGACAATCAATTACTCCAGTAATAATATTATGAGTAAAAGACAGACACAGTATAGTCCTACGAATCTCTAAGGACTTGAGACTTATAAGCATGAGACGAGCAGAATATGATAGCATGGGATCAATAAAATTCAGGGATCGAAGGGCATATTTGAGAAATATTTTTTGCACACGTTCGATTCTATTAATAGCTTGCTGACTACAAGGTCTCCAAATAAAAGCAGCATATTCTAAGTGAGATCTAACAAAAGATGTATACAGTAACTTAATGGTATAGGGATCAGAGAACTTAGTGGCGTTCCGTCTGACGAAGCCCAACATCGAAAAAGATTTAGAAGTAATATAATTTATATGGTTATTAAAAGAGAATTTGTTATCGAAGATGACGCCAAGGTCCTTAAACTCACTAACACACTGCAGGACACATGCCGAGATCCTGTACTTAGTGCACAAAATATTAGATGTTTTAGAGTACGATATTTGGAAGCACTTAGATAAGTTCAGCGAAAGTCGTGAATTCTGGCACCAGAAATAAAGCCTATTCATATCGGCTTGAAGTTTAATGGCATCCTCTTGCATCTTGATCGCTGAGAAGATCTTAAGGTCATCAGCATAAAGCAAAAATTTAGCAAATGTGAAACAACTTTTGATGTCATTAATAAATAACACAAATAAAAGCGGTCCCAAGATACTTCCTTGCGGAACAGCTGAGATGGCAGCAAAGGAAGTAGATGAAATACCATCGATTGTTACAACACAGCGTCTATTGCTCAAATAAGAGTTTATCCATTGCAGAAATGTAATATAGAATGAAAGCCAATACTAGCTAATTTTTTAACTAAGATTCTATGAGAAACTTTGTCGAAGGCTTTTGAAAAGTCGGTGTAAATACAGTCGACCTGGAAGCCAGCGGAGAAAGAATCAATGCAGTATTCACTAAAAACGGCCAGATTAGATACTGTAGATCTGTTAGCAATAAACCCATGCTGATTAGGGCAAATTAAAGATTTAACGGCAAAACTCAGCTTTGCATAGACCGCATGCTCAAAAATTTTGGAGATAGTCGACAGCTTAGAGATAGGTCTATAATTTCTAACGTCATTTTTATTGCCACTCTTAAAGAAATGCGTAATGAAAGAGAGTTTCCATGCGTCAATGAAACACCCCGACGATAAAGATTTGTTGAAAATAATTTTCAGGGGATAGACGAAGGCCGGACAGTTTTTTATCAAAACTGCTGAAAGTCCATCAGCATCAGTTTGAGAGGATGATTTCAATTTAGTTAAAGCATTACTAATATCCTCAGAAGAGAGGCAAAGACCTCCAAAGTTCAGGGCATAATCTAAGTCAGAAGAAAAGTCGGATGGGCGATCAAGTTCGTCGTCAGCAAAATTAGATTTAAAAAATTCAGCAAACAAGTTTGCCGTTTCAGTTGGGGTTCGCGCTTGGCTATTATCGAAAAACATACCAGTGGGAACACTGGCACTACTCCTTCTAGATTTTATGTATTTCCAGAAGATTTTGGGATTCGCTTTAATGTTTAACTCTATATTGGCAATATAGCTGTTATAGAGAGATTTATTTAAATCGTTGAAATCCTTTAACGCTTGCTTATATTTAACGAAGTACAAATGATTCTTCGTAGATTTAAACTTCTTGAAATAATTATTTTTAAGATTTTTAAGCTTTTTCAGAGACTTAGAATACCAGGGCAATTTATAGGGCTTTTTCTTTCTGAGCGGAATGTTATCTAAGCAGAGTTTAGACAAAATGGACTTAAACGCAGAAAAACTACTAGATGTGTCAAGTTCTTATTTTCATACAACGAAAAAAAAATTTTAAAAAGCTATTCTGTGAGATGGTTTGGGGAATGCAATAAAGGCTAATCGTAACTCTTCGATTATTTTCTTATCAGTATTTTCTTTCAAAATTGTTACTTAATTTTTTCTCAGCGATACAATTTTGATTAGATTTGTACTTTTTAACAACCCTACCCTGCTCACTCACAGTTTTTAAAGTTTTTATCAACCAGCAAACTACAAAAAATACTACAATAAATAACAGCACCAATTCCATGTAACAGTTTTAGAGTTACACCAATTACGAGGCATGCATAGAAAACCTTCCGCGCAGTTGTTGCTCTGCATGGTATGCCAATGGAAACCAATATTTTCAATTAATCTTCAAAATACCTGAGTTAGGTGAAAAAGTGCTAAAGGTTTCCGGTCTGAAAAATCAAGCGCATAAGGTATAGTAAGCAATTGAAAATCTGTAGCAAAGCTCAAGGTCGTGCTTGCCTAAGCCAGCACAGTTCTATGAATCGAATCTATCAAAAAATTACCCTTTCACTAAATATGCATATTTATGAATGTTTGTAAGTTTGTAGCTTTGCTCATTCAAATGTGGTCGAAGGTGGACTTAAAGGTAATAAATTACATACCAGTTGTCATTTGTGAACGTTTCCTACTTCATCATTTTGATCATTTAGAAACTGCATATAGATATTTTTGTTTACTTATTGAATATGTTAGCCATATTTGCACTTGAAACTTTAACTTAACTTACGCTTACACATACACATACATATGCATGTAGTGTTTATGTTGGTGCTATGGCTAATTAATATGTTTTAAGCGTTTTGACTTGTGTGTGTGTGTGTGGGGATTTACGTTTGTGGCAAATTAGCATAACATGAAATCGATGAGCAGCTGTAAAGGCACAACAAAGAAAAATAAATATAAAGTTCTTTGTTTTTTTCGTTGAATTACTCCTTATTTGAACTCGGTCAGCAAGAAATGAAGAAAATAAAAATTGAAAGAAAAAAGTAACAAAAAAAAAAAAAAAAATATTAAAATTGGCAAATAAAACTAAAGTAACAAAAAATTTTGTAAATGAGGCAAAACACGTCAAGTGTACCGGCCTAAAACCTGAGCGCTTCGATTTTAATGAAATTTGGTAAAGTTGGTACACTTTACAGTAGCATAATTTGTGCAAAAAAGGGTGAGGAATTAGTGAGTGGTTGTTCAGATAGAGGGGTTCAGAGTTAGTTTCTCTTTTTTCTAGTCTTTTTTGTTCTCTGGTTTTATAGGATTTTTTCAGTACTTTCTGAAAAAGTAAAAAAAAAAAAACTAAAATCCATTTTTTTGATTTTTACTACATTGCTTTTGATTAAATTTTTTTTTTTAATTTTTTTTTAATTTTTGCTATATTTTTTTAATCACATTACTTTTTTGTATTTGTTTTCCAATATTTTTTTAAATTTTTGCAAAATTTTTGTTTTAATTAAAAATTATTTTTTTTTAAATTTTGTTTCTATTTTTTGATAAATGTATTTTTTATAATTTATAATAAAACATTTATTTAAATTTATTTTACTTTTTTGTTTTATTAAATTAATTTCGCTTCGATTTTAATGAACATTGGTAAAGACGATACACTTTACAGTGGCATAATTTGTGCAAAAAAGAGTGAGGAATTAGTAAGTGTTTGTTGAGATTTTTTTGATTTTTGGTACATTGTTTTTGATAACATTTGTTTTTTTTAATTGGAGCTTAGAATTACTTATGTTTGTGGAAGTCTCTTTCGTTTTTGCTTCTCGATCTAAGAGATAGCAAAATAAATGTCTTTTATAGGATGTTTTGCGTTCTTTCTGATAAAAAAGTACACTTTTTTTTTAATTTTTGCTAAATTTGTTTTATTTTTATTTTTTTAAATCCTTAATTTTTTTTAACTTTGATAATTTAAAAAAAAAATTTTTTTTTTAATTTTTAACTTTTGATCCATTTTTTTAAATTAATGTTTTTTTTTAATTTTAGATAGAAGAGTTCAGAACTAGTTTTATTTTGTGCAAGCCTGTTTTCCTTTTTTGCTTGTCGGTCTAAGAGAAAACAAAATTAAATATATATATAAAAAATTAACAAAAACAAGAAATATAAAAAAATATTTTTATTAAATTAAAAAGAAAATATAAAAATATTTTTAAAAAATTAAATATTAAATTAAAAAAATATTAGCAATAATAAATATTAGAATAAATATTTTTTAAGGTCTTTCTTATATTTTGATATACATATTTTTTTAATTTTTGTTTAATTTTTTTACTTGTTAGAAAGTACGGGAAAACTCTTCTAAAACCCATTTATTTTGTTTTCTCTTATATTTGTTTTATATATATTTTTTTCATTTTGCTAATTATTTGTTTTCTAAAATTTAATTTTTAATTAGAAGAAAAAAAAAAACAATGTTGCTAAATTAGCTTAAAGCTAAAAGAAGCAAGAACATAAAAGAAATATTAAAAAATTAAAAGAAAATTTAAAATTAAAATTTTTTTTAACTTTTGCTATTTTTTAAATTTAAAATTTAGTTTTAAAATAACTTATAGGTAAAAGAAGAAAAAACTTAAAAAAACATCAGAAAATGTAAAAATTTTTTAAAATTTTTTTTTAATTTTAAATATAATTAAAAATTTAAATTTTAATTGAAAGAAAAATTTTGCTAAATTTTTATTTATTTATTTAATTAGTATTTTAAAAATCGCTTAAATCTAAAAGCAAACAGAGCAACATGAAGCCTTAACATAGGGCGAGTTTTTTAATTTTATTTTTAATTTTTTTCAAATTTCGATTTGAATTTTACTCTGCTCAAATGAAAGTTTGGATTTTTTTCCTTAAAACGATATATACATACATAATTGGCGCTTAACACTCTTTTTGGGCGTTTGGCCGGGATCGTCCTCTCATTTGTGGTCGTTTTGATGTTGTTCCACAAATAGAAGGACGCAGAGTTTTAAGCCGACTCCGAACGGCAAATATGTTTTTATGAGGAGATAGAAAAAGACATAGTATATGGTTTTATGACATGACAGAAATACAATCGGAGCTTTGACATTGCCTGCCGAGAGGCGACCGCTATTAGAAAAAACTTTTTGAATCATTTGATGTTCCATACACGGATATTCGAATCTGTATACTTCCGAATAGTAGTCACGCTCTAATGGAGAATAGTAGTCACGCTTTATGGAGAGACGAAATTTCATTATTGATTTTCATGCTTCAACGAACTCCTCCGCCACGGCGCGATGCCATCGATCAACCTACAGTTGTTCAAGTGTGTGTTGTAAATTTACGTTGATCTGTAGGTTTATCGATTGCACCGCGCCGCATATATGCAGCGAACCCTTTTTATTCAAATTTTTATGGTATTAAAGGTATTTGACTTAAAGAAGGTCTTTCATATAGATAATCAATGAGGCTTTTTTTTTGATAATCCTGATATTTTATGTCCATTGAAGTTATTATAAAAATTATTTTCACTGCGGAGTATATTGTATACAGCCCGAGTATATTGGGAACAATTTATTATCCCTTCAATTAGAACCATTTTTCAAACTCAGAAACACAACTTTATCTGTCTGGCACACAAAGTATTTTTGCTAATAGCAGCGAAGTGTGCCAAAAATTATAAAAAAAATTTATATATGAGTAGCAGCTCAATGAAAGTCCGAATGTCAAGTGGTTTGCCCGTTTAATAAAAATACGATTATCTTATCGGTACTGTCACATATTTATGTATGTATTATATATCAAAAAATGAATAAAAAAATACCTTAGGAATTTGTAGTGGATCAAATGACGGCAAAGTAAAAGTAAAAAACACTTAAGTTTTACGTCACAGTGAGATAAAGGCCAATAATTTCAAATTCTTGGCTTTCAGGTGTCAAAATTTCGTAACATTTATTCTTTTAATTCGTATTAATTGTTCTGTAGGTCTGTAAGGCGGATGTCCCATTAATTTAATCATTCTTGCTCTTAATTGGCGCGATAACCGCTTATACAATTTTGGCTGAGTTTAACAGAGCGTGCCGGTCGTTTCTTTATGTGCTAATCAACGCCAGTTGGTCAAGTGAGGCCGAGTTCTTCTCCACCTAATCTTTCCAACCTAGAGGAGGCCTTCCTCTTGCTTTGCTACCACCAGCTGCTACCGAATATAAATCGAAAATACTTTCAGAGCCGCAGCGCTTGTATCCATTCGGACGACATGACCCAGTCAACGAAGCCGTTGGATCTTTATTCGCTGCGCTATGTCTATGTCGTCGTAAAGCTCATACAGCTTATTGTTCCATCCCCTGCGATACTCGCTATCGCTAAAGTGCAAAGGTCCAAAAATCTTCCGCAGAATCTTTCTCTCAAACAGTCCAAGGGATGTCTCATTGGATATTGTCATTGTCCAAGCGTATGCGCCATACATTTTTAAAACTTTAGAGAGCTCAAAAACCCTCTTGTGTGAGTTGATACGTGGGAGTTCGTATTATCTTGGTGCAGCATGATTCTCCTAAAACTTCTGGCAAACGAATGGTTGTGTCCCAATCAGAATTGACTGTATTAAGTTTTTCTATTGGTACAGTTGCGATATGACCAGATTGAGGTGCTTTTTCTGCGAACAAATTTTGTTGGATTAAGCTTGGAACAGCCATACACCTGTCGATTGCTATTTTGTTTCCGTCTCACATGCATAGATCCAAGATTCATCACCTGTACCGTATTGATTGTATCAAGAGATTACTTGGCGAAGGTCGATATACGTTATATGCAAGTTTATGCTAAAAAAGTACCAAACTTTTGAATAAAAATACCGAATTATAGTGCATCAAACGTAGCAATGTTTTATAATTTTATAATAGTGGGCGTCCTAATTGAATCTCTTATCCTTGCAAAATGTCCATAAGGTAGGTAGGTAGGTGGGGTGGCAGTCGCATTGACCCATTTAGGTCTATTTTCATAGGTCTATTGTGATACCACTGGAACTTATCCTTACCCTATGGGTTCCTTTTCAAACCATCCGAAAGCTTTAATAAACGAGCAAAGCTTCGTTAGTTTTACCATAGATGCGCTGTGTCGGCTACATCAGTTAAAAATGCCGTATAAAGAGTGCGGAGCCTCTTTATAGCTAAGATTTCACACTCACATAAAAGGGGTCTGCCTGTGTCCTCTTCTTCTGTTTTAAGACAGCTTCTGCAGAAATCGAAGTACGGGAGTCCTAACCTTCTAGCGTGGCTGTCTATTAGACAATGTCCAGTTATTACCCCTATCATTTTTCTTATAGCTTCTTTGTTAAATCTTAACAAGCAATCAAAAAGCGACCACTGTTCCATTTCGGCCATGTCTGACTGCTTAGTTCGCATGTTGAGAGGTTTTGCCAAACTTAGTGATGGTTTCCCTATCTATAAGTAGTTTACAAGTGGCTATAGGCATGGGTCTTATCCACTTGGAGGTCGACCGTTGCACTGGTTCGAGTAAGTTCATCTGCCTTGTAGTTCTCTGCTATATTCCTTTGGCCTAGAACCCAAATAAAATGTACTTGGTAGTATAGTAGGTTCTGCTTTTATGCGGCTTTTTTTTATGCGGTTTTGAAATAGTGCGGTTTTTTTTAAATTACAAAATGCATGTCGACCTATCGGGAATTATACATATAAACAAGATTCTAAACCAGCTAAGCAAAAACTCATCACAGGTTACATCAGAAATGCTAACCCTACAAGTATGGAACCGCCTGCATAACTATCTAGATCAGACGTGTACATTTCCTCAAGTGACGAAAGTGATTTTACGCCAAATCTTAAACGAATGCGCAACATGTGGGTATTGTCTGATTCTATTTCTGAATTAAATTTATTTTTCGATTTTGACGTTTCTTAAATAAAGATATAATTTTCAAAAATACAATATTTTGCTTATGCGATTTTATTTAATTATTTCAGATTCATGCGGTTTTAGCACTTTTGAAACGTATCTATAGTTTTACTATAGAACTTGTAGCTTTTTTTATGCTGTTTTTTTTATGCTGTTTCTTGCGGAACGTATCTACCGCATAAAAACAGAACCTACTGTATTTTGATACGTCATTTAGAAGTTTATAACATTCTATGACTGTTTTTGACGAGTGTGCTTTAGATTCTAGCGCTTAATTGCTGCTTGATTGTCCGAGTGTATGAAGGCTTCATTTGTGGATAATACTCTCGTTTTTATTACCGTAAGACCCTCTTTTATGGCAGTGACTTCCGCCTGAAATACATTGCAATGATCCGGTAGGTGAAAAGATTGGCTAACTCCGAGTTTATCGGAGTAAACCCCTCCACCTACTCTGTTGTCTAGTTTTGAGCCATCTGTATAGATGTTTATATCATTTTCCTTAACACTAAGCCCATTACCCCATTCCTCTTTGGAAGAAAATACTGTGACGAAGGATTCATCCATATGGGCAGATGTTTATTTTTTCTTCTGAGACCTTAGTTTCCATAGACATTTGCGACATTCGCAACATTTATACCCCAATAGTGAACTCAACTAGCTAGTATACTTTCAAAATTTTGGGGTTTTATTTTGGGAATAACTTCAGTAATTTTGTGAATAAGCGGCTGTATCTTTTGTAGCTTGCTTACATACCATCATTGGTTTACACATCTCATGGTACCAGTGCCAGGCTTGTAAAGCGCATCATCTCGTATGAATCTTCTGTTCAAAGCAGAAGCAAAAAACCGCTAGTTCAGAACTTCGATAAAACGTACGCGGATTCATTTAAGGCTATGAGATGTAATTAAATATTATATTTTATGGGTTCAGCGTTGAAAAAGAAATTCATATACAAAAAAGTACAATTTTAAAAGAAATCTTAAAATTACAAACGTTATAGCCATATGCATGCGTATATATAAATATGTACATATGTATGTGTCCAAGTGGTCGCGATGAAACGTGTTCCAAATTATGCATCTAAGTAAATTTTGGATATGTAAATTTGAATGTAAATTTTGCTTGCAGTGTCATTGACAGGAACTGAATTCTTAACAAGTTTTTATTTTGTGCTTTAAAATATTATTTTTTTATTTTTTTTTTGTTTAACACTCAGCATTTAATTATTCTTTTGAAAATTAAATATTGCTGTGCCATATAAAGTGCCAAAACATATGCTAAAACGCTTTCCTCTGGTTATTGTTATTTACAATTTATTGCGCAAAGGCGTTACTGAGTTTGTAAAAATAATTGCTTTTGACGGTGTCGGCAGAGAAAATTCAAAGTGCACTCCCTGTTACAAAAAAATAAAATAAAATAAAAAAAGTCTCCAAGCATTTTACAATCACTGCGTATTTTGACAAATATATTTTCTTAATCAATCGCACGCTTTTCTAAGTTATTTAAGGGTTTAGCCGGGTACTTTTTAGGAATGCTATACAGGACAATGGTCACAATAGGCTTTAAATGATTAATGACACTTTGCATTCATTCCAAATACAGTTTCAGGAATAGGTAATAGTCGTAGTGTGCCAAATCAGGTGGATATAGCAAATGGTCAAATAAAATAGTTTCCCATTTGACATAAATCCCCTCAAAACTCTTTATGATGAGATGTGGCATTATCGTCCAAAACTGACTACCTGACTGAACTAATAACTCGATCAAAATGCGATATATAGTCACGAGAATTGCTTGAAAAGTCCGTGCAAAGTCAGCGAAATGGAATTACTGGCGCGTTTTGAGGTTATGCTTAGTTAATAGCATCTCTTGGAAGGTCGCACACCAAGATTTTCAGCCAGATTGATTTATTTCTCTGTGTTTGTCACTCGTTTGCATATGGAAAGTCAAGTGATTTTCAAGTAATGGACGAAATAGAATTTCGTGTATGGAATTTCACAGATATTCGCAATCGCATATCAATGGGACATGCTGGATAAAGTCTAGATATCGGCGCACTTATTCAAGGCTTTTCACGTATTTGCGTAAAAAAGTCACCTTTTTGTCGAACAAACTGCGTATGTAGAATTTAACGTTCCGGATTTATATCCGGAAATTTTTTATGCTGTTACAACAACAACATCAATAACAACATGGAGTTCAGAAATGTTCTAAATTAAGCTTAATAAGTTATTTTTATTTATAAAATGTTCGATTTGTTTTGTAATAGACGGTATATAAAAAGTCTCGTTTGAACATTTATTTCAAAATTTTTTAATATTTTTAATTAATATTTAATATTTTTGAAATAATATTTTTAATTAACATTTAATATTTTTGAGATATATGTTCAAAAGATGGCGCCATAAAATCATTTTATTTAACAAAGTTCGTTTTTTTTTGTAATAGACGGTATATAAAAATTCTTGCCTGATCATTTACTCTAAAAATATGAAATATTTTTAATTATATGCGACTACTCTATGTCTTTACCGCTTTTCAACTTAAATAGCTGTAATATTATTGACTTATTTGTTGTTGTTATCTTGCTTTTACATTTGCTACACATTTTTAATGGCATTACATTTTAAGCACTTAGGTATATACAGTGTTGCCACTCAGTAACATTTTATTCCCACCAAACTTCCTAGTAAAGTAAGTAAATCAAAACCTACTAAAAATCAGACAAGTTGTATGAAGAAAAGAAGTAGAAGCTGTAGAGATGAGGAAGAAGCAGTAGAGCACTTCCTTTACAATTGTCTGGCCTTAGCTAAAGTCAGAGTAGGTTTTCTAGGTAAATATTTTTTTTCAATTCTATTACGGAACTGTCTGGCGTGCGGATGGGTCCAATTCTGCGCTTCATAAGATCCACAAAATTGTTCCACGAAGAAAAATAAATGAGGTTCCCGTGTTGCACAGTGCTATCACAACGGAGCTGCAAGGTTTAAGTGAGTTGGTCATGCAGACTGACTACTACTATAACCTAACCTAACCTACATGAAAAAGTTCATTAGCAAAATTAGTTAAAAAGATAAAAAAAAATAACAAAATTTTAACTAAAAAAATTTTTTTTTTATAGTTTCAAAAAATGGTCTTTGATTTATAGAACCAACCTGATATCCGCTGCAAGAATAACTTTGCTTACCCTTAATCAAATTCACATAGTTGTGGATCCCCACTCAAGCAAATGTCTAAAGAGAAAACCACCTCGCATTTTAATTTAGTCCAAAAACCCATTCGTGATCGATGACAAAAATCGTGAGTGATTAAAGACAAATTTTGGTGGCAAAATTGCTAAATTTTCACAAATCTAATAATCAACCAAGTGGAAAAATTCATACCAATTTTGGTAGGAGAATGACGGCAACACTACTGACGGCGTCAACAGCCTTGAGCTGCTCAAGTGTTTTTCAGCTGTGTTATAATTTTTTCATTCTTTTTTTCGTGCGTTGCATTCGGTGTACGTGTTTTTTTAGTTAAGCAAATGTAGTAATGAAAACAAAACAAACAGCTGGAATTTTTTGTTCAACTTGTCAAATATATCACATAGTTAGCTTTGTGAATTAATTTGGTTTCATTGACGTTGTTGTGGTTGATTTAATTGCACTTGTTGCTTTTTTGTTTTGATTTTTGTTTTGTTTTTTTGCAGCTGTTTCATTCTTTGGCGGTCGTTGCTATCAACTTTACTTAGTGCGCGTCATACCCACCGCTGGGCGTGTGTTCGATGCCCACTTGTGGGCTTTCATGCCTTTCATTAAATGTTTCTTTCCTCGGCGCGCAAGGGCAAACCTTCGAGTAGCAAGCAAAGTCTCCCATAAAAATGCTTCTACAGCACAGAGGTGGCATACAAGTGTAGAAATCTCCAACAAATTGGCGCAGATGCTGGCTTTGGCCACACTTTACTGGTTAATATTCTTATATTGCTTACCTGGCAAACATTTTAGTCAATACAAATGCGGCGCAGCAATTAAAAATTTATTTTATTTTATTTTATTAGCAGCAATTTTTTCCTACGCTACAAGTTTTTAGCTCTGGTGTAATTGAATGCATGAAACCAAAACAAAAAAAGAAAAAATATTGAAATATTTACATACATACGTAGATATGTAGATATAGCTATAAAAAGTGACATTGTTTGCATATTTCTCAACTTAAGTCTTGCGCTGAGCAAGCATAATAAATATTTATGGCTTAATACAAAAAATGTTATAGCTCCAAAATAATTAGTGCATAATAAAATATTTCACTTTTCCCTAACCAATTAATTAACATTTTTTTTTCATGCACTTTTAATACAATAAAGTCGTTGTGGGTGTATGTGTTTTGTGAATAAAGATAAAAAAAAAAAACTAACTTGCTGCTGTAAATCTGAAAAATTAAGATTACAAAATTTTGGATTATTAAACAAAAATTTTCAGTATCAAAAAGTACTAATAAAAACAAAGCATGACATACAAGGTGAAGTTCAAAATAAACAAGACAGGCGTCATTCAATGTTTTCGATGGCGCCATCTTTTTAAAGAGTTAGTGCCTTGGAAGTTGCATCCCTAGTTGACTTCCAGTGAAAACCTGGTGACATTCGGTTCAGTGGAAGCGAAGTTATTGCGTTTAAAGTGCCAGTATCTTTGTGTCATTTGTACATAAATGAGTTTCGAACAAAGAGCTACTATCAAATTTTGTTTTAAAATGGGTAAAACGTTTACCGACACATTTGAATTGATGAAAAAAGTTTATGGCGATGATTGTCTATCTCGTGCCAGCGTTCATGGGTGGTTTACCAAATCTCCAGCGAAATTGTTCGAAAATTTATTAAAAATGAACCGAAATTCATGGAATTGGAGTTGAATATCTCCAAAACATCGATTTATCGCATTTTAACTGATCATTTGGACTTACGAAAGGTCTGTGCACGTTTCAAGTTGAGGACTGCACAAGTTAACTGAGGACCAAAAATTGCTTAGAATTCAACATTCAAAAGACCTCATTAAAGAGGCGAGAAAAAACGAGAACTTCCTTCACAACATTGTAACTGGTGATGAAATGTGGTGTTTCCAACATGAACCTGAAACTAAGCGTCAAAATGCCGAATGGAAGACCCCAAATGAGCCACCCCCCAAAAAATCGCGATGGGAGAAGTCAAAAATCAAGTCAGTGCCCATCTGTCTTTACGAATCCAAGGGAATTGTCCACAAGGAATTCATGCCAACGGGCCAAACCGTCAATGTAATTTTCTATCTTGGCCTTTTGAAGCGTTTGTTGCATCGCATTCGTCGAATTCGCCCAGAATACCGAGGAGGAGGAAGCTGGCGCTTATTGAATAATGCACCATCTCATCAATCCATTCTTGTAACTGATTTTTTGACTAGAAATCGTATTTTAAACACCAATCACTCACCGAATTCGCCTGATGATATGGCTCTCTGTGGCCTCTACCTACTCGAAAAATTGCGTCCGTAACGAAAAGGAAAACGTTTTGCGGCCGTAGAGGCCACCTTGTATATCCACTTTTTAGCAATAGAATAACCATTGAAATTAGTGCAGTCTTTCCCAGTGTATGAATAAAAATTATATTTCCTTCAACGGCTATGTATCTACATATCTATACCCTCTTCTTATACCCTTTACAGGAGTGGTCCTCTCAGGAGCATAGGACCTCTTGCGTTGATTTCGTTAATCTATTTGATTTCTGACAGGGTTGGTGATTAGCCTGCCGCTACCGGTCCTAAAAAGTGGGAATGTCCACCTTTCGTTGCTTAGGTACAACGCCTACTACTTAGAGCGTCATCTTTGTCTCAGATTTTTCTGCAAGATTATTCGCTAAATTTGGTGTGTCTGCGCTATTATCGCGATCGCCCGCTTCCTCTGGCGCCAATGCGCTGACTATTGTGCGGGAGTAAGGATGTAAAGGAAGGAAAGGATAAGTTTTTGGGTTTGAGGAATGAGAGTTTTTTTGTTTTTTTTTAGAAACAAGGAAAGTAAGTAAATTTGGAAAAATGCGAGGACCGTGTGAGGACCTCTGGGATGCTCGCTAGTGCATTTACGCTAGACTGCCGAGGGCGCTTTGGTTATTTAATTATGCCGAATGTCTCTTTCGCGAGACATTCTTCGACATTTTTGATGTGTAGCAGTTTTTCATATTTGTGTCTGACCTTTGCTAAAAATATGAGCTATATTCCTTAAAAAAAAATAGATATTTTGTGATACTTTTAATGACGTCACTGAGTAGTATTAAAATTATCAAATTCTGCAAATTTGTTCAGTTTTCTAGAACTAAGTTGCAATATTAAATTCTACAAAAAGGCATGCAGCACAAATTGATGGAATATGCAATCGTTACATCTGTAAAAAGTGAATTTCATTAGAACCACACAGACATATCTAAACTTAAATATCTACCTTTACACTTAAATAATACCATTTATACTTAAGGGGTTACATACGCCCAGCAGCGTTAAAGGAGAAACTATTTTTGAGGGGATGGCAATAATAAATATGAAAAAATGTTATCCATTGTTTATTAGTACTTAACCTTTATAAACAAATAATTTTAATTTTTCTTACAATAATTAGTATATAAAAAATCACGCGACCCAAAGTACAATAAAAAAAAGTTGCTCCACCGTCTGCATCTTTTCTCCTTGAAATGTTGATGGATCTGTAAAAAGTAAAAAAAAGTTGTAGTTATAGTCTGTTGAGCCGGATTTTTGAATTTCGAAAAATTTTGCAATTTCCGGCACTTTAAAAAAAGTGTGCGTTTTACGTCATAAATGTCACGCTTTAATTATGTTTATAAAATTTTTTAATAAAAACATCAAAAATCAAATCTATAGAGAAAACACTTTCGAATATTTAAAAAAACCGCATAAAAAAATATTAGAAACTGTATGAGTTATCATGCAGACCGTGCCGGAAAAAGAAGTTTGGAGAAAAACGAGTTGAAATTTTAAAGTGCACTTCGCTCGAGGCAAATAACACACACAACTGTTCTCTTTAGTTTCATAAACTTTAGCATATCTACCCTACACATATTCTGATAATGTTTTATAGATGTCCCGATACATACTTTAGAATAACAAAAGAACCGACAGGCTAAAAGGCTCCTCAAGTAACGGCCAGCTGCCTCAAACAAAGGACAGCTACCTGTGCGCATCAAACTCTCGTCGGGCAGTTATATTGTCTCCCATAACTTTGTGTGTTTGGGGAATTTTTAGAATCGACTTTCACAGATATACGCCTCAAACTATAAAGAATAATAATCTGTAAAAAAAGAGGTTGTCTGTAAAGTCGGTTTACTGACGATAGTTTAACGTGATAACGTCATAAGAAAATACTGATTGAATGGTTGCATTTTTCAAAAGAAAATTTTAATTTTATTTGTTTGATAGATATTTTGTATGGATATAGAGAATGAGTTAACATTAACATAACATAATATAACATAACATAACACAACACAACACAACACAACACAACACAACACAACACAACACAACACAACACAACACAACACAACACAACACAACACAACACAACACAACACAACACAACACAACACAACACAACACAACACAACACAACACAACACAACACAACACAACACAACACAACACAACACAACACAACACAACACAACACAACACAACACAACACAACACAACACAACACAACACAACACAACACAACACAACACAACACAACACAACACAACACAACAC
The DNA here is from genome assembly GCF_028408465.1 of Anastrepha ludens. NCBI lineage: Eukaryota > Metazoa > Arthropoda > Insecta > Diptera > Tephritidae > Anastrepha > Anastrepha ludens. The sequence continues at coordinate 127,087,697 of NC_071500.1, read as the reverse complement.
AACACAACACAACACAACACAACACAACACAACACAACACAACACAACACAACACAACACAACACAACACAACACAACACAACACAACACAACACAACACAACACAACACAACACAACACAACACAACACAACACAACACAACACAACACAACACAACACAACACAACACAACACAACACAACACAACACAACACAACACAACACAACACAACACAACACAACACAACACAACACAGCACAACACAACACAACATAACATAACATAACATAGCATAACATAACATAACATAACATAACATAACATAACATAACATAACATAACATAACATAACATAACATAACATAACATAACATAACATAACATAACATAACATAACATAACATAACATAACATAACATAACATATCATAAAGCATTCACAAACAGCTTTCATTTGATACCCATATTGTACATACACGTCCGAAGGTTACCCGGGTCCACGTTTTGACCTATATCTGGAGACCCTATCTACCAATAGGTATTCAAACTATACGGAAATCATCTTCCATACCTACTTAACAATGTGTGTAAGTTTGGTTTAATTCGGTTCAAAGACACGGCGGGTCCACGTTTTGTCATATATTTCGAGACCCTAGTCATCAATAGGTATGAAAATTACCCCGTATTAAAGCACTTATCAACAGCTTTCATATGATATTCATATTGTACAAACACATTCTAGGGTCCACGTTTTGGTCTCTATCTCGAGACCCTAGTCACGGAGCGGATGGAAATACTCTGAACTATAGCATTCACCAACAGCTTCCATTTGATACCCATATTGTACAAACACATCCGAAGGTTACCCGGGTCCACGTTTTGACCTATATCTCGAGACCCTATCTACCAATAGGTATCCAAACTATACGGAAACCATCTTCAATACCTCCTTAACAATGTGTGTAAGTTTGGTTTAATTCGGTGCAAAGGCACGGCGGGTCCACGTTTTGGCATATATTTCCAGACCCTAGTCATCAATAGGTATGAAAATTACCCCGTATTAAAGCACTTATCAACAGCTTTCATTTGACACCCATATTGTACATACACAACCAAAGGTTACCCGGGTCCACGTTTTGTTCTATATCTCGAGACCCCAGTCACGGAGCGGCATGAAAAATACTCTGTACTAAAGCATTCACCAACAGCTTCAATTTGATATCCATATTGTACAAACACATTCTAGGGTCTACGTTTTGGTCTCTATCTCGAGACCCTAGTCACGGAGCGGCATGAAAAATACTCTGGACTAAAGCACTCACCAACAGCTTCCATTTGATACCCATACTGTACATACACATCCGAAGGTTACCCGGGTCCACGTTTTGACCTATATCTCGAGCCCTATTTCCAAAATAAAATATAATCCATGTTACTCGTGGATGATGTAGCTTTCGAATGGTGAAATAATTTTTAAAATCGGTCCAGTAGTTTTGAGCCTATTCATTACAAACAAACAAAGTTTTCCTCTTTATAATATTAGTATAGACAACATATCTTATAAGGTATATGGTAAATATTAAAATACATTTTTTCCTTCATATATAATAAAAAAATTAATAATACAATAATAACATTAAAACAACAGGTATTATTAACAAACTTGGTTTTATTTTAAATTCTTCAAGTGAATCAAATTAATAATAATCAATAAGAAGGCATATGCAAATACAAATACGTGAATTTATATATGTACATATGCGCATATACATACATATATACGCTCACTTAAGTAGGAGAGAGCAAGATGTCGAACGTTGCCGTTCGTTTGCTTTGTTTGCTTTGTCGTTCGTTCCGCGCTTTCGCTTGCAGTTCATGCAATGCAATGAGCAAGGTAACTACATATGAGCAAGGTAACACTAATGAGCAAGGTAACACTAAAGAGCAAGGTAACACTAAAGAGCAAGGTAACACTAATGAGCAAGGTAACGACACATTTTTTCGTGCGTGCAGCCTGTTAAATCGAATTATAAGACGTTATCACGTCAAAAACATAGATTTTTTGAAAATTCTGCACGTATGTAACCCCTTAAATAATTTCATCTGCGCCAAGCATCGGTAAAACGGCATTGGTATAAGTTTTAAATATGTACATACGAGTACATCCGGGTGCTTTACCCTTATTAAAGTATGTAGTTGTCTAGCAGACATTTTTGACTATGCAAATGTCTTTTGTGCTGTGCAAATAAGCGTTAGATTCGCAAGTCAAGCGTTGCTGAAGTGTTTGTTGAGCACAAAAAAATTTTCATAAAAATAATTTTTTGGATGCAAAACCTTATCGATTTTCGAATTCATAAGTGCGAGAATGATAATGTGATCATACTTATATACATACACATATGTATATGTCTGTATGTGCAATATGTGTTTTTGATTTAAAATAGATTCATACTTTTTTTATAACATAGCTTTAAGCGGAGGTTCAAAGACTTGAATAAGTATAAATGCAAGTAAATTTATCTTAATTGCCATTCTTTAATGTCTATATACAGATTTTACCCGTATAGCAACAAATGTGCTTCGTTTGCCGTAGATATACTTGTGTGTGTGTGCTCAGAAGTCTACGATTATGTGATTTCAACCGTCTGTAGCACGATTATCTTGACTAATGCGAAAAAGTTGTTTTAGAATATAAAAAAAAAGATAAATAAACAATAATCTTTTTAAACAGGCGTCGGGAGTACCTGTATTTGTATGTATGTACATTTAACTTACCTTACATTGCACAAGTATGCTTGTTTTTCATATAAAACCACCATTTAATTCGTACTCGTATATTTTGAAATGTACCTGAAGTATTGAAAAAAAAAATAACGTACAGAGTAATTGTATTTTTGACATTAACTAATCGATAAGATGTTTATATATGTATGTATGTATGTATATATATGTATGCATATATGTACATGAGTATCTGTCAATAAACTCTCGCTACTAACAGAAATCTGAAATTTCCCCATTAGCCTGAATAAAAAATACCTAAAAACCTGTACTTATATGTATGTATTATTGGCCCCCCGGAGATAATGATCAGAGTAGAAGTACACCTTCCGGCATTCACAATATGATCGATTTTATTGCGAACTGTGAGAGCTGAAGTGGTTTTTTGAAGTTGTCCCATATGATTTTATAATTGTGACTGCTACAGCGAGCGCATATTTATTTTCCATCCATTCATGTAAGCGATCTTTAGACCTGTTGACACAGTCCGTTTCACTTGATTAGAGGCAGTAATTTTTATGGAGCAAAATGTTGCTTAAAGCAATCGTATTTGACAAGGCTGACAGATTTACAAGGCTTGCTTTTAATTATGGTGAAAAAATTGTGAGGGGAACTTCGGCTGTCACGGCCCTTGGGTGGTTTACAAGGTGTGCTCTTTAACTATGGTGAAAAAGAAAATTGTGAGGGGAACTGCGGCTGCCACGGCACTTGGGTGATTTACAAGGTTTGCTCTTTAAGTATGATGAAAAAGAAAATTGTGAGGGGAACTTCGGCTGCCACGGCACTTGGGTGATTTACAAGGAGTGCTCTTTAACTATGGGGAAGAAGATGCCTCGTCACTTGGGTGAATCGGCACAACAAATTCTTCAGAGTGCCTAATGAAACTTCATACCAGCCCGTTTTACTGATTCTAATTAAACCATTTTTATTTTCAAATTATTGCCAATTCTCAAAAACCTTACGAGCAAGCCATACCCATCAATTTGCAATAATGTTAAGATCTGGGCGATATGGTCGCGAGACTAAAGTTTCAACGTTTCGGGACGCAATCGAAGTTTTTACCTCACTTGAAGTGTGTACAGGTGAATTATCCTGTTAAAAGATCGAATCCAAAGGTCCAAACGTTTCGCGAACCTCGGGAAAAGATGATTCTAACAGAGCTTTAAAGCTTCTTCCCTTCATTTTGTAGTCTCTCATTTTCAATTCGAACATGAAAATAATAATTGTACTCATCCACACCGAACTTCTTTTCGCCACTAAATACTCCTTTTTTCCATTCACCGGTATCGTTGTTTGTAACAGAACTCTAAGCCACGTGATCCCTTGCAAAATGTGGCTACGTTCTTTTGCGAAATTTATTCAAAGTTTTTTTTTTAATTTTTTATGCTTCATGTGTGGCGCTTTTAGAATAGTCCTTCGAATTGTAGATTTTCGGGTAGCAACATTTGTGCTTTCTTTAATTTTTGCTGTTGAAAGGGCGGAATTTTATTCAATCTTGAGGATTTTGCGCGCTTCCTTCGGTATCAAAGCGATCGCAGTTCTGACATTCTTATCATGGAAAGCAACTTGTTTCACGTAAAGACCTACCACTTTTGGACTTTGACCAATCTTTTGGCAATTTGGCGATTTCAAAGTCCCCCTAAAGTCAAGATATGGATTTGTCCTTTTTCGCGATCTGTTAGACTTTTCTGCTTTCCTATGGGAAGTTGAAATCTCACTCAGATGTATCCTCGTACCCACTTATTCTTTACTTTTGTTATTTTCTTGCTGAAAAATTAATATTATAATATAATTTATTAGCTTAAAAAATCAAAATTGCATTAATTTAAACATTTGTCTTGTTCATTTTCACTTTTCTGTCTTAATTGAAAATAAATTCTTGCAAAATATGTATTTCGGGGCATTTACGTAAAAGCAAACTATTTTCGTGAGTTATTTTTGGCGCTTTATTACTGTTAACCCGTTATTTCGTATATCGGCTATTCATCAGCCCAACGATTGGCAGTGTTGCCAACTACTCAAACGAGTACCTGGGCGTGCTCTCACATTAAATGAGAGAGTTTCGCATCTAGTCATCTATCTCCACACGGCAGCGAATCAACATGAGCAATAGCTGCGTTGATTTTTTTTATATAATATCACCAACTCAATCTCAGTTTTGTGTATGTGAGAAAAGAGCCGCCTTAGCACCTGTTACGTCAATAAATCAGCTGATTCCTTCAAAATCGCTGAGAGTCGGTGAACGGTCTGATGTTGGCCACAACTTCTGAATTTTCTCCGCCATACTCTCTCCTACCTCAAATTCGAAATTCGATATCACATTTACTCGACTTACCATGACGAGTGTAAATCACAGTAGAGAGAAAAAAGAAGATGGCAACATCCGCGAACAGTTATCCTGCTCCTAGTCTATTAGATAGCATAAGCTGATTCGCGGACGTAATAATCGAATATTTGTATTCACTTTATTTTTGTATAGTGTCTCATTTTTATTGTTATTCATGAGGCAATTTCCCCTGCAACGCCGCTCTTCATTTAATTGTTGGGTCCCATCCAAAAATACTCTGAGAGATGCCGTAATATTGTAATCGATGACTCTTGGCTGTAAATAGTAAACAACACAATGCTTTAAGAATTTCAATGGATGAGAGAATACAGAAGTTGGCACATTTTGCGCACCACTACTCGATCAACAGAGCCAGGAATCAGTGATGTAATGTTAGCGCTTTGCTTACATTTTCTTTTTTGTTTACAAGCACCTGCTTTGCTTTCTGTTCTCCTTTCTATTATCTTACTTGTTTATAGTATTAACCAATACGCATTCATTAAAGCTGGTTCACTTGACCAACAACAAGTTTTGTACGTTTGATTGTCAAAGCAAAGTAATGACAAAGTAGAAAACAAAGAATGAATTCGCCTCGTTTCATTCTGGCATGGACACGAAGAAAGAAAAAAAACCAAATCAGCTGATTTACCGATGCTACCTTTAATATATTCGCTTAGGTATGAACCTAACTCTACTTTAAATTTTTGTTTCCAAAACATCGCTGTTTTGACATTCTCTACTTAGTAGGAGATCTGCTCTACACTCACGTTACTAATTTTTTCAATACAATCTGCGCTAGTTTGTATTCCCTCAGTATTGAGCTGTCGTATTTCTGAAGTGACGGTGATGCAAGCTTTTAGGTGGATAGATATATAGACCAATATTGGGACTTCGATCTTAAGATCTGTTGTGCCCTCTCCTCCTCACAATATCTCATCCCGCGCCAGTTTTTTCTATAAACCCAGAATGGTGCTGGACTGGGCTGAGTGTACGTCTCTCTGATGCGTGCCTTGGACATTTTCCTCAACAAGGGATGGGGGAAAAGAGGGATTAACCCTATGCTTTTGTTAAAGTTTTTTCTTCATAAATTTTATATGTGGTTTTTGTTAAGCTGAAAAATATAGCACTTAAAGTAAACAGAAAAATTTCGAAAAGTAAAATTAAGTCCTTTTTAAATATGGCTCTTCGATTTTCAAAATTTCAAAATTTCGCAATTTATATTGATTGCCTATTTTCTTCGTTTCAGAAAGCATTCCAGCCTGGTAATATCGAAAATAAATAACTTGCCCACTATAAAAAAAAACAACAAAAATACTAACAAACAGCACACCGCTCATACATACATACAAATAGAGTGCAAAAATGTCGAAATTGTGGGCCGCTCTTACTCGACGAAAAACGGATGATGTCGTGGAAAACGATTCGAAATTGGCACGCGTACTCAATATCTTCGATCTCACAGCGCTCGGTGTAGGCAGCACGCTTGGTTTGGGCGTATACGTGTTGGCCGGGTCAGTTGCATATAGTCTCGCTGGCCCCGCCGTGACGATATCCTTCCTCATAGCTGCCGTTGCCTCTGCTTTTGCTGGCATTTGTTACGCGGAATTTGCAGCGCGTGTGCCTAAAGCAGGCTCTGCCTATGTGTACAGTTACGTAACAATTGGCGAATTTGTAGCCTTCACAATAGGCTGGAATTTAATATTGGAGTATGTCATTGGTGAGTGCAGAAATCGCGTCGTGTATGCCATTACAATCCACTCATCTATGCAAAAATTTTCATGATTTTAGGCGCAGCCGGTGTCGCACGTGGCTTGAGCGGATACTTTGACGCACTGATCGACAATTCTATGTCAACTGCGCTGGAAGAAGCAATGCCCATCAAAGTGAGCTTCTTGGCAAATTATCCAGATTTTTTAGCTTGCGGTGTAATACTGCTGCTGGCGGCGCTGCTTTCCTTCGGTGTCAAGGAGTCCAGCTTTTTGAATAATATTTTCACAGCAGTAAATTTGATCACTATTGGCATAGTTCTAGTTGCTGGTGCTTTAAATGGTAAGTAAATATTTGCAAATCATATTGAGTACATTGTTTATAAAAATTAAGTAAAATATTTTTATTAAAAACAATTTTTTTCAGCTAATCCCGCTAATTGGACCATATCAAAAGATCAGGTGCCCGATGGTTTTGGTAATGGCGGGTTTATGCCATTTGGTATTAGTGGCGTATTGGCTGGAGCAGCAAAATGTTTCTTTGGATTTGTAGGCTTCGATTGCATTGCTACTACTGGAGAGGAGGCAATTAATCCGAAACGTAATATTCCGCTCGCGATCGTTATTTCGCTAATTATCATATTTTTGTCTTACTTCGGCATTTCAACGGTACTTACGATGATGGTGCCTTATTTTGAGCTGGTAAGTTGTAAACGCATTTGTACTATATTTAATATTAAAAAATGTATATAAAAATTGTAGTTGCGCAGGTAGGGCTTAAAATCAAAATCTAGTAAAAGTCATATGACATGGAGGGCTACAACTTAACTCAAGAAATGAAGAGACATGCAGTTATCGATGTAGAAATCTCTAATTTTCTTAAGTAAGCCCATGCATTCGTTCATAAGGTTCGCCTTGAATTAAAAGCATCAGGCGGCGGTGCAAAATCTGTTGCAAAACGCAAAAAACACGAGGGGCGTTCTGACACTGGCCGACCTTCCGAATTTTTTCAACAAATGCAAGCGATCATTGACGAGAACCCTTCAAAATCAATGAGGGCCCTTGCGAGAAAGCTTAATGTTTCTGAGGGTCTTAATCGTCGATTTCTTCATAAAGTTTTTTGGTATGAATCTTACGTTATGCGTTGAAGACAGTTTAAGTCGGAGCAAACACGAGACAAGCGAGTTATGCGCTCAAAACACTTTCTAAGCAAAATTAAACACCCTGAAGCGCAGGAGATGTTATAGTCTGCAAAAAAAAAATTGTTTGACCAAGACCAAACGCAGAAATGACAGATGGCTATGCTCCTCCTGTAGAGGTTCTTTTTCTCATGCACACAAAACTTCCAGCTACACATTTCCTTACTTAAAGATTTCGCGTGAATTCTGCTGCATATATCGAGGTTCTAGAGATAGTAATATAGTGAAACACTGAATTGATAGTGTTTGCGCTTACAGCCAATACATTTTTCAGCAAGACTCTGCCCTTTCACTCAAAGCGATAGCGGTACAAGATTGGATGGCTGAAAATTTCAATGACCACATAACATCGAACATATAGCTGTCTAACTCCCCAAGTTTTAATCACGTGGATTACTGCGTATGGGAAGTAGTTGAGCGTGAAACCAGTAAACAGACTCATAATACCACTTCTTCGCTGAAGCCTGCAGTCAATACCGTTATGGTCAAAATGAATAAGGAGCATTTGATTCGGGCACGCAATTCTTTGCTGACCCATGGCTTCGTCAGAGCCTTGATCGCAGCTTGACTATCGGAAAAATTCTAATATCTTCCATGCCTGTAGAACGCAAAGTTGACAGAAAATAGATAAATTGGCAGAGATATTAGCATCGGTGCATCCTCCCTACTTGGAAAGATTGCCCTGACACGACACTCAAACACCAGTTTGCGGATAGAGAGGTCTGTACGAAGTTCAGAGAAATGACAGATTGACAGATTGCCTCCTACCTTTAACTTGATTGCCCTTTGAGCAGCGATGGAAATAACGTGAAAGTCGATGAGAAGTCATGGCTGAGATTGTGGAAAGGTCTTTGACTGTACTCAATCGCTGGGCTGTCAATTGTGGCCTCAGAGTGAACTGTAATAAAACGAAGCTGATGCGATTTACCAAAAAATGTAAACCTCTACACTTTAGACTTCTCGGATTAAATAACCACGTTCTCCCTCCTTCATCGGAAGTTAAGTGTCTTTGAGTGATTCTTGACTCCAAACTCCATTGGAAGCTACACATTGGAAATCGGATAAAGAAGACCAGCATTGCTTTCTACTCCTGAAAATCTATGTTCGGCAAAAAATGGGGACTCAAGCCACAGGTTGTTATCTGGATATATACCGTAGTGGTTCGGCCAGTTTTAACGTACGAATGCCTGGTTTGATGGGAAGCTCTTCGGAAGGCAGTGTCCTTAATGTCGTCTTGCGCTTTCTTCCCAATACATGAATAAGTTTAAGTGCTTCTGTGACCAGGGTTCAGATACGGTAACCTCCAGATTATTTCCAGATTTACATACTTCACATAATTGAATTGCATCATTCGGCGATTGAACTACTGGGCGAAAAAATATTGACAGTTCGGCATAAAAATTCATGTCATCCAGTGCTGCCTAAAATAAATGCAAGGAAAATCTATTAAAGGTGGTATCGGTAAATAAGCTGATTTTTTTTCTTTCCTCGTGTCCATGTGGCTGTCAGCCCATTCATTCTTTGTTTTCTACTTTGCCAATATTTTCTTATATATATATATTATATATTCTTTGTCAATCAAACGTTCAAAATATTGTTGTTGGTCTAGTGCCACCACCTTTAATGAATTTACCTTGAATAAATGTAAATGTAAAAATTAATTAAATATATTTTTGACGTATTAGTAGAGTTAAACGTGCGAACACTGTTAGGAATTACAAAAACGAAAGCGAAAATTACAAGACTACTCAAAAAATGTTTATTGTATATTATAAAACCATTAACCACTTCAGACCCCTATTTTGAATTAATAATTTGTATCTGATTTTTGCAGGATAGAAATGCTCCATTCCCCAAAGCCTTCGATGATATTGGCTGGTACTCTATCAAATGGATTGTCACCATTGGTGCAGTCTTTGCATTAACCACCAGTTTACTGGGTGCTATGTTCCCTATGCCACGTATCCTATATGCGATGGGAAATGACGGCATCCTTTTCAAGAAATTGTCAAAAGTACACAAATACACTCAAACACCACTAATGGCAACCATAGTTTCTGGATGTTTTGCTGGTAAGTTTTTGAGCCTAAAGAATAAAATCAAAATACTCGTTAATTACATATATTTTTAATGCGGACTTGGACTATGACAGAAAACTGAGTTGGGAATTTATTTTATTTTTTGTAATTATAAAAAATTACTTTTGCAAATAACACCGTTTCTAAAACTCCCTTTAGTTTCACCAGATTGAAAGAGTGACTTCTAGATCTAAGTGTAAGCTTTATTTTTTATTTTATTTTTTTAATGTTTTTTCAGTTTTTTATAGTTTTTTTAGTTTTTTATATATTTTTTTATTTTTTTTTATATATATTTATTTATTTATTTCATTACAGGAATTTAATTTACTTTCAATCATAGACCTTCTCTAACTTTACAAGGCTCTAAGCAAATTTGCTTCTGTCGCTTGGTGCCTTCTGTTTTATAGCTGCAATGAACTCAAATCTTCACACGGCACTAACGAATAGTTTGTTTAGTTTTAAGGGGTTATACGCAGTTATGACTTTCAAAAAAATCGATTTTTTTATTGCATTTTTGTAATGTACATATATTTAAAAGTATACGCACGAAATTTGAAGTAGATCTAAGCAATACTTTCGGAGTTATACCTAAATATGTAGAGATGCCTCGGCACGTTTTAAGGTAGGTATTGAAACTTTAAACGTGTTTTTTTCAAAACGGCATTTTTCAAGTCGGTGTACACGATATCTCGAAAACGGCTTGTTTGATCGGTCAACCGTTTTAACTCAATCTTTAAAGATACATTTTCTAGTAATTAATCGTTCCTTTTGTAAATCTGATACTTATTTTTCATTTTATAATCAATTTACGGCCAAATTTTAACGTAAAAATCGAAATCATTTCTTTTAAAAGCTGCCATTTTGTGAAAATTCACTATTTTGATTAGCCGAACGATTAATTACTAGATAATCTAATATATTAACAAAATTTGTTTGGTTTTTTGATTTCAGATAATCCAATCCTGAGTTACGATGTACACCGTAAATCGTCTTTTTTTAAAGGAGGTTCCAGAAATCGCCTGCAGCGCGCTCTATAATCAACATTTTCATAAATAAAAAATTTTGTTACGTTCTTGAAGGATGCTTTTATAACCGCCAAAAATTTTTAAATTAAAATATTCTGAAGTTTCTTCAGGATAAATCCTTGACAACCCGTCTTTTATTTGCTTCATAACTGCGTATAACCCCTTAATCTCACAAATCACAATATTACCAAGTCAAACACCTAACAGAAGTGTACGCGCCATTTATATATTTTACAGTAACTCCTCTTATATCGTTTATGTTACCTAACAGCACTAACTTTTTAAATATTTCATAACAATTCTATAATTTTTCTTTTGGTTTTCTCCAGCTCTAATGGCGCTTCTCTTCGATTTGGACCAATTGATTGATATGATGTCCATTGGTACACTTCTGGCCTATACAATTGTGGCGATTTGTGTGCTGGTGCTGCGTTATCAGGATGGCGATATGGATATGAAGACCGTTTCCATAAGCTGCCCAACAGTTATACGCCAATTCTACAATGGCAATTCCTATCGGGAACCAAATTTGCTTACCTCACGCATTACAAAAATTGCCGTTGTACTGTTTGCTTTGATTTGCATCGTTTGGGACACGGTGGAGTCTGTGTATAGCATAAAGTCTACTGCTGGCACAGTGACGTTGAGCATACTTGCAGTGGTACTCATATTGATTGCGATCATCATTGGCATGCAGCCGATCTCTCGTATTGATTTAACATTCAAAGTGCCGTTTGTGCCGTTCATACCCTGCCTTAGTGTGTTCGTGAATATTTACCTAATGTTCCAGCTGGACTACCAAACCTGGATACGTTTCCTAATATGGGTGTGCATTGGCTATGTGATTTACTTCACCTACGGTCTACGCCACTCCACACAGGTCACCCGTAATCGGAATCACGCTGATGCAGCGTTGAGCATGCAACACACAAACCAGGCATTTGAGCCGGATTGGAAGGTGGAAAACGGTGTTGAAAGGGTTGCGGAAAAGCAAAAAAATTGAGTAGAAATATTAGTTTGGCGAAAAAGAAGAAATTCATTATTTTACTGTAATAAACAGAAACTTTAAATTCTTTCATCGATACTTTACGAGGTATCGACCACTACAGCCATCTATGAGAAAATAAGGGATTTCTTTTGCCCGAACTAATAGTATTGTAGATAGTGTGAATTGTATAAGTAAACAATATGCAGCTACATTTTTTATGAAAATGTCTTCCGTACATACATATATACGAGTACATAAGTATAAAGCAAGTTAATTGTATGCAGTTGCTTGTTTGCTACTGCAAGATCGGTTGCCATCAGCTCCATGCATGGCATAGTAAGCTCCAAATTTGGGCATTTAAGTTGAAGAATGCCAACTAAAGTATAGTGGACTAAACTCTGTGGTTTGTACATACTTGCAAATCAGTTTATGCCTTGAATTCTATTTAAGAAGCCGTACTCAATAATTTAATGGAACGTTCCTTAGAGTGAAAAATGACAATAATTACTTTGAAACCGGATTCATTTCAATACAAAAACAGAAAGCAATATTTCCAAGCCTAATTGTGATATATGAAAAATGTCTGTAATTCTGGCTGCCAAATCTTCAACTTAAACTAAATGTGAAGTATTTATTAATAACAATTTCATTCGTCCGCAATTTTAACACTGTGTGCAAAAAAAAAATATTATTTTACTTTCTTACATATTTGCTTTTTTCTGTATTTTTAAATTTTTGTCCAAACTGTGCTTGTAATATTTTTTAACTTTTATGTTTTAATACTTTTTCTACAATTTTACTTGCTATTTACGTTTAAGAAATATTTTGTTTTTTAAATTCAATTGAAGCTACAAACGTGCGAGAGAGATGAATAGATTGCGCATAAAAGCTTAACCTTATTTGCTGCACACTAATAGCTTAGACAGACGGTGGCGTGTTGTTGTTGTTGTGGTTGTAGCAGCAAAAATATTTCCCATACATGAACGGGAAATGCTGCTGGAGCGACACTCCTTGACTGGATATAAATACAGATCGTTCCAGCTACGTAGGGTTCGTCGGGGGGAACGTCGGTGGCATTAATCGCGAATAACGACTTAATACGGAATTATCTCAGTAATTAAGTGCAAATAATGCGGATCGACAGGTAGACTTAATTCTCATAATTTAAGCGGATTAGCGAAATTTTCGATGGCAACTTTGCCGAAACGAACGACAACTAATATCTGCTGTGAATGAAAATAAGCAAAATTTTGAAACGAAGAGCAAGGGAGACTTTATCTAATGCAAGTTTGCATTAACACTTTTGAAATTTCATCAAAATAATTTTTTGATATTTCGGCGCAGTTTGCGAAATTGGAATTTGAAATTTTTTTAAATAAATAATTGTTTCTTGTAACCCGTATTTGTTGCCACCGGTCCATTTTTTACGGACAAGACTTATCTTATCCAATAAGCAAATCAGCTCCTCACTAATCCGCGTAACAACCGTCTTTCACACTACAATTTTAATCAGCATCAACTGCGCCGGCTGCCGTCGTAGCCGAATGGTTTGGTGCGTGACTACCGTTCGGCATGCGGAGTACGTTGGTTCGAAACTCAAGGAAAACAATTTTAATCAGCATCAACTGCGCGGATAAACCCGATTAACGCCGCTGTCGTCTGTCTAGGCTATTACATTGAGTACTCGAACTCAGTTCTCCATACAAAGTTTTTTTAAGTATTTGCTAGTATTTTTAGCTGCATTTCGAACTGAAGTACATTGTTTTAAATTTGAAATGTAAAAAAAAAAACCAACAACAAAAAACAAATGCAATACCGTTGCTTTTATGCGCCCAGTCCTTTGTGCAACATTGTTTTTCATTTTACAACTTGTTTTTAATTTATATTTTAAACTGTAACATTCTCTTCTAAATAAAACAAACAGAACTAATCGTTCAGCCGACCTTTTGTGATATTGTATACATACATACATACATACATACTGTAGGTAATTATAGTTGTTTAACTACTTGTCACAAATAAGTTAAATCGTTCTAATAAAAAGAAAATGTAAATAAGCTAAATAAAAATATGTAAATTTTAAATTAAAAAAAAATTAAAAATATGAATAAATATAAATTAAAATTATAAAAAATAGGAAGCAGTTCTTAAATTTAAAATGTAACTTATTTTCAAATAGTTTAGTGCGTAATAAAATATCAATTTTTAAAATAATTACCAATCTTTTAATATTTGCTTATCAAAATATTACATTTTTTTGCGTTTTATTGCTACTTTTATTTGCAATTTATCTTTACGACAATAAGCGAATCTTGTGAATATTTGGTATGACTTAAGCTATGCACGTAACGGGAGTGCTTGGGCTGCGTGAGATTAACCAGCATACACCATTTTGTTTTAGGTACTTTACAATTCTTTATCTGGCAAATTTAATTTATGGCATTGTTCTAATCTTCCAGTAGTTTGACTATTAGGCTTTGTTGACGCTTTCATTGGGGAAGGATTTTTACGTGGCGAGTAAGTGGTTATCGCGCCACTCAAGTGGAAGAGAAGTTTGACTTTTATTTATGTATTAGATTTATAGCTAAAGCATTCGAGTGGCTATTAAGCGTGTTGGCATACATTTTGTTAGTTTTTTATATCTCTGTTTTAATATACAGTGAAGGTCTTAAGTCTACATTTTTTTTGTTTTTTTTACTTGTTCACTCATAGGTTCTGTGCTGTTGTTTTCGTACCGTCCCGTGATGTGTCGGCATCTGCTAGTTCGCGCAGCATCGACCTTCTCCCAAGTATTTTTTGGTCGACAACAACCTCTGCTTCCTTGCGAGTTTCAGTCCAGTGCCATTTTCGTGATGCTATCTGGTGGTTTTCTCAATGTGTGACCTATCCATCGCCACTTTCTGCTTTTGATTTGCCTAAGGATGGGTTCCTCGTTCGTTAATCTCCACAGTGCGTCGTTACTAATGGTGTTTGGCCAGAATATTCTGCAGATGATGCGGAGGCATTTCTTGACGAAAGATTGTGACCTCTATGTGATGGTGTTAGAGACCATCTATGTTTCGCATCCGTACAACAATGCGGACTTTACGCTTGAGCCGAATATTCGTAGTTTAGTGCGCCTGGAGATTCACGAACTCGCCCAAACTGTATGCATTCGTCCGAATGCCGCCCTTGCTTTGTTTAGCCTGCAGTTGACATCTTCATCTGTTCCATCATCTGTCGTCATAGTGCAGCCGAGGTAGCAGAAGCTTTCGCCAAATTCCACCGGGCACCCGTCAACCAATATCTGCCTTGCGTTATTGTGGTTGACTCTGATAGCCTTGATCATGGCGATGTTGGCCTCCAGTCCGACAGTGCGTGCCAGCGCGACTAGTCTGTCCGCCTTCGCTTGCATGTCAGAGAGTTTGTGAGAGAGGAGGCAGATGTCATCGGCGAACGGTGGTCCTCAAGATGTCTGGTGAAACTCCATACGATGCCTTTTTTGTGCAGGGTCAGTTGGCTCATGACGCCACTAAGGACGATGGCAAAGAGAAGGGGTGACAGGGGACAACCTTGCCTTATCCCTGCGCTGGTAGTGAATGGATCGCTGATGTCGCCTTTGTAAAGCACTGCCAGTTCGGAGTTCTCGTAGAGCGCGTTGATGAGGCGGATTATCTTGGCGGGAACTCCCTATCTACTCTGTGCCAGCCATATTCCGTCTTGTTAAGTCTACGTACAGCATGTAGAGCGGGGAGAGTAACTCAACTAATTGCTCTACTATAACTACTACTTCTTCTACTACGCTTCCAAAGTGTCAATTTCGACGTTGGTGATAAAGATCGTGAAGGGCCAACGAAAAAATTTCAAGATACTCAACTACAAAAATTATTGGATGAAGACGCATGTCGTACCTTTGATGATATGTCTCGAGAGTTGGATGTTGGCAGATCAACCGTCGGTACGCGTTTGCACGCGATGGGAATGGAAAGCAGGTAACTGGGGGCTACATCAATTGATTATAGAGGGATATCGAGAGACGTTTGGTGACGTGTGAGATGCTTCTTGAACGGCAGAAAAGAAAATGCAGAAAGCATCGCATCGTCACTGACGATGAAAAATGGATCTATTATGATAACCCTAAGCGTCGAAAATGTTGGAGCCTGCCAGGTGAACCAGGTCTAGGCCCAAAAATATTCATGCTTCAAAGGTTGTGCATCTGGTGGGATCAGAGGGGATGCCATCTATTATGAACTCTTTAAACCATCTGAAACCATCACTGGCGATCGTTACCGACTGCAGCTAATGCGTTTGAATTGAGCTCTCAAAGAAAAGCGGCCGGTATGGGACGGTAAACATGACAAAATGATTTAATGATTTAATTAATCTTAGATTTATTCAAGATTGAAAATTTTGGGATAGAGTTTTTGAAGTTATTGTAAAAATCTTCGGGTTTTTAGCATTTTTATAAATATTTATTTTTCAGTATAAAATATTCTTTCCATTTTTTTGATAAAAATTTAATCTTTTTTGCACAAAATTTTTGGGAAAAATTTATATTGTCTATGTTGAACATTTTAGTATAGAGTTTTCAAAGCAAGTATATTCGGTTCTTTTTAACTTTTTAATTTTTAAGGATTAAATATACCATCAAAACAATTTCAAAATTTAATTTAATTTTAAAAAATTTTTTTGTTAAATTTAATTGAAAAAAAATATACTATCAAAAAATTCTAAAATTTAATTTAATTAAATAAATTTCTTTTGTTAAATTTAATGGAAAAAGAAAAATTATTTGTAAAATTTAAATTTAATTGAAAAAAAAATTTTTTTGGGAAAATTTTATGAAATATATATATTTTTCTCTTATTTTCCCTTAGCTATGCTCAATAATCCCTGAAAGTTTCTTAAGGAGATTTGATTAACTCTTCGAGTTATACCTTCTGCTCAAATATAAACGAGACGTTATCAATAAAACGGTCCGCGGATGACATATGGCAAAAATAAATTTTTTGTTTTTTGGTAGGGCTGTTATAAGCTTACATGGCAAATTTCAGCGTGATATGTCACATAGTTTGTTTTCTGTGCTACTGTAAACAAGTCAAGCTCGAGTGTGTTCTTCGAATTCTCTTTTATGACTTCAATTGTGTCAAAATGTTTTCCACGGAGCGGCAACTTGAGCTTGGGAAACAGGAAAAAGTCACATGGAGCCATATCAGGCGAATACGGTGCTTGCGGAACGATATTAACATTATTTTTGTTCAAATAATCGCGAACAAGACGTGATGTGTGAGCTGGTGCATTATCGTGATGCAAGAACCATGACTTGTTGTCCCACAATTCCTTCCTTTTAAGACGAATGTTCTCGCGCAAACGCTTTAAAACGTCTAAATAATATTCAGCGTTAACCGATTTTGCGATTTGTGCGATTTTCAAGCACAATTTCCTTTACTTTTCCGATGTTTTCGTCGTTTACTGATGTTGCTGGACGACGTTCATGAGGCAAGTTTTCAACCGATGTACGGCCCTCTTTGAACGATTTGTACCACTGGAAAACACGTGCACGCGATAGAGCAGAGTCCCCATAGGTTGTCTGCAACATTTTTAAGGCCTCTGAAGCCGAAATTTTGTTGGAATAACAAAATTTCAAACAAATTCTTTGTTCAACTTGAATTTCCATCTTTAAATTCGAAGAACACACTCGAGCTTGACTTGTTTACAGTAGCACAGAAAACAAACTATGTGATATATCACGCTGAAATTTGCCATGTAAGCTTATAACAGTCCTACCAAAAAACATAAAATTTATTTTTGCCATATGTCATCCGCGAACTGTTTTATTGACAACGTCTCGTTCATATTTGAGCAGAAGGTATTGTATTCAAATACGTACACCGAATCAGCCTTAATTTTAAATGAAAAAAAAGATAAGTCAGAAAAAAATCTGAAGGGAAGTGTTCTTCACGAATGACAAAATAATTCATTAATTTTTAAAGTAGATATATTTTATTATTAAAAAAAACATCATAAAATGTTAGGAACAACCAGCAGTTTGTTACCTAGAATGAAAGATTGTGTAACTGTTTATGACAATGGAAAGAAATTGAAACCGCAGAAGAGATTGTTACTTTACAATTTGGTGGATTTACATGAACACTTTAAAATAGAGTACTCTGACATTCAGGTTGGTTTATCAAAATTTCGATACCTCAGACCCTGTCAATGTATTCTTGCAGACCAAAACACAATGTATTTGCAAAATGCATCAAAAGGTGGCTCTAGAAATATATGGAATCAAGCAAGAACTTTGCAAAAGTAAGATCGCCTTTGAAGAATCTATGGGCGATTACATAAAGTGTTCTGTATGCAATAATTCAACGTCAGTTAGTTATTTTGAGGAATGTAAAAAATGTCCTGGAGTGGCTCCAATCATTGATGAACTGCAAAAAATATTGACTGAAAATAACGTTGAAGAAGTCACGTTTACTCAATGGATCAACACTGATCGGTAACTAAATTGGCAGTGCAATTTCGTGTACACTTTGTTTTGCAGCTGTGATATAGTACAAACGACGGATCAGATAGCAGAGTTTTTGAAAAAGTTAAGCGAAGATTTAGCATCCGTGTTAAAGCACGACTTTTTATCAAAAGCCCAAGCAGCTTACTTTGTTGGAAAAAAATACTGCAAGTGATGGGGAATTCGTTGTCACGTTAGATTTTGCAGAAAACTACACAATTCAAGTGCATGATGCGATCCAATCTCATCACTGGTCAAATACCCAAGTGGCCATTCACCCGCAAGTAATTTACTATTGTATCGGTGGTAAACAGCATCATTTAAGCTTTGTCATCATTTCTGAAAAACTAACCCACGATACAAGTTCGGTTCAATTATTCAACACAAGACTTGTTAAGTATCTAAAAAGCAAATTTGGATCCAGAAACACAAACAACTTTTCTTATTTTTCTGATGGAGCTGCATCGCAGAACACAGAATAAATCTAACTTTTTGAACTTATATTCCCACAGAAAAGATTTCGGAATCGAAGCCGAATGGAATTTCTTCGCGACTTCCCATGGCAAGGGAGCGTGCGATGGGGTCGGCGGAACAGTTAAAAGGCTAGCCCGAAAAGCAAGTATGCAGCGTGTTGGTGGAAATCATATTCGCGATGCTAAAGTTCTTTTCGAGTGGGCCAAAGATGCGTTTAAATCGGGCCCAGTTGACGTGGTTTGACTCAAATCTTTTCACCATGGATTTTTACGAGTGCGCGATTACGTATAAAATAATATCTCTCGTATTAATTGAGTCTGAACTGAGGTTCGAGAACTACAAATTCAATGAAAATCAACTAATTTCTATTCCATTTTTACGAATAATTCTAGGCAAGGTATCAAGAGGGAGTTAGCCGTTAATTTGATTGCTTCAGTCGAGCCAGACGTGTCTGTGTTTATACAACAACATTTGGATATTTCTCTTTAATCACTAACTTCAAATATGCTAAGCGGATGACTAATGTGTTTATTTTACGAAGACTTCGCCACTGAAGTGCTTTTTTTTACTCTTTACCCATTTGAAAAGGGTGATGTTTGGTTTAGAACAGATACGGCGGCTTCGTTACAATATCAAAATAGTAACTGTGAGGCACAGAAATGTGTTGATATGAGGAATACAAGCAACAAAAAAGCGACGCTAAGTATGGAAGAGAAGGAAAAAATGAGTGCATGCGATTTTAGTTTAAAAAGTAACGGGAATGCATTCATTTTAAAAGGTAGTGTGCTACCATGCAAAGCTCTCAGCGAATTTTCAGCAAATTGCGATTATTTTTCCAACGGGATATGTGTGCAAGCGAATAGCCAAAGAGTCAGGCGATGTGATGATGTAGAGATTAGAGCTGGTATGTGCGCACACATGTGGAAATTCTCAAGAGATTTCGCATGCAAGGACTCTACAAGTGCGGAATTTAAAATATCTAAAACAAATAACGGACCGTTGGAATGAATAGTGTCAGACGAAAACAATAATACATAGTACTCTGTGACAAAAACGTACTAATAAAAATAGAATGAATTTTTTTCTGTGTACAGTTAAAATTAGTTTAGCCTAAAAGTATACTTACTGTTTATTTCAGTTATTCACTATTCCAGCGCTATGTATGCGCTTGGCCAGTTAAATTACTCTATCCGCCTGAAAGTGCGGGTGCGTTGAACGAAATATGTACAGTATCAGTCATAAAAGTGATAATCATGTGATTTGACTTGATTTTGTGGTTTGATGTTTGGCTCTTCTAATTAAATGCGTTCAAATGCAGTTTGGGTATTGACAATGTGGATTTTGTTGTTGTTATTTTTTGTTGTAATTGTCATTTTGTCGGTGGCTATAGTGCTTGGGTGATAATTACAGATGCATATACATGTGTATATATGTACATTTTTGGAATTCGTAGCAGGGTGGCGCTATTTCATGTTTAATATTCAATAAGCAAATAAGCGAGTATTGGTGTAAAGTGATTCTTATTTTATTTTTGCAAATTTCATAGTTAATGTTTAGACTGGCGTCTAATTGTCCGCCAGGTTATAAGCTCGTCTGACAATGCTATTTGGTTTATTATTGGTTTACTATTTGCTGTTGTTAACCTTTTGCCGGTTTTCATTATAAAATTGTGGCGGTTCTTCTGTCACTATTTATTGTTGTTGCTTTTTTTGTGGTTTTTGTTTAGTTTTGGCAAATAGGCAAAATTAAGCGTTGGATGACGTTCGCGACTTTGTTGGCTTCGCTGGTTTGATTTCGGTTTGTGGCATTTTTAACCGCAGTTTGCCGAATTTTCATTTGTTGGCAAATTCCTTTTTATATATGTTTGTATGTATACGTATACATATAGTACATACTATTTACTAGGAAGTGGATGAACCAGACTTAAATATATATACATATATATATTACTTCAGCCTATATGTGTATATAAGTATGTACCAATGCTTAATTTTATATTATTGCAGGTTTTAATCAATCAAAATCTACATATGTGCATATTTATGTATGTACATATGTAAAGTGAGAAGGAGTGATATTCAACATTTTTTTCGGTGCTTCTTTTAATTGAATATTTGTGGATTCCTCATCGAATTCGAGAAATGATGCATTGCGACTTATGGAAGCCTGCAATTATTTGCTTCTCCTACCGGCTGTCTTTTAAAGGGTTATATACAGTTAGAATTTTTTATTTCATTTTCTTAAAGATAGATATAGTGGCCACCGCAAAACATCTTTTTTGAGTGTAGCTCCCGGAGATCAGCTGTAGCTCCTTTCCAAATAAATATTTCTACTAATACTAAGTCTTAAAATACAGTTCAGAGATAAAATAATACGAATTTTGTTCAGCGATGAGATTAATTTTTGGATTAATGGCTGCATCAATGAGCAAAATCGGTCCATATTTCTTAAAAGGCGAGGCTGGCGCCAATGTAGCAGTGATAGTGAATGGCAAACGCTATCGCGCCATGATAGACGACTTTTTGATGTCGGATGCCGGAAATTAAAGCCCGTGATCTCCACAACACTTGGTTCCAAGGAGGCGCTACTTGCCATACAGCTCGTTAAACAATGGATTACTGCGTCGTCGTTTCGGTGAGCAATTTAGCTATCAAAATTGGTGTTTACGGATGGCTGAATTACGGCGTAGTTACGGCCAACATTTGAAAGGGAATATCTTTAAAAAATCAGTTTCATGAATTGTTCTATACAGAAATAATAGATATTGCCTAATGAATTTGAATTCTCGTTGTTTTATTTCATTTTAAAATCTGATGCCTCTAAATTGATCACCCTTTATAATAAGCTCGAATTTTCATCTTACTTCAACTAGTTCGCCTTTGTCAATAATAATAAGTCGTATTTTTAGCGATAGTATTTTGCCAACACCCTACGAAATTTCAAAGCCAGACCATGAATTAGCACCATACCGGATATATTATATATATATATAATTGGCGCGTACACCCGATTTGGGTATTTGGCCGAGTTCCTCCTCCTATTTGTGGTGTGCGTCTTGATGTTGTTCCACAAATGGAGGGACCTACAGTTTCAGGCCGACTCCGAACGGCAGATATTTTTATAAGGAGCTTTTCATGGCAGAAATACACTCGGAGGTTTGCCATTGCCTGCCGAGGGGCGTACGCTATTAGAAAAACGTTTTTCTTAATTTTGGTGTTTTCTCCGAGATTCGAACCGACGTTCTCTCTGTGAATTCCGTATGGTAATCACGCACCAACCCATTCGGCTACGGCGGCGGATAAAGAACCAGTAATCGACCTCTTCATAAGCATTATGCTAGATAAAGAACTACCAACGTCTGCATCAGTTAATGAACAAAGTTGTAAGCTTTATAAGCTTTGTAAGTCTTATACAGTTGCTGAACTAGTCCATTGTAGACAAAAAGATTCTACATACATATGTATTTAGTATTGTTAAGCGTTCTAATGTTTAAGTCGCTTACTGTTTATTGTATCAGCTTATTCTCCTATTCTCTTTCGATCTGCGTTTTCACAGTTATTTTCACACTTTCCAAAAATGTTTCTCTTTAATATGTAAGAAGTATTTAAGTACCTAAATACATATGTACATATGTATGTATATAATTTTCCGTTACTTATGAATAAGCAAACTGCTCAATAAACTCTCTCTTTCATTTACTTCATCGATACCGGTTGATCTTTTATTCTGCGTATTTCTACAAGTATACTTCAACCAGATCTCAATCCGATCCTTTGATCTCACTGTAAGAGATACATACATAAATAAATTTGATATAAATACTGTTATTTCTTGTAGAATGTTGATTGCTTGTAATGGGGAATGCTGAATGAAGGGCCTATTACTTGGCCGAATATGAATTAAATTCTTGTCGATCCGGTGAAGTAAACCCGACAGTTCGCACGATGATAAAATTTATCGAATTTGAGTTGCTGTAAATACCCCATTATTTTACTATAATTTGTCTTTCCATTGATCGCACGAACAATGTTTGAAGTTATTCTAAGTTGGAACTGTAAAATTAACTTCCTTTTCGCAAATGAATTGGCTCTCTCAACATGTAAGATCAAATTCTCCTACTCCTGATTCCGCGTATTCTTAGCATTTGAATCACTCTTATTTAATATAAAAAATTTGCTCTGTATATCATTTGAAGTGACCATTTTGCAACTGACATAATTCTAGTCACTCATGAATTAGTATGAATGTACCCCATAGAAAACCAGTTCATGAATTATATGTTTCTTTACTAGTTTGGCTCTTCACTGCAGGCTGCATATACTTTTTAGTACCGATTTACACACAGAACCATCAAGAAGGGAGACACTGGATATTTTCTTTTGTTGCTTCATTCGCGTTTACACGGCCAAAATTGGTTTTTGGTCAACATTCCTTGCTTTTGACGTTTACTTCGTCAAATTTGACAATATGAAAAAAAGCACAAAGCGTGTCGCCAGTACGAGAGAGAAAATCCCCTCTCTTTTCCCCCTCCGTCCTTCTCCCACAAATATAATGTGTCCCCTCCAAATGTTTCCCTGTGCTAATCGGGTACAAGAGTATTTACAAATGCAAATACATACATAAATGTATAAATAGAACGCCAAAAGAGCCAACAATAAAATGTGTAACTAATACTCTCCTAAAATCGGTACCTAATAAATGTTGCAATCATTGAAAATTGTAATTCCAAATGGTTTAACTATTTATTTGTATAAGTAAAATGTGCTGGTTTAACCACAAATATTTGCCTTGCGCCTACTGATGGATAACAATAGCGAATCACATAAGTATGCATGGGTGTGTAGGTATGTTTGTATGCATGAATCATTCAAGTCCGCAAAACCAATTCAATAGTTTAGAATTCTAAATTTGCTAAAATGCTCATAAGGTATGCGCATATGTATGTATATGAGTAAATATGTATGTGTTTACAGTAATAGAAAGTGAGTAATGACAGTGCGCTTACAATTGCGTCCGAATTTTTTGACGAGACCATGCATTCATCAACTTTCGTACTAAGCTCAATATAATCTGGTGGACATCCGATGGTCTAATAGAAATAATAACTGGAACTTTAAATCGATCTTTAAATAGACCTTGCAAAAAAAGTGGTACGATAATTGAGGTTATGCCGCAGCAGAGAGAACTGGCGTCGCCAATGAGAGTGAGTGAAGATAGTGGCAGATGTGAGTGCAACGAGTGCTAGTCGACAGAAAACCCGCCTGAAAATTCTATCAACAAATTCGGTTCCTTACTGAAGCCTTAAAACCGGGGACTATCTCCTGTAAGAGTATGAATACGGACCTGCTGGCCAACACAGCTGAGAAAAAAGAAGCAACACGCGAATTCAAAAGCTCATTCGTTAGCAAGAAAATAAGTTTGGCAAAAGTTGGTATCTTTACGGTTTCGAAAGGATGAACTTTCATACTCAAATTTCTCTAATCTACTGTAAATGTTAGTTTTAATTGAGGTATTTAATCGTTCAGGTGTCTTCTAAATTTATTGTTACAGATTCGGCTGTCTTTTCTCAGTTTCTGAGTTTAAGAGTAGGTCTCGAGTTAACACCGATTTTTCGAAAGCATTTGTCTAGGAAAACTCCCTCTGGAAACTTGATAATTTATGTAGGTTTCCACTCGACTTTCCTTTTATGGTTGAAATCATAATTGTCATTTGGTGGAATTGTGGGTGTTAAAACTTATACGTTTGTGTTAATTTCAGGAGTACAACAAAGTAGCATTCTTCATACTATCTTGTTTTTACTCTCGGTGGCTACCACTCTTCGTGAGGGGTGCACTTAGGATTGGATTTTCTCTCTCTAATTCTCAATGTGAAGAAATGAAGTCTCTCGTGAAAGATGAAATAATAAGCCTCTTATATTCGCCATTTCCCCGCTCGCTATCTCTATGCTCGATTAACTGCCGAAAAGTTTGCATGCGAAGTTGCAAAGTTATCGAGTAAGATTAGCCGTTAGTGAGTATGGCAGCTCTCTTCCCGTGTTGCCAATATATGCATCTTTATTTGTACAGTTTAGAACTTTCTAGTCATCTTTAAAGTCGGTTCCGTGACCTATCTATAGAAAGACGTAATCCGGAGTTTACTTGAGTATAAAGGTTTACCAGAGCAGATTTGACTGGTTTAAGATCAGCTCCTCTCCTAGGCAACCTAGCCCACTTAACCAACATTTACTATCCAATTTCCTGGAATGTCTCTGTGTGCAGGATCCAAACTACTTTCGCGGTGTACATCTTAAGCAGCCCACTCAAAATAGTTCTACATTCAATTGCTACGTAGTATTATTTAATGGCACCTTGGGTGCCAGAGTAGTCGTAGACTTTGTTCAACTGCAGTATTTCTGAGTGAATGTCACTGACGATCTCATTTTTTAGCCTTGAGGTGACTGTAAAATTGGCCACTGATACTGGGTTAAGGTCTTTAACATTATTCGATTCAAATATTTCTGAGATTCTTGTGCAAGTCTGTAGCTCGTGTGGTCCTTGACCACAAAAGTAGTGAGTTCTTTCATAACTGAAAAGATTTATGAGGCTTAAAATTATCTTTTGCGTAATGGACAACTCGGAAAAATGGCTATCAAAATGCGAGTTATAAAATTTTTAAATTTAGCAAGGTGGCCAGAATTCCACATATCAAAATGCTTTTTTCAACCCTTTAGATTTTAACAAATCGATTGCACGATATTTAATGATTTTGAAACATTGTTTTAATTTCTTTCATTTCGATCTGTTGAATCTAAAAAGGCAAAATGTCGTCTTTTAATATTCAGTTTTGGCCAGAGCGCTTTGGAGACCCTGGAGTTAGTAGTCAGGTACCATCTTCTATTGGTTTCCGCGATTGCGTTCAGGTCAATCGCAGTGTACAGTTCGTTTAGAGGAATACTAATGCCCTCTACCACTCCTTGAAGGTCAAGCTCAAAGCCTTTCCTTGCACACTCATCCACTCTTTCATTTTCCTCCACTCCAGAGTGGCCGGGAACCTAACAAAGTGTGGCGCTGTGTTTTTGGATAAGCGAAAGCGACTTCTCCCGTATTTTTTAAACCATCTCGAATTGATGCGCGCTGAGGCTAGCACCTTTGAGCGCTGCTTGACTATCAACAAAAATGGTAAGGTTTGTCGCAGGTATAATAAGTCCATGAGTCATGTCGTCTTTGCTGATTTGTCTATAGCGTTGACCTCAGCTCGGCAGCCGTTACTCCGGTCTGGGAGTCTAAGAAGCAAGTTTGAGCCGTCAGTATAAATATGGTGAGCTTAGCACCGGACTTCGTTCCCTAAACCGTTCCCTAAACTACTTTAATGTCATTTGTCCATAGCCCATAAAGAAAGCTCAGCTGCAAACTTTGCTTCAAACTTTGAACTTCTGAAACTCCAGTTCTCCTATCAAGTTGGAGTATTTTAATATTCTCGTACGCTTTGAGTTAATGTTGACATATGTATGACGACAGCCTATTTGAAAAAAATTGAATTCGGTTATGGTTAAACGGACTCCTTTTTGCGTTTAGCAGCGTCTATTGCAATTCGGTAACGTTTTTTGTTGCTTTACTCTGTAAGCAGATTCTAATGACAGTGAATGCGCGCTGAAGAGCGGCAAAGCTTTTCACCTGCTTTTTGTTGCTCTGTTCAATTGCTTGTTTCATATCCTCTGCGCGCTTAACATTTAATCATCTCTTCTATTCCAATTACCTCACATTTTCGTAACTATGGGCGAGTATCCTTGTATGTGTGTATGTATATACAGTGGTGTGAGTTGGTAAATAGCTCCCGTTGGATTTACCGTTAATTCATTATGGCGCGGCGAGTGCTTGCGTATCGTTTATTTAACACTCAATGGCCTTAATGCTCCTTAAAATATGCTACCCCAACCGTCAACGCTTTTAAAATTATAAGGGTTTACGTATGCATGAATGCATGTGTGTATGTATGCACGCGTGGATTCTCAGTTTTATTTAGGGATTTTGTATTCAATTTTCATTATATTTAACAATCTGATGATTGTTTTGTGGTCACACTCGCGAGCAGGCCATATGCGTTTTTATCCACACACACATACTATACATGCATAAATTGATATACCTGTATGTGTAGATGTGCTTGTAGGCATCGATGTATGCGTTTTAAAGTTGCACGCTGATTTGATTTACACTACACTTTTCGCGTTTTATGTTTTATGCATGTATTGTATATGCATACATACACACACATGCAACTCGGCACCTATTCTATTTGAAGGCACTCGTAGTAGATCCGCGCTGATTGGAGTTGATGTTAAATTTTTAATGCAACACAATTACCACTCATTTCAAGCAGTATTTTTGCTAAATGATTAAGCATGTTTTCCACATTCCATTGAAATTGTACGCCATAGGCAGGAAATAAATATGCACAAAAGGATTTGCCGTCACAGTGTTGGTGCTTGCATTGAAAATGTTGCATGTTTAATTTGCGGTTGGCTAACAGGATGTGCACGAAAAAAATGATGCGAGAATATTTAAGGATACTCAATACATGCGAGCAATTCATTTCAAATAATGAAATACAAAATTTTAACAAAACAACACAACAACATAGCGCATACTCTTAATTCTTAAAAAGTGTCTGTCAATACAGGGAATGCAGATATGCCATTATGACGTGTGCACATATTTGATTTTAAGGTTTATTAAGTGTTATCGGAATGAAAAATTAGATAATCGATAAATCGACATGAATCGCCAGACCTTATAGCGGCGAAAGCCAAAAACGAAATATTAATGAATATAACAGGTAATCTCCTGTAGGACATGCTAGCATTTTTAAGCAGATTTCCCCTTCCTTCTCTGTATTTCGTACAAATCTCTCCTTCCGCAAACAGGGTTCCGACAGTTGTGCTTGGGCTATCTGTCCAAGATGGCTGGATTGGAACGAGGGGAGAGTTTGCACATTCATAGGTATATCTGTTTTCACCGACGAATTCAAGACGGAATTGTGAGTTGGAGCGATGGTTTTCTCTGAGCGATAATATCAGCCTCCCACATTAGAATTATTTTTGTTGGAGTCTTGAATTAAAAAGCAGTTAATGATTTGATATCTGTAATGTGTTGTCAATGGCCGACACTTCGGCCTAAAAGATCTTTTGCCCACTACTACATGATTTAGTATCAGTTAATACTAGACCCATTGACTAGAAGTATAGGGTTTTCCAAACAGGAAAAAACATTCAGAGAAAAATACTATTTTTTAATAAAAATGATCGGATGTTTATTTCATTATAAAGAGGAAGGTATGCCGTTAATAGTCTAAAATAATATCAGGCAAATGACCACCACGACCACGCTTACAGGACAATATCCTTTTCATGAAAATTTCCATAACCGAATTGCAAAGTGGCTGCCCTATGTCCTCGATGGCCTCGCGAACTCCATCTTTGAGGTCTTGAATCGACCCTGGGATGTTGGCGTAGACCTTCTCTTTCACGTGGCCCCAAAGAAAAAGTCACAAGGTGTTCAATCACAACATCTCGGTGGCCAATGATTATCACCTCTTCAAGAAATAACACGATCCGGAAACTTTTCCCGGAAAAGATCAATGGTTTCGTTGCTTGTGTGGCATATAGGGCCGTCTTGTTGAAAATAAACGTTGTCTAGATCAATACCATCCAATTCCGGCCATCATCATGATCTCGCTGAAAGATGTGCATTATTATCTTTGCCGAGACAAAACAGTCACACAAGATATGCTCTGTGGTTTCATCATCCTCCAGAGAGAGTCTACACTCTGTCTCATTCCCAATGTGAATTTTTGAGAGATGGTAATTGAAGCAATAGTGACATCTCAAAAAACCTACTATTTTCCTTATTTCTACTTTACACATGTTATGCATTTCCCTATTCCTATTGTTTGATAAGCTTTTTGCCTTGACGGAGCTCTTGTGTGACTTTTTTGTTGCTACATCCTCGTTACCAACTTGTTTACCAGTTATTTACGGCATGACTATATCCAGTCTGTGCGGTTTAAGAACCTTATTAGGTTGTTGACGTCTAAGCTAGACAGTTGTTCGAGATTTTCAAATAGCGGTCGGCCCAGGGTTAACATTCTGTCCTTCCATAGTGCAGGGCATTCACAGAGGAAATGGAAGATTGTTTCCTTTTTCTCTGGTTGTTTACAACTGTGACAGTATGTATTATGAGGGATACCCATTTTGGCTGTTTGTTCTCCGATAGACCAAAAGCCAGTTATTGGAATAAGGAGTGTCAGTGCATTGAGAGCCTCTGTAGGACATAACCTGATTGCACCGACCGTTATTGCACACACTGATCTTTGTATTCTGGAGTAATTTGGTATTGTACTCTCTCCCCTGAGTACGAAAGGAAAAAGAAATTTTTTCAGGCCACAAAAGGACTAAATTGTCAAATTTTTTAATTTTTATATGCTCTCGGATCTTTGAAGAAACATTTTTTTTCTAAAAAAATATGTGTAAAGCTTCGAATCTTACAATAAAGCTGTATAATCAATTAAACAGTAAAGGGGAAATATTAAAGACACTTAGAAAATAATAATAAAAATATATGAATTAATTAATAAAGAACAGAAATATTTTTGATTTGTCTAAAACGACATTATTTGTATGAATTTTGAAATAATAACACAGGCCAACAACCAAAAAACTTTTTCGATAATTTTAACTAATTACTTTGTAATTTAGTGTCCTGATTACGAAAAAAATTATTAAAAAGTTGTATCACCCATCAATTTTTCACATTTTACAATTAAGCAAAAATAAAGTTTATGTACCAAAATGTATCGGATATACTTTTAACTTCTTAAATACTTTTTAGTTGGCAACATTATTAAAATGTAATCAGATTGGCAATGAAGGAAAATGTTTTTAAGTTGGTAGTTCTTATAAATTTAACAGCTGTTAGCTTTCTTTCAGTGAGTTATAACCTCAAATCGCTGTGCGTTTTTTATTCAAAATTAAAATGGTTAAACGTGATTGTAAAAATGCTCCTAACGCTTTTTGCTACATATGTCATTAAAAAACATCAAAGGGAAATTACTGACTTTATAAAAAAAGTTTACTCTGCATATTTTGGTTTAGAAATCAGTAATCAAGATAAGTGTTGGGTTCCGCATAAAGTATGTTATGTTTGTGTCGAGGATCTAAGGAAATGGTTAAAAAAAACGAAGAAAGCTTTTCAATTTGCAGTACCCATGGTATGGAGAGAGCAAAAAAACCATTTAGACGATTGTTATTTTTGCTGTATAGATGTTAGTGGATATAACTCCAAAAATAAAAAAACTATTATCTATTCTAATGTTACATCAGTTTATCAGCCGGTAGAGCATGGAGAGCAAAAAAACCATTTAGACGATTGTTATTTTTGCTGTATAGATGTTAGTGGATATAACTCCAAAAATAAAAAAAACTATTATCTATTCTAATGTTACATCAGTTGATCAGCCGGTAGAACATGGCCCGAGCTTTCCTGTCCCTGTGTCACCTGAGGATATTGATGATGTTTTACAGTCTAGTTTCGAATTTAGTCAAAGTCAATCGACTGATTCTCTATTTGAATTGGAGATTTTAGATATGCAAATTCAACCTTTCTAACTCTCTAACTCCCCTGTAAAGGGCGAATTCAAAATATTATAGTATAACTTTTTTTATATGAATCGCAAAAATATTTTTAAAAATTGATTTTAAAGCTGAAGAGTAGTACTTTGCGATGCCGTTGTGGAAAAAAACTTTATCTTGCTCAAAAAAAAAATTTAAAAAAGGCCAAAATCTGCATTTTTTGACTATTTAACCTCAAATTGCCAAAAATCCTGACGTGCTGGAGCATTTTCAAGGTCATATTCGTTTTTAGGATAAAACAACCTTCAGGAAACACCCATAGCGGTTGTAGAAGCTGTAAAAAAGCCAGATTTTGCAGGCCTGTGTAATAATACAAGTTTTTTTATATTTTTTTTTCATACCATAAGCAATTGTATTTGAGTTTAGTGGGTTTGAAGTAAACTTTTTTGAATTTTTGAAGTATCCGCAAGAATAATTTTGAGTTCTTTTCCTGCTTTTTAGTTTCTTTTCAGCATAAAGGTTCATTCATGGTGGCGCAAAATTAAAAAAATAGTTTAGATTTTTTTTTCTTAGTGTTGTGCGACACTCATCGGTCTGACAGGGGCTTTGAAAAAAAATCAAAATTAGAGAAATTATGAGAATCTAATTTTTAAGGTACTAGGGCACCTTTTAAGCGAGAACAAGTTTGTTTGTTTGAAACTTCTCTATGAAAAATTAAATTAAATGTTTTACTCACTTTCTAAAACCTTCAATTCTCTTCCTTGTATGACTTTTTACTTTTGCTTTAACAATTGAGTAAACTTCGTGGTATGAAAAAAAACTGGCGAGGAAGAAAGGGACATGAAATTATAACTCCATTACGAGTATTATTATTTTTATTATTACCATTATTTTATTTAAAATTAATTATGAGAGTAAAGGTAAAAATGAACACTGGCAGGTTTGGCCATCAGGGGGTCTTTAAAAATGTATTTTGACCACTTAACGATTTTGACCAAACTCAACAAAGCCAGTGTCACTCGTTTCTTTCCCGTGCTAACCGGCGCCCGTTGAAAATTTCAACCACAAGCAAGTACCGTATCAAATGCTTTCAGAGCCGGAGCTTGATGTCGGTGTATCGATTCGAACGACATGACCCAGCCAACGAAGCCGCTGGATCTTTATTCGCTGCGCTATGTCTATGTCGTCGTAAAGCTTATACAGCTCATTGTTCCAACGCCTGCGATATTCGCCACCGCCAAAGTGCAAAGGTCCAAAAATCTTCCGCAGAACTTTTCTTTCAAACACTCCTTACTATAGATCGGCATGATGAGAGCCTTGTAGAGTGTTAGTTTTGTTCGTCGGGAGGGGAGTTTACTACTCATTTGCCTACTTAGTCCATAGTAGCATTTGTTGGTAAGAGAGATGTCAGCGGTCTTAATGCTGGTTCCTAAATAAAAGAAGTCTCTTACAACCTCGAAATCATAACTGGTAACAGTGACGTGGGTGGCGATTCGTGTTGTACGATTAATTATACGATGTACTTCGTTCTGTCCTCGCTCACCAACAGACCCATTCGCTTTGCTTCTGTATCCAGTTTGGAAAAGGCTGAACTAACAGTGCGGCTGCCAAAGCCAATGATGTCGACATCATTTTTAAATTCCATAAGAATATTCAATAAGCTACCAACGAAAATATGTAGGCACCCCTGGAGTATAATAGTGAACTAAATGAATTCATATGCAGTAATAAATTTAATCGCTTCTTTCTTCGTAGCTAGTGATTTTATTCATACCTATGTACGTACATATGTATGTGTGTAAAAAATCAGTTGAATTGATTGCAAGAAATTACTCCGCATAAAGCAGAACCTCAAACATGGCGACTTCCACTAAATATTTTAAATACTCAGTACTCATGTTGATTGATACCTCAGTTAAATGTGAGCCTATACTTTTCCCCGTAGGAGTATAAAAGCTCAATGTACACTTGATTACTAGCGTGAGCCCTTTTGCAGAATGGTAAGTGAAAGTCTCCATTACCGGGGTAATAACATTAATTTAAGGGCTCTCATGCACCAATTTTTTGCGCCTCATCAAAATGTCATTTTACATTCTCTTATCCGCGTGCATCTACATACACACATACATGCGTATTTATGAACATAAATAGAGCATGATTTTCAGAGCGATGCGCGACTGTGTTTAAGTGAATTGAGCTTTACAATGCTATGATCAAATAAAAAAAAAGTAAGAAGCGATGATAACCAAAACGTGCCACCCTGCAGGAATATCGGCTGGATTTAAATCAGCCAGGTACTGAACGTGAAATGAAACGATTTGGCGTTCAGTAGTCCGCTGATTAGAGGTGTCAAACTATCGATAGTTTATATAGACTATCGAATAATAACACAATTAATTATTTTTACTATTTAAATAAAATCAAATATAAATTTTATTAAAGGTGAATTAAATCTGATTAAAAAAAAAAAAATAGTAATGAGTACATCAGCGATTTTAAGCTTCAAGCTTGACCGCCGGCCATTTATGATAAAACCAGCCTTGTTGAACATTCGTTACGATTCAACTGAAGGCGAGGGTATACAAAAAAAATTCTTGCTAAAATCGGTGGCGGCTGCAATTGTTTTCCTTTTAATAAGAAATACAAACAAATAAGAAATAAAATATTTTCATTAGAGTTTAGAAGTAGCATACAACTTCCAATAGAGAGGCATGTTATTAGGAGTATTAGCTGAACAAATTTTCCGCGATAGTTTCGATAGTCACAAAAATATCGATATATCATAAAATAACACCCACTATCGATATTATCAACGATAGTTTGACAACTCTATTCCTCATGGAGACTTTTTTTAAAAGTTCTGGGCTTCACAATTTATTCTGAATGTTTTAAAAATAATTGAATACCTCACATTATCCACCTAACTATTTTCAATTGGAATACTAATGTGCTAGATCGTATTGCTGAGAAAATTATTGGAACTGATTCATTTATTATGTCATTTTTATGATTAAGAGAGAAAAAAAATTTACTCTATAAGACTCATAAAAATCGTGTAGTTGAACCGGCCAGCATTCGTTCTATTGCCGGAGAATTGAAGGTTAGACAGATAACCTTAGAATTACTAGTATAAAGTTGGAGAAGAAGCTCAATTTCATGGGTGTCACTTGAATTGGCACAAAGGAATTTTTTAATTGCATTGGCGCGTTTGTTTTTAGCTTATCCCACTTTTGAAAAAGCATTTGGGCTTACGAAATGTCTGTGCACGTTTCATTCCGCACAAATTAACTGAGAAATAAAAAAAGCTCAGAATGCAATATTCGAAAGAGCTCATTAAAGAGGCGAGAAAAGACGAAAATTTCCTTTACAATGTTGTAACTGGTGATGAAACCTGAAGCTAAGCGCCAAAGTGCCGAATGGAAGGCCTCAGACGAGCCAACTCCCAAAAAATCGCATTCGGAGAAGGGAAAAATCAACTGGATGCTTATTGTAAGGGAATTGTCCATAAGGACTTCGTGCCAATGGACCAAACCATCAATGCAATTTTCTATCTTGGCGTTTTGAAGTGTTTGTTGCATAGCATTCGTCCAATTCGCCCTGAATACCGCGAAGGAGGAAGCTGGCGCTTATTGTACGATAATGCACGATCTCATCGATCTACTTTTCTGACTGATTTTTTGACTAGAAATCGCATTTTAACCATCAATCACATCACCGTATGCGCCTGATATGGCTCCTTGTGACTTCTACTGTGCTCCTATGTGACTATTTTGATTAAATAAACTCGAAGTTATCAGAACAAAGCTCCTATCGTTTCTATTTTAGCTCAGTCTAGTTTATTTTGGACTTCAGCTTGTATGTAAAGGGTTTTTCAATTGGCGCGGGTCGATTTTGGCGCCCTGTGGCAACCATTTTGTTTTGGTGACATCTGTCAAATCCTTTGTTGTTTATGCCAAATCATCATGGCAAGTTACACGATTGAACAGCATGTTCAAATGACAAAACTTTATTATCAAAATGAGTGTTCATTAACGCAAGCGTTGCGCGCATTGCGCCCATTTTTCGGTAGACGTGGTGGCCCTTCCAATTTCTTATAGCCCATATTGAACCATATGGACCTAGACGACATGTGGTTCCAGCAGGACGGTGCTACGTGCCACACAGCAAACGCCATTTTATTCCATTTCAACATCTACCCGCCCTTATTGACAAACCCTTTATAATAAAAAATTATCTCCACTCAAACTTGGAAGCAATGGCATGAAGATTTCGCTTGTGGGCTAAGTGGCTATAAACAAAGTTGCTTGATCATCACTAAATTGTTGTTGTTTCCACATACACAATAAAAATCAATCATACCAACTTCGATCTAAAATTTCCCTGAAAATGAATTTTTTTCCTACCATTAGTTGAGTAGCATGGAATGACGTGAATTTCCTTTCATATTTCCCACAGGGCATTGTTTTCAAATACATACTTATATGGAAATGAATGCATGGATGTGTGCATGCTTGCAATGGTGTATGCTCGTAGGCATTTTTGTTTGCCGAATGCGCTTACATACGTACATGCATTTACATACATATGTATGTGTGTAGCGCATACGAGAGTAGTCGCATGTCTGTTGTATTCATTTACCAAAGTCTGAAATTGGCCACTGACGTTAATCAGAGGATGTACTGTTTGTTGTTTTTGCAACTGTTATTGCCATTGTTGCTGACACTTTGGCATTGTTTGCAATTTTTATTTTGATGCTTTGTAGCCGAAGGATGTTTTTAAATAAAATAAATGACAATTGCAAAATGAATGAATTTCTGACAGCTGGGCATGAAATGAAGAATGGGGAAGGGTTAAGTCAGAGACAAATAGGGCTTAAGGCATAGAACACAATGCCAATCACTACTATTTACATAAACACATACATACATAAGTATGTATGTAGGCATGGAATTTTAAAGCTTTTGGCCATATTGGCAGCCAAATAACAACACATTTATTTAACTTTAAAATATCAGCCATTGACGTAATCAGCCATTGTCTATAGGCTGAAATTTGTAATTGCAAAAAAGATGCCTCCTATTGGGGGTTGGCTGTTGATTGGGTATTTCAGCGCTGCTGTTTTCAGTTTGTCACTTCAAAGCCATGTAAACACGGATGTACATGGGGATACGCACAAATACTTATGTACATACAACCATGTAAATGTAAATAAAAACTCACATACATACACACACAAACACTTTGATATTCACGCACACAATACACGGACAAGGGCACTTTAATTTGTTATTTTATTGTTTTTGCTTAAAATTTCATGTTGTACTTGTGGCATTTAATTGTTTACACGTTGACTGCTTTAGTCCATCTGGCCAGCTGTTTGTTCGGTTCGTGAATCGCTCACTCGATTGCCATTTGATCTAAGGGCCGCTTACTTGCGTCTCTGGCACTTATAACATTAGCATTTAGTATACACTTAAATAAATCTAGTTGGAAAATGCGTGATTACGGCAGGTTTAACATCCCTTCTCTTTTCAATGTCTCATGAATCAACGGTTGCCCATCCACTGAAACAATTCTTGTATTGTTAACTAGAGTTATGAACTCCCAGACAATGACAGATATTCTTTAATAAGAATTGAGTTAGGCTAGTCAAGAACACTTGAATATGTTCAGGTTGAAACGGGTCTTCCATGTGATACCACTAGACGGAGGATAGGAGAGAGAAAGGTGAAAATGACATTGCCCAATATCAGCAGCGCCGTCAAAATTGGGAAGGAGCTCTCCAAGCCGTTCGATACCAAACGAGGTTTTAGACTGGGTGACTCGCCGTCGTGTAACTTCTTTAATCTGATGCGGGAAAAGATTGTGCGAGCCACAGAACTTAAACACTCAGGCACAATTTTTTCTAAGGGTGCGCACCTTAACAACCCCGCTGTTAGTTCTGCCTTTTCAAACTGAATACCTTCTACGTTCTGCCTTTTCAAACGAGGACAAAACGAAGTACCTCCTATCATCAAACAAATAGTCGGCGCACTCGGGCATCGGCACCCACGTCACTGTTAACAGTTATGACTTCGAGTTTGTAAAAGACTTCGTTTATCTAGGAATCAGCATTACCACGGATAACAATGTCAGCCTTGAAATCCAACGGAGAATCTATCTTGCCAACAAGTAGTCTTTGGACTAAGTAGGCATTTGAGTAGTAAAGGCTTCTCTAGACGAATGAAACGAATACTCTACAAATTTCTCATGTGATAGTCATCCATCGGCTAAGCGCTTTGTGGACTATCAGCGGCTTCCGTGCAATCTCGGACGATGTTTCCTTCGTTATTGCAGGTCTAGTCCCCGTAGAAATTTTGGCGAAAGCAATGCAGAGTGTATATGAGGCTATCCGAACACGACGGCAGAGCAAGGCGTAAAAATATTGCAGAAGAAGAAAGTCGTTGTTCGATCGCCCACTGGCGAGACCGGTGGAGCAGATCAGCGAAAGATAGATGGACGCATGGGCTAATACCCATTCTGCGACGTGCTTAGAAAGGAAGCATGGGGAAACAAACTTCCATCTAACTCAAATCCTTTCATGGCATGGAGTATTTCGAAAATACCTCCATAGATTCGGCCGTGAGAGTTCCCCAAACTGTCCAATCTGCATAGAGAGGGAAGAAGAGGCTTATCACGCCTTGTTCCAATGCCCACGCTATGCTCCGGAAACCTGTAGCGTAATAAATGGATAAAATATTATAGATTTTATGCTGATATCTGATATAACTGGGAGCGAATCTGCGCCAAACAGATTCACAATGATTTAAGACGCGTGGAGGTTCGTTGAGGTAATACTTAGCAGTGAAGTCGTATATATTGCTATGCCGGCATAGCAGTACTCATGAGAGTTTCATCTTCACGGGTGTCTTCCCGCAAAAGCAAGGTTCTCATCATGCCAGTCCTGTCGTATGGCGCAGAAGCTTGGACGATGACAATATCCGATGAGGCGTTACTTGGAGTGTTTGAGAGAAAGATTCTGTGGAAGATTTTTGGACTTCTGCACGTTGGCGACGATAAGTATCGTAGGTGATGGAACAATGAGCTGTATGAGCTTTACGAGCGGAGCGGATAAAAATCCAGCGGCTTCGTTGCCTGGCTCATATCGTCCGAATGGATACAAACGTTCCGGCTCTGAAAGTATTCAATGCGGTACTAATTGGTGGTAGCAGAGGAAGAGAAAGCCCTCCTCTGCATTGGAAAGACCAGGTGGAGAAGGACTTGGCCTCACTTGGTGTGCCCAATTGGCGCCGGTTAGCACGAGAAAGAAACGATTGGCGCGCTTTGTTAAACTCGACCAAACTCGCTTAAGCGGTTATCGCGCCAATAAAGTAGAAGAAGAATATGGACATCGCAGATGCGCCACACACAATGAGGAATGTTAGGATAAAATCAAGAAAATCGTCGAATAGGACCGGCATGTGAGCTATTACTCTTTTCCTCTTACTTATTCTGGAACTAAAGATCAAACACCGGATAATTTAATATAGGTATGTTAATTGGAAGCGAAAAAAGCTTTCAAAATTGTTTGCTTCTCTTAATTACTCTCTTCGATTTGGGTTTTTAAGCTAATCTTCACTGTTTCACATAGTTTAGAGTGTTTCGCATGGGAATAATAGCTTTTTTGAATCACTTTACCACTTCTGCACTTCTTAAACATTCGAAATTGCACATACATATGTGTGTATGTATGTATGTATTTGCATAGGCCTTGCGAGTCGCTACCCTGCAGGAAGAAATACAAATTGTGAACTAGAAGACCACCAGTGCATTTTTCAGTTCAACCAGTTCGTGTTCTATCTTTTCTATAAGTTAGCGAGTGGTATTTTTAACACAGCGATGCCCAACTATATGTCAATTGTCCGGCTAAGAACCAGCAAAATACCAGTTCATGCCAGCCAAAAAAATATTTAGTCCAATATGTTTCTAAAATAACCAGTTTTTGAAGAGTTAAAATAGGAAAAAATCACCCATACATTCCATTGCGACGTTTTATATGTATATAATTAATAATAATTATAATATATAAATAATAATTGAAATAAAGCACTCGGTATTAAGGTATTCACTTAAAAAATAAATAAATAATTGGCGCGTACACTTTTGTTAGGAGTTTGGCCGAGCTTCTGCTTCTATGTATTTAGTAAAGCGTGCGTCTTTTTGTTGTTCCACAAATGGAGGGGCTTACAGCTTTAAATCGACTCCCAACGACAGTTATTTTTTATGAGGAGCTTTTCATGTCAGAAATATACTCGGAGATTGCCTATTGCCTATCAAGGGACGACCGCTATTAGAAAAGACTGTTTCTATCGAACCTACGTACTCCGAATAGTGGTCACGCACCAACCCATTCGGCCACGGCGGCCGCCTTATTCACTTTAGAAGCATAAAAAAATCAATGCTAAATTTGAAATTAATATTTTATGTGCCCGTGCTTGCTATGTGGGGTTTTCTGTAGCTAAGTAGAGAAAAAAATTGCTTCGACTAATTACAAAAAAAAAAAAAATTAATTGTGGCAAAAATAGTGATTATTACATTGTTATGTTAGAACATGGAAATGATTTGTACGTAAATGGTGTGAAATATTTATACCCTTTAACGTTTTAAAGCTTAAACTGAGTTGGTGGCTACTCGGCTACTCCAAACTCTCTAATTTCAGGTGCGTATAAAGTGAATAAATTTCACGGGAATGTTAAATATTTGACGTTTTTATTTGATAGACTTGGGTACAAATAAAATATTTTCCAATAAATGTATTTGTTGCCGATTTAAGCAACCCTTAAAAATTTACGAAATGGAGCAACTCTGCGCCGAGTTTTCACTTATCGTTGTAACTTAGCTTTACTCTTACTAATTCTTTAATTCTTTAAGACGAAACTATGGTTTTTTAAAGCATCAATCAAATAATGAAGCTTTTAAAAATTAGATTTATCCCTCTTATTCTTCGCAACAGTATTCGTAGCGTCTCCTTATGTATCATACTATATATAGGCATAACCCACTATTTATCCCGATCCATTGGTTCCTCCACAAACGAGTCTTAATGTTTCATCTAAAAAAAAGAAATAAATAAGCTAATTTCCAACCAAACTCTGACGAAACTTATTCCATTGAATGACCAATGGCTTCTCCCTGCAAGGTATGCACATACATACATACATACATTCATACATACTTCGGTGGGTGTCGTGCTTTCGAATTGTGATGAGTAATGGCATTTATGGTCGAAAATAGCTGATAACAGCTGAATTGTAACAAAGTATGAGTAACGGTGCGGACTTGAGGTGAGCTGTGAATAGCTGTTCTCTATACCTAGAACACAAACCACCTTGAACAAAAAGTTCCCGGAATATATTCAAAAAATTCAAAATACAAAAGTGACATTATCGCCTTCAAAGTACTGCCCATCAACTGCAACGAATTTATGCCAGTGTTTCATTCAGCTCTCGAAACATTTCTGGAATTCCATTTTCGGTATAGTCATTAGCCATCCTTTACCTCCATTTTTCTTCCTTTCGGATGTTAAAACGCCTTCCCTAGCTTTCGCTAGTAGTTTTTTTGACTCGATCAAACAGAAAAAAAAGTCTGAGAGCAATATGAGGGGAATTTGATGGCTGTTTAATGGTATTCGTCTCGTTCTTGGCCAAAAATTCACTCGTAATGATGGCGCTGTGCGGCGGTGCGTTATCGTGGCGCAAAATCTATCCTTTTCTTTTTTGTCGAAACGTAAACGTCTCATAACGCCCAAATAATAATCCTTATTAACTGTTTGATCTTCTGGCGAAAATTCGTGGTGTATCGTACAAACACGGTTGTAATTCATAAAAACCGTAAGATTCGCTTTCTTTTTCGACCGACGTAGTTTTTTGGCCTTGGTTCATTCGTATTTCTCTGAACTTCCTACAGATCTTTCTATCCGCAAACTGGAGTGCTAGGGCAATCTTTCCAAGCAGGCAGGATTGGAACGAGCGAAAAATCTGCACCGAAGCTGTACCTCACTAACGTTCTTCACTGACGGCTCAAAGATGGAATCAGAAGTCGGAGCAAGGGTTTTCTGTAAATCAGTTAATTTATTTATTTCCTTTCAATTTCTGAATACTGCTAGTGTTTTTCAGGCAAAAGTCCTTGCGATCCTGTACGCATGCAAAATGCTGAGGGAACAAGGAAGTGAGGGAGATATTAAGATTTTTTTCCGATAGTCAAGCCGCGATCAAGGCTCTGACGATGCCATGGTGCAGATCCAAACTAAAGACATAGGAACATAGAGGGAAAAGAAATTGCTCGTTAGCGAGCCAGGAATTGGGCTATATTGGTCTCAGAGACCTTATACCCGGTCATTGGCATCCCCCTGACTGTTGTTCTCAGAAAAGGGCAAATGAGATGGAGCTCCACTTCTTCTTCAACAGACAGAGGATTCAGAAAGTCTTGAAAACTCCACGCTATTCAATTTACCAGTCGTTGGACGATCAGCACATACGCGGAAAAGCTAGTTTTACCATTTAACCCCCATTGCAGAAGCTGTGGGGATCTTTTAGAGAAGGAGAATGTTGAGCACTTTATCTGTAAATGTTCGGGATTGGCAGCTGGACGACAGCTCTAGCTGGTTGTAGATATATGCCAGTTAGAGGTCTCGTAATGGTATCAAAACGGCGTTTTAGTGCTACTTGGGGACCGCCAGACTGTTACTTCAACCATTTCACCTACCTACCTCATTCGAAGCGCTCGACTCACCCGCCTGATCTCTGAATTGCGTGTCGTACTCATAAACCCACCCTCGTCTCCTCGTGTTTGATGAATGTTGAGTTACTTGATGAATGTTCGGTCTTGGGAATCATGTCTTTGACGATATCAATGCGGTCCCTTTTTTGCATGAAATTCAGGTCCTTTGAGGCTAATTTTGCAAAAGGTTTCAGAAAGCAATGTTCAAATCCTTTGCCAGTTCTCTGATTGTTAATTTGCGGTTGTTGATCAAATTTTCTTTTAATTTATTGATGTTTACATCAGTTTTCGATGTCGACGACATGCCACAGTGTTCTTCATCCGCGAAAGGTTCACGGTCTTCTCCGAAGCATTCATGCTACTCGTGAACATATGTAGGCTGTTTTCTTTAGAGTATTATTACCGAAACAATTTCCCAACATTACTAGATTTATATTTAAGATTAGGTTTCTAGAGTTAGATTGACTTAAGACGGCGTAATTTTTGTAAATGTCAAACAGAACTCAAATCAGTTGCCTTTAAGCGTCACCTGGTGGTTGTTCTGGGCACTTTTTGACCAAGGTGGCATACATACTTATACAGCTGTAAATGTTACTTTTGTGTGCTATGGCAGCCACCAGTCGTTAGTCATGGTCCTGCAGATGACCTCAGGCCATATTTGTATGGTTGGTGGCGAGGTGAAATTAATCTGTGAAAATATTCGCAGTTTATTAATTATGAATCATGTGCACATTTCCAATCAATTGAACGTTTAAGCATTTGCTGCACTTGCATTTACGCTTGTTGACCACACACACATGGCCGCACATACATCCCTTACCCGCGCATTTATCATCCCACATTTCTCTCCACAAGTATCAGCAAATAATGCTTATGTGGATTTTTGTTGGCTTCACTGTTTTTGGCAGTTTTATAACTTTTGCTTTGATTATTGGCATAACCGCAGAACATAAAAAACGCATTTACGCTTTGTCGTTGCAGATTTGGTTGAGTTTGTAGGGATCTGCTTTGGTGACCATTAAAGTTTGTGATCCCGGATTTATGGGCTTTGCGCACATTGTCATTTCTAACTATTTTGGTATGCAATTTAATATGCGGAAACAAAAGATGGATATAAGGGTTTTTACAAAATGAATGCTCTTACAGACGGATTTACATGTAAATGAATGGATTGTTTTAATCGCACGAAAACTTTGATGCTAAAAATAAAAGAAAGTACCGGCGCATACGAGTATATGATAATAGCAAGAGTTCTGGCGAACAACTGAGTAGGCACTACCTAACCTGGGTGATCTGTAAAAAAATCTCACTTATACATTTAGGGCCAATTGTGTTGCCAGTGCTATGGATCTGGAGTCGAATCTATTTCTTTTATGTAATTCTTAATGTACGTCTCCGCGGGTTTTAAAAAGCCGTTCAGCTGTTCAGTGCTGATCCTAGGCACGTTTGTCGAGTCCTAGAAAGAACAGGGCAGTGGCAAAGTAGGTGTTCTAAAGTACCCCTATGTTAGGTTAGGCTGAAACGGTTGTCCTGTGAGACACACTCAGGCTCATAGCCCAATGTGATACCGAAACAAGCTCCCCAGTACCTATCTCATCCCCAGATGTTCGAAGTGTATACCTCCGCCCACCCTGCCCTCGAGCTTTAAGCCATCTGTATATACATGGATGGACTCGCCCTGTCCTACATCGTCCCGTTCGCACTCTTCCCTTAAAGGAGGGTTGTAAACGTTGTAATGGCAAGTGTAGTCTGGGAAGCCCCATAGTGCCAGCCAGGATTTTACGGTGACCATAATCCGTGTTTGACTACTTACTTATTGCCGCACTGCGTGCGTTATATGTATATTGCCTGCAGATCTACCGGAGGGAAGTTTAATGTATGCGACATAATGTTTTCGATGGTGTGGTTGACATCGCACCGGTTATCAGAACAGATGCTAGCCTTTAAACATTGTTAAGTTTTTTGATGTTCTCACCCTTCTCAAGGGCATTCCACCTTATAACAATACCATAGTAGATAATTGGCCTAATCAGTGCTGTGTAGAGCCGATGTATCATTCTGGGTTCCAATCCGCATTTCTTCCCAATTAGCCTTCCGCACGGCCATTACTTTGCGTGCTCTGTCTGTCGTAGATATTTTGCCCTTTCTGTTACTCTAAGTGATTTCCCTTCTAGGAATATTCGTTTGAGAGCCCTAGCTTCATTGCATGTGTCATACGCATTGCTCTGGACTAATACCATTTTGGCTGCGT
Source organism: Anastrepha ludens (assembly GCF_028408465.1). Lineage (NCBI taxonomy): Eukaryota > Metazoa > Arthropoda > Insecta > Diptera > Tephritidae > Anastrepha > Anastrepha ludens. The sequence continues at coordinate 127,044,033 of NC_071500.1, read as the reverse complement.
GATGTGGGATGAGACTGTGTTCTGTCAGTATTCCAACTAATATTTTGCACTTTTTCCTGGACAGTAATAAAATAAAGTATACAGTTTTCGTATGTCAAGTCCCTAGCATAATTTTGGCAGTTTTGTACGAGCTTAAGTGTTCCCGTATCGACTGCGTTTCCAGCGTTAGATCCTCATTTAGTTCCGTTTTCAGAAAGGAGAGTGATGGGTATATCCCAGACGTGCTCAGTCTCGGTAAGCGAATACCCGCCTTAGCGTGTTCATCGGCTCTCTCATTTCCTTCTATTCATTTGTGTCCTGGTATCCAGTAAATGGTTGGAAAACTTCCTTAAACGATATGAACTGTCTCTAAGGTGATCAACCAAATTGTTTAAGCTAGAAGAGATTGAAGTTGTTAACCGTGCACTTGCGTTTAAGCTTTTTGTTGATGGCATCGATTTTTCGAAATACCAACTCCCCAACATGATTGCTATGGATGACATTCCGCGGCATTCCTAGGCCAAGGAGCTCAAACGACAGTTCACCACAAGGCCTCTTCGTCAATTTACGTTCTTTCTACCGGTTACGATAGTGCACGTGCTACCTGTATTCTGGCGATTCGTCTAGATGGCAAGAAAGTATCGTCATTGTAATCACTTAAAGTAAAAAAAACCCAGTCTCAACGTGTTTTAGAAATTTCTGTGAATGAAAGTGAAAAAGTCTGGTGCATCCAAACAGTTATAAGAAAGTGGGTTGATTTTATGCTGTCACCACTGTGAGGGGGTTTACTAATTTGGGTTTCAGTCAGTACTCACCGCGCTAAATACATGAAAAATTTTCTCCCTGAGATGAAGATTGATCAAATAAAGGTTCCAGCAGGAATGACTGGTTACCTCCAGACACTTGATGCCGCCAGCAGTGTGTGCTAGTCGATTCTAACATAACCTAAACGTCATAAACCAAGCTTAGACATATGGTAAACTAACTGCTTCGACACATTATTGATTTTTTTTTTGGTACCATATACTTTTGGTTTTGTGAAAATGTCTGATTTTGTGCCAAATAATCGTCATTTGCGGAAAGTGTTGATTTTCCTCTTTCATTCGAAAAAACGGCGGCTGAAGCGCATCGAGAGCTGCTTTAAGTGAAAGAACGTGCTGAGATTGGTTCCGTCGCTTCAAAGACGGTGACTTTAATGTTGACGACCGTCCGCGTGAAGGAAGGCCAAATACCTTCGAAGACGCTGAATTAGAGGCATTGCTCAATGAGAATCCGTGTCAAACGCAAGAAGAGCTTGCTTCAGTCTTTGGAGTTACTCGCCAATCCGTTTCCAAGCGATTGCATGCTTTGGGAATGATTCAAAAGTAGGTGGACCTGTGTTCCTTATGAGTTAAAACCAAGGAATGTTGAACGTAGTTTTTTCGCCTGTGAACAACTGCTCCAGCGGCAAAAAAGCTGCGCTGGTGGTTAAGGTAGTAGCTGGTCAAATACTCATTTTTCATAGATATTTTTTCGGAGCGTTTTTTTATGTATGTGTGTTATTATTGACATCAAATAGTATACAAAAACAATGTTTTTTTTACATAATTTTTTGTAGTAGTTGGCACCAAAGTAAGCGTCTTAAAAAAAGATAGGCTTGTCAACAGGATTTTGGCTCTTCAGGACATCTGAAACAAAAAAGTTAAACTGATTGTTATTCTGTAGGCTTGCCATTTTGGCAGATGCTTGAACGGGAAAATTGAAAAATAATAAAATGACAAACTTTTGGAAAAAGGTTTGTGTTTCGGGTGGAAATCAGACTGTAGTATGGAAAGTTAGGACTGAAAAGAAACGAAAGTAGCACCTGTCAGAACTACTGATGTGTGAAATAATTGATGAAAATTTCAGATCAATCGGTTAAATAGAATTTGCTGTATGTCGCTGATAGACCAGAAAAACGTTGTTTTGAGAAAAACACGTTTAAAATTTTTGAATAGATTTTCTTGACAAAATTCGTACTTATATTACTATGCCTGGTGCGTATAATAATCCTTTGTGTTTTTTCGTAGGCATCATTTTCAGCAAGTTTTGCTGCTCTAAGACTTGACCTGGCCGCTTTGGAAGCCTTAGCTGCGACTTTATCCGCCTTTGATACCCGAGCGCCATTGTATTTTGTAGCGTAGCTGGCAGCGTGCGAACCGCTTGTGACTCCCATAGTGCCCATGACTTTCAAAATAGGATGAAATCCTTCATTGAAAGTGAATGAAGGGTCCTTCTTTTGTTCTGACATCTGCAGTTGCCGTGCGGCTAATAAAACGCAGCTACGTCGTGCTTTTCAATATGCGCTATAACTTTACTGATATTTTGAATTTTAGTGCAAAATTTTCACATTATATTTTCAACATATTTTACTTCTAAAATATCTATGTAAAAAAAAAAAATTTTTTTTTCAATTTTTAACCAGACTACATTGACAGAGGCTGTGAAACGTTCGAAGATTTTGATGTCGTTTACCGATGGCATAAACAAATTTTTTGTATTATTTAGAAATATACATATCTGAGTTGATTTTTATGCTATTATATGTATGTGTGTATGTTTTTTTGTTTTTGTTTTTTATGTATGCATGTAAGTATATGGCATTTCCTTATCCAACATATCTATATATTTTTGTTTTCTTCTGTGCACGCACTTAATTACAAACCATTCTCTACTTCAGCCAAGGTCAGGCTAGCAAAATTTACTTTAATTGTTCTATATTACGTCTTTTCTTTGTTATTACATTTGCTAACCTTTTTGTTTTATTAAAATAAAAATTACGTCATGTAAAGACACTTAGAAAGCTGAAGATGCTAATCTGTTAACTTATTTTCTTGTTAATAACGAGAGCTCCATGTAAACGAATTTTCAGTCCGAATTTGTTCCAAAAACTACATAAAAATGTTCTTGCATCTTGAATACTCGTGTGTGGATGAGCTCAGAGCTGATGGTTGCCGATGGCATGATTCGGCGATTTTTTTACTTGCCTATTCGTTGAATTTGGGGTTGTTGGCCACCTCTCTGCTAACATCATTTACGTCAGCAACTAAATATTCATATGTTTTTACATCATTTAATTATTTTATTGTAGTAAAATACGTATCGATCAGTTGAATAGCGTAAAGGGGCATGAAGTGAATAGTGGCCAATTACAGCGCTTTGCGGTCGAAATCAATTGCGGCATCGCACTTACCTGTTTACATGTGTATGTATGTGTGTGTGTGTTCCACTTGGAAACGTGCTTAGAAGAATTGTGGTTACATATTAATGATTCTATTAAATTTTGACAAGTACCCTAAACAACAACAATCTGCAAATATTCGTGAAGGTGGAAAAGATGGATTGAACTTGTGAATGAAGAGAAAAAAAGTACAAAAAAAAAACGTGATGCGCTATTTATAATATGTTGGCTACAAAGTACGAACATTTAACAATTTCGGCCACTTGATGTACACTTGAAGCTGTTACCATTTTTAGCGCTCCCATTTGCTTGTGTGCAATTAAGTTAAATTGTGTTTTAACCAACATTTTTTTTGTTTTTTTTTGTAGCATAGCTCCATAAAAATTCGCATTCCCTTCACCAATACGCACGCGCTTTTTTGTTGTTTATGAATTTGCTTTTTACTTAGCGCGTTCTTTCTTCTTCCTACTGCTGAAGTCAACTATAAATATTCTTGGCCATTGGGGTAATGCCATCATTGAATTTAGCATCTGCAAGTAGTTAAGTTCGAATCCACAACTTCTTTAAAAGCCGTCTTAAATTGAAAGTCTACTCATAAATAAAAGCATAAAATGGTAAGTAAAATGGCTTAGCATTGAGTTTACACCCGATTTCCATCCGAATATTTCTAAAAGATGAATCGTCACTTCCATTTCCCAAGCTTCTAAGCAGTTATTAAAATATATTCCTTTACAGAAACTCTTTAGAGTCGCGCTCGTTGCGTGCTTTGTTGCATTTGCCATCGCGCAATCTGTACCTGAGCAAGGCGCCGAACCCTCGGCCGAGTACTTACCACCAGTCGGCGATGAATCTGCTCCTCTTACCGAAAATGGCTATCGTTATAAAGCTGTGCGTCGCCTGAAGTACCGCCATCGTCGTGAGGTACCATCCGAGGAATATCTGCCCCCAGTAGTGGAGCCTTCCGCTGATTATATACCACCAGAGGGCGCTGAAACTCGTGTTGCCGACGATGGTTACCGCTACAAGACTGTGCGTCGTCTGAAAGTTCACCGAAAACGTCGTGAGGCTCCTTCTGTTGAATATTTGCCTCCAGTGACGGAGCCTTCTCCTGAATACATACCACCAGAGAGTGCTGAAACTCGTGTTGCCGATGATGGTTATCGTTACAAGACTGTACGCCGTCTTCGTTTCCGTGCTCGTCATCGTCGTGATGTCTCTGAATTGCCTTCATTGCCATCTGGCGAATATTTGCCTCCAGTTGATGTTGAATTGGCTCCAGAACTGAAAACCGTTTTGGGCGATGAAGGTTACCGTTACAAGACTGTGAGACGCCTAAAGTTCCGTCGTCATCGTCGTGAGACGGAGGCTGCTGATGAAGTTGACGCCCCTAACGGTGAATACCTGCCACCAAGTAACGATGTTGCTGAAGAGCCTGAGCCGAAAAGCGCTGAATTGGCTCAAGACGGCTACCGTTATAAGACCGTACGTCGCTTGAAATACCGTTATCGTCAATAGATTGGACCAATGTTAATATGATCGATACTGAACTTGGATGCTTGTTGCTACGGATTGAAATGAAGTCGTGACCGTGACCGTGCGAATCGATATTTTCTTTTTAAATATGAAATATGAATGAGTTCGCACTAAATGTGATCTTTATGGGTTTTAATTTAGTTTGTTATATTTAGTTTAAAAAATGCAAGAATAATAAAATTTATTCAATCAAAATTTACTGACTTACTATTAATATTTGAGAGTTAGGTGCCCGCAGTCGAGCTCAGGAGAGCAGCAATTGCAAGGAGCAACAGCTAGTATTTTTATACCGTCGTAAAAACGCTAACATTATTATCCATCACTCAAAATCACTTATTCTTGACTTAGTAAAGAAGTTATTTAAAAATAAAATTTGAAGATTAATTTTGCGCCACCTGATAGATGTTGAGTTTAGATAATAGCAGGCTGAAGTTGAATCGAAAAATGCGTCTTAAATTCTTCTTTGACCATTTCGTGACGTATTTATGCAGAACTTATAAAGATTTAAGCTGAATGATTATTTTTATGACTTTGCGGACCACACATTTTTGGGTTTTTTGGTTTAGCCAACTGTATGGCATTTGATTGTTCGGTGTTGCAATCAAAAATGTTACGGGAACTGATGCTATCCGTAGGACGATCATTTCACAAGGTGAAAGGAAGTTCATGAAATTTTGTAACCGGGTATGAGCTTCTAAAGCCTGCAGTAAGAAAATGCGTTGAACGGTGGTTTAAATATGTAATCCATTATTGTTGTTTGCAAACCATTTACTTTTGTTTTTTTTGTGGTGAAATTTCCAATCCTTGTTCATCTAGTGAATCGGATCAGGATTAAGGTTTCTTGCTTTTATATGCTCGAGCAAAGCATGCCAAGAAAATGGATGAGCTAGTAAGCTCTGTCCCATGCGCCTTATTCTTCAGACTTAACTTCGTCTGATTACCATTTGTTTTTACCAATACTTACAAAACAACATTTAATTTCTTATAAAAATATACAATAAAAAAATAAATGGTTCGATTACTAGTTTGGCGCGAGAGATGAAACTGATTTTATGTGAGCCTGCATCCGGTTTGTTAAATAACGCTAGGAAATTTACGTTAAAAGCAACAACACAAAATATCCCTCTTGAGTTGATACAAATGCTTTGAGTTTAAGGCGCCCTGATTAGTAGTGTTGTAAAGTAAAAAAAGATGATTTGAGAAGGGGGCACTGGAAAGCACTTGAGAAAAACATGTGAAACACACTTGCAACTTTGGATTTCGTAGTACTGCTATTACCTTGTAGAGATTCGACTTGAATAAAACGAATCACCCAATTGTTAACCGACTAAATATAACCGATTTTGAGAGTTATTTTTGCAGATTTTTCGGATATAAATATATAACGGGTGATTTTTTAGCTATTATCTTTTCAAACAGTTGGTTTAAACAGCTGAAGCACGTTTCGTGTTTTGTTTCACTGTCAAACATCTTCAGTTTGGGGCGACCGCTATTAGAAAAAACTTTTTCTTTATTTTGATCATCCACTAAGATTTGAACCTACGTTCTCTCTGAATTCCGAATGGTAGTCACGCACCAACCCATTCGGCTACGGTGGCCGCCAAGGCAGGGTCGGATACAAATGCTAAAATTTCGAGAATTTTAAATTTTTTTCAACATAGCGGCTTTTCTATTCTTTCCCGATGGTTCTCCATCCGATAAGGGCCATAGCAATAGGCGTATATTAGGAAAACGGAATTAAACTTCCTTATATGTAATATGATTTTTTTGCTAGTGAAAGTCCATTCACGATTGGTTTATGCGTTTCGAAGAAAAAAATGAATAACCGCTTTTAGGTTTTGGTTACTGTCGGATAACCACATCCCACCATGAAATGAGAAATGTTTCAAATTTCGAGACCTACATAGTTTTATGATAATCACATTTCAAACATTATGATTCCGCAATGCTTCAGGTGACGGGAATCTGTCTTTGGCTAAATAGCTTTTAAAACGTAAGCACAAAAGTGGGTCCAACAAACAAAAACGAAAAGGCCTAAATATCATAGCAGCTTTGGAAGTAGTAGCAGCCTTTTGTTTTTTCCTCTGTAAGGCATCACAATGGACGAATTTTGATTTTTTGTCCCAGTAGGGCTCTCGCGTGCGCAGCCATTTATCCTAACCTAAGATCTAATAGTTGTATCTCAACCGCCTTAGTGCTGCCTGGAACTCCTCTCAACCCAATTTCAACGAAAATAGGTTACATTTTAATGAGTTCTGTTCTCCATACTGGATCCATGATTTTGAATTTTCTAATTCCAATATCTGATTTGAGTTAAGCAACTTCATAAACTTCAGCAATGGAGGTATCAAAGGTATCTGCCAACCATAAGATGATTTCCCAAGGAAAGCAAGCAAGCCAAGCCGGAAAAAAGTAAATGAACAACAAATTTAACATATAAAATCCGCTTAATGGTTTAAAAAAATTGTTGTATAAATATTAACAAATTACCACGCGCAGTAAGAATTCAGAATTAACAGTGGCTTCTTTTCAATATTCTATGGCAGAGTTTGTAGTAGTTCCACTTGAAAAACTTGATCCCAAATTGCTCTTATAAATTAATTTATTGAATTTGCGTCATTAAATGTGGAGGCGCAAAAAATCTATACTATAATTTGACGTCATTAAATAACTTGGCCACTTCAAATTGACTTGAAGTGGCAACCACGCTTGATGTTCCTATTTCGTTGTACTACACTTGGTTTTCTTATGCTTGGTATTTATTTATGGGTGCGTATCGAATAAAATGTTTTTTGTTGCTTTTCGGGGAATCGCTAAAAAAACTATGTACAACAATTTCATATCCAAACTTCGATTTATGCGATCTAATTTACTATAAATATAAATACTTTGCTAGCTGGGTTGTAGCATCATTGAGTTTAACATCTTCAAAGTGTTAAGTTCGAAATTGAAGTCAGTTGTAAGGAAACTTTTAGTAAAACTCATAAAATGGTATGTGTAAAAGGAACCAACGAATTCCAAATAAAGCTGCGGGAAATAAGTAACATTTTTCAAAATTCGAAATTGCAATTCTAAATACAAATTTTCAAACTCTATGTGGTTTTCAATATGACTTAGCTTTGCGAATTAAATTTTTTGCTTATATCTAAAGTTTTAACACAACTTTTAACCTCTCAACTCTGTTGCAGAAACTCCTTACCGTCGCACTGGCTTTGTGCCTTGTTTCCTTGACAATCGCTCAATCCAATCCTGCCGAGAGTGCCGAACCAGCCGTCGACTACTTACCGCCAGTCGATGAAAATTCTGCGCCTGTTGCTGAAGATGGCTATCGTTACAAAGCCGTGCGTCGTCTGAAGTACCGTCACCGTCGTGACGTACCGTCAGAAGAATATTTGCCTCCAGTGACGGAGCCTTCACCTGAATATCTGCCACCAGAGGGTGCTGAAACTCGTGTTGCCGATGATGGTTATCGTTACAAGACTGTACGCCGTCTTCGTTTCCGTGCTCGTCATCGTCGTGATGTCTCTGAATTGCCTTCATTGCCATCTGGCGAATATTTGCCTCCAGTTGATGTTGAATTGGCTCCAGAATTGAAAACCGTTTTGGGCGATGAAGGTTACCGTTACAAGACTGTGAGACGCCTAAAGTTCCGTCGCCATCGTCGTGAAGCGGAAGCGGCTGAAGAGGCTGCTGTCGTTGATATTCCCAACAATGAATACCTGCCACCAAGTAACGATGTTGCTGAGGAACCAGAGCCGAAAAGCGCAGAATTGGCACAAGATGGTTATCGTTATAAGACCGTACGTAGCTTCAGATATCGTCATCGTCAGTAGATCGAACCCGGATTTTCAATGTAAATAACCGCAATTAGATAAATGAACAATGAATTTGAATAGCGATTGAAAGAAAAGTGATTTCGTGTTGCTGCTTCTATTGTTTCGCATTCGTGTATTAGATTGTAAACTACTTTTAATTTTAATAATACCTTGCAAGTATAATAAAATGAATTCAATAAAGAAATCCGTTTTATGTGCACCATTAATTCGCAAATCTTTGCCAATCCATTTTCTTATGAGTAATTAAGGCGGAATTGCAAAATAATCTGCGTTATTGCATTGTGCGCTTCAACAATCCTTGACCAGTTTCAAGCGCATTCAAGCTTTGTATACGTACAACAACGTACATGGGAAATGGTTAGCAAATTTGCCAGAACAATAACACAGTTTTTGCCTTGTGGCAGGATATGAATCAATAAGAAATGATTACCGAATTATTACACAAAGAGAAAAGTGTAAAATTGGCCAAAACTTCAGCTTCAATATTTCTTAGTCGGGAGAACAGCAAACTATTTACTCTTTCGCATAATTTACTATGAGTAAAAGAGGGTTGCCAAATAACGAAAGAAAAACGGTTTAGTGAAGGAGATAAAAGTTTATAAGTTGGGGTAAAAATATAAAATATTTATCATTAGGTTTATAAACTACAAGGAATTAATGAATTTTAAATTAGAAGCACTAATTCAAACACTCGAGTAGTCGCATGCTCCGGCTCTGGGGTCTACACTTTGCTTTTGGAATGCATGCATCTGTGTTCAAGAAGCGATGGACTGTGTTGTGGAAAACAGATGGATAAGCAGATCTATATGTGTCCGCAGCCCCCCAACCACTTCAAGGGTAGTCGAGTACTGTAAATCCAGGCTGAACTATGTCGGTAGGCGTAATAGCCTGATGCTAACAGGGGTCCCTGGACACGTGGGTATCGCGGATAATGAGATCTCTGACTCTTTGGCCAGAATGGGCTCGATGCCAACTTGCTTGGCCCGGAGCCCGTTCTGCCACTCCCTTTTGCAGCCATCAAAGCCACGGTTAGCAAACGGGTTACTCTAACCCACAAGCGAGCTTGGCAGGCTGAGAGAGGCTGGAGATGGACTAAACTGTTACCTGTTACCTGTTATGTCCGACCGACTGTCGCAAATCCTCCTGTCATTAAGCAGAAGCGACTGCAGACAGCTGGTTGGACTGATGACGGGCCACTTTCTGTGGGCGAAGTACATGGAAAAGGTAGGCATCTCAGGCAGTGCACTCTGCCCAGCATGTGGAGAGGAGGATGAGGCGGCGGACCACTTTCTGTGCGCCTGCCCAGCCTTCGCTCGTTTTAGGCTTCAGGTCTTTGGCACTGATGATTTCAGAAGCGGCAACCTTGGCTCCTTGGCACTACAAGATCTACTCAGATTTCTTCGGAGGTCGAGTAGATTTAAAGAAAATTAAAAAGGGAATTCGAGTGCAGTACAATGGACGTAATTGTGTTTGAGTGCTCTACTTGCTAGTCTGTATCGGGGAAATAAAAGAGTCGTATGGTCATACTTTCCCGCATAATTAAAACTTTGAATTGGTAAAAGTTGGGCCTATGCCGTAGTTTGATAAATCTTCATAAATTCCTAGAGGCCAAAACGCGTTTCTTCCATTCTGGTCTGTTTTACGCCAAACTCTTAACTTCCTTCCAGATAAGCTGCATGGCGCGGGTTTCGGAGTCTAGCAGACGTCACCAATTTATCTGAGTAGAATATGGCCAATCCAGCCTCATTTCCTCTTTCGGATCTTTGATAGTCAGCAATAATATTTGGCCAGAATATTTTGAGAATTTTTCGAAGCTTGTGCCAGCTAACGTCGCATTCCACGCTTCACAACAATAAAATAGATTCGACTTTACACTGAAGTTAAGAATTCGCAGTTTCGCGTCATGAAATGTGTGATGCGTTCCGAATTGCTTATAGAGAGCCAAATACAGCCACAGCTGTCTTTATTCGGCTTGTGACATCATCGATCGAACCCCAGGGACCTGTCTAAATTGCAAAAATATTGTACATCTTCTTTTATTATCTCCATCTCACGCTGCTCACTTGTATAATAACTTTCAAGGAAGTAAATATCTACTCCGACAGTCAAGCGGCAATCAGGGCGCTGTGTTCGCGGCTGGTGCACACGATACTGGTTGCAGAATGCCTGACTTCAATTTCCATCGTATCTGAATTCTTCGATTGATGATTGGAGGCTTATTTGGGCACCTCGTCATAGCGACATAGCAGGAAATTGTGAGGCGGATGACAGGGGATCTGTGAGGTAGTTTTCCCGCGAAATGAGAGAACTTGTATCCCGTTAAGAATTTGTATCCCTGAGGGGTGGGCTTCGCGTCAACTCAGCAAGCACTGAGCAAGTACACAAACTTGTAAGGTCGCGAAATCTTTCTGGCCACGTGTGGATTGGATTAGCTCGAGGGATCTTATGAGTATAACACAATTTCAGCTCTCGAATTTCGTAGGTGCCCTTACAAGACATTGCTTGCGAGGTATGCAACCTCTGAGACTCTTTTTTTTCAGCTGTATGGAGGATGAGGTGGAATCATCTCAGCACGTCTTCTTAGCTGTCCTGCTTTCGCGAAAGTAAGGTGTAAGTATCTTGGCTCTCATTCCTTTGAGCGAGCTATGTTATAAAAACTGTGTTAGGTATACGGATGAATATTACAGAATTAGATCTGCTATTTTTCGGCCGAACATCAAATACCGCGCATCGATAGCAATGGACAGTTTTCATTGTGCGAAGTAGCGATTAAGTAGCGATTGTCTTTTCGTAACTATATTTTAGAAAGTGTTGGGGTCAATCGCCACCGCCGCATTACATTGTAGATAGCACAATACGTGTTAAGGGTCTATCGCCCTCTCTGCGTTGTATTTCGTCTGTCTTGGGGCAACCCATTTTTGTTTCTAGTCATATGAAAGATGGGAGACGTATGGAAGGCAAAGAAAACTTTGAACGCTTTGGCAATCCTACATATATTTTTTAAAAGTATTTTTAGCTCATTCAGAAGAAACGAAGGTCCAAGGCTTCATGCAAATTTATGATCACTGCAAATTTTTTTGCAAATCTTTACAATATGCCACAAAAAAACCCATACACACACATACATATCCATGGCTATTAGTTGTGGCATTACTGTTACTGTTTTTGAGAAAACGTCAAATCAAATTTACGAAATTGCAGGCGAAAATAAATGTAAGCAAAAGAACGACAATGAGTACACACACAAGTATAAGCAGGCGAAGTAGGCGAAGCAGAAGAATGGGCAAGCAGTGCAGAGTCAACAGAAATACGCAAAAATGATTGGAAAATATGGACACCAGCGCAGGAGGATGGGGGTGCGGGAAGATGCAAATTTTCAATCGAATTTCTCTACATTTGCACGAAATCGCGAAATCCAATTTCTTCCTTTCGGTCTCACAATGAGCGCTTCGAAGCGAAAACTTACGCTGTATGGGCACATTGGACGAAAAGTTTAGGCTTCTCTACCATTGGCTAGCCATTACGCTGATGCAGCGTAGCACCTATCTACGTACCCGTTGCTTCGTCGCGTTTTGCCACAGTCGTGGCGGTAAGGCAAAACTTTTGCAATATTATACGGATTTTATTTGCGCATACTTTGGAAGCGCACCGAGTGCGGTTAGAGCAGCGGTTGGCGTTGGTTAGCAGCTACTCAAGGATCGAAGAAGCCGGCCTAGGCCGCAGCAATGGCACTATAGTCGAATTATTGTATTGGCCAAATGCGGCTAAAGTAAATAAAATAAAAAATAGTCAAACAAAAGTGAACATAAATAAGAAGAAAAATGAGCAAGAAGAAAAGACTGCAGCCGCAGTCGTCTAGAAATAAGTTGAGCGCGTCTTTGTGAAGTAATAAAGTTTATGAGAATTTGTTAGTAATTTTTTGTAAAAGCCCACTTGAACGACTTTAAATTCCGCGAGTTTTTGAAGTATGTAACAAAGAGCATTTACTCAAGAGCCCACTAATATACCCTAGTGACCGCGATAGTAAAACGATTTTAATTTAAAACGTAATTTGTATATGTAAGTCCACTGATCGATGGTGTTAGTGCGGTGCGCATTCTCTATGTCTCGGGTATTTACATACATAGTTGACCTCTCCTTTCTCCAATTCATCGTGTGCGTCTTGATCTTGTCTGTAAATCAAGGTACCCACAGTCTTTTGCCACCTTAAAATGTGAAATGATTTTTTATCAAAAGCATTTTCATGGCAGAAAAGCGCGTAGAAGCTTATCACAGTCGGCCGAGGGGCGACCGCTTTTAGAAAAAATCTTATTATACCTATCAATTTATGCTTTACCTCAAAAACTTCTTTTCTAATGGTTGGGCACGCTAACCGCTTAAGGAATTTTGGCCGAGCTAAACAAAGCTAAACCAGTCGTTTCTCTCTCGCACTAACCGGCGCCAGTTGTGCACTCCAAGTAAAGCCAAGTCCTTCTCCATCTGAAATTTTCATTGCAGAGGAGGTCTTGCTCTTCCTCTGCTACCACCAGCTGGTATTGCATCGAATACTTTCAGAGCCGGACCGTTGGTTTCCATTCGGCTGACTTGACCTAGCTAGCAGATCAGCTTATAAAGTTTGTTTTGTACGTCGAGAGAGAATTTTACAACTCAATTTCCAACTTAGTTCAAAGTAGCACTTGTTGGCAAGAGGGATTCTACGTTGGATTTTAAGGCTGATGATATCGGCCTTATAAAAAGTGTGGTTGAGCGAATAAGTTCTGCGGCTCGCACGATCTTTTCCAGCATTAGGTTAAAGCAGTCGCACGTCAGCAAGTCACTCTGTTTGAAACCTAGTTTAGTATCAAACGGCTCGTAGAGTTCCTTCCCAATTCCGACGGCACTGCTGGTATTGAGCAACGTCATCTTGCATAGCCGTATTCGTTTTGCAGGGATATCAAATTCAGATATCGCGGCATATAGGCAACTTCTTTTCGTGCTGTCGAATGCAGCTTAAAAAATTGACAAAAAGATTGTGTGTGTCGATTTTCCTTTCAATTGGTCTTTTCCAAGACTTGGCGTATTGTGAATATCTGGTCTATCTGGCCCAGGTCTAAAGCACACTTATAAGATCCAATCAGTTGGCTTCATCCTTTCACACAATACGCTCGCTGGAACCTTATACGCGATATTTAGAAGACTAGTTCCAGGTTTATAGGTACAGTTTGCAGGATCAGCCTTCGTATGGATTGTGCTGAGTGCACTTAAATTTCAATCGAGCCAAGCTGCTCGCCGCTACGTTTGAATAGCTCGGGCGGTAGTCCGTCAGCTCCCGTAGATTTGCTGCTCCTTAGCCGGGTTATAGGTATTCTCATCCCATCATGGTCTGATAGCGAAACGACAGTCCCGTGGTCAACGATTGGGGATCGGGATCTTCACATGTCACTCTGTTATAGCTAATATTCAGTAAGCTCCAGAAGTGTTTTCTTCATAACTTAAGTATACTCTGGGCATCACTCATCAGATTTTCGTGTTTGTTCTTACAGGAAAACGCCTCGGTCTTGTAACCTTCTATAAGTTGCCGAACGTTTTCCTTTCGGCCAGCATCTCAAGCTATTCTCACTCGCGAATTTCGACCTCTCGGTTCTCCTTTCTGGTAATACCTCTCTTCTTTTCTCAGCTTCCGGTAACGGTCCCACATGGCACGCGTTGCGCCCGATCACAGTGTAGCCCTATAGGCAGCGTTCTTTCTTTCCGCGGCAGCGTGGCATTTCTTGTCGTTCCATCTGTTGTTTTCGGGCTCCACTGAATTTGATTTCTTTGCTGGCAGTGATGCGCAGCGAACGAAAAATGTTGCTCCATTGCTCTTGCATGCCGGATCGGTGGGTAGTACTCCTGTCCTGTCGAAAAAGTGTGAGAGGCGAACGGCGAATCTTCTGGTTGTCTGTTGCGATTGCAGCTATTCCATGTCGAGCGTTCTTTGCGTATTCGAATCGATGTTCGTTGCTCGGATCGTAGTACAACTAGGAATGCATTGCTTAATAAACAAAGAAAATCGACGATTACGACAGTTACGACCTGTTGTTTAAAGTTCTTGCTCCAAAAAGTGTATGACAATAGTCTGTAAGACTTTTTCGTTCAGGGGGTCTTGCGAAATCATCTACTTTAAAAAATTCCACTTCTTTCACACTTTCGATTTTTATTTCAAATTTTAGCCTTGAAACGCCTCAAAAATATCCTTTAAATGTGCATCCATAAGTAAAGCTCACTTTTTAATAGAAAACTAAATATGAGAGCAAGTGCAATGTGGAGCTTTGTGGATCAAAAATACCAATGGGAATGGGAATAGTTTTTTCTCATGAAATTCATGATATGTAGTAGTAGTAGTAGTAGTAGCAGTATTAATTCTTTATTTATGATATTTGTAAATATTGCATCTTACATTTCAATAATTCATTTAAATATATAAATACATAAAGAAAGAGATAATAAATAAATAAAATAAAAGCAATGTTATCTGTCATAGCTCAAAAATTAATCGAAAATTTAACTCTGCAATAAGAAAATCTCTGTAGCGTAGGGCTGAGTATATAAAGCAAGTTAGTCTTTCCCAATTGTGGCCATTAGGTATCTATATCTATTACTTCTGCTTCATTTAGCTTCGCTGCGTTTTATGTATCTTGTTCTGATCCCCTTCAAAACCGGACATCTTCCTGAGGAGTGCTGCATATCTTCTTCCTCGTGTAAATTGCAGAGGGTGCATATTTTCTGAGCATTTCCATACGTAGTTGCATTTAGCTTCAGTAAACCACATCTTACATGTAAAATTGTCGTAATGTCAGCTAGCCGCATATTTTCTTTAAGGTACGATTCCCCTTTTGAGTAGTCTAAATGTTTATAAATTCGCGTCGCGCTTGACTGTGCTTTTTGCCTTGCCATGTTGAGATCTTTTATTTTCATTTTGGTAAGAAGTTGCACACAGCGATCTGACTGGCAAGATATATAGCGGTTATATTTTCTTCAAGCTTCAGACCGAACTCCATTCCCATGTCGTTCAGATGCTTAAGCCAAAACACATTTTTACTTAAGATACCTTGTGTTAGTTTGTGAGGGAGTCTGTTGCAATTGTATTTATAAATGGTTGTCCAGATATACTTCATGTGTAGCTCTAAAGAATAAATGTGGCTATATTCTAAATTAGCTTCTAATGTTATTGCATAATTCGGAGAGAACTTGGGTAGTTTGAGGATTCTTTTAATGAAGTAACGTTGAAGCTTATTTACTTCATCGAATAAGGTATATCCCCAAACTTGCGCTGCGTAGGTTTGTATCGCTCTACATACCGCTTCGAACATCTTTCATTTTGATTCTAATGAAATCGATGGTTTCGCTAAAAAAATCTAAATCTCCGATTTATTTCAGCTTACTTCCATGTTCCATTCAGCACAGTATTTCCCTGGTTATTAATCATGGATTGCATGAGGGCTATCCGCCAGGAGAACAATATCATCGGCATAAAGGAGAAGACGTATATTCACATGCTCTCAACCAATAGTTAACCTTCCAAATAGTCATGCAAATCGTTTAGGTATAAAGTGAACAATAATGGCGACAACACACCAGTGCAGGTTTCAAAATAGTCGGATACTTCTTTTCCCGTCCAAACCGCAGATCTAGTATTCTCGTAGATATTTTCTATGAGGTTCATTATTTTACTATCCCATCTGTCGAAGTTTATAAATCATGTATAAATACTTCGTATTATTTACATACTTCTGAAGCCTTTCTAAACTTCTTATAGTTAACAAAGCTTAAGGTGAACACATAAAGCAGAAGCAGAAGACTAAAATATGAGGCATTCCCACGAACGTTGGTTACACGTAACAGGATCAGCCCGGATTTTTATTCGGCCAAGGACTGTCACGCCAGCAGCATTCCCCGTATATGTATGGAGATTGTTTATGCTGCTACAGCAACAACAACAACAATAAGAACTAAAATATAAGGAAAATTGAGTAACTGATTATAGAATCAAACTATAAAGTCGCTGTCGTGAAATCATATGAACGGAATTTATGCGAAGTGCTTGGACAAGCAAAGTAATTGGAAAAAACTTCAGTAATTACTTTTTTATGATAACACCGAAACTAGGAAATAATACTTCTAACGACATCATTATGAACACTATTCTGTGAAAACACTAACAACAATAATAAATGCATTCTAGCCACAGGTCATATTTATGCAAATCCCAATATGCCTCTTTCATAAATGTGTATGCATTCAGGAAGAAGAAGAAGAAGTATGTTCTCATAAATAAAATGTTGTTGCTACAAATCAATTTTGCTTTAATGCGGTTGTAATTGGAATTGGAATAGGTAAAGTTAATATCTGCTTAATCTCTACTGATAATTACCTGCCACTCCCAAAGTAATTATGCATAAAAAATATATATTTTTACAAGGCGTGAACAAAGCAATTTTGTGCAAGGTGTCAAAACATGTATTGGGTATGGGAATAAGTTTTCGCCCTCGTAAAAGAGGTGTTGCTGCTGATACTATGTTTGTCTTCGCTCTAGTAATACGAAGTGTGTTCAAAAAGTATCGCGAATTTTGTGTTTTTTCAAAAATTATTTTTTTATTCATTAATATCTATTGTTTTGTCCCCTTGAAAGTAGTCCCCATGAGATATTATGCACTTGTGCCAACGTTTTTTCCAAACTTCGAAACACTTCAAAAAATCATTTTTTTGATCTTGTTCAGCTCCTCCGTCGATGCCGTCTTTAACGATTTGTGAGCAGGGTGTTATCGTGATGCAAGAGCCAATTTTTGTTCTTCCACAAATACGGGCGTTTCTGGCGGATTGCTTCACGCAAATTGCGCATGACTTGCAGGTAATATTGCTTATTGATCGTTTAACCTGTGGCAAGAACTCATGATGAACAATGTCCCTTCAATCGAAGAAAGCGGTAAGCAAAACGTTTACATGCGACCGAACTTGGCGCGCTTTTTTCGGTATTGGTTCGTGCGGCAGCTTCCATTGAGATGATTGAGCTTTGATTTCCCCGTCATAACCATAAACCCACGACTCGTCACCAGTTATGACCCTCTGGAGCAAATTTGGGTCGTCGCGAACAGAGTCCACAGTTTTGGTATGAACTTTGCGGCGACCCGTCTCATACCCAAATCATTGAAAAAAAAACATCGATTGGCACGAGCCAATCGATATGTCCAGTTCCTCAGCAACTTCTCTAGCGGTGACTCGGCGATTGGCCAATACCATTTTCTTCACTTCATAAATTTTTTCGTCTGTTGTTGAAGTGCTCGGGCGTGCGGCGTGCTTTTCGTCATTCACATCTTCTCAGCCTTCTGAGAACATTTTGTACCACCGATAAACGTTGCCTTGGTCCAAAGTAGCTTCTCCGTATGACACAGTCAACATTCGGAATGCATCCGCGCACTTAATTTCGTTTTTCAAATAAAATTTGATACGGGTTCTTTGATCCATTTTTTTGAATTGGTAAAAATCGAAGAAGAGTCGAAACACGTGCAAGCCAAGCAGCTGTCAACAATTAACTGAACATTCAAAATGACCGAACTCGTCGGCATGAGTGAGAGACATGAGTATGTACCAACATATCGCCACAAAAAAATCGAAAACTTCGAATATACGTAAATTCAAAATTCGCGATACTTTTTGAACACACTTCGTATTCACCCGCGATGAAATGTTAGCAGCTAAATATGTTGACCAATTTTTGAGTATTTTTTTTTTCGAATGTTCATTGTAACAGTAAAAGTGTTGCTTCTGAGATATAAGTAAACCAAAATTTGTCTAAAAATGAATCATATAAAACCAATTTTAAAATTTTATGCAAAAATTAGAAAAATTCCACAAACTTTTCATGCCAATTCCACGCCAACTGACTTCGCGGTTTCGGCTAGTTATTCGATTTTCGATTTCAGATATTAGATAATAACATTTTCAACTTTGTTCAAGCAAAAAGCGCACCATTTTGCAAATATCTAACCATAGACTAAATTTCGATACATCAAAGAATTTATTTTAGTTGTTAAAGTCAAAAAATTGATGGCTCAAAATTGAAACGCTAGACGGATCGCTGCTGCTCTTACCCAGAAAACTTTTGTATTATTTTCTTATTAAACTCTACTTGGGAGGCACATTGCATTTTTGTTAAATCTCACAAAACACACTCCTATTTTGTATTGGATACTTCTTGCTTACTCAAAAGGATTGAACAGGCGTCTTCACATACAAATGTAGGTACAATAAACACTTCTTCGGGACCCACTCAACATACCTATGACACAACCTCTACATCAATTGCCTTTTTTTATCCTATAATTAGAATTCACAAATTAAATTTAATTAATACATATTTGCCTCTAATAATGCTTGTTTCTAAATCGTTAACCTGCAAGAATTTCCAATAACAGCTGCAAATCTGTCGTATGGCTGTGTTGCTGCTACATAAAATGTAATTATGTGAAATGTGTTGGATTTAACTCAGCTCAGTTATGTTAGATGTAACGTCTCCGCTTACCGACCACCGCCAATCGGTCATCGGTCATCGGCCACTCGTCAATACTCATCATCCGGTGAGAGACTTAATGCGATTATTTCCGAATTCAATTTAACGCATAACGACGCCAAACAGAATTGTAGTAACAACAAAAGCAAAGCCGCTGACAACGACAATATGGTGATGCTTGAAATACAACAAAACAAAATTCACAAACGATAATAACTTTGCAAATAAATATGCACACATTAACACCTACGTTTTCATGAATTTATTGTTGTTGCTGTTACCGGTGCCGTTTGCTTGGTCACGGCATTGGCTGTATGTAATTATTAATTGTATGTAATTATTGCTCTTATTGTTTTTACTCTGCTACGATAATGTCGACGTTTTGCATATTTATACAGCTACAGTAGACGCGGGAGTAATGCGACCACGTATTTTATTTTTTGGAGTATGAGAACAATTTTTGACTAAAAATAAAAAGAGAAAAAGAAAAATACTACGGTCAACAATTTCGCGAGATGTCGGAATGAAGAAAGAAATAAATCGATGTTAAGAAAAATGTTCACGTTATGAATTGTGTGTAAAAGGAGGATTTATAGTAAATTAGAAAAAAAAAACTAGGGTCTGTCAGACTCACGCACGGTAGAAGTGAAACTTCTAAGTTGGTTGTTCCATGCATGGGAGCCCCGGTTTAGATCTCTCCCCCCTCTCTCGTGTTAAATTCAGGTTTTCATATTTTTTTTTCTATATCACTCCACATAAATTTGTACTATTTATTTTTGTCCTTATTAGCTTCAAATTTGACACTTGGGTGCAGTGTTGCACTTGACGCTGACATTTCTTTGCACTTCCAATGGTATTTTTTGCCTACTTTTGGCGCGTTAATCAATTTGATTTGATCACCGAAACGGTTGAAATGTCATTTTACAACCTTCTACTTCAACTATCGTCACTCGTTTGGCAAACGCACTCATTGTATCGCTTCGTCTCCTCCATACCTACCATCTATTTACTTCACAGCAGTTTCTTATTGCTTTCCCGCTTACACACATTCAATCGGCGCTTTATCTGATACTCACACACAGCACTCATTTGCACGGGCTATGGCTATCTATAATACCCGTTGTCGGTTGTCGATTGTCGGTTGCCTGCATGTCGCCAGTCTACTACTGCGAGAGAGCGACAGAGAGAGCGAATAGGCGAGAGTGGGAAGGAGCAGCTGCTCCTTGGCCCCGCCCATTTGACGGATTTCGGTAACGCTCCGAACTTACCGTTTCACTCGCCTATTTTCAATCTGCCTTGGGGCCCCCGACGCGCCTAAAGAAGTTTCACTTCAATATTTGAATGCTAAAAAGAGGAAATCATATAATTTTTGGAGGCTAAAAAAGGAGTATTCCACGATAAAAGGATAGATGGCTTGATTAAGTAGGAGATACTATACATCTGTATGTAGGTAGGAAATGTAGGCAATTCAAGAAACACGATGGACGGGGCAAGGTTGCTCCAAAAAGTCTTCTTGCGACCTCTACTACAGCTGTCATGCAACGCAGCACGTGTTTGGAGTAAGTTTTGCTGTTGGACAGAGAATTTGCCAACTGACGGATACTTGGAATTCAGGCTCGGTTTTACAATTTGGGCCTATTTTGCATGCACGCTCCGATGAACGAGAAAGGCGACAATACCAAAGACAGCTTCTAGGAGCTCTTGGAACAAGCCTACGATTGCTGCTCCCCCACCGCGATGTAAAAATCGTGCTTGACGACTTCAATGCTAGGGTGGGTGAGGAGAGTGTCCTTGGAAGTTCTAGTCTCCGCGACAAAGCTACAATAACGGTATGAGGCTGTAAGTAGCACCAGATTCCAACATCAAGATATACACAAAGCTACTTGACTATCTTCCGATCAAATGTTTCGCAAATGTGCAACAACAACTGGCGCAGCAAGCTGCTGAAAACAGCGAAAAGACGTCGCAACGTGAACACCGGATAGTTACGGGCACTGACATAGACTGACGATTTGAGTTCAAGTACTCGATAATGGACTCTTTACGGAAAGGTGCCGGGAGGAGCAGCCATTCGGACGAGAGAATATTTTAGTTAGCGTTAAAGCCCCATACTGACGACTTACTGGCCAAGTAGGCTTTTTATGCTTTTTTCCTATTAAAAAAAACAAAAAAGGCGATGTGGCTTACATCAAAGTCATATATGTAAGTGCTAAACGAATTCCTACTTCTTTTATACCATAAAAAGAGCTTAACAAAATTTTTTGAATTCTAGAGCACTTAAGGGATTATAATTTTTGTTTGTTACTGTGCAATGCTGGATTACTGCCGCTTATTTGTATACAAATGCCAGTTAGTGTGAGTAGGTTCTATTTAATGTATTGTATTTGTACTTTTGTGTGTTTGTGTGGGAAGTTCGATTGAAGCTGGCATTTATGGCATTCAATTGCATGCGATGACTAAAAGATAGGTTGAATATTTGCGATCACAAATAATTTTAGTGAACTGCTTTTTCGTTTTTGTTATTTACCAAATTGATGCACTGCAGTCAATAATTGTAATGAATACCTGTTTACCGTATTCCATATTCAATTGGATATTTACTCAAATTTATCTTACATTCAAGGATTCATTATTATTTTATGCCGAGAATATGGATACTGTGGGGGCAGATTAGCGATCAATCAGTGGGAATGCACGTATGTATTTGTGGATATATGTATGTATGTATGTATTTTTGTGCGTATATATATTTTTATCCGTATAACCAGGCGTTGTTGAAACAGGCTGCTTTCGTTAATGTTTGAGTGGCTTTACAATTAGTTTATCAGCACAAAAATGCTGCTACACTTTGAGTGACGAGCAGAACTGGCAAAATGTCTGACACAATCATGCATTCTTGATGGCTGTAGGCTCATTTTTCAAAATAATGCTATCAAATTTTCAGGCGAAATATTTAATTTCTTAAGAGATAAAAAAGATTACTTCAAGTTTAGAAAATATTTCAAAATAAAAATTTAAAAAAATGTTAAAAAATAAAAAAAATTCTATTTAGCCAATTTTACACGTATTCAAATACCGTTATTCTTAATACCGTTATCCTTACTGCTATTTTTCTGTTGTTAAAAAGTGTTCGCGATTAGCAAAAAAAAAAAAGCTAAGCCAGTTTTGCTCGCCACTGTACATAGATATACGCACATTAGGGCGGGTCGATTTAAAAATAAAAATCGCTCATTGCTCTGTAAAAATCGTATTCTAGGGATCAAAATAAAAAATCTCACTTTGACCCATTTAGAGTGCTCCAATCGAGTCCAAATGTATGACCGACCCCCACTAACTTTGGACAGCCGATCCACCCATGCTAGTGGCAGACCCCCTGGAACTCCCCGGGGGGGTTCTCCATACAATCCTTTCAAAATATCACCATTTTTGGCCTTTACATGAGAAAAGAAACTAAAAAGTTCGACCCAAATTGGGGGATATCAGAATTCGTTTTAGAGGTATGGTTCCTTCGGTAAAGTTTCTTATTTTGATCCCTAGAATATGATTTTCACAGAGCAATGGCAATGGGCGATTTTTTTGCCTCCCCACAAAAGGCACTAAAAGTTCGACCCAAATTGGGGGACATCAGAATTCATTTTAGAGATATGGTTCCTTCGGCAAAGTTTCTTATTTTGATCCCTAGAATATGATTTTTACAGAGCAATGGGCGATTTTTTTGCCTCCCCACAAATCGACCCGGCCTAATGCACATACATATTATATACATACGAGTATGTATGTGTAGCTTATGACGCATTCAGTTCCTGTGCATACAATTTTGGTGATGCAATTGTTTTTTTTTTCATTTTTTACCAATTTCTTTATCATTTTAGCGAATTAAAACATACCACTACACTGATGTCATCCAAGCATTATTAATACAAAAATGTAACAAAGGATGCTAAGGCAACGGAAATTTTTGCAAAAATAGGGTTCATTTGACCGAATTTTCATACGTGAATTTGAGTCATCGATAGGCCACCAGGAGGGAGCGCCCGCCATAGGTAATGGTTTGGGGACGCCGTAACCGCAGATGGGCGCTTTCCAATCGTTTTCAACGCGCCTGGCGTAAAGGTTAATGCGAAATATTATCGGGAAAGTATTCTGGAGGTTGTTTTAAGCCGTGGGCAGACCATGGACGTTTCAACAGGACTCGACAGTGACTCACAAAGCTCGAGTGAACCAAGAATGACTAAAAAACAACGTTCCGAACTTCATAAAGTCCACACATCATACGCGAATTCGAAGGATTATTCTCTTTGGGCCTTTTTGGAGAGCAAGATCCGAACTAAAAGATTCACCAGTCTCGAGGCGCTGAAGAAAGTCATTGCCCGCGAATGGGCTAAAATTCCTGCAAGTCGTATTCGGGCAGTTTGTGATTCGTTTCTGCCTCTCAAGACAAAAGGTGGTCATATCGAGCAAAAGTAAATTGATTCTTAATTTTGTATAATTTTTACACATTTTTTACTTCGAACTGAAAAGAAGTAATTTTCCTAACTAAATTGATGGCCTTTTTAATTGGCTACATTTCGAGTGCCGGACCCTGTATATACATATGCAAATTAAAAATAAAGTAGTAAGAGTACGAAAAAATATGAAATTCATAAGTTAATGAATTATTAGTTTGTTAGTTAGTTGCATTATATGGTTTTTTTAGTAGTGTGAAATATGTATATTTTTGTATAAAATTAATGAAAATTCAAAAATAAATAAATAAATAGTCAAAACTTATCAATATGTTGTGTACACTTTGACAGTTGACAGTATGTACGTACATATAGTCCGGGAGCCAGGGGTCATTTTGACCTCATCATTTCATGCCGACTGATTTTAATACTGAAGGCAGACGCCATCCAATGGATGACGAAACCAATCGTCAGCTGGTCGAGTAGCGATGGGTACGTGCGTGGGATGCTGCGAAACGTGTCGAAAAAAAATGTTAACAACTTATTTAATACCGGCTGAAAGTTTTTTTTGTGTATTGTTGACATTTAGTAGAATAAAAAAAAAATAGTCAGCTGCGCCGTAGAGGGGGGGAAATACGTCAACTGAACAGGCGAACTTGTAAAATAAATTAAAAAGTAAAGCTACTTTATGCCGATTGAAATTTTTTTACATAATTTCGGACACATATGAAAATATAATAATGATGGTCAGCTCCGTTTATAGCGGTGGGAAGACCGTCAGCCGAAGCAAGAATGTATCATTGCGTTCATACATCTCGGCGGCGCGTGGAATTTTCAATGCTACGACTGACGTCTTTTCCCCCAACGGACAATCAGCTGGCGATTATTCTTTCATTTTCATTTATTAATACTATAATATTTGAAATTTTCAACCGGCATAAAGTAACTTTACTTTTTAATTTTTTTTTTACAAGTTCAGCTGACGTGTTTTCCCCGCTCTACCGCGCAGCTGACTATTTTTGTTTATTCTAATATACTAAATGTCAACAATACATGAAAAAAATTTCAGCAGGTATAAAATGGTATACATTTTTTTCGACACGTTTCGTACCTTCCCACAATCACACCCACCGCGGGTGCGCCAGCTGACGGTCACTTTCGTTATTCATGAAAGCTAAATCGCGAGTATAGTCAAGAATTTAACGGTATAAAAACGCAGTCTAAAATCGACCCCTGGCTCCCGGACTAATATAGGTATTTATCTTAGTTTTGTCAAAAATGAATTTGTATCTTATTAAATTCCTTTTCTGTAAGGAGCGATTTTCTTTTCGAATAATAATGGCAATGTGGTCTAGAAGTCGGGTGGATCATTTTTATCTGACGTACGCGAACTACACAGGGGGGTAAATTTGAACCCATCACATATTAGATCTCCACAAGATCGGTGAGCATCAACTACTGAGGACTTACAGCATGAATTCGAAGAGTAATATCGGCGCTGCTAAAATATAACTACAGCTGAGGGTATATTTCCAGAAGTTAGAAATGAACAAACTACTTATACAACTTACCAAATGTTTTGTGGAGTGACTTACACCCTGGTGTATCTTCCGAAGGTTAAAAATGTAGACATTGAGCGACGGAGTGCATTCGCACCTCTCTGGACATGAAAATAAAAAATATACCCACTTTGGGGTATCTCGCGAACCCTATGAGGTATCACTTCTTCTACAAAAAGTGACCGTATGGCGCGTTGATTATTCCGAAGATGTGATGTAATGTAACCGTCATTGACGAATGGTAGCTAAACTTGTTGAACAAAATCGTAATACCAAAACTGGATGACTTGTTTTTGGAGGATATAACCTATTCCGCCTGTTTGTTTTTGCAATTAGAGGCTTCTGGTTTAGTTTGCCTACTTGATGGCTCCACATTATTTTCTGTGGGCTTCTATAAGGAGGCTGATTTACGTAAAAAAGTCGCAGGCCTTACAAGCCTTGAAAAGCAACATTCGGGAAAAAATCGACAATCAAATGACGAAAGCCTGGTCGAACTTGATGGGAATGTCATAGAAAAAGCTGAAATTTGTATCTAGCTGCTTTTAGGGAACCTTTCTGGTCTAGAGACGTGAAAATTGAAGGCGTTAAAAATTGAAGAAAAACAAACCGGTACTAATTGAAAATCATTTTTATTCATTAAATCAATTCTTTATTTACAAAAAAAAAAAATTTGTTTTTCAATGACAATAATAAAAAATTGCTTCCCCTGACGTAACACAAGCCACTGGCTTAACTGATTGGGCTGCTTAGGTACGTCTGAAAAAAAAATCGCTCGATTATTCAGCAGGAGATATATCGCTATGGTGCGTGTACCGTAGTACACATAACAGAAGAGAAAATTTCAAGGCAGACAAAGAAAGAGGGAGAGAACCGAGAGAGAATGAGAGATAGAAGGAGAGAAAAAGAATATATATCTAAATAAATTCACAACATTTGCAGAGAATACAAATAGACAAAATTTACAAAAAACGGAGACGGGTCGACCGGTGTAGGTAAACGCCGGACACAACCGACGCGCACTACTCCGAGCTTTTATCACCCGCACAAATGCAGCGGTTCCAGGACCGCAGTAACGGCACAAATTACCGCAAGGCAATATCAATAAATCCGACGCCGGAATGAATAGCACTTTATAGTACGCACAAGCACTAGCCAGGAAACGGAAATAAGCGCCAAAAAGTAGGCACCAAAAAACGCCAAAAAAATTGGGACCGAAAAACGCCCCAGATAATAGGCTCCAAGTAAGTATAACGCCAAAAAATAGGCACCAAAAATATATTTTCTACAAGTTTGCACCAAAAAACAAGCGCCAAAAAGTAGGCAGTGTTATTTCTTACTAAAAATTAGCAACCACAAGGAAAACCTTAGGAAAAATAGCCTAAGGTGTATCTAAGGTATATATAAGGTATAGCTCTCTCTCTCCTTTTCCTCGACGTTATATCTTTCTCTCTCGCGGAACGAAAATCCCAAAACGTTGCATGGCCTTGATATTTTACTCTCCAATCTCGCTCGTCCATCGACGCCTAAGAAGTTTCAATTCAAAAAAAAAATTCTACTTATTTTTCTAATTATTTCTTGGAAAATCAAAAAAAAAAGGATTTATTTTCACGTTCTCGCTCTTAAAAAAATAGAAAAATTGATTATAAAAATAAAATTCTGCTACCCACGAGAGCCACTAATCTACTCAATAACATACAGCTATGTCAGACATTTAGCGCACTTTATATTATACTGATAAATAATGCAGTTACTTCTAAGAGAGTGCAAATTCTCTTAATTTTGTTTTCAGCATGATAAGAGTTATTTATGGGTCTCTTCAAATGCCCAAAAAATAACCGTTATAATTCTTTCGTATTTGTTATTGCTTATTTTTTCTTGAGTTCTGTCTCAATTACATTGGACAACTATTTAGCGCACTTACATGCGATCGGTTCGGCAAATAACTATTTTTTGTGGTGAATATTTAATTAATAACGTCTATTATTTAAATTTTTGCTAAAATGGCTAGAGGAAAGTGTTGTTCAGTTGAACAAAGAAAAATAATGTGGAACCTTTACCAAATGGGGAACAATCAAGTGAAGATTTCCGGAATAATGCATTGTTCAAGAAAAATGTCATCAGAGATGTCAAGTCGGATGCTAATTTATTAAAACAAAAAAAAGTTCGTAAAGCTCCGCCACGTAAAAGTTCCCCCGTGAGGATCAAATAATTGTAAGGAAAAGTCGATCGGATCCTTTTATGTCTTCACGAACGATAGCGGCTAAAGTAAGGGCAGAATTAGGCTTAGTTGTATCCAGTAAGCTCGTGCGAAGGCGTCTGAAGGAAAATAAAATAGCATAACCAGAAAAAAACCGCTCCTATCAAAAAAGAATATTAAAGCGCGTTTATCATTCGCGTGTAGGCACCTCCTCGAAAAGACAGAGTTTTGGAGACGAGTACTTTTTACGGATGAAACTAAAATAAACCGCATCGGTCCTGATGGAAAAACGTATGTACATCGTGAAAAAAAATCAGGAAACCAATTCACGGTACACAAAAAAGACGGTGAAGCGTGACGGTGGAAATTTAAAAGTTTGGGGGTCTTTTTCGTGGCGTGGGGTTGGGCCGCTGGTCAAGATAGAAAGAAATATGGATAAGCATATGTATCTGAATATACTTAGAAATAATATGGAGCCATATTCTTTCGAGTTTATGCCAGTAAATTTAATATTTATGCCCGACAACGATCCCAAACATACTGCGGGAGTGGTCAAAAACTGGCTTTCGCAGGAAAATATTACCCAGCTCGATTGGCCAGCACAAAGTCCGGATTTAAATCCAATCGACAACTTGTGGAATGATGTGAAGACGATGGTTGGACAAAAAAAATTTAAAAATATCGATGAACTTTGGGAAGGTGTACAGGAAGCATGGAACTATATTCCTTTGGACAGGTGCCAAAAGTTAATAGAGAGTTTACCACGCAGGTGTGAAGCAGTTATACAGAATAACGGCTATTCTACCAAATATTGATATGGTACAATAAATAATAATAGTCAACAATCTTTTCTCAATTCTTACAAATATTTCATATTTTTTACAGAAATCAAAATTGCGCTAAGTCTTTGTCCAAATCCCACTATGACCAAATAAGAATTAAAAAAAAAATAAATAAATAATTGGCGCGTACACTTCTGTTAGGTGTTTGGCCGAGCTCCTCCTCCTATTTGTGGTGTGCGTCTTGATGTTGTTCCACAAATGGAGGGCCCTACAGTTTCAAGCCGACTCCGAACGGCAGATATTTTTATGAGGAGCTTTTTCATGGCAGAAATACACTCGGAGGTTTGCCATTGTCTGCTCTCGGTGAATTCCGAATGGTAATCACGCACCAACCCATTCGGCTACAGCTATTTTATCATACTTTTACTAGGGAAAACTGTCTACTTTAAGTTATTTTGTCTTATAATAAAGTGTTAAATATATTTAGTTAAAAAAGCTGGATTTAATTTAGTTTCATATCATTTAATCGAGCATTATATTGAACTCTTTTTAAGTGCGCTAAACGTATGAGCATAGCTGTAGATATTAAAAATTCAAATCAATCGGTTTAGTACTTTTTCAGAAATTACCAACGCCAACACGAAAAAATAGTTTCAAGAAAAACACGGTTAAAGCGCTTATACCTGGGCGTCGTACTCCAAACTGGTCTCGTTTTGAAGGACTGTAACGTCTAAACTACAACGAATTTCAATATAAAATTTAGAGGTATATTTTTGAAAGTATAAACTACCATATCATGAAAAAATCAATTTTTTCGAAATTCTAGACCAGAAAGGTGCCTTAAGATGCATATTCACATATCGTTCATTTCCTTCATTCGTGACATAATCAGAAAAAAAAAACAAAATGTTTAGCTATGTAGAAATGACCACAAGCTCTGCTTTTATGCTGTGTAAAAAACTTATGGCGCTATCGATTAGGTGTAGGTACTTATCTCATTAGAGGAAAATATAGAGTACGAAAATAGAAGGAAAAAATAGTAAATTGAAAACTTTGAAGGAGTTCTTTTCAACTTTATTGCTCTAATATTTTTTTTAGTTTTTTTTCTGCCCAAAAACAGAAGAAAATCCGAAGATAATTTTTGAACTGCCTTGTATTATCTACTAAATGAATATACCTGGACTTTTGACAAAACAATTTAAGGCGACTTAGTACCTTCTACCTAAGAAGTTCGACATTATTGACTTGTAATCTAATTTTTGTGCTATTAATCGTTCGTAATCTTAGCTCAAGAATTAATTTTTTCAACAAAAACTACTAAACTATTCTATGTAAAATGCGGATTATTGAGTTAAAAGCAAAATCTGCTAAAGTCAGCTAAGCTGTTTTGTCAACGGTCCACAGAAACACACATGCATACGTAGGTGAGTACATGTATAGGCGTGTATACATTTAATATATGTATGTATATATGTGTGTATGTACTTATATTATGTGAGCAATCTCTTTTGCTTTTGTTCTTGTTTGCAATCATCGAAAACGGAATAGTTTTAAAAGTCATACATTCATACATACATACATCCATATATAATATCTTTTTACATACATGGATACATATCTTTTACCACCATATCATGTCCGCCGCAATATGATTTTGTTTAGCTAATTACCTCTTTTCTACACATTTTGTTCTTGTAAAGTGACTACTTATATACAGATGTATGTGTGTATGCATGCCTGTGCCTGCATGATCCCTTTATCTTACATTCCCTTGCTTTCTCCTTAAATGTACATTCATACAACCGTTAATCCTCAGTGCTGGCCCCTCTACTGGTGTTGTTTTTGTTTTGTGCGCGTATATGCATTTGTCTTTTGTTTCCCCACTTTATTATTATTCGGTTTATTGATAAAAATTTCTTCGTTGTTTATTTGGAATTTTACTTGTGCTGCCACTTAGTTTTTTAGTGTGTTGTTGTTGTTGTCGTATTTGTTAGATGTTGCTGACAATTGAATTTGATTATGGGCAAGTAAACACGTGAATGCTGATTGCACTGTACTGTACTGTTATTCATGCATTCATTCATACATAAATATGCACATGCATGTAGATATGTATGTATGTATGTATGTGAATATGTATGGGAGTATGCACTTGATTTTGCTTTTGGTATTCGATTTCAATAAATTTTTTGTTATTGTTATTAAGAATTTATTGTTATTAGCGCTCAGAGCAGTTGAGCGGTGGCGTTCGGGTTGTTTACTTATTTAATTTAGTTTGGCTTGGACTTTGGCAAAGTTGTTGATGTTGTTGCTAGCAGTTTTATATTTACATGAAGTGCATATGTACATACACACAAACATACATATGTAGATCATACATTTTTTGGTGGAATGGGTTAAATCACTTTTATGCCTTGAAAAAATAGTGAAAATATTACAAATTTCAAATGCTGGCTGAGTGTTAACTGAGTTTGGGGGACAAATAATTTAAAATAAAATACAGTTTGCGCACCCCTTAGAAAATTTTAATTTGATTAAAAACGCAATATAAATTTATATCTGAAAATATATTTTATTTATTTATACTTTCATTACATTTTTAAGTTACAAAAGGAAAGGAAAATGACCATCTTCCTCACTTCATTGCTTACATAACGGTAAATAATTGCAGCAACATGTAAATATAGCAACCAGAAAATTTGCGTACAGTTTTAAAACAGCTTTATAAATAATATACAGAAAACGAAAATTAATATTTTGCTTGTTTTAGGTCTCCACTCAACGTTTCTGGCATTGAGTTTACTAACTTCTCTGCTTCCTCAGTTATAATTTGCACCCACTTTACCTGCATACCACTTCCCACAGCCTCCTTACTTGTTATAACATGCAGTGGAGTTCGTTTTTCTAATATGTAGATCCCACAGATGCTCAATAGGATTGAGATCAGGCAATTGTAGGGGCATTTTGCAATCTTTTACAGTGGTGTAAAACTTAACGATCTCGGCTGTGTGTTTTGGGTCGTTATCTTGTATGCAACCAAAACATGCTTGATAAGTCAAAAATTTCGGCACTCGGTTCCAGGTCCTTGGTAAAATGTTCAAATACCTCAATTTATGCATTGTCGATTCAATAAATTATATTTTCCATGATCTACACCACTTGCCCCTATGCACACACACACACACACCATAAGTTCCCCACCACCGTGTTTGACAGTACCAACAAGATTTTGATTCTCAAGAGCAGTGCTTAATTTGCGACGAACATTTTAATGACTTCTTAAACAGCATATGAGCTGCTACTTTCGTCTGAAGAAATGGCTTGTTTCCAAAACTCTAGAGGCTCTTCTGTTCACAAGTAAAATAAAAGACATTTTTCGAAGGACTCTACAATGATATCCAGCTTTATATAAAACTTTTCTAGCAGGCTACGGTGGCCATGGTATACCTATGTATATGACATGTATAAATACAGGGTTTGATTGAAAAGTAATGAGCCTTCCCGCGCGGAGCGTCTGCCAAGCGATCAACCGAATCGGCTGGTGGGGGAAAATGATCGATGGACCTTCCTCTTCCACTAGAAACCTGTGACAGCCGAATTGAACGCCATTGAGTTTAAAGTTGAGTTTAAAAAATGTTTCCTGCAGTGGAAGGACCGCTACCAGCGGTGCATTGACGCTCAAGGGTCCTATTTTGAAGAATATTAGTTGCATAAGCCAAAGGTTTAATAAACTGCTTAAAAAAAATATGGCTCATTACTTTTCAATCAAACCCTGTACATGTAAGTATGTTTAGTAATAATAATAAATTATACTCAAAATTCATTAATTTAATGTGTTAATGAAATGATTAATGTCTGCAATTAAAAAAAAATTTTTTGTTTTGTTTTCAAGTAAAAGGTTCCCAAACTTCAGTCGTGTTTGCTCGTAAATCAAAATATTTACTCAGGCGACAAATACATACATACATACATGCATATAGCATTGTTAATGCCGAAAAAAGTCAAGCTGCTTCGTCATGATATTCACTGTTGACGAGCATACAATTCACTTCATGTTAATCATGGGGAAGTGATGTTAAGGCCGGCGGGCCAATTAGATGTCCTAAATTCAGTAGTTTTCGCGAAGCGTTGTAGGATGAGAAAAAAAACAATTAGCCAAATGAAGTTTTGGGGATAGTTTAATATATATTTGAACTAAAAAAAAAAAAATTTGTACAATCTCCAACAATATATTGTAAGCCGAGTTATCAATAGATTCCCAGAGCGCCTTGCCACTGAAGTATCCAACTTCTGTACAAGATATAACTTGCAATTTTCATCTGAAAACAAAAAAAAAAAAGAGATTATTAATTTTGATGTAATTATCTTCGATGTGAACTAGGAAAATTGGGAGAAACACGTAAAATTCGAATTTTTGCGGAAGGTAGAAAAAAAGTGGTTTTTCAAGGAAAAAAAAACTCTTCAGCTGGGTAAAAAAGTCGCTTAAAAAAAGTTTTTGGATGTCTTTTTTAGTTCACATAGAAGAGAAAACAATACTGAAGATAACGCATTTTGAATGAAATGGATAGCTCGTTTAGTTTTTTTGCAATCGTGTACATAAATTAGGTAAAATCGTGAAAATGAAAAGCCGAGAAAACGCGCTTCAAAGTCAACAATAAGTGCACGGTTGCTCGACGCCGCACTACGCTCGGCTCTGTAGCTCTGCAAATACTTGGAATTTAACTCTGAAAATTTGTGTCTCATGTTCTTGAATATCTAAGCTATTGATTTCAGGAAAAAAAAAATCGATTTTTTTGACCTTTTAATTGGCCCGCCGGCCTTAAATCATCTGCTCTGTTCTGGGTCACCAAGTTGTTCATAGTGGACATGATGTTAACTGCTCTGCTCTGGTATGGGGTATAATATAATATAACGTCTGCCGAACAAAAATAAATTTGTCGTTAAAACCGTTACATCTCTTCAAATCTGCGAAAAAGGGGCTAAGACCGTGGCAAAAGTGTCCCAGGAGCATGTCTTAGAAGGCGTGATGAAGCAATTATGCAGTACTCTCATCAATGGAGAGCGTTAGATCTTTCAGCATGATTCCGCTCCAGTCCATAAGGCGAACAAAAACCATACAGCAGTGGCTAAAAACCAATATTCCTGGGTTCATAGCCGCAGATGATTGACCGTCTGGAAGTCCAAATCTGAATTCATTGGACTACAGTTTGTGGTCAGATTTGGAGGACATGGCCTGTCGAAGACCTGACAGACATTTTTAGAGTCAAACAATCTTTGGTTCGAGCAGCGACGTCAATATTTATGGCAACCGTGCGTGCTGCAATAGCTGAGGGGCCTGATCGTTTCAAAGCTTATGTAAAAGCAAATGGTGAGCATTTTGAATGAAAATGTAATTTTTTTTTTAATATTTATATGATTGAATAAAACTAACTTCATTAAAAAAAGTATTATAATTTCATATCTATAACAAACTTATGGCAGGACTTAGCAGATAATTAAAACCAATATAAAATACTAGTAATTTTACGTATGTATGTATTTATTTATTTGTAAGAGGAATAACTAGTAATTTTATATACTAATAAATATATGTATGTACATATATGCCTGTAATTTTTTATATATGCAATAAATGAGATTCTTAATGAATATTTTTCAACTTTTATTATTTTTTTTATTAATGCTCTACTCTTACTAAATATTAATACAGTTTACTTATTTTTAATAACTCATTTTTTATTATTTCATTAACCAACCCAGGCTCTCTCTCTCTTTATTATTTATCAGTGTCATATAATTGTGTATATGTATATGAATTACCAACTCAATACTTCCACCCACTCACATTCGTATTCAAGTTCTATTGAGCGCTCTTTCTCTCTCTGAGGTCTCCCAAAAACTTGTAAGCATTGACATACATACATATGTATATGCCTATACACGTATGCATGCATCCATAAGTAATATAAATACAAGTACCCCCATGCATACATACATATGTACGTACACATTTATTCGCGGAGTCTGCAGAGTAATGCCAGCAAGCGATGCTAAAATTCTGCCACTTTTGGTTTCTGTTTCATATTTGTTACCACAGCCATTTGAGTCTTGTTGGTTATATATGTATGTTGGTATTGAGCGTTGAGCACATTTGCTTTAGGATATCATATTGTAATGGTAGTTACATTGAATAGATAGATAGCGATCTATACTGTTCGAGATAAAGATAAACATTTTTGGTATATTCGAGTGTCCGATACTTTCATTACCCCATCGTTTCTGGTGTTTCTCTCAAGTATAGGGCAGCATCAGGTAATAATTCAAGAAATATTCTTGAACTGAAAGAGGAGGTACGGCGGGATACTATTCCATAATGTAATCGCAAAAGGTACCAAAGACTTCAACGAGTGCCGACACTGTGCCAAAATGTCATTAGAATTTTTGTCAAGTATACCAAATTGGATATTTATCGCAAGTCTTGAAAGTGGCGTGCAGCGAAACCGGTAAATACGGTGAGCATACTTCTGAGTTGCGACTGCGGTAGCTATTTGGAGGATGATGCCTTTGCAGGTTAATATTCAGACAGCTTGGCTCTCAACTTTTAGCTTGAGGCTTGACCCCAGTTTTTTCAGTTTTTTTTTCAGTTCGCAATTCTTGATCGCCATCGTTTGAATACATACATACATATGTACATATGTCGTTTATCACTTTTTCCCGGCTTACTATTTCTTGACGATTAAATGACGAGGCGATGAAAGATTTTTTGTTTAGTGAGATGCTTTTCGTCAGAGGCAAGACTTTAACCTAAAATAAATAAAGTAATTGAACGCACGGTTGAGAAAATACAAAAAAAGGCACATTCATTTAAAATGAGTAGAGTAGCTGATTTGTTGTTTCCTGCGATTTGGTGGTTTGAATGTTAAAGAGGTCTAAATTTTGTTTGCTTATTTACATTTCGATTGAAGATGTTTACATGAACCTAAGATAACTTTCCATTTTTGTTTACAAATCTTCCCTATTTTGCCATTGCCTTCCTAGTTCTCTCTTTTTTTCGTTACAAACTGCACCAACTGTAGCAACATTTTACTCTAACATCTACAGTCTATCACCAACTTAGGGAAGCTGCGCGGATTACACTTGTTGGTGCGCCTAACTCTTCATGCGCCCCCGTTTTTCAGCAGACTAACATTTTCGTTATAATTTAGAAGTGAGCGTAACAATTTGTTAGAATATTTCATGCTTAAATATCTATTCTCGATTCTATATCGATTCTATTATCCAACTTGCATACATACAACCTCTGCACATACGTACGCACATTAATATATATTATTATTAAGGAAAACGCGTGCATATAAATTTAAAATCAGAGAATCGAAATAACGTCATCTTACCACCCCCTCCAATTGCTTACCAAAATGCAGCCTAACTAAATAAATTGGTTTGATTTGACAACAACGAGAGAGCAACAAGTACATATCTGAACGTATTTGCATGTATGTATGTATGCATGCACATTTGTGATTTTGCTCTCCTATTCGTATGCTTAACTTCTCTTAGTTTAAAATGGAGAGTGGCAAAGCACAGCATCCGTTGAATGCACTTAAATGCCTTTGATTAACTGTAAAAGTAGTAAAACTACGAATTTCATATAGCGAATGAGATGATATACATTTACATGTAGTAGTAGTTGTTGCGAACGTGATTTCACTTCAGCTGATTGTTTATTCTTTGATATTGTTGCTATTATTATTGTAATCTGTATCTGCAGCTCTCTGTGGCCGCCGGCCTCTCCGAGTGTGGATATGCAGGCTTGAGTACGTGTGTGTGTGGGTGAGTGTTCTTTCGTTGATTATGTATATGCGATTTGTTGGTTGATTGTTTTTGCTTTCGCTTGTTGGTTTCGCTATGAGCATGTGTGTGTATGTTTATGCGAATTGTGGTGGCAAATTGTAGTGGTCCCGGCGATAGTAGTTGTTGCAGGGCGTTTGCTGCGAACGAAAGTGGTGGAAGAAAATTCTACGCTACTAACAAATAATACAACACTTACTAATTAATGTTCATACATACAAATGTAGAGTGAAAATCTTTTTAATCTGAATATTAAAAATAAACAAATTCAATTAGTTAAACGATTTTTTCAACAAGGTTTTCAAAAATCCAAAAGTGAGTGAATTTATGAGAATTTCATAGTTTATCAGCCTGCAGCTAAAACACTGCGCTGTTTGTGCTTATTGTTGTTTTGCTTATTTTTGCCGCTGCTCAGATTGTTATTCATTTTTGCTGTTAGTTGCTGGCTGCTGTAGCTGTTGCTGTTCTTGTTAAGCTATTTTCTGCTGACATTTGTTGTTAATTGAAATAAATTGAGTTTTATTGTTGTTAATAAAATTGTGTGTTTGCAGAGCTGAGTGCCGTCACGCAGAAAGCAAACAACATTTTAGTATTTAGTTTAATCAGACAAAAACAATTGTTCTTGCTTTGGCATGCTATTTTTTTTAATATGTACTCATACACATACATAGTAATACGTATACATAGAAGTGCACATACATACATACATATGGCTAGTCAATTTTTATTAGCAATGGTAAGCTTACAACCAAAAATTTGCACTTACATACGCCCATACATACAAACGTAGCTATGTATGTATCGGTATGCGCATTCCTGCAGTGTTGCAATAAAAAAAGCAATTGCGTTCTAACACCTGCGCAAAAAAATTTGCAGTGTAACAAAGCCAGCTTCGCTAAACAAGTGCGTTCACTTCAATTTCGCTTCGTCGTGCATCTGAACTCCTCCATCATTTGTATATTTTTAGTTTTGTGGCATTTTGCAAGTACATTTTTACTTTCAACTACCAACAACAAAGTGCCGCAGAATTTAACATCATCAGAGGCATTGCAACAAGCAGCAAGCGTGGCAATCTCCAATAATAACAGCAAAGTAAATTAAAACCGAAACCAAAATAAAAGCTGAGACACCTCATGCATACATACATACATACATACATATATACTTACATACACACATACAAACATACACTTGTTTGCTCAGCATTTTCTGGGATACGCTCGAGCAAGAAGATAAAGGAAGCAAAAGCGAAAAGAACAAAAGAAAAAAATAATCGACATAAAATTCAATTTATCAATTGGTAAGAAATTCTTCTCAATGCCTATCTATGCGAATTACAATAACACAATTCTGCATTTACATACCTCGCATGGTGTAAGTTTATCGGCAAGTACAGTGTTGGGCATATTAAACTCAACGCCTATTGCAACTGACAGTTACCAAATGTTCTGTTTGTTGCTGTACAGGTTATTTGTGTATGTAGACGTTTTAATTTTTCATATAACTTTACCAGAAAATTTTAAAACTCTAGTCCCGAGAAAACACAGAGAAACATTCTGGTCGTGGGAGAAGGACGGACAGGGAAGAGAGAGGGGTTTGGTTTCCCTTACTGGCGACACCTTTGTGCTTTTTATTTGCATTGTCAAGCTTAAATGGCAAAGTCAACGTCAAAGTAACGAATACTGCCAAAATCAATTAAATTCTGCGAATGAAACATCAAAAGAGAATTTATAGCGTTTCCCTTCCACAAGTCTCTACGTGTAAATTGGGACATAGTATTCATAAATATGTGGCAAAAAAAAAATTTACTGAATGTTGACTTTTCAGCCGACCATAAAAAATAATAGGTAAATTCTTAGCTCTTTTTCTATTTTAATGCAAGTTTAGTTTTAGTGAACTTTAATTTTTGTGAAATTGAGTAAAGAAAACGGCTGCCATAGCCGAATGGTTTGGTGCGTGACTACCATTCGGAATTTAGAGAGAACGTAGGTTCGAATCTCAGTGAAAGACCAAAATGAAGGAAACGTTTTTTCTAGAGCCGTCGCCCCGCGGCAGGTAATGGCAAACCTTCGAGTGTATTTCCGCCATGAAAAAAGCTCCTCTTAAAAAAATATCTCTCATTCGGAGTCGGCTTGAAACTGTAGGTTCCTTCATTTGGGGAACAAGCTCGGTGTATGCGCCAATTATAAAGGGGTTTCCAATAACAGGTGTTGGTATTAATCTGGACAACGTTACATAATTTTTACCACGAAGTTAACCTGCTCTCATTGTTGACCTGTGTTCTTAATTGGAACACTGGAAATTTATGATGATGATGATGATGTTAATAAATATCAGCTTAAAAACTAATAGTGAGAGTCAAAAAGTAAATTGTTGTTGTTATTATAGATTGGTTTAGATACTGTAAGGAAAGAGGTTTGCTCCTGTAAGAAACGTGAAGAAGAGATGTGTGAAAATAAGTAGGAGAGTTAAGGGGAAAATGAGTAAGGAAGTGTGTGTTGTTGGTAGTGGGAGCATAGGTCGTAGATCGTTGCTTCATCGTGTCAGCTGTTACAAGCGTACGTTTATGTTGGTGAGTATGAGCACCATACATATTATATATCGTTCCAGTACAATTTGTTTTTGGAAAATATGATGCGGGTATCTTCTTTTGAAGATTTCGTCTCTCAAAGTAAGGTGTTTGCTCTTCTGCCGCTGTTCAAATGGTTCACCACCAGGTTTCAGCTTAATTAAGTTCTCTTTCTGCCAAGTTTTCTCTTTGGGGAAATTTTTCTGTTCAGCATAAAGGGATTTTAGCGCTTGAAAATGTTTGGTGCCGTCTATTTATTGCACTTAAACTTACATGCTTGTATTTTTTTAAAGTGTTTGCCTTGAAATTTTCGCTTTAGTAGAAGTTTGCATAATTTATGAGAAAAAAAAGAGGTTGTCTGTAAAGTCGGTTTACTGACGATAGTTTAACGTGACAACGTCATAAGAAAATATTGATGGAATGGTTGCAATTTTCAAAACAAAATTTTAATTTTATTTGTTTGATAGATATTTTGTATGGATATAGAGAAGGAGGTAAATGGAATCGCAATGGAATTGATCAAGTTACATTTACACAAACGTGGAAAATTACGAAACATGTATCAAATTCATGAAAGATATCTTCAATTTCGATTGTGCATCAGACGTTAATAAGTCAACAACACTAAGAGGCACCATCATCGATTTGCCTTTTTCAAGACACTTTACACTCGAAACCCTCCCTTTCATTACGTACTTTTTTTATCATCGTCCTATTCTCAACAGAGAAATGGTTCATTACCATGCACACAGGAAGAAGGCATATGCAAATACAAGTATGTGAATTTATATACCTACATATGCGCATATAAATACTCACTCAAGTAGGACAGAGCCAGATGTCGAACGTTGCCGAACACGGGGGCCCATTGTGCTCTTTGTCGGTCGTTCCGCGCTCTCGCTTGCAGTTCAAGCACATTAGCTTACATTTGCTTGCGTACAGAATAAATTCGAATATTTGATATGTCCATATGATTTGTATGCATCTTCTTTACATATAGATTTGTTCTTTTTGCAAATTGCGCGAAATTGTATATGTATATGCATGTGTATATACAAATATTAGTATACAACATATCTTATAAGGTATGTGGTAAATATTACCATACATTTTTTCCTTCATATATAATAAAAAAATTAATAATAATAACATTAAAACAACAGGTATTATTAACAAACTTGGTTTTATTTTAAATTCTTCAAGTAAATCAAATTAATAATAATCAATAAGAAGGCATATGCAAATACAAATACGTGAATTTATATATGTACATATGCGCATATACATACATATATACGCTCACTTAAGTAGGAGAGAGCAAGATGTCGAACGTTGCCGTTCGTTTGCTTTGTTTGCTTTGTCGTTCGTTCCGCGCTTTCGCTTGCAGTTCATTCAAGGTAACGGCAATGAGCAAGGTAACGACAAATGAGCAAGGTAACGACAAATGCCCAAGGTAACGACAAATGATAAATGCATTTATTTATTGCGATCTGTAAATACTAAGCAATATTTTTACTTAAAGCAATTTAATTTATTTAAGGGGAAAAACATTAATAGAATGCACTCAGTGTCGCAACCATTTACTAAAATAATTTAGTCTAAAGACTCATATGACCTCTTGTAGATTTTATCTTGAATCTGGGAAGGTTATGGGATTCGTAAATTTGTTGAGGAGCTATTTTGGAAATTTAAGTTTTTACTTTCTTTAGTCGAAACGATTTAGTAAAGCTTAAATAGACTGAATTGTCTTGGAAAATTGTCATTGCAAATGTAAAACAACTAAAGTTTTTGAAGATAAAAAACACAATAAAAACGCTTGATCTTTAAAGTTCCTTGAACTGCAGTTTTTTGTTTTGTTTTTTTGTTTCAAACTCATAAAAGTACAGAAAATATTTTGCTGACTATTAAACTTGAAAAAAATTTATCAAAAAGCAATAATTTTGTGCGTTTGTCAAAATTGAATCCTGATTGATTGATCAGATTGGGGTTCACATTCAGCGACGATAGTTGCGAGAGCGGCTCGTAGTCGCCTCATTACTCTCACCTCCTTTCTCATAGTAAAAAACGAAATGCGTTGGAAGTTTTCAAAATTTAGCTGAAAATACTTTTCCAATAAATCAATGTTTTCCGAATTTAATGCGACTGCCTCTGATGCATATTTTAATGTTGCCAGATTTGGTGGATTCATCCCGAGCAGGGTTGGGCATAGTGCACTAAATAATCAATGCAATAAGCGGATATGAATGAATCCCTTATTTTAACTATTGTAGCATTAAAAAATTAGTGATAGTGAAATTTAGTGGTAGTGTAAAATGCACAACCTTGATCGCGAAATATTTTTCAAAGCCATCTCTCAGCAAATTGCTATAGAACTTTTTAGGCAAATCAATATGATGTACATAGGTGTATGTGTGGATGCCTCTTTTGTAGGTTATTACATATACAGTTGTGGTCAGTTAACAAAGTCACTTTATATTTTTACAATATTCGATATATTTTTCTTGCTTAACTATTTCCGTTATTTTTTTATAAAAATATTTATAGTTGAAAATTTTCAACCTATTAATCAGAGTTTTTGGAAAACTTCTGGGTATGCAGTTTTATAGCTCATTAAATTTTAGTCTAACAAAATGCAAGCTTTTAATCGCTCAAAAATTGCGTTGATTTTTGAGAATTTTTTTGATACAAAAGACAATTTTTTGAAATTTGTTAATTTCTCTTGAATTTTTTCACAAAGTTTGGATTATTGATTTATAATATTTCTATTATAATATACAATGCACTATATTTTTATAAAAAATAACCGAAAAAAATTAACATCAAAAATTTTTAGAATATTGCAAAAATAATAAATAATAAAAAAAAGTTAAAAAAAAAATTGTAAAACAAAAATAATAAAAAAAAAATAAAAAAAAATAATAATGAAAGATAAAGTGTCTTAATTAAATGAGGTCAAGTGTAGCAAGTGAACCTTATGTATTCTGATTTTGCAAATTAATACAAATTATGTAGCCCATTTCACAAGAACGAACAAAGAAGCGTTTTATGCTCCTTTTGCAAGAGGTGAATGACCTTGGAAATACTAAGTATAATAAGTATATGCAATTGTTTTTGTCTTACCCAAATATTGGGGTAATTTATGTAGATTATAGTTTGATATGCAAGTACATACATGCATATAGTAAATATATGCGTACATATTTGCTGTGAAAGTAAATTTTTAATTATTGCATTAAAAGTAAATCCAAAGATTAATTTTTTACAAGCTTTTATAATAATGAGTAAATAAATAAATTCATAAATGCATAATTTCCATTATTGATTCCATTTCTAATTACAGTTAATTAAATGCCATTAAAATATTTCAATCATTTCATCCTCAAAATGTCTCTCATTGCAGCATCAACCACTGAGCAGCGACTGCGCACTCCGGCCATTGGTAGCTTTACTGCCACACCACTACTATTGCAAATTCCAAAGGGCAGCAACACCCACAAATGTATTACAAAAGTTAACTAAACTCATACCAAAAACGTTAAGTGAGAGCCGTTAAGAGAGTGCTGCACTATTGTTGCCAATGCGCAATACAGAGATAAGTGCATACACACATATTTACACATATCCATACGCATATGTATAGTAAGTAAGTG
Source organism: Anastrepha ludens (assembly GCF_028408465.1). NCBI lineage: Eukaryota > Metazoa > Arthropoda > Insecta > Diptera > Tephritidae > Anastrepha > Anastrepha ludens. The sequence continues at coordinate 127,001,905 of NC_071500.1, read as the reverse complement.
ATTGAGAGCGTATATGAGTATAACGGTAAGTTAGAGTAGTGTTTAAAGAGAACACAGTAATTTTGGTAACGAAAGTGTGAAAACGTAGCATTTCGCACGGAAGGATTAAGCAACGCTGTAAAGTAACCAGACTGCGCGCCTAACTGAAGCAGAACTTTTAAAGCTTAGCTTTGGTATTAAACAAAAAAAAAAAAAAAAGACAAAATAAGCGAAATTGAGAGTGAAGCGGCAGCAAATGTGGGTGAGATGGCTTTCTCACGCCACAACATCGAAAAGCGACGTCTCATTGAGTTGGTGCGCTTGAATCCGATACTCTGGGATTGTCGATTGCCGCACTATAAGCGTTCGGACAAGAAGAAAACACTTAAATGGAATGAGTTGGGGCGCATATTCGGCGTGAGCGGTGAACGTGTACAGCGCACTTTTACATCGTTGCGTGAGATTTTTCGGCGTGAATTGAACCATGAAAAGATGCTGGGTGCACGTTTCAAGTCGAAGTGGGAATACTACGATGCGATGGCTTTTCTAAAGGAGGTCATCAGAGAGCGAAAGTAGGTAGCAAAATATATTTATTTAATGGTAATTTATCAAATGCACATCTGTTTTCTTAGATCGCGCGAGCGCAATAAACCGGCCAGCGATACGCACGCCCAACAACAAGCGCAACACAGTAACAACAATAGCAGCGCTATCGATGAGTATCAATATTTCGCACCCAATGATCCCAACAATCCCAACAATCAAGCGCAGTCACAGGTGCCCGAACAACAACAGCAACAAGCACAGCCTCATTTTCAGCCGTTGCAGCAGCAGTCAACACAGTTGCAATTGCAACAGTTAGCGGCTTCAAGTGGACAACAGCAGCAGCAGCCACAGTCACAGTCACAGACACATTCCCAGCCACAGCACCATTCCGGTTCGGTTGGCGCACAACAAAACCAACCACCAACGCTCAACATGCAGCCCGAAGATGTGAACCTGAGCGGGAATGTTAATGGGTTTACACCAATGCATTGCAACCTTGGCAATGGAAGCGGCACTTTGCTAGCTAGCAATTCCAGACCACCTTCGCAACAGCCACACCCACAGCAGCAGCAGCAACATCAGCCACAACTATTGCCACAGCCTCAGCTGCACCACCACCACCCCCCGCCGGCTGCCAGCGAAACCCTAGTTGCTATTTCAAGTTCGCGTTCTTCATCGAGCTCACCATCGATTTACATTAAAGACGAGCCCGATTCGCCGGACACACTGTCGCTCACCACCGTCACCATCAACGAACACAATTCCTCATACTCGCCCCGCCACGCCACATCAATTACAGCTGTCACAAAAACCAAAAATGCTCAGGGCATCAACTCACATGCCAAAGATGGTATACCAATCAACAATAACAACAACACCAATAGTGCATTGCGTAAAGCTAAGCCGCACATCGCGCGCTCGTCGGCGAGTTTGATCATTGATGAGGACTTTGCCGCACACGACATCGAATTAGACGATCTCGACGATCCCGATGTGGATATGCTCGACGATGGGCGTCTCTCGGTGGCGAGCACCTATACGCTGGGCATAGCGGCGAAAGTGAGCCATCCCACAGCACGTGAAATACTCTACACCAAATTTGGAGATTTTTTGGCTGCACGCTTGAATACCCTGAACGAGACGGTGGCCAATGATTTAATGAATCGCATACTTCTACTGATCGCCGAGAAGTGAAAGTAGTGCTAAATGCAATAATCTGCTAAGCGGACTTTTATAGACTTTTTGTGTTTTTACGTGTGCTAAAAATAAGTATTGAGATTCTACAATTTCTTCAAAATATTTCGGGAAAGCCCGAAAGTCATAAGATACTCTGCTGTGTTGTAATTTTTGCTCACTGTCTGTGTGTAAGTAAAACTTGACCTGTATAAGTCTGAACGTAATGTTATAAGCCATATCAAGTTGCCATACCTATGTGTAAATGTGCTATGTATAAATGTTTGTGTGCGTGTATAAAATATACGTCGTTTTCACTTTTTAAGGATTTAATATAAATTTCATTTGACTAACTGAGTTTTGTTAAAAAAAATGATATCTTTATATTAGTTTGAGGAAAAAAATTCAATATTTTTGAGGTACATTTTTTCGCAAATGTTTTAAAACTGTTCAGTGACCGATTTTTAGCTCCTGTGTGATGCTACGACTTCTTCTTCCTAATTGCCGCGATAACCGCTTACGCGATTTTGGCCGAGTTTAACAAAGCGCGCTAGTCGTTGCTTTCTCGTGCTAACCGGCGCCAGTTGGACACACCAAGTGAAGCCATGTCTTTCTCTACCTGATCTTTCCAACGCAAAGGAGGCGTTCCTATTCGTCTGGTACCACCAGCTGGTACCACATCGAATACTTTTCGAGCCGGAGCTTTTGTATCCATTCGGACGACATAATCCAGCCAACGTAGCCGCTGGATCTTTATTCGCTGCGCTATATCTATGTCGTCGTAAAGCTCATACAGCTCATCGTTCCATCGCTTGCGATATTCGCCGTTGCCAACGTGCAAAGGTCTTCCGCAGAATCTTTCTCTCAAACACTCCAAGCGTCGCTTCATCGTTGTTGTCACCGTCCAAGCTTCTGCGCGATACGTTAGGACGGGCATGATGAGAGCCTTGTAGAGTGTTAGTTTTGTTCTTCGAGAGAGGACTTTACTGCTCAATTTCCTACTTAGTCCAAAGTAGCACTTGTTGGTAAGAGAGATTATACTTTGGATTTCAAGGCTGATGATGTTGGCCTTATAAAAAATTGTACCTGAGCGATTAAGTTCTTCGGCTTGCACGATCTTTTCCAGCATTAGGTTAAAGCAGTCGCACGACAGCGAGTCAGTATGTCTGAAACCTCGTTGTGTATTAAACGGCTCAGAGATGTTCTTCCCAATTCTGACAGTGCTGCTGGTGGTGAGAACTTCTTCTTGCAAATCCGTATTCGTTTTGTGGGGTTACCAAATTCAGACAACGTACTGTCGAATGCAGCTTTGAAGTCGACGAAATGACTACGACTACTAAACTTCCGATCAACTTCGATTATTTCAGTGATTTTATGGACATTTTTGACATTTTCTTTAGCATCAAAAATACCTGAACGGAATCGGAGAAACCAAGGTAATTAACTGTTACAATATCGGCACCGTAAACACCATTCACAATTTTAGCGGCCTGGCTTACATTTTTGTCTATCTCAAAGAAAAATTTGTAAAATGTACCGAATTTTCCCTTTGTTGAATTTTTTAGGGTCAAATGTCACCTTGACAACGAGCGTAAACTTCAAATTGTTTGATTGATACTTTACGAGATATCGAAGCAGTCAAAGACAACAACGGTGTATGGCGCAAGAGATGGAACCATGAACTGGACCAACTTAAAAAAGGAGAGAATGTTGTGTACTTCATCAAAGTCCTAAGAATCAGATGGCTAGGTCATGTCACGGAAAAAGACCCAACAAGAGCCCAACGAAAAATGATTGACGCTAACACATTTTTGACGAAAGCAAAAGGTAGATCAAGATCAAGATGGATTGACTAGTTGGAGAATGACATGAGGAATTCAAAGTAAAAAAAAAACTGGATGGAATCAACCAAAGAGACATTTGGTGCAGCAGGCAAAAGCTCGCACAGATTTGCAGCGCCAAACGATGATTGGCTATGTTCAGAAACGCATTATAATGCGCAGTAATTGCACCGCTGGCAGCACTGCCAATGTGACAAGTGTTGCAATTGATAGATTGGCAGTATTAAAATTTTTCCTGCAAATAATGCGCGACGTTTGATACAAAAATAGCGTTTTGGAACGCGATGCATTTGCAGTACTGCCATATTTGCATTTCTGAACGCATTGCCAACACTGCAAAAGTACGTTGCGCATTATAATGCGTTATTGAATATACCCAATAATGCGCAGTACTTGCAGCGCTGGCAGCACTGTTAATGTGACAATTCATGCAACTGATAGATTTGTTGAAAAATTGCAAGTAGATGTTGCATTCATGAACGCGCTGTGCAGTAAAATGGAATTGTTACTAAGTTTGGTCATGGACGATGTATGTGAGGAAAAAACCGATAGTCTTTTATTAAATTTAAGAAAAAAAAACCGTGTAAAGCTTAAAAGAAGGACACATCTTGTCAAAAGTTTAATATCTTTTTTTTATTCTATGTGATGAGTAAATTAGAAAATTTTCACTGGGCGATGTTGCTATCTATTTTTAAATCTTTATTAACTTTTTTTACTTCATCTACGACCTTAGCTCAGAGCGCGCTCTTTTTCCTCCTTCCCAATGTGAACTCGTTCTCCATGCTCAGTCGGACTCTGAGCAGTAATTTTATCTCCGATGTACTAAAGTAATCACTAAAACCAAGAAAAGTATAATAAAATAAAGTTTAAATATCGTATTTTTCATCAATTTTTGTATTAAAAGCTAAAATAAATAATTAAATACCCACTTTTCATCAGACATTGTACTAGCGTATTTATTGGCAGTGTGAACATTTTTGCTGCAAATAATGCACGACTTTTGATACAAAAATGACGTTTAAGAACGCGTTGCATTTGCAGTACTGCCATATTTGCATTTTTGAACGCACTGCTCACTCTGAAATGGTATGTTGCGCATTATAATGCATTGTTGAACATACCCATTATGATACATATTATAGGGAGGATATTTTGCATGGTGGGTTTGCAAGGCAATCATCCACAACGAGTGAGTAGCCAAATACTTGGATCTCTTCTGCCACCAACTGACCAGCATGAGGCAGACGATCGATCAGAAGTGTCTAGAATTGGCGCAAGGTAGCACACATTTTTAACATCCGGACAGAAGTTACGAGAGCTTAATTGGTAGGTTCCAATATATTCGCTGCTCAGTCCAGACCTCACATCAACCATTTATCGCTTTTTCAATAATTTGTTACATTTTTTTTTTGATACCTTGGTGGCACCTCATGACAGATTTCTGAAAAAACCAGGTTAAATTTTTGTATTAAGTTTGATGACGACTTTTTCAGTCACGGTTTTGTGAAATCACCTTAAAAATGGAGAAAAGTTATCGAACCGCAAACTGGAGTTTAAGGGTCGTGACACGGCAATCTTTCCAAGTAGGCAGGATTGGAACGAAGGAAAAATCTGCACTGAAGCTGGTATCTGCATTTTCAGTGACGGCTCCAAGATGGAGTTGCGAGTCGGAGCAGGGGTTTTCTGTAAATCAGCCAATTTATCTATTTCCTTAAAATTGCCGAATATGGCTGGTGTTTTTCAGGTAGAAGTCATTGCGATTCTGCAGGCATGCAAAATGCTTAGGGAACGCGGGTCAAGCCGCGATCAAGGCGCTGTCGATGCATTGGTGAGTTCCAGGAGTAGTGCGCTAAGTTAAATCCCATCAATCTTCTTCATTACAACAACAGCTCTGGCTGGCTGTAGATATCTGCCTGTTGGAGGCCTCATAGTGGTATCAAAACGGCGCTTTAGTGCTACTTTCCAGACTTTCACTTTAAACATTTCATCTACCTACCTAGAAGAAATGGAAGCAGGGCGCTAAAAATTGTGGTTACTACCCGATCTGATTATATTTGAACACAATTTTGGTCTCGTAGAGTCGATGGAGATCCATAAAAATAATTGCTATACGCAGCGCGGCGGGATTTAGAGATATAGGTCGCTAGACAACAAGATCGTACGGTCACAGCAAGATCTCTCTACAGGAACCCTCACAAATAAACAAGAAAAATACAAAGAAACTACATAGCCACTCAAATGAGGATATCTCGAAGGTCGGGGCTCGTTTCCTCTGGGTAGGCTTCATAAATCGATGCAGAATTGATACGTAGAAAGGGTTCAGGGCCTAGTGTATGCTTTTTGAGCGTTAATTAACCAGTTTATAAGCGAACTCCTTCCCTAATACCGGAATCTCTAGGCACCTAGCGAGCACAATGGCGTATATTAAATCGGTTAAAGTTAACTGAGCTCAACGCAATTTTTGAGCCACTTTAGTTGTGAACTTTTTTATATAAAAATTCAATAGGCTAAAAAAGTAAATACCGAATTTTTCCTTTTATTTCTAAGTAAAAATTTTTAAATGTTGGTGAAAATTTTATAATTTTTTGTGTTTGACTTGCACAACGTTTGAAAGTCGGATTTGTATGGGTTTTGGAGCAGAGTGCAGTATATTTTCATAAAAATATATTCAAATTCAATAAGAAACAAATAATTTTTTCAAACATGCCAAAAAGTGCTCGTGCTATAGTTAAGTAACACATTGTATATATACAGGGTGTTCGGTGGCAGAATTAGGAATTAAAAGCTAAATTAAAAAGTTATTTATTTATTCTTTGTCTTTGTAGTTTTTCAACTCTTTTAAGCATTAAAGTACTTTGTATTCCCTTTAGTGCCTATATTTCCAGAATCAGTTTAATCTCCAAACGAACTACTTACCTCTCCGCTTCTTTAAGTGCAATTGTATATATTTCAGATTCTGCTTAGTTGGCACCTACAAATATGTTGATAATTTTAGCTGCATATGAGCGAGTGGCACCCGATACCCCTACTAATTACGAAACTATTTTGCGGTTTATGCGAAAACATTTGTGGCACATTCAGCAGTATCTGCTATCAACAATTGATGGTGGTGAAGTGCAAACGCTTTGAAAGTTCACAGTTGGATTAAAGAAGGATATTTCGATCCGTAGGCCGTAATCAGTGCCTCTAAATCAAAAGCTACTAAGTGCCATTGAATGTGGAATGGGGAAAACTCCATTTCACGAGGCACAGTGATTAGTCATTGACCGTTATTTGGAGTTTGGAGTTGCGGTGGAATTGTTGAAGTGTGCAAAGGTTTTATGCACTATCTACCAATACTTTACGCACGCACACTAATACAAACAGACATTCATGAATTGTGAACTTTTAATGAGCTCTGCTATGAAGCGCGAAGGTTGCTGCCGTTTTAAATGGGCTATAAGCAGCTGCGGCTAACAGCAGCGTAGCCTATGTAAGTATAGCTAGTAAATTCTCGTATAAGTGTGTATGTGTGTGTGTGTGTGTGTGTTAAGGTTGCATCGCCTGCCTCAATGTAGAGAAAAAATTCTGCCTCAAAATGATAGCAAGAAATTTCCACGGCAAATGGATGCTGACTAAAGCGCGCACACGAAGTCGGTAACTTTGGCTAGACCATTGATTTAGCATTTTTATAGTGTGAGTGCCGAGAAGCTCTAAATCGAAATGTCCTTCCATTGATGCTGGATGACGCTTGATGGCTGAGCAAAATCAGTCAGCGTTAGTTCCGTGCGATACTTAACGAATGTATGGTTGTTTTCGCTTACAACCTTTAGATAATTGGCGAATGCTGATGAATTGTGGCAGCTTTCTAATAGATGTGAAATTACCACAATACAACACATACTTACAAACGAGCGTAACCACCATGGCGGCGCAACACCGCTTGCAACAAGGCAAGTGACTCACCTGAAGAATGGCAATGTAATGAAGACAGCGACGTAAAGGGAACAAATGACGCTGTGTGGAAGACATTAGCAGTGATTTGCATCGCTGGAAACAAACACAATGTGGACGTGCATTTATGTGTGTGTGTGTGTGTATGTATACCATAAGAGCATTCTTGTATAGCCAAAAGCAATGAGTGCAGACGCATCGGTATGTTGGGGCGTATGAGTGACGCTGATTGGCGCTGACGGTGCGTAGAGTAGGTAATGGCATTGGTAACGAATGGCGCTTGTTGCTGCTGCTGAGGTGCACTTATTGCGGAGGAAGTTGAATGCAGTCGAATGCAAAATGAAGCTTACGAAGTATGAGTAAAGTAAAGGTTTTTGAGTTATTAGTGGATTCAAATAAAAGAGCAGGGCTGAGCAGGGAGTTGCAAAATGTTTGTGCCGAAACATGCGGGTGGTCCATTTCCACAAGATCGGCGAATAATAGATCTCAGTACTGTCAACAGTTAATGTAAGTTGAATTCAGTTTCGAGAGAAAAATTGAATTGAGGCATGTCAAAGGAAAATTCACACATTCGTTGAATTGACCAATTGCGGATTAGCAATAATCGGAATCAGTTCTACAGGAATCATGAATTGGATCAAGCGATTATGTATGGAATTTACATAAAGGGCGTTGATCCAGTGTAGAATGCAGCAGAAGTGCAAAGTGTTTTGTGACAAGCCCGAACAGAAAACTTGCGAACTTTCTTCGAAAACTTGGTAAGAAAGACTTTCGGTTTTATTACAGAACACAACACGTGGGGTGAGCATATGACGCCCATTGGAATCATTGAGAACCCGATGTGCATGTCTTACTTAGAGCACGCGAATAGCACTGAGAATTTTCTCTGTGAGTGTCCTGCCTTTGCTAGGCTACGAATTTTGGGTTCCGATGTCACGAGAATGAGTAAAATTCGTTCTCTTAAACTAGAGTATATTTTCAGATTTGCCAAAGAATCTAGAAAATTTTTGCACGACTAATATCTCGGCCCCTGTCCCTATTCTATCCTATTTCTTTCTCTTTGTCACTCTTCTCCTTTCTTCCTCGACTATCTACCCTTTTACATCCCAGAGCTTTGCATACAATAGGCCTTTTAGGGTGAGTGTTTTAGGAGTCAGCATTCTTTCGGTGCTTGGCTCACCTTTTTCGAACCTCAATTTTCCGCATTCTAATGAGGCAAAAGAGGCATCAGTGGCATAGCAAGAAGTAAAATTGAAGAATTTTTCAAAAAATGTTGAAATTTCGAACCAGTTGGCGTTGAGGAATATTCGCCGACTTAAATTTTTGAGCATTGCCTACGCTAAAGTACGAAAGCATGTCACCAAAAACCTAGTGATTTGTTCCATAGTAGGAAGCTCGCTGGAGGCCCGTAATGACTTTTCCCAATCCTTTCACGTCTCAGAATCTAGCTTCTGAGTTGTCAGATGGACTATAAGGGGATCCCAATTTGTGGCTGAGACATCTAGGTTGGTCAATGAAGCAATACATTCTTCAGTAGTATCCAAAAGTGTTTGAATTGCTAAGTGCGAAGCTACAATGCACTTGGGTATCGCGAATAACTTTTTTAGCCATGTGTCAACAATAGCACGCTTGTTATGGAATCTATCCTCTAATGTTTTCCAAGCAAGATTATAACAGGTGGCGCTAAAGTAATCCTCCTATCAGAAAATGCTATACATTTTGCGATTGGCCCCTAATGTCAGTTCTGTTTTGACATTTGTGTAGTAAACACATGACTAATACACGTTAATAAACAATGTTACGCTACACTGCTCCAGAACGCGGAATATTGCTGATTATTTATTTGACCAATAATCGGTCGGTGAATTTCGTCGCAGATTTCCTCGCCGTCCAACGCCTACTGGTGAAACACTGCGACGTTTAGCCGCTCGCCTCGAAGATGCTGCCAGGCGTGGCAGACCCCGGAGTAGCCGTTCTGCAGAGAATATTGCTGCTGTAGCCGATGATGTCATGTAAGCGCCGTCGACATCGACCAGACGACGTGCCACGCAAATGGGTATCAGTCGACGGTCGTTACAGCGAATTTTGGTACAAGATTTTCAGATGTTTCCGTACAAAGTCCAGACGGTGCATCAGCTGTTAGCTGCTGACCGCCACACGTGTCTAACATACGCTCAAGCCATCCTTAATCACCACCAAGAGGAAAATGATTTTTCATCAAAAATAATCATGAGTGATGAGGCCCATTTCCATCTTAGCGAGTACGTAAATAAGTAAAATTTACGCTTCTGGGGCACTGAAAATCCGCGTGTAACCCACGAAGAGCCATTACACCCGCTCAAAGTCACTGTATGGTGAGCTGTTTTCGCTGGAGGAGTCATCGAACCTTTTTTCTTCGAAGACATCGCGGGCCAAACGGTTACTGTGAATGGTGAGCGCTACAGAGCAATGATCAACGAGTTCTTTTTGCCGCAACTTGATGAATTGAATGAAAGTGATGGAAAATGCCATATGGCGTTCAACTGTGGCGGCGGCCATTTACATGACATCATATTCTCGACTTGATGTAAAAAAAATTAAAAGACCAAATAAAAATAGTCCCCAAGAAGAATCAAAGTTTTTCATTTTTTTTTAAAGTACAGCCAAAAAAACATTGCAAGGTTACTTTTGCGCCACCTTGTAGTTTGCTTCGGTTGCGAAAATATGTTTGACAAGAAGTGCAGCTTCTCCAGTGACATAATTTTTTAAGTAATACATTTTCTGAATCTTACTGAGTATACTGTTATTATGCACAAGAGAAGTATATAGATCACGAAAAGAAACCCATTCTAAATAATCACCCGGGAAATTTGGTACGGAGATTTTCGGTAATTTAGCGTCACTGTAAAATGTGCCATATCAATGGGAAGGAGCAACTAATGTACTATTTAATGCCGCCGGTGAAGCTGTAGAACAGATTGGCATAAAGTCATACAAAAAACCTTTAAAGGTGAAATATAAATTTTCGAAGCAGTCAAAAGTTGCACTAGTCATGTATAGAATTTCATCGACACATCTTTATCGACCTAATTATTTGATTATGGTTTTTTTTTTATAAAAGATGTATATAATTGATCTACTACTTCACTAATAACCCTTATATACCCCTGATACAGCGTTTCCGAACGCAGCCTTTTCTTTAAGCTTCGTCAGCTCGCACATCAAATGAGTTTGAATCTCTGCAAGTACCTTTACCTCATCCATATTACACAAATTAGTCAAATTTATTACAAAATTTAAAGAGTCTTACAGTGGATTCTGGTGTTCTACTTATGACCGGTAAAATTTTAGATTTATTCTAAAGGGTGGTTAAATTTCAAGGGCCGATGTTGAATGTGAACCACACCTAAACGTCAACGACACCGTTGGACTTCTTTCTTTGGGGTTATTTGAAAGAAAAGGTGTACGTCGATAAGCCATCAACAATTCAAGAGCTAAAGGATGAGATAATTCGGCACATTAACGGTATAGAACCTCAATTATGCCTCAGCGTTATCGAAAATTTGGACCATCGGATGGAGGTGTGCCGCCGAGGCCGCGGGACCATTTGGCCAATATTTTGTTCCATACGTAATTGAGCCATACCAGTATTATCATAATAAAGAGAAATGACAATAATTTCCTAAAAAAATTGTATTTTATTCAAAATCATCACCGGCCCTTGAAACTTAACCACCCTTTATGTTTAAAATTATGTCATAGAGTTCTGTGAAGTGGAATACCTTAAGTTTCTTTTAACATTTTTATACATATTTTAAATAAATTGTGTTAAAAAAAATTTTATACAAATTTGCGGATAATTTCAGCAAAATATATATATATTTTTTTCAAAATTTTTGAAAAAACTTGTTTGGTCTGTTTTGAAGAAAATGCCTACTAAGTAGTCTTAAAGTAAATTCTAACCATTTTGATAAAAATTTAAAGTTTTAATTTAAAATTTAATAATAATAATAATAATTTTAATAATTTAAATTTAAATATTGATATCCATTAAATGTTGAAATTTCTGGCTTTTTGAACTGACAGGTTTTCGGTCCTTCTTAAATTTTTTATAAACATTTTTTTTAGGACACATTATATTTATAATATATATAAAACAGCTTACTTCAGAATGGTAAATTTTTAACGGTACAACATCAGATACTTACCAGAAGTATTCGGAAAAATTAGGAAATCGCAGAATCCAAAAAAAAAAAAATATATTTCAGAAAAATTTCAGGATAATTTAAGAAAAAAATATATGTTTACTTACGCAAAATTTGAAAAAACGTTTTTGGTTTGGTTGGAAGAAAATGCCTACTATATATATATATATATATATATATATATATATATATATATACATATATAATTGGCGCGTACACCCTTTTTGGGTGTTTGGCCGAGCTCCTCCTCCTATTTGTGGTGTGCGTCTTGATTTTGTTTCACAAATGGAGGAACCTACAGTTTCAAGTCGACTCCGAACGGCAGATATTTTTATGAGGAGCTTTTTCATGGCAGAAATACACTCGGAGGTTTGCCATTGCCTGCCGAGGGGCGACCGCTATTAGAAAAATGTTTTTCTTAATTTTGGTGTTTCACCGAGATTCGAACCGACGTTCTCTCTGTGAATTCCGAATGAAAATGCCTACTAAGTAGTCTAAAAATAAATTCTAGCCATTTACATAAAAATTGTATAGTTTTGATATTTATTAAATGTTGAAAATTATGATTTTTTGAAATGAAAGATTTTGGGTTCTTCTTAAATATTTATAAATATTTCGTGTTTTTTAGAAGATATTAAACATTTATATAAAAAACATATTTGAGAAGAAAATAATAAATGCATTTTTTTTTCAAAATTTTTGCGAAAAAACTGTTTTGGATATATCTGAAAAACAATTCACATCAGAATTTCTTTTTTTTTTTAATAATAGCTTAAGGTGTTTTAGTTTCTACAAAACATGTGGCCCTGCCATGGCGTACAAATTCTTCAATTTTGCACTATACCCAGTAACAAGGCAGGTTTTTTGCTGGACTAAATAGCTCAAAAAACTGTGAGTATGTTTCTATCTTTGTCTAACACACGCATTCCTTAATATAAACATTTTGAGGGCCAGCGGATTTTCAGGGCAACCAACTCCCTTGTCAAAGTTTCTCTAGGCAGAGAATTTGGCAGCTTGGCCTTCGTTGAGTGAGGCATTTTTAGAATCGAAAAAAAATGCTAACCAGATTATACTTATTTTAGAATTAAACACGAAAAATGTAGGAACAATGAAAAGGCAATATTTTTTTTGCCAAAAAAAAAACGAAATCGCCATTAGACTGACTGACTGACTGATAACGAAATCGCCTTAAAAGACAGCAATCCTTACAAGATTCATGAAGGAATTCCCATAACTATTCAAGTTATATACAATTCGTACTAAACGCATAGCAAATTAGTGAGAAATGCCGCACTAGCGAAGCGAATCAGTGAATCAATGAAATGGACCAGCAACAAGAACAACAGTTGTACCAGCAACCAAGCGCAAGTGCTGCCGTGCTTGCCTATGTGAGGTGTTGTGTTGCCTACAGTTAGGCGTAAAGGGAAACAAACTATGTAGCTGAAGAACGTATGGGAAAGAATTGTCTGAGGACTTCTAAAAATAGAAAAGCGCATATGAGTGGCAAAAAAAAAAACACCAAACGAATCTGCTTTCGGCATTCTCTGGAATTGCCATACAAATTATGCAGCTTGATTTCTGCTGATAAGGCAATAACGGCAAGCAAAGCGACGATCACAGCGCTCAGAGCATAGTTAGGAGTAGCGACATACCATAGCGTTAAGCCTAATAATTTTATTCATGTTAAAAATGGATTTATTTTTATTTAAAATTTGGGATTTAAAATTACCTTTTAATGTAATTTTTTTCACATTAAAAATTGATGATATGACCCTTGCATGACTTTGCGCTAATTGCTATCAAATAGGAATTCCGCAGTGCATATGAAATATGCTTGTTTGCACTTAAACACTTCTAAACATTTTTTACGATATGAAGTATTTGAATACGACAGGCGATAAGTAAAACTTTGACTGACTCCTAATTGCTGTCGGCTCTTGTGAAATTTCATTCCGCCTATTTTTCATAACAACCTAAGCGCACAAAGCAGCAGAAAACTGGACTTATTTGTCCATTCATTGGAAAAACGCACCTGGCCATGCAATCAAAGGACAAGAAAATACAAACTTACTTGGGCATTACTCCGTTTAGCTGCATGCAATCAAAGCGCGACGAACTTTAAACTCAGCTATCGCTCAACGGTGCGTATGGGCAACATTTAATTATCGTAGTTTGTCTGCAACAATTTGCGATTGACACTAAAGTTGGTATTTGGTTAATGAAATAAAAATATTTGCATTTCAAACAAGTTTCTTTTCAATATATGCGTCTGTGTATATGTGTGTGTGTTTACTCATAGCTATAGCAGCTTGTTAGCATTCTTCTAAGAAGTTCTCGGACTCAATTTCTACCTGAATTGGGGCGTATTCCCTTGGACAGTTACGTTCTTAAACTGTCTTGTCTTGATTGCCAGTGAAAAAGTAAGCGCGTTCCCCAGATGCACCTTCTACTCCTACCAACGATCCGAGAAAAATTAATAAGAAGTAAAATTAGTGTACGGCTTGTTGCAGCGAGTGCTGCGCTTATAACTTGCAACCAAAACGTCTTGGATTTGTTTGTGTACTCAAGCGTTTTGAATGCTTCATTGATGCGTGAAATTTGAGCTCTACATACATACCGAAGGCGTCAAAGTTAACTGATGAGACTGAGTGGAGTTGGTTGGAGCGCTGGCTTCAAAATCAAGTTGATTACCAAGGCTTCAGTCGCCGGTGCTGCTACTGCTGGTGCTGCTGCTGATGCTGCTGCATCCGGTGACTGCCGCTTGTTGGCACTTTCTCCGCACGCTGTTGTTGCCGCAGCGTTGCATTGCGAATTTTGCCTGCAACACGAATTGAATTTCTGAAATGAAACACCAGTCAACTGCCAGCTATGCGTTTCTTCATTTATTCAACGACTTTTCGTATTTGTTCAGGCTCGTTTTCCTGTCTGTCTGTCTTGCTGGTATTTTTCTCGGTTTGTCCAGCTATTTGTTGGTAGGTAGGTTGCTGTGCCAGCGTTTGCTTGTTGATACAAAAATTAAATTGCAAAACATTCGCAAATAAATACTCTTCTCGCTTCTTAGTTTACAAATCATAGTTCTTAGTTCTTAGTAGATTTTGCGTAAGTTTTGCAAGTAAGTATTACTGCTGTTAATATTTTGAGTACTAGCAAAAATTGTTGTTGGTGCATTTTAATTTTGCTGACATTTCGGTATATTTACTTTTATTAAACTTTTCGGATTTATTTTAATTTTTGTATTTGCTCAAGAATATTCCTTCATTTTCCGGTTCTTATTTAGTTTTTAAATAAATTGGAATGTTAACTACTCTCAACTGAAGGCGGCATGTTACACAGTGGAGCGAAGGGGCGTTTAAATAATAACAATCTGAGAAAAAATAATAGCAAACAAGGTTAAAGGCAGTATGTGCGGCTCTGCCAGTGGACATAGTGTAGACCGGGTGCTGGTGAATTGGATTCGTTCAATGCTAGCCCGAAGAATCGTCGCGGTGTGCGCGGAGGAGGATCTGCTGGTGTCATCCGGGGTTAATAGAGGCTGCCTCCAAAGTGGTGTGCTGTCTCCATTGCTCTGGTGATCCATCCTCGGCTTCCCACCTTAAACGACTCGAGAGTCTACGCACAAGCATATGCGGACGACGTTGCCTGCTTGTTAACGGGCCCTTCGCTTATGAACGTCTGTAGAAAAGTGCAGAAAACACTGGATATGATTGGCACTTGGTGCTGTGCGAATGGACTATCGGCAAACCCCACCAAAACTGGTACTGTTGTCTTTACCAGGAGAGGGAAGCTTGATAGAAGCTAAAAGAGTCACAATACTGCTATCTAAAGAAGTCGCACGTTGAAACAAAGACATCCAAAGCACTAACAGCCTTCTGACAGTGCAGAGGTGTTCTTGAGAAAATGTGGGGTCTTTCTCCTAGCAAAAGATTCTATGGATCTAAAAAGCTATGATAAGGCCTATTATCACCTAAGAGCATCAGTGGTCTGAATGTGTAGACTCTCTAACGTGGGAGTTAGAAGGACCTTATTGAGACTACAACATACTGTGGCCATCTGTTAAACCGGAGCTTTTCCGAATACTTCAGGTGCGGTATTAGATGATCTGCTTGGTCTACCACCACTTGATGTTTTCATCCAAGGAGGCCATCTGCAGGCTGAAACACTTTGGGAACTGGTACGGCCCCTGTTCGGCATTGGAAAACAGAGAAGGCATGGACTTCGATTTTCTCCATACCACAGCTGGTTGGACTGATGACGGACCACTTTTTGAGGACGAAGTAGATGGAAAAGGTAGCCATCTCAGGCGTGCATTCTGCCCCGCCTTCGCTCGAATCAGGCTTGAGGTCTTTGGCACTGATGTGTTAAGAAACGACAATCTTGGCTTCTTGGCACCACAAGATCTATTCAGATTTCTTCGGAGGTCGAGTAGATTTAAAGAAAATTAAAAGGGAATCTGAGTGGAGTACAATGGACTTAATTGTGTCTGAGTGCTGTACTTGCTAGTTGTCCCGACAAAACAAAAAGTGTTTGAGTGAGTCCACATACATACATACATATACATGAAACTCGTCTATTCGATTTGAAAATCAGTTCGATTTTCCCATTTAAATTTGAAATAATCACCGACATATTTGAAATTGGAAATTATTATTTGTTTATTAACATTTTTTTCTTCTTAATAAAAGCCTTGTTATTGAGAACGTTTAGACACGAATGTTGAATGTTCTTCAGCAACACATTGCGGTACAGAGCAATTTTCTCAATTTTGCTACTCCTTTTCCTATGCCCGACAGAACCAGTTTCTTGAAATTTTTTCACTAGCCTTTGAATTGTCAGCTCATTTGGGCGATTATTTCCACCAAAGAAATCACCAAGTTTGCGATGTGTTGGTGTTAAGGATCGATGATTTTCATAATAAGTTCCAATAATTTTAACGCTTGCTCTGTCATGTAAAATTGTACGTCTGTCTACTGGATAAATATCAAAGATGTCGTGAAAAAGATACTGTATAGGAATTATATACTACTGACATCTAGGCGTCACTTTTGAAATACCCTTTAGTTGGATTTTTGTTTAAGTGAAAACTTCTTTAGAATCGTTGGGAGTGATTTGAGACTCGATGAAACGAAAAAGCGACACTACGACGCGTTATATGTTGATGCGTAATAAAGAACCAACATCAAATACAAATAAAAATAATACGCCAATAACAACAGCCGTAACAAACATAATTCCCGGAGTCAGCCATGCTGATGTTGCATCTTCTTCAAGGGAACATAAAGCAGAGCAGGAGCTGAATAACAAATCTGAAAAAAACAATGATATCGAAGAGCCTAAAGACATGGTAAAATCCCTAGTCAACCAGATGACAAATATGATGAATATAATTACAATGCTTTTAAAGAATATGAATGGACAAAAGTGAAAAAATTAAAATTCTAATTTGGAATGCGAATGGACTAATACAGCACTATTTGGAACTAAAACAATTTTTAGCTGACAAAGAAATTGACATAGCATTGACTGCAGAAACACATTTTACTTACAAAAGTTTTCTGAAATTTCCTAATTATAAAATGTATGTGACAAACCATCCTGATGGAAGAGACCATGGAGGGACAGCTATAATTATTAAATCAAGCATAACTCACATAGAACAACTCCAATATTCGACTCTTCATCTTCAATCCACGACATTGCAAATATATGACAAAAATGGACCAGTATCTATTTCTTCCATTTACTGTCCACCTAGACATATAATAAACTCGGATGAATATGACAAATACATAAGAACGCTTAACAATAGATTTATTGCAGCTGGAGATCTCAATGCAAAACACATTGACTGGGGCTCAAGACTCATCAACAAAAAGGGCCGTATTCTAATTAACGCAATTAACAAAAACAATTGCAGATTTATAAGTACCGGAGAACCTACCTATTGGCCAACTGACGTAAAGAAAATTCCAGACTTGATCGATTTCTGCATAACCAAAAACATAAGCCATAACCAATTGACAATTCAGTCGTGCTATGAACTTTCTTCTGACCACTCGCCGATATTACTTGAATATGTAAGTTATATAAAATCTATAGATACATCTTTTCGCATGTTTAATGACAGAACCAACTGGGAAAAATTCCGCCACCATATTGACGATCAACTTATACCAAATGTGATATTAAAAACGCAACTTGACATTGAACGTGCCATTATCCATTTCAATGACGTAGTACTAGAAGCAGGGATCAGATCGGCACCAAAGCAAGAAAATAGAACAAATTCAGCAGCAACTGACATTTCTATGAAGAAGCAAATTATTGAAAAACGAAAGTTAAGAAAAAGATGGCAAAAAACTAGATCATCTGACGAAAAGAGAAAACTAAACTTAGCCACAAAAATTCTTAAGGATACTTTAAACAAAAGAAATAACAAAGAAATCGAAAACTGTTTGAAGAACCTGACTCCCAACAAAGATACAAACTACTCTCTTTGGAAATGTACCAAAACATTAAAAACGCAAATAAAACATCAACCACCACTAAAGAAAGATGACAATTCATGGGCCGTTACAAAAGAGGAAAAAGCGAAAACTTTAGCAAAATACTTTGAAGAGGTTCTATCAAATGACGAAGAAAAGAAAATTGACAACCAAAACAACTATCATTATAACTTTACAAAAATAAAAGGGACGAATACACACGAAATATTAGCTTGCAGCAAAAAAGGACTAAAACATAAAAAAGCACCCGGATATGACTTGATAACAGGAAAAGCATTAATGGAGCTACCAACCAAGGCATATATATTTTTGCGAAACGTTTTCAATGCCATGTTTCGCTTGCAATATTTTCCGAAACTCTGGAAAGTGGCAGAGATTATTGCATTGCCAAAACCGGGTAAAGATCCAACTACTGTATCATCTTATAGACCAATAAGCTTACTACCGACAATATCTAAAATTGCTGAAAAATTACTGCATGATCGACTAACCCAATTTCTGGAGAAAAAACGTATAATACCGGATCATCAATTTGGATTTAGAAAAAAACATTCGACTATCCAACAGATCCACAGAATTACAAATAAAATCCAATCAGACTTTGAAAACAATCGTTATTGTGCGGCAGTATTCTTAGACGTAGCTAAAGCGTTTGACAAAGTGTGGCACAAAGGCACTACTATCTTATCATAAAAAGCTACCTAACTAACCGAAGTTTCTATATTAAATATGACAATCAATGTTCAGATATTCATCAAATAACTGCTGGAGTTCCGCAAGGAAGCGTTCTTGGACCTCTACTATATGTTTTATTCACCGCAGACATACCACCTCCTGATGAAACTAATTCATCAATTGCTACGTTCGCAGACGATACAATACTACTGGCATCGGATAAAATCTTAACTATCGCTACTGAAAAACTGCAGCGATACACAAACGCAGTTAAGGAATGGTTCGATAATTGGTGCCTAAAAATAAATGAAGACAAAACCGTGCAGGTTATATTTACTACCAAAACAAAATTTACTGCAGTTCCAATAAAAATAAATGGCAAAGCAATTACAATTAAACCAAATACTAAATACCTTGGAATACATTTGGACTCGAAACTAAATTGGAATCACCACATAAAGCAAAAGGCCAAACAAATAAAAGAAAAACTTCGACAACTTCATTGGTTAGTCAGCACAAAATCCAGACTTACTATACAGAAGCCATGATTAAACCAATCTGGCTAAATGGACTACAGGTGTGGGGAACGGCTAAAAAGTCTCACCTAGTAAAAATTCAACGACAGCAATCGAAGATTCTTCGAATTTTGATCATGTCTGACAGGTACACGAAAAATGATGACATCCACAGGACTTTTAATATAGCAACAGTAGACGAAGAGACCAAAAAAATAGCAAGAAGCCACTTTGAAAAAATACAGGAACACAATAATGCAGAAATCAACAAACTTCTGGAAAGGGGGAAAAAACACTGAAAGACGCTTAAAGAGAACACGACCAAGCGACTTAATGAATGATAGAAAATAATAAATGTGCAAAGGGGTTAAATTGCTGTTAAATTGTTGTAAAATTGTAATTATGTAGAGTAAAACTTGTATTGAATATTATTTAATTGTATATAGTATTATTTCGTTTATTTTAATTTTTATCGCTTTGGCACTGGTCATTAAGCGATGTATGTAAATCCTGGCCAAATTGTTAAACAACGTACTTAATGTCAATGGACAGATGTGTAAAATAAAGGGGACAAAAAAACAAAAAAAAAAAAAAAATATGTTGATATACGTATATGTGTGTGGCTGCGTATTGCTGAGCCACGCTAGTGTAGTGAGTATTGTAGTATGCATACTACACTGCCTATTACTTGCTTAGGTGTTTAGTTCAAGCGTCGTACGTATGTATGTTTGTATGTATGCTAGTACGTATGTGTGCGCGCCTGCGTATTACGGAGCCACGGTGAGCGAGAAGGCATTATGTATACCTATACTACACTACCTTATACTTGCTTAGACCAAGCGTCCTACGAATGTTTGTGTGTATGTTAGTACGTCTGTGTAATATACGCGTTACGACGCTCATAATAGCAACCGCGTGTGCTGTATTGCGTCCGTATTTTTATATTCGTAAATATTTTCATTTTTAAATATTTACCGCAATTGCAGGCGGTGTTGCAATATACCACAATCAAAATGACGGTGCTCGTATTGTAACTCCACAGATAGATCTGAATGCACAGCAACTAGAATCACTGTCTGTTCAGCTCTCTAAAGTGGGAGAAATATGTGCATGCGAAACCAGATTGAGTAATGGAAAAACAGTTTTAATTGTGGCAATTTATATTTCACCGAATCAATCAATAAATAGCATCACGGAATTCATTCACGAAAATTTAATAAAGTATACACCAGAAGTATCGCGGACACTTAGAAAAGATTACGATAAAGTTCCAATGATTTTAAGTGGCGATTTTAACGTAAATTTTGCATTGGACACAGCGGTTCCTTTAATTGACTTTCTCAATACAACATTCAATTTAAAAATGTGTAACAATCGCACTGAATCGACAACACGATCAAAAACAACAATTGACGCGGTATTTCAAAGATATGTTGACAACATCGAAACCAAAGCATTTGTATCATATTTAGCTATCATAAGCCACTCGTATCATTTGTTGAAATTGAAAACATTGAGGATGAATAATAATAAAATGAAGAAAATAAAATATGAACTTTATAGCAATATTATAATGAACCTATAATTATCCCGATCCTAATGCTGCTTTCGTCTCATTCTCTCTCAGTTTAATTTACCGAAGGTTTCACTTCTATCGCGTCTAACGGTTAGACTGGTATTTTTTTGTTTGTTTAAGGTATAAGGTAACATAGGGGTACAATGGCAATTCTCAAAGCTTTTGCGGTTTGAATAAATATTAAATAAAAATATATATAGGTATATTAAAAAATAGGTATCATATTTTGTGGCCATAGAACAAATTTCAGCATCAATAAACAAAATTTCCAAAATGCATTTAAGGCATTTTATTTTATATATATTTTATTTTTTTTATTCATTTTATTTATCTGGTCATTTCTGAATGTTTGGTTTCCCATTTTAGCTGCTAGAAAATTGCTTATAGCAAAAAATGTTCAACAAAAAATGCTTTTTTTTAAAAGTTCAAATCCCAAGTAAAAAGCTGATGTATCTGCCAAATTGGCTACAAGCATCAGAGCGTGCAAGAAATAATAAAGGGAAATTTCTTATACGTACAGACAGTCTTTCATTTGTCTAACGCTAAAAAATATCTTTGGCGGTGATCAGATTGTTGATCGAGTCAGGGAAATATTAGTAAAATATCAAAGAAAAAAAAACAAAAAATATAGCAAATTAAACTTACCCAGTCACATAGACAACCCGGGTAATGAAAAAGCCGATTCAGCAGCCAAAAATAGATATTTCTACCCCTCCATCATCTTCAACACATTCTCCTTCAATGACATTTATTAACCTATCAACCACCATTTTGCTCCATTTACATCATTTAGCAGCAGGCTAATCACTAGGCCGGGTCGATTTGTCGGGAGGCAAAAAAATCGCCCATTGCTCTGTGAAAATCATATTCTAGGGATCAAAATAAGAAACTTTGCCGAAGGAACCATACCTCTAAAACGAATTCTGATGTCCCCCAATTTGGGTCGAACTTTTAGTGTCTTTTGTGGGGAGACAAAAAAATCGCCCATTGCTCTGTCAAAATCATATTCTAGGGATCAAAATAAGAAACTTCGCCGAAGGAATCGTACCTCTAAAACGAATTCTGATGTCTCCCAATTTGGGTCGAACTTTTTAGTTTCTTTTCTCACGTAAAGGCCAAAAATGGTGATATTTTGAAATGATTGTATGGGGAACCCCCCAGGGGAGTTCCAGGGGGTGTGCCACTGGCATGGGTGGATCGGCGGTCCAAAGTTGGTGGGGGTCGGTCATACATTTGGACGCGATTGGGGCACTCTAAATGGGTCAAAGTGGGATTTTTCGTTCGACCCAAATTGGGGGACATCAGAATTCGTTTTAGAGGTATGGTTCCTTCGGCAAAGTTTCTTATTTTGATCCCTAGAATACGATTTTCACAGAGCAATGAGCGATTTTTAAATCGACCCGCCCTACTAATCACCTACCCTGCCAATAATCAAAATAGATTAACGAAACTAACGCAAGACTGAGTCTTGTTGAGACCCTATGCTCCCGAAAGGAGTGAATAAGGAAAAACAAATTTTTGCTCACCACAAAAAAGGTGAGTGGTCTCAATTTTATCATCCGTACACCTTTATAATCTATGATTGTACAAAATCTCTATTTCCAACTTCCCCTTGCAAACACCAAATCACAGCTTTCATGCGACTGAGGCACGGCCATATAAAACTATCCCTCGAACAGCTTCTCCGTCGCTATGTTCCCCTATTTATTAGTTTTGTGGAGGATATCTCTCAATCGACCACATTCTAGACCTCTACCCAGCACTAACCACCAAACAGACAACCGCATGCGGTACCATTCACACATTAAATAAGGTTACTCACGACAATGTGATTGGCGCATAAAATTATATGAGATATATGAATAAATATATTAGACCATATTTAAAAATGTGCACTTAGAAATAAGAAATATTCTAATCAAAACATTGAGGGATCCCGGTGGTCTAGAGCTCGAAAATTTAGGGTATTTTCAGGAATTTTTTTCACAATAAAGAAATGAAAAACGATATTTAAATTTTGTAGGTTTTTTATAAAACTTCTTTTGCACAGAAAAATGAAAAACAAGTTTTAATTTTAATAATTTTAAAAATGGCGCTGAAGTTGACCCTCCCGAATTTGACTTGGACGGTGTTGCCCATTTTGGCTCTTTTATTTATCTGAAACACAAAAATCAAAAAAATTATTACTCAGTAGGACTCGTAGCGCTTACGATCCTTACTATGCTTTAAACGCGTTTTTCTCGAAACGATTTCTACATTAATGAACCGATTTTAATTTTCTTTTTTCAAAATTTTTGTTATCGCATTAGCTATCGTTGTACGAAGCCGATTTTCAAAACTTTGAAAATAACTATTTTTTTGGGCCTGTTGAAAATCAAAAAAATGGTGAAAAACACACATCGAAATTCAAATCACCACCATTTTGCCAAAAAACAAGGCTACGTACAACGATAGGCACTATTGTGTAGATTAATAAAATTTGTGGTTTTTTGATTTCAGATGATTATTCATTGCTGTATTGCTGCCATCAGACTTAGATGACTTAGATTAAATTTTTAATATCGTATTGCTGTAATGTTGTAATGCTTGTTGTCATTTTCAATGTGTTTGTACACTAATTCTTTATGTTTTTCCTACTCAAACCACATTTGCACTTTTGAAATTTTTATGGTCGATCACTTGATTGAGGCAAAAAGTTTTGTAGCTATTCACTAAAACCATTCAAAAACAAGAGCCAGTCTTGTTGCCTACCTGAATGTCGTTAAAATTTTGTTGTTTCTGTTGCTTCTGATTTTCTGATTTTTTTTTGCCTACTACCTAATACATGGCGAAGCATAAAGCACCTACATCACTACACGACATTATTGAAGGCATTAAAAACTAAATGCCAAAAATCTATAAATTGCCTCTTATGTTGCCAGAGCGCATCGTAAATTAATTTTCCATCTTTCCTACGTTGCTCGGATGTGGTTCACATTAGATTGGGAGGAGTGCAAATGAAAATGCTAAAGTAGTGCTTCTTTTGACAGGAAATGTCATTGGTCAAACCTCACCTGAGCCGTTCAGCAAGTTTGTGGTGCCACAAAGTGTCTGAATGAAAAGAACTTTTCATCTATTTTATAAGGATAGCCAGCAAAACATGTAAATTGGAAACCAGGTAGTTAGGTATTTCGGTTGCATGTAAACTAAGCAATTGCCAGGGTTCGTTATTTTCTTGTTTTTCGGTTTGTTTGTATTTTATTGCAAAGCTTTTGTGGAAACAACTTCAACATACAAAGCGAGAGCCAGTAAATTTACTGCCACAATCCTTTGCACCTGCGCCATAACGCCTACTCTTCTTGAATTTAATGTATCCACTTCCAATGCTGTTTATGCATTCAGAAAACATAAGTAAGTATGCAAGTTTGTATACATAAATAGCACACCTACACACACACACACATGTAGATATCTTCACCTTTCAGTTATGAACGAGTGGCATATAGTCATACATAAAGACGTTACTTGAAACTCGTCCATCATTTCGACAACAGTTAAAAGCTTTTATTAAAAATTCATTTTTCTTGTTTACCGTAAGCCAAACTAAAAATACGCACACATCTACATAAACACACACGCATGCATGTGTGCGTACAGCTCTGCATGCGAAAATGACAACTAAAAAAAATTGAGATGAAATATATTTTTATTTTAATTTGATGGATATACTCAGTAAGGATTCCTTACGCATCAACACATGGATACACAAATGATTGTTGAAAGTGTTGTGGCCATAGAGAGGAATTTCAAAGCAAGTGTGATGTGTTGCAAGCAAAGTAGAACAACAAAAAGGGTTTCTGTTTGATAAAATTTAGTTATTTTATTCAAAATATTTGCGTTCTAACCCAGTACAGCGATTTATTTGGAATGTTTAGAATATGGGTGTGCTGCCCAAGAAAATAAATATGGCTTTGAAAATTTAAAATATCACTCATTATTTTTATTCTTTCAATATATTCATCACAAATGTTAAGGGGAGAGGGCTAAAGTGGAAGTCTTTAGTCGAATATATAGCCTGGGTTGTTCCCAAGGATGATAGAAGCAAGATTGCGGCCATCAGAGAGTGCGTGACATCTCATTGGGGCAGTTACATGAGAGAGATGTGAAAATGCGAGCAAGTATGCAAGAAGAAAAAATTACACCAACAACACACGAATAAATTTTTTGTTTTATTATCAGGTGCAAGAACAAACAACGAAGATGGTTTTCCAACCCGTAAACATGCCACATATAATTGACCATGTGAGAAACATTGATTTTCTAGATTCAGACCACAAACTTTCAAGGATTGGCCTTGAAATTTGTTAATGGTCGTGGCGAATGCAAGTCGGATCGGAAATTGAAGTCTTTTAAACTCAAACGGTAGATCGGTTGGGATAATCGGGATCCTCGGAATGAGAACTTCGACGGCTTCGAATT
Source organism: Anastrepha ludens (assembly GCF_028408465.1). Classification (NCBI taxonomy): domain Eukaryota; kingdom Metazoa; phylum Arthropoda; class Insecta; order Diptera; family Tephritidae; genus Anastrepha; species Anastrepha ludens. The sequence goes on along the minus strand of NC_071500.1, from coordinate 126,976,522 downwards.
TTCCCTTGAGTAGGGTCGCGTAAATCACATTGTTCATCAATTTATTTACCACCAAACGCGTACCACCAAACGCGTTGCAAAGTTTTGGTGGGCTTACGTTTCGAAGCATGATTACTAAAGGGCCAACTTTTAGGCGTAAATTGTGCGGTGGTAAGCCAGGCACATCCAAGGAGTTTAAAAATTCAATTGGATAGTTGGTGGCGTCATCTTCATTTGTTACACAGTTAATGGATTTCAATGAATGCATTGTTCCAATGATATCATTTTAAATTATGTAGTTTGGGTCATCTACATCTTTATTCTTAACCGCTAAAATTGCTCGCTCACTCAACCATTCATTATTTTTGTAGTTATTAATGACATTTGGGAATACTTTATTGATAAGTTCGTCTTTCGATGAGACAAAGTTGCAGAAATTCTGAGGAAATGAAATCAATCCGCTTGATTCGTCGACAGGTACTCGACCCTCACCGATAGTCAGTAATTGTTCAGAGAAATCTTCAGTAAATGTATCATTGTGCTTCTAATGCACGTTTATGCGCCATTGTGCATTCGTCCCTGATGATGATTTTCGATGCTGATAAAACTTTGGCGACTGCTGAGTTTTTTGAAATATTACATGTTGGTTCTTCAATTTTTTGAAGATTTAACGGCAATTTTAATGCTGAATGAGCCGTACGGCATCCTTCTAATAATGTGGCTGCTATTCCAGAAGAAGCAACTGCAAGCGCAATGTTGGATCTCGCACGAACAGTGGCTAAAATTATTAACATGAGGAATGTCTTACCAGTTCTACTAGGGACATCAAGGAAATATAAACCACCATTTCCATCATCAATTGCCTTCATTAATGTAATGTAAACTTCTTTTTGTTGGCGATTCAACAGTGGTACATTCGTTTGAACTACTAAATCTAATTCCTGGTGATCATATTCACGTTCCCGTTCCAGCTCTCGATTAAATGCATCATTCATTTCACGATTTGGCGCTGGCATTCCTAACCTGACTAATAAACTACCGCACATAAGAACACATGCCTTCGATCAAAAGTAAAGACCGATTATGTATCTTCTCATTCATCTCAAGATCCGGATTTCGGGAACTGACACGAATTTGATGTAAAATATCTTCTGACATCCTTGTATTTATGGTATGCCATAGGTTAGATGGGTTCGATGTTAGATGTTGAAATGATGATAGCAAATAATGTGCGTATCTGACTTGGAGATGCAGAGATTAATGGCTTCAACGATTGTCGTATCCCAATGGGTATCGTTTTCTAGTAAATTGAGTTCTTCACATGCAGCACGATATGTTGGGAATATTGTACCATTAACAGTCCGTAGTGACTCAAATGACATTGGCCCATGCACATTTACCAGCAATAGCCGCATATAGAAGCATTCATCATTCTTTGGATGAACTGTACACACAAGAGCATCAGTAGAACGCACTTACGCAATGTTTCGTATCCTTCTTGCATTACAGCTTTGTCGGGAAAGATTCGATCGTCTTGGTCGCGGCATTTATAATGATGATTCAAAGAGAATACAAATTACTGTGATTATATATTTCTGACAAAATTTCTATTATCAAATTTTCTACTTAACTATAGACAAAATTACGTTTAGCTGCCATTTGCGTTTTGTTATTCCATATCAGATGCGTTTTTGTGATACCACATTTTATAGTAACTTCACGGAAACGCGTTCGAATGGGATAAAAAGTATCCTGTGTCCATCTTCTGGTTCCAAGCTACCTCTCCGCCAAATCGGTTCAGCTGTTCTCGCGTTATTAATAGTGTAACTAACAAGACTTTCTTTTATATATATAGATAAACAGTTTTATTGAGTGTTTACGTTTTTTATTGTTAATATTTAAGTAATCATACATTCAAATTCGTCTGTTACAACAAAAATATTTGAAAAGAAAAAATGATAAGAAATAAAATACCAATAAAATATGCTTCATTTACTATGAAGCGAAAGTAGAAATGCTTTTATGCTTTGTAGAACCACGTCTACCACTCAGCACAGCGTTAATGCTTATTGGATTTGAATCATTAAATTCTCTTCAGCCAATTTTTCCATATTTACTCTATCAGAAAAGGTTTACTATTAATATCGAAAATACTACTATGCAATGCCATGATTCACACACCAATTTCTGTATGCGACTATTCACGAAACCAACATTAATAGACATCATTTCGACAGCTCGGTAATCAATAGGGCAAGCTAAAATATGCGCAAAAAACATTAAATCAAAAAATTAAATAAAAATTAAAAAAATATAAAAACACAAACTTTAATTCATGTTATTATTGTGCTAAATAAAATATTAAAAAATATGTTTAACATCGAAAATGTACCTTCGGTATCCGCAGATGTAATGACTGCGTGATTCAATGGAGTAAGTTCTGCAACAGTAAAGTCGCCGTCGTGTGTCTTTGCATTGGATTCCCTACAGGAATTTGTAATTCCACATTTCCAACTCTTTATTTTTCAGCAAAATCTAGCACATTTTTTTAAATACCTACATCATCAAAATTTGCTGATTTGACTTGTATTTTAACTTCACTTGGAATTTCTAAAGCAGGTTTTCATAATAGACCTGGTGCTTTCAGTTTTTTTATGTATGTAGAAATATGGCCGCAATTTATAGCCCAAGGTTGTGGTATTAAATATTAATAAATAAATAAATAATTAAATCTTCTACAGGTATAATATAAAAATGAATCGCAAAATGGGTTGGTAAGCGCATAACTCAACAACGCATGGACTAATCTTAACAATTCTTTTTTAAAATGTTTCTTGAAGTCCATGGATGGTTTGTACGGCGAGAAAAATTCGAATAATTTCCGGGAAAACCCTAAAACAGCCCTTTTGTGGGCTCAGACGAAGTCTGCCGGGTCCGCTAGTAAATAAATAAAATATGCGAAAGAAATTAGAAGTAGAATTGGGCCTTATTAATATACTCGAACATCGGAATTATGTTTTAAAAGTGCAAGCTATTCCACGGTGGATAACATATACAATCTTGCATCTATAGTATATTTAAAGTTCAATGAAAACACAAAAGTTTATGCATACTTTGTGGATTTCAAAGTGGCTTTCGACAGGCTACCCAGGTGTCATTCTCGCATCCGAAATGGCGTTGGCTAAACAAATTATTACGAAAAAACGTTGTGGCTTAAACAACTCAAGGACTTAGGAGTTCGACTTACAGCTTGAAGAAAATATAACTTCTACGGACTGGCAAGATCGCTGTATCCAATTTTTATCAAACATTAACTACAAACTAAAAAATTTGAACATGGCAAACCAAAAGGCACTACCAAGCACGACACGAATATATAATATATGTAAACACTTATATCACTCAAAAGGAGAATCATACTTTAGAGAAGATATGCGGCTAGCTGACATAACAACAATATTTAAGATGGAATTGGTTAAAACTGAATGCAATAGCCTATAGAAACAAGGTAAAAATATGCACACTATGCAACTCAAACGAAAAAGAAGATATGTACCACTTCTTAGGAAGATGCCCTGTACTGAAGGAAATTAGACAAAGATACTTAAATGCAGGGAAGCTAAATGACGCTGAAGTAATATATGTATAACTAACTGGTTTCATATATTCAGCCTGGCACTGTAGAGATTTTCTTATAGCAGAGTTTAATTGTTAATTAATTGAAGAGCTGTAACAGACAACATATCAGGTCAGTCCATAAGTTCGTGTGAATTTTACCCATAATTTCACTTTTGTACGCATTTTGCATACAAAAAATTATTCGCGGAATATAACGGAACTATTTATATTTTCTCTGATATATTGTGCATTGAACAAGAGATTTTAATCGCGGATAGAAGCACGTGTTGTTAAAAAACAAAATGGAATCTTCGAACGCGTATAAGAGGCATATTTTGTATTTTTTTTATAAAAGTGGTAAACATGCAACAACTGCTGCTGCAGAAATAAACACTGTTCACGGAGAAGATACTGTGAGTATAAGGACTGTGCAAAAGTGGTTTTCAAAATTCCGAAGTGGTAACTCCGACGTAGACGATGCCCCGCGCGGTGGTCGTCCTGAAGTCTTTAAGTCCGACGCCTTGCTCGAACTTGTGGAAGCTGAGTCAAATTTGACAGTCGATATGATAGCTCAGAGCTTAAATTCATCGCATGGAACAGTTCACAGGCACCTGGTTCAGTTGGGAAAGGTTTTAAAGTTGGGGAAATGGGTTCCGCATAGACTTTCCGGCGCCAACCTTCAGCAGGAAGTGAATGTGTGTTCCCAGTTGCTGCAACGGCTTGAAAATGAAAGTTACTGGTGATGGAAAATGGGTCCTTTACAATAAACCCGTTCGCAAATACCAATGGTTAGATAAAGATGAAACACCAGAACCGACCCCTAGAGGTGGCCTTCTCCCCAAGAAGATTCTCCTGTCTATTTGGTGGGATATGGCCGGTATTGTTTATTATGTACTTCTGGAACGAAACCAGACGATAACTGCTGATTATTATTCTCATCAGCTATCAAACCTGAATGAGGCACTTAACAAAAATTGACCGTCTTTAGTGAATAGACGCAAATTTTTGTTTCACCACGACAACGCAAGACCTCATACCTGAACGAGCTCGGATGGGAGCTAATACCGCATTCACCATACTCTCCGGATATTGCACGTTATGATTATCACCTTTTCCGTGGACTTCAATCCCATATGAGTAACAAGAACTACTCCTCAAAAGAAGCTATAAAAAGGGATATCGAAGTGTATTTTGTCTCCAAGGACATAAACATTTTTGAGCAGGGAATTAAAAATTTGCCTAAACGTTAAGAAGACATTGTAAATAATGAAGGAAAATATATTATTGATTAATAAATACTTTGAACATCTTTTTTATTATTGTAATTTTAAAACCACCTTTAAAAACGCAAGAACTTATGGACTGACCTAATAGTTATTGTCACAAACATTTTTATTTATTTCTTTCTTTACTTTAATACATTAAATGAATTAATGTATGAATCAAATCAATTAAAAAAAAAAATAAATAATTGGCGCGTACACTTCTGTTAGGTGTTTGGCCGAGCTCCTCCTCCTATTTGTGGTGTGCGTGTTGATGTTGTTCCACAAATGGAGGGACCTTGCCGACTCAGAACGGCAGATATTTTTATGAGGAGCTTTTTCATGGCAGAAATACACTCGGACGTTTGCCATTGCCTGCCGAGGGGCGACCGCTATTAGAAAAATGTTTTTTTTTTTTTTATTAATTTTGCTTTCACCGAGATTCGAACCAACGACCTCTCTGTGAATTCCGAATGGTAATCACGCACCATCCCATTCGGCTACGGCGGCCGCAAATCAAATCAATTGTTAACCATAAATTAAATAAATATTTCCTACTACTACTACTATTCCACCCTTTGAAGATATGCAAAATTATAAATTTATCACTAAATATGCCGAAATATGCTTGTTAGAGGCTGAGTTTCTTCGATGTAACTTAAAAAGCCGATATGCAAGGTGGCACAAAATTAATCACCCCATATTTTTCACAAATGGCGTCGTATGCCAACCATATTTGACTTGTTAACGAAACAGCTGCAGCAAACAAGTACAAGCAGACAAGCAATGCAGCACGAATGAAGATCCAGCGCTACGCCTCTGGTGGTAGCAGAGGTAGAGGAAGTCCTTCTCAAGATCAGTAAAAACCAGGTGGACTTGGCTTCACTTGGTGTTTCCAACAGGCGCCGGTTAGCACGAGAAAGAAACAACACTCGCGCTTTCTTAAACTCGGCCAAAATCGCTTAAGCGATTATTGCATCAATCAAAAAGAAGATCAAAATAAAGATTTCCATCACTCACAATCATCTTTTTATATGGTAAAAAATTATGAAAATTGTAAAGGGTGGTTGAATGTGAAACAAACCTAAACGGGCCGATGTTGAATGTGAACCACACCTAAGCGTCAAGTTTTTTTCTGTATTTTATTTGACATTTTATAATTTCAGACTAACTAAATTTGAACCATGGAAAGATACAAAATCGAGCAACGCGTTAAAGTTATTCAGGCTTATTATGAAAACGGGCGTTCAAATCAAAATGCATATCGCACACTTCGAGATGTTTTCGGTCAATTTAATCGTCCAAATGTGCGTACAATCGGAAAAATTGTGCAAAAGTTTGAGCAAACCGGGTCTGTAGGAGATGTGAAAACACCAGTGCATGCTCGTTCGAGTACAGCTTGTACTGCAGAAAATGTTGCTGATGTTCGCGATAGTGTGGTTGAAGAGCCGTCCACCTCAACTCGTCGTCGTGCCCAACAATTGCACCTCTCACGCTGTCGTTGATGAACATTATACATAAAGACTTGCATTTACACGCTTACAAGGTGCAATTGACTCAAGAACTAAAGCCTCTTGACCATTTCAAGTGTCGTCAATGGTCAGAATGGTGGCAGGAAATGGCAACAGTGAATGACCAATTTTCGAAGAAAATCATCTTCAGTGATAAGGCACATTTTCACCTCAGTGGATTCGTCAATAAGCAGAATTGCCGCAGTTGGGCGAATGATAATCCAAGAGTGATTGCCGAAAAACCAATGCACCCACAAAGAGTGACTGTTCGGTGCGGTTTATGGGCCGGCGGCATTATTGGACCTATTTTTTCCAAAATGAGGCCGGTCAGGCAGTTACTGTGAATAGTGTTCGCTATCGTGAGATGATAACGAACTTTCTAGGGCCCGAATTGGAAGAAATGGATGTGGACGATATGAGAGCTAAAGGATAAATATAAAGGAGATAAATCGGCACATTAACGGTATAGAACCTGAATTATGCCTCAGCGTCATCGAAAACTTGGACCACGGACGGAGGTGTGCCGCCGAGACCGCGGCCACCATTCGGTCAATATTTTGTTCCATACGTAATTGAGCCATACCAATATTATCATAATAAAGAAAAATTACATTAATTTCCTAAAAAAAATTTTATTTTATTCAAAATCAATACCGGTCCTTGGAACTTAACCACACTTGCTTTGATTTAATTTGACGAGTATCCCATGAGAACTTGTGGACTATTTTGAATTTAGCGCCATGAGAGCTAAAGTTACAGGTATTTGTTATTACACAGCTGCCAAATGTTATTTACTTATTTATTTAAAATAGCAACAGTTATTAATAACTATTCCCTTCACGAAATAAGCACTGGCTTCGGGCCTTTATGGTATCTTAAACTAGAGTAATAATATAAATAAGTAACTATACAAGAGGATGGGAGAGGGTAGTTGAGAGAAGATAAATGTGTAGTGTGAGTTTATAGTAATTTTCGCAAAGAGTTAAAGTTTTAATTTAGATAGTTTAATACATTTACAAATTAAGTTAATGCTATTGTCATCTGTGCTGTTGAGTAGATTCGAAATTTCAAGGTTAGGATGAATTGAATTTCTAGGGTATTCCAATCCTGGGCAGGTATCGAGGAGGTGTGCTGTCGTGTATACCTCTGAGTTGCAAAAAGGGCAGTCTGGTTTGACTGTGCCATTTAGGATGTGAACATGGGTGGCTATAGTGTGAAGACATGTGTGTAGGATATAAGGGCTTGATGCCAATAGGATTGTACTTTTTGTAGTGGTGTTGGTAATTAATTCATTGACTATTGTACGTATCCTGAAGAGATTTTAGTATAATTTTCCAAATATCTTTGATATTAAATGCGCACTTGGGCGGCTTCTTTGCCACTGGTATCAGCGCACTCGTTGCCTTGTATTCTGGCATGACCCGGAACCCACATGATCCTTACGGAATTTTTATTTGATAAGATATTATTTTGGATTTCGATTATTATTATTGGAGTTTCGTTAGAATGGTTCAATAGAGCGTCCATTACAGATTTACTATCGCTGCAAATAATGAATTTGCCGCCTTTGTCGGAGGCATAAACTACCGCTTCAAGCAATGCAGCTACTTCCGCTGTCAGTATTCAGCAGTAGGAAGGTAAAGCACCGACTGAGATTGGGACACCAAGCTGGTTTGTGACTGCAAACGATGTACTGGTGTCTGTTTTTGATCCATCTGTATAATTTTATTCAGGCTAATTCATAGAGGCTTTTATGGCCGCGCAATTTATAGAACTTGATGAAATAATCTACCGAAAACTCTCACTTTTTTGAGAAGATGTTCCAAATCATTAGGTTTTATTCAACGAAACAGTTATACATAGTATTATATATTAACTATTTAGTGTTAAAACAAAAATACATACATTTACATATTTTTCCTTACCCTAGTAATGACTTCATATATTCCTGTGCCACTCCTTTCTGTTCTCACCTCTCAATTCATCCCTTCGCGGAAAATGTTTTACGACACTTGAAGCGTTAAAGTATACTCAGATGGTGATGATTTTTGCTAACTGGCATCAAATATTCCATCAACGAGATCATGCAGTAGCAGAAATATTCAAGTAAAATTTGGAAACATTCTAAGCAAAAAATTAAAAACTTTAAAATTCATAAAAGTTTATTGTTATTTTTCTGCATCGGCAAATTTAGTTTTATTGCACAGCTCAAACCAGTTAAATTTGTAAGAAAAAAATATAATTTTTTCTATTTTAATTAGATTTGTAGGTGGCATTTTTTTTGTGAATTTCTTTGTGGTTATTCGGTTTTCCACTGAAAATCCAATTTCGTTGCAACAAATTTGTTATAATTGATACCTGAAATGGCTGTTGGGCAAAAACTTGAAAACCACAAGAAACCTTAATATTCCAATTATTTATTTGCACTAAGAATTCTATTTTTTTTGCGTCGTTTTGCAGTTTGGCATATACCAAGAAACCCAAGAAGAAGCAGCCTTAAGCCAACAATTTCACGGCCCACTTTCTTCACTTAAGCTGACAAATTCACACCTTTCGGCTGGCTAAGCAAATACCGAACAATGACACATAACCGACAAAAAAACCGTAAACAATAAAAATGGTAAGGAAAATCAATTTACATGCTTACACTGCAAGGATAATTGCATTTAGCGTTGGGTTTTTTCTTTTTTTTGTTTTATCAGCGTTGATGCAGCTTTCGACTTTCGGCAGCCGAATATGCTTCTTTTATATTCTGCTTCTGTTTGCAGCCAGTGCTTTTTCAGCCGCTTTCTCTTCTCGTCTCTTCTCTCTCCTTTTCTCGCCTTGCATTATCTCCTTGCATTGTACATTTTTGTTTATCCTTTAGTTGACACCAACTAACCACGTTGTTATCCTTGTTGTTATCCTTTCGGTATTTGACTTTTGTCCGGTTGCTGATTCGCTTTGTTGCTATTGCTATTGTTGTTGTTGTTGTATTATTGGTTTGGACATTTTGCAAATTGCTTATCCAGCAGTGCGTGAAATCCACTGAGCTTGACAACTTCCGTTTACCACGAACACTGAATATATATACACACACACACACATGCGCACACACAGACACATATGTACATACATATACACATAAGCGTTTATCATTCCTAAACTGCTACTACTCGCACTGTGACATGCACCGTTGTCACTTGCCCCAAAAATGTTTGATTGGCCATTCCCTTGGCCTACGCATGCAGGCGTATTTATTTTATGTATACACTTCTTATGCAACAAAATTTTCCACAAAATTCCAAACCACAACGAAACTTTCAATTTTCAAGGCGGTAGCAACATGCCCAGTTTTTCACTACTACACATACGTACATACACGTACACTTACCCACATATGTGTGTGTGTCTGTGCATATGACCAATATAAACCTGACAGTTGCTGACTTCCACTGCCGCCTAGCCACGCCATCTGCTCTCAAGTCTGTCCGTCAGACTATTCTGTCTATTGCGACCGCATGTGCCTGCGTCTGTTGTGATATTAACACGTTACCTGCCAACTGTTCGTCTCCTCTTCGCCCCACTTTCGTGGTGGAATGTGGCAGTAGCAGTGTTGGGGTGTCGACTAGCCCGGACGATTTGCCTGCTTGAGTGACTCCAACTACCATCAGGTGGTAGTAGTTGCTCACTTTTACCTTCATCTCTATTTTGCGTTCTTCTTGCGAGTTATCGTCGGTGGCAGCTTGGCATTTAATTTGTCTGTCTAGTGAGTTTACCAAACCCACAACATCTGCCTAACACTCGCTTTGTGCTGACCCGTCTTGCCTTGCAATGGTTACTAAACCGAGCTGTCAGTATGGTCAATTGTTTCACTTGTACACTGCAATGGAAAGCTTTTAATCAAGCGGTTAGTGCTGTTGGTTCTCAACTTGCAAAATGTCACCACCATCACTCCCGTAAACCAGCCCATTGGTCAGTCGATCATAGCGAAATGTGTAGGTGGAAAATTTATTGATTGCACTAAAGCACTTAACCTATAAAAGTGCGACTTACGAATAATGAAACTAGAGGAGCGTTGAAGAGTGTGAATTAACGAGAAATGTCGTACGAAAGCAAATAAGCAAATGTATAAATTTGAATATAAAAATACAACGCCGAGAAATGTGTTAGAAAAGCAAGGGAATGTATTTGTGGCGTTGCGGTTGAAGAAAGCATGAAGATATTTCAATAAAGTGCCAATTAGTGCAGATCCTCTGTGCAAAGCAATTGACGCATTTTGCAACACAACACATGGGCTGAAAAGTCTCGGGCCTAACAAAGAAAACAGAACTTTTTTTGTTCAACGTAATTTCCATCAAGAACAACGCAATCATTCAGCGCCGCTCTAACATTTCAATACCACTTTTTTAGACCGATAATTCTTTTGCCTCACAATAGACCTCAGTTTCAGCGATAATCTCTTCATTCGAGCGAAATTTCTTACCGGCGAATGGGTTGGTGCGTGGCTATCAAGACACGAATCTCGGTGAAACACCAAATAAAGAAACAGTTTTCTTTTAATAGCGGTCGCCCCTCTCCGAGTGAATTTCTGGCAATAAAAAGCTTATAAAAATATCTGCCGTTCGGAGTCGGCTTGAAACTGTAGGTCTATCCATTTGTGAAACAACATCAAGACGCACGTTACATATAGACGGAGGAGCTCGGCCAAACACATATTGTACATTTATATTTGTTTTGTAAGATCTGCGAAGAGCCAAGAGTCGCGAAAGCGAATACAGTGGATGTGGGAGCAATTCGAAGTTCAATTCCTGTAGTTTCATGGCACGGTGTATTGTCTTTGGTTTGGTCAGCAGTGAGCAAATGTGGCACTCACCTTGAACACAATTTTCTCGTACTCAACTGCTCATAAAATATAAAGCCAACTCGTTCTTTTGAGATCTTTACGATGTCAGCTAACTCGCGCAACTTCACTTTTCGATCACTGAAAACGATTTCGCGGATTTTGTTGATGTTTTCTGATGTTACCGCCTCATTTGGACGTCCACTGCGTTGCGCATCGTCGGTATCTCTACAACCCACGACTACGTTTGAAGTCAGCAAACCATCGATTTATTGTTGTTTCCGATGGAGTGGAGTTCCCATCACACTTTTTAAGCCATTGCTTCGCTTGAACGGTATTTCGTTTCTTTTTCTTTTTCACGAATTTTTTTTTGAAAATGACAAAAATAGCGGCACTCTTAGCAAAATAACTCACGAACTAATAATAGAATATCATGAAATTTTAACAGCTGTCTGGTTGTTGAGGATACTTTAGAACACCTTCTGAGCGTTTGTCCGGCATTATTAAAATCGCGTTAAAAATGCCTGGGAGCCCCACTGTTTTGGGGTCTGGAGGCCGTCTCAAAATCGGATCTCCCAGCTCTGCTTACATTCGCTAAAAGCGTTGACATCCTACTTGATGTCTACTTTCAGTATTCATGGAGGTCTAAAGGTCTATGCGTGTCTTAATGCCAACCAGGCTAACCTAACCTAACCTAACAGTTATCTTTTTAAGGTTAGTACTAACTGAAAAAGGAATGTGATTGCAATAAAACTAGTGTCATCTTTGTGTTAGGTCCCGGACTTTTCAGCCTACGTGTTGCACTTATACATTTGTCTCTAAATTCTGATTTGAAAGGTACGCCAAAATTATGAATAAGAAAACATTTTCGGAACTGCGCTTCGAAAACGAGCTGAAACACAAAGTACAGCGTTAAAGGTGATTGTATATAAAGGACAAGCCTACTATTTTTTCAATTAGAACGGCATCCATTTCCTTCTCCGAATTTCTCGCAGACGTATAAAGGCTTTGAAATTAAGAATACCCAACGAAAACGCTAAAATTAAAAAAAATTACACATGTTGACTCCAATTTTGATGAAAGATCCAAAATAAACTTTTCCGAGCGCACTGATCCAAATCTGAAAACTCAGAATGCACCTAGGTTGTTAAGCTTTCGAGGTATTTCTTTACAAAAGTGCAACAATGACGAGTTTTCGCTATATTTGAGTTTATGCAAAAACTGGTGGCGCAAAATTGATCACCCTTTCGAAAAATGTATAATTTTTGCAAATAGCGTAAAAAAGTTATTCAAAGACAATATTTTGCGCCACCTTGTATAACATAATGAAATATAAATTTTTTTTAATATCGTAATATTATGGCATCTCAAAGAATAATCTTTTACCTGTTAACCTCATTCCTTTTTAAACTCATTTTGAATCAAAAATATTTTTCATTTGTTTCTTAGGTATCGTCAGTTTACAGGCGGTAGCTGTGGCCGAATGGGTTGGTGCGTGACTACCATTCGGAAGTGCTCAGATTCGAATCTCCGAGCTTGAAACACCAAACGGGAGAATATGTTTTTTCTAATAGCGGCCGCCTCTTGCAGGCAATGGCAAACCTCCGAGTGAATTCCTGCTAGTAAAGAAAGCAGTGTTATAGACTCGTACAGACTTCGAAAGGTGTATGAAGGGTTGAAATTGAAGAATTCAATAGCGGAAAAAGAGAGATGCCAAAATGTTTCTTGGAATCACGAAAGCTGGCCATCTGAAAAGTACTTGCTTGAGATGAGTTCACCTCACAGATAGCTGTCATAAAAGAAACTCTCAGTTATGTCAAGCCGCATCTAACAAACCGAACAAGGGTAGGACACTCACCACTTTAGAGAGTGATGGCTTTGTATGTCACAAAATTTCCCATTAGCGCCTCGGGTCCGTAGCTTGAAGGTCAACGTGGCCTTACAATCTGATGAATACTAAATAATTTAGATCAATTTAATTGTTTTATTACTTTTTCCAATTTTTAAGGCAATTTCATAACTCTGCGATTAAAGAAGTTCTTGTCCTTGTTGGTAAATGCCCTGCTCATTTTCATAAGAGTTTTTGAGGCCAGGTTTGTACCATAAAACTATCAATAAATTTTACCAAATGTTTGAAAAAGTGATAAATGCTAGGCATCAAGTCTAGACTCTAAGGCGGATGCAGTGTAACCTTCCATCGAAGTTTTCGAAGCTTCCAACTCACCATTAAATATGTATGCGATCAGGAAAAGAAACACCATCCAGAAAAATGGTCCAAAAGTAACCAGAAAACCTATTATATTCATTAATTCTGATCACTTCTGGCCGATCACTTTCTTCACTTCGATCAGTTGGTGACAATGAAGATCCGCCCGGCATATTTGTCTCAATGAAAGCAGTTCAAAGCGGATGATTCCCTTCCAATACCACCAAAAATACAGTAAAAAATTCTTGGTTGCTTATCTGGGCCTAGCTATTATTTTCTGTGGTTTCACTGCGACCTTTTTCAGTTATTGCACTCAACCTAGTTTTGTTGTTTGATCTAGTTTTTATCGGCAATCACCATCCGCTCCAAAAATCGGTAGTCTTTGTTACGTTTCAGCAAAGAATCACAGTCGTAATTTCGATCCAAAAGTTTCGTAAAGTAATGGTGTCATGTCGGAATTATTTCACAAATTCATGATTTTATGAACATTTTCGAAAATCAGTCTACCAGGCAAGTCTTATTTTCGACTTCCATTTAACCGGCACGGAATCACTGGAACCACCACTTTGCTGTTGCATTAAATACTATATATAGGGTTGTTCAATAGGTCCGCTTCAACTTTTTTCCGATAGGGAGGGCGAACGACGCAATATTTTTTATTTTTCGCTTGTCATTTGTAAACTTCATTAGTATACATTTCATCATGGAACGCTACACACTTGAGCAACGATTGCAAATCGTGCAAATTTTTTATGTTGCTGCTACTTTAAGAGCATTACGGCCATTTTACGGTCCATTTAACAAGCCGTCCCGTTTTGGGGTTTTGTGAAGTCATTGGTCTACAGTAACAAACCGGCGACGATTTGTGAGCTCAGAGCCAATATTGAACGCGAAATTGCTGGAATTTCGGCCGATTTATGCAAAAGAGTGGTCGAAAATTTGGGTTCAACGATTGGACTTCGTAAAACGTGCACGCGGTGGTCATGCAAAAGAAATCGAATTTCATACTTAAATGTATATGTTCAAACTCGATAATAAAAAAAAAATTAGTTAAAAAAGTTAAACCGTTTGTGTTTTATTCAAAAAAGTTCAAAAGTTGAAGCGCTCTTACTGAAAAACCCTTAGTTAATAGCATGAGCTTAGATTTTTTTAGCTTGGTTTTTAGTTGTAGTGAAAAATTGATCGGATTTTCTCATTCTTACTTCCATTTTAGAAAATGCTGACATAAAACTGGCTTTAGCAATCGCAGAATTGTCAAATAAATATTTTTGAAATAAAAAACAAAAATTTTCAAAATCTACAGGGTATTGTTGAAGTTATTCAATGGTCAGTTTGAGTTGGCGGACCCTTTATATAATAACACATTCACTAAAGGGCGATTCCATGTCAAGTGACCCAAGTATTTTATCTTTTTTTTTTTTGAATTAGTTTATATGTATGAGTATAATAAGAACTAAACGGAAAATTTGGAAAAAAATGTATAATTTTTGAATGAATTTATTCAATGTTGACATTTTGGTACACATTTTTTAAAAGTGAAATACCTTCGGTTCTTTTTAACTTGTTTTAAATTCCTTTTTTTAACTTCAATAGTTTCAGGATTTTTTGTTTAAAATAAAAAAAAAAAATTAAAAAAATATAAAAAAATTTTTGAAAAAAGATTTGTTTTGTGATTTTTGAAAAATATCCCTCTTCAGATTTCTCATTTCTGTCAATAATAGCTGAGACTATGCTCAGTAATCCCTAAAAGTTCTAAAAGTCTAATTCTCTTATTGTTAGAGTTATATTCCAATACGTACAGGGTACCACTTAAAAATATCGTTATTTGCTTACTAATGCACGATCTTTCAATCGATTTGCCAACGGACGTATATTACGAGTATTTCGGGTATTTTTTTAGCTAGATGAAAATTATCGATATCAATAACTATGGTTTGACAACTGAGAATGCCAAACTGTGTTAACATTTCTGTTCAGTAAGGTTTTGCAAGTCATCATGAAACGTTTAACGCTAGAACAAAGCTTCCAAATTGTGGAAATTTTCTTTGAGACACAAAAGAAATAAATCTAATCGCGAAGTTCATAGAGCACTGGTGGCATTACTGGCCCTTAGACGGACAGCTGCCGTTACGGTGAATGGCGAGCGCTATTCGACGACATTTGGTTCCAATAAGATGGTGCAACTTGAAACCCCATACGGAAAGATTTATTGGAAAAAGTAATTAAAAATTGTGCTGATTGAGTAGGCCATGAAACTCGTAGTCGCGGCGAAGATATACCGGATATCATATTCTAAAAATAAATGCCATGCAATTATCGACTAGATCTTTGTTCGCCATCCTCAAATCTAAAGCCTCTTCTTGCTTTTCCCCCTGTTTGGTTTTCCTCTGAACCGCATCACAATAGACGAATTTTCAATGCAGCGGGCAGTCATTTATCCTAACATATCAACTAGATTATAATAAAAGGAATTAATTCCAACAGCAGTTCTGTTTTGTATTATCATTTTAAGTTCTCAAACTTAAAAATCGCTCTAAAGGAGAAATCCGTATCACTTTGTATGAGGAATTATGGAATTAATTTGAAACAACTTCACAAATGCAATTAGGCAGCAGACAAATCAACATTTAATAACTGAAATGAGTTAAGACTACCGTAATATTCCGGGTACTAAGGTCGGTTACCCCAGTAAATTCTCTCCCAACTTTGTGAGTAATGTCCTTTGCCATCAAACTAAACGCAAAAATGCAATTATTTGTCCGTTAAAGCAGCCAACCTAAATCAGGAGCTTGATTTTCGTTGCATCTTCTGTTGGCTTATGTTTTTATTGTATTTTAAATGTGACTAAAGCGCCTAATTCATACAAATCGACAAAAGCTTCATGCGTCTCTTAGAAAATAGGTGGTGTGCATTTTCGGGCGCTCAACTTTTGGATGGGCAACTGTTTTTTCGTTTTATATTTCGTCTAGTCTGGTCTGTCGCAGTCTCGGTTTGCCCATTAAATTGCACTTTTCTCACAAATTGACTTAATGGCGTTTGCTTGCGTTCCCCAGTAGTGACAATCCTCCCAATGAGCGTAACAAACACAATGGCAAGCAATAGTAGCAGCTGCCGTTGCCACTGTGAATGCTTCCAAGTATTGTGTGTTATTTGCATGTGCATTCGCTCTCCGTTGGGTGTCGGCCGTCGTTCCCTGCGGTCTCATAATGATGTGGTAATGTGTACCACTATTTGCTGTTTTAACTGTCGCAAAATATTTGAGATCTCGTTTTGGTATTTTCTTTGTTTTTTTTTTCTTTTGACAGTGTACGAGTGGAGCTGTGAAGTTGAAAACCTTAACCCTAGAACACACACCCGGGTACAAATGTATCCACTTCAACTTTGAAGTGTTGTAACTTTTGAACCGCTATACCTCTATACCGCTTACTTCGGATCTAGGAAGATTATTTAGTTTTGAGTTCAAATTCAAAATTTGAACCAGATCGGACCATTGGTTCAGGAGCTACAGCCTTCCAAACACATTATATACGTAAACACACACCCGTACGTTTGTACCCCAATAGTAAAAATCCTCATAATAATCAAAAAAAAACATTTTTTATATTATTTTTTTATTTGAAAAATTAAAAATATTCATTTCACACATTATATTATTGACTTTTATTATAAAAATTATAAAAATGCATCTTATATCTAAGGAAAATCATGGCAAATAGAGCAATTTGTTGATGTGACCGAATGTTCAAGACATATTCGCTTCTTACATTTGGCGCACAGCTTTCTGGTTTTTCTACGGCGTTTTTCCTCTTGTGTGTAACATAAATAGCAAGATCCGGACACAGGTTTTGGTGTGCGCGCTGCGGCAGATGTTGATGCTGCTGTTGACACCATTGATTCCAGCGGTCGGTTGAAATATGCTTCAATAGCAATTTTAGTCGAAAAATTTCGCGTCACTTGACGATTTATGGCTCTGGCTTCAATAATGTACATACACAATGCTTCAGCCGAGCTGCGCAGGACCTGCTTACGTTTGTTGTTTGTTCTCCAAGGCAACATAGGGTTATTCAAATCGTAGACAATGTAGGCTGCAAGAGCTGTAATGTCCAACATGTTGAAGAACATCGCTAGTGGCCATCGTTTTGCTTGTCTTTGTGTTGGATATTCCGCAAACATTTGGTCCATTCGATCAACACCACCTTTGGTACGATTATAATATTCAATTATTTCAGGTTTCCCACTGTCAGCTATTTCAGCATCATTATGCATGGTCGAAAGCAAAATTACTGCTTTATTTTTTTTGGGAACATAAGAGCACATTGTCACATTATTTTTGAAGCCAAATGTCGTTGAACCAATTGTCCTGTTTTTGTTCTGCTTCATTTCTTGAGGAATATATGATTTGTTTTTGCGCAAAGTTCCAACGATCGTGAGTTTCCAGGTGAGAAGCAGTTCTGCAACTGGTAAGGTCGTAAAAAAATTGTCCATTGTAATGTTTCGGCCACTTCCTTGGTATTTGGCAGACAAATCCTTCACCACTCGTTCGCCTTGGTTCGTTTCCCTACCAGTTTCTGCTTGGCCAGTATATATTTGTCCATGCAGTGGATATGCATTTGTGGCATCGCAAATCCACCAAACCTTGATACCATATTTAGCAGGTTTTGACGGTATGTACTGCGTAAACCGTGTGCGTCCACGGTAAGGAAATAATTGTTCATCAATCGTCAAGCATGAGCTGGGCTTGTAATGTGCAGCAAGATTATTGTTCATCATCGTCCACAACTCACTGATCGGTGCTGCTTTATCAGTTAGTAAGCGTGTTGCACGAGTGTTTTTATCGTCAAATCTTAGGAACCGCAATATCGAACAGAAACGGTTGACTCCCATTGTGGCGCGAAATAAAGGATAGTTTTTGACGCGCCATAAATCTCGAACATGTTCTCCATTGCTCTGGTTCGCACCAGTCATAATAAGTATGCCAAAAAATGCATACAGCTCTGTTATTGACACAGGCGTCCATGACTTAGGAGTTGTGTTTGGATGCGCATTGTTGTAAGCATTATAAGTTTCTTTTGCTAACTTATTTGTGTGGCGCATAATTATATCAGCCATTTCAACGTTCATGAAACATTTGAATGTTTGCTCTATTGACAACATTTCAGTGCATCTAGCTGGTCCAGAACGTTCTCTTATAATATTTTGTCTGAGTACCTGACGACTTACATTTGGTTCTTTCATCCACTCAGTACCATCACGTGCAACAAATGTTTCGCCACTAGCAGGTAATTCATTATTTTCTTCTACTTCTTCTTCTTCATCGTCTTCTTCATCATCCTCATAGTCCGCATAATCAGGTAATACTTCTGCGGCACTTTGCGAAACTTCAGCATCGTCATCAGCAATTTCAATGACATTGAATTGAATTTCTTCTTCATCTTCTGAAACAAAGTCATAGGGAGCGTCATCGTCACAAATTTCATCAAATAAAGATTGTATATATGATT
This sequence comes from Anastrepha ludens, assembly GCF_028408465.1. Classification (NCBI taxonomy): domain Eukaryota; kingdom Metazoa; phylum Arthropoda; class Insecta; order Diptera; family Tephritidae; genus Anastrepha; species Anastrepha ludens. The sequence continues at coordinate 126,957,623 of NC_071500.1, read as the reverse complement.
CTCGCTGTTCCTCAGTTAGCCTGCATAATAAAAAAAATTATATATGTTTACATTGTTGCTTATTTTACATTTTTTAACTTCTATTGTATATGCTGCACTTGATAAATATTCGTTTCTTCTTGAAGTCATTTCGTATCCAGTTATTTATAGTTTCAGTTATATTTATTTTCACTTATATTTTCACTTCTTACACTTTTGAGCACCAAAACAATAATGAAAATATCAACAGGCAGCATTTATAACAACACCTCGTGTGAAAACAACCCTTGCAGCTGCATATAAAATACAAAAACCAGTTATACCAGTGTATTTGCTACCTACGTACCCATACCTTGCGCGACCTTTTTGCACATATCTTTTGAACCAGGTAGAATATTTCAATGAAATAAAAACCAAAATGTGTATTCGTTGTTACTCTACAAGTATATTATTATAAATTATATTATTTTGTTTTGCATTTATCAGGACAACAACAAAAACAAAAATCCACTGTTGCATGCCCTGACTTTATTTGCCCATATCGCTGGAACCAGTAGGAATATTCGAATGAAACAAAAGACAAAATACTTGTTATATCTTAAAATATACATTTAAAAAAAAAATCATAGAAATCGGTTGAATAAGCATTAAAAAAACCGCAAAATAAGGTCCCGGGTACAAACGTATCCCGGGTGTGTGTTTACGTGGTATTTTCTGGGTGTGTGTTCTAGGGTTAAATTGGACTCTTTTGGTTTAGTTTCCACAAGGTCCACCCTGTATTTCAAAATAGCTGAACTTTTTGCAAATAAATAGGACATTTTTGATGGTATTTCTTGGAAAATTCGAGCTATGAATTCATACTAGAATGAGGGTTGCCTTTTATATTTTGTGACACCTTGTGTGATTATCAGGAATTCGATATTTTTATCGAAAAGTTCGGTGTTTTTAGCATAAAATTACATTCAACGTTTTCATTTACTGGCTTTATTTCTTCATTTTTAAGTGATTTGACAAATCCATCTCACTCAAAAGATGAAATTAACTCGGGAACATTTTCATGCGATGATTTCGACGATTTTGTGGTTTTCGACGAGGATTATCGAGACATGAGTGCATTGATCAACTTATTTCGACTTTGGGTATTGAAACTCCAAACTTAGTCACTGTGAAACGCTGGTACAACAAGTTCCATCATGGCCGTTTGTCCTTGCACAATGGATTTCGTGAAGGCCTACCAAAAACGATATTTTTGATAGGAAAAATTTTGCTGTGTGTGATCTGATCGTCATTTGACATGTCGCGAGTTAGAGGTATCTTTGGGCATTTGTAAGACCGGCAGAAATTGAATATTGCACGCACATTTGCTTGCTCGAGCAAGAAGCACCTCAAAGCAAATAGTTGCCTGTTTCTTGGAAAGTCTGGTATGCCGCAGCTGCACCACTAGGTCAACTTAAAACAGTCTATTCTGAGTGGTACACAACCTTTTGTTTGACAGAAGTATTCGGAGAATTGAGGAAAACCAAACGCCGAAGACGAAGACGAAGACCTCCTAACTATCGAGCATCAAAACCAAAATGCGAGGTAAACTTTTCCAACGTCTGAAAAAGTTCAAAATATCGTAAAAAAAAATAAAAAATAAAAAAAATGTTCGAATATTTTTAATAAAAGAATTGAATTTTTAAAATTTCGAGAAAAATTTTTTGTTTTGAAAAATTTTTCAAACTGTGAAGAGCAGCACAATAATTGAAAAGAAAAGTATTTACAAGTTCTTACATCTCATCTTTTTAAACATGACCGCTTATTTACTAATATAGGGCCCATGATTTCGTTTTGCTTGAGCGGCGGAATTGAAAAACAAAGTGAATCCAACGCGATTTTATTATTTTAAAGGTGGTATCCAAGGCGAATTCTGCATTCTTGGGTAGTATCGGCAAATCAGCTGATTGTCAGCAATGAATGAAACATGGCGAATTCATTCTTTGTTTTCTACTTTGCCGTGACAGTCATACTCGCAATACGTTGTTGATGTTCTAGTGCCACCATCTTTTATGAATGGACCTTGAGTAAATCGAATGTGGAAGGAACAAAAGTTGAACAATTTGAAATAGAAACCTTTGTGTTCAATTGAGATTGTCTACAATTATTTTTTATGCGTTGCAATTTTCAGTAGCGGCCGTCAGTTTCTTTTACAATGTTTCTTTTAGAATGATTCCGCATACTTGTCAGCAAACGAGTCTTTCAGCAGTGTGCAATGAATTTTTACTACAGCTGCGCATTTAAATGCTCTCAAGTTTCAAGTTGGCATAACATTTTCAGCCAGCAGAGCAAACGCATCGCTAAATGTTGATAGAAAGAATCATTCATCTACTACAAGTTATTGCTCGAAAAAAAATCATCTTCTGTGCAGCGGTGCATTTGGGACCTGATAGTTTTATCAATAAATAAAATTGCAGCATTTTCATAGCTTCAAAGCCCCTTATAAATATCTACCATGATCCACCGCTTGATGCACATTTGGGTACCGTTCATCTTCGAGATTTTGGCTGGCGAACACTCACCATTAATGGCGCTCTTTATGTGACAAGATGCAGAATTTCTTCAGGTTTAGAGGTTTAGCCTGTGGCATACCGAACAAAAAATTAATTTTTTGAATTCGAAATTTTAAGAGACGTTGTTATATTTCTGTCCTTAGAGGAAGGCAATACGGCAATACGACAATGCAAACAAAACAGACAGCACTGTCAACAAAAAAAAATTAAGAAAATTTCAAGAATCATATAGTTAAGCCAAGGCTAATCTATTAAAAGCGGTGTTGGTAAATCAGCTGAGTTGTTTTTTTTCTTTCGCCGTGTGCATGTGGCTGTCAGCTCAGAATGAAACACGGCGAATTGATTAGTTGTTTTCTAGTTGCTTAATACTTTGCCACCATTTTTAATAAATGTGTCTTGGTTTAAGCTTACTCAACTCAAGCTTACACAATTTTATATAATTAAAAATTGACTATGGTACAAAATTGCAAAAGTTTCTGAAAATTGTGGCTAAAAATTTGTAATTTGGATGAAAATTTGGTGGAAATTTATAAAATTTTGCTCACAATTCGATGCAATGATTTATATGGTTTTTATTGCAGTACACACTGTATTTTTTCTAAAAAAAAAATTATAAAAAAAAAATAAACGAAATAAACAAAAATTAATCAAAACCTTGAAATATGTTGCGCTACTTTTGTTTTAACTGCCACTTGCTTTCTTTACTGCAATACAAAATCATTTAAAATTAAAACTTTCCCTCTGAATGGCATACCCTATATGAGACCAAAGCATTAAATACTTATAGTCGTGTACTAAGAATTAAATATTTCAGCTTATCGTCCTTTTTTTGGCGTCTCAACCTCTGCACTTTTGGCTTCTTTTAACGCCTTTGCGTTAGTTGTTAATTTTCTTCAACACTTTTGCCGTCAACATTTTGTCGCTATGAAGTTCGAAGAACAAAGTGAAACAGGAATTTAAATAATAATCGTTTAATTACAATTAAACTGAAACGTTCCATAGAGCGGAAAATAAAAGAGCAACGCTGAGTTGGGACAAGGTGAAATGCCAACTGATGGATTGCAGCCAGTTGAGCGCATTGCACACAGACGCATACATACACATACAGCCACAGTACTCGTATAGGTATGTAATCCTTGCCCACCACTGCTGCTCCTGCCGCTCCTGCCAATGGCTTAAGACTGTGCAGCTGCGTTAGCAAAGACAATTGAAAAAGTTCCCCAGTGCGATGGAAAACAAAATAGCAAAAATACCGACAGCAGTAAACGCTTATAGAGTCGGCAGTATTATTAATTTTTATTATTATTATTATTATTACACGCTTCCTCTTCAGCGCACAGCTTCCTCGCTCCTCGACAACGTTAGCTTTCTGTTGTTTTCCTCATTCCAGCTTCTGTTTTACTTTGTCGTGAATGCGTGGGAGGCAACGCAGTGGAATTGGTGTAACCAGCAAATTAGCATAACTTTAGGCGCTGTAACCATGCCAGCTAACGACTGTAATACCGACTTTTGAGGCAATGAAGTTGCTAAAGTAAGAAACAAAAAGAAAGAAAAAAACTAAATTCAAAATATTGAAAGCAGACTTGTTGAAGAAGTTAAATATGTAGTAGTTGTTGCGGTGGGAACGAGACAGGTAAGAACCATTGAAGTTGCCTGATTGTTTCAAGTTGCGTTAATGAAAATCGCTGGACGGCAAATGAAATTTTAATTAACCATTCAATGTAAGGGCAATGCAAGAGCAAATAAGAGACTAACAAAAGGCAGTGCTTACTGTGTGAGTGTGAGTCTAAATTTATAAATTCTTTGCCCATCCACTCTTTACATTTCTGTTCTTTACTTTTGTCATCGGAAAACTATTAATTCAATTGGGTTGAAATTGTCCGTTAGTATATTTCAAACATTAAAATGTAAAATATAAATTTTTCGAAAATTCTTACTACCACCAACCCCTCTTTATAACATCCATGAGTCTGGTTACGTAACTGAAACCACGCGCAACAATTGAGCGTCTCAACTAAACTCGGTACACAAGGCCATTTGGCTATATTCTCAAGGTGGATGGATAGTGAAAGGAGATGAAAACCATGCCCGATAATTTTCAAAAGTGCTAAAAATGAGATATTTCATGAAATTAGGTATTAATGAGAAAATAACGTCTATTGAAAAATTTTTGGAATATGGATGAGTCAGCGTCTACTTACTACGACAGTAAATGTGTGGTCCTTTCACAGATTCACACAGAGCTGTATATTAGCGCTTCGGTGGATCAATATTATGCACTGATTTGGATATAACCCGAAAAGTTATGGCGATCACTTTGTCCAACTTGCGGGGATTACTCAGCCTAGTCCCACATATAAATATTTTCCAAAATTTTTTAACAGAAATATATAATTTTTATATTTAATTTTTTCCAAAACATTTTTCAAAAACAACTCAACTCTTTTTTCAAAAACTAAAATTTTTCTAAACATTTTTCTTTTTTAAATTTAAATTTAATATATATTTCAAAGTTGTTTGCTAAAACAATTAAAATTTTTCTAAAAAATTTAATTTTCCCAAAATGTAAGTTTCAAAAAAATAAATGTTTTCAAAAAAACTGAAATTTGTTTTCCAAAACATGTTTAACGGAAAAATATAATATCAAGTTTTTCTAAAACACATATCCAAAAAATTTAATTTTGTCTAAAAAAAAATTTTGTCTAAAATTAATTTTTTCTGAAAAAATTAAATATTTTCTAACAATTTTATTTATCTTTTTTAGATAGTAAAATAAAATTTTTCTAAAAAAATTTAGAATTTTATCTAGAAAAAAATATAATTTGTTCCCTCAAAAATTTTTAACAGAAAAATGTAATATTTAAATTTAATATAAATTTAAAAGTTATTTGCTAAAACAAATACAATTTTTGTAAAAATTTAATTTTCCCAAAAAGTAAGTTTCACAAAAATAAATGTTTTCTAAAAAACTGTAATTTGCTTTCCAACAAATTTTTAACAGAAAATATAATATTTAAATTAAATTTTTTCCAAAACTTTTTTCGAAAACAATAAATTTTCCAAAACATTTACCAAAAACAAGAAATTTTTAAATACATGTTTTCTAAAAAAATAAATTTTTTTATTTTATTAATTAGCTAGGAGTATAAAATATAATATGTTTTGTTTTCCCAAATATTTTTAACAGAGAAATTAAATTCTTTTCTAAAAAATATGGGGTTTTCCAAACAAAAATTCGGTTTTGAAAATTATACTTAATTTTAAAATAAAAAGAAGCGAACATATTTCCCCTTAAAAAACTACACCAAAATTTTCAACTTGAGTAAATCTCAAAATTACAAAACTTTTTTCAACAATTTTTTATTTTACGTTTCATTATACACAAGCCTACAAATAAACCAATTTTAAAAAAGATAGACGGCAATTCCCAAAATGCTTGGATCACTTGACACGGAATAGCTCATTAGAGAGGACTACGCTCAACTCTCGAACAACAGACATTTGTTTTCATGTGTCAGGCCATCGCGCAAGAAAGAACTCGAGCAATTGAGATATCTCAACGAAACCTGGAACGCATATAACTACGCAGATTGGCGTGGTTGGCATGTGGGTCGATTTTTTTTATGCCAGTCTACCCGTTGTCCGCACTTGCGTTGCGCCGACAAATAGTCGACATACATCAGAGAAACTAAGCGTTTTTGTGCATCGAAAAGATCGAATTAATAAGTCATCGGCCTTACTGCCTTGATTTGGCACCTCATAATTTCTTTTTGTTCTGGTACATTAAAAGTAAAATGTGAGCTCAAACTTTTTTCAACGCCTAAAGAAGCTATGAAAGCCTTGAAACAGCTCATTTTGGAGATATCCATTTCTGAGTGGCCAAAGTGCTTGAAAAATTCGTTCAAGCGAATGCAGTAGTTGGAGGTAGGAATATTTTGAAAAGCAGCATAGTAAATTTCGTTATTATTTTAATGTGTTTTCATTATTGAGCGCAAAAATTGTCTTCCATTCAAATCGATCCTTCCTAGTGTTCATAGTATGTTAGTAAATGTGTAAATACAATTGTTTGCGCACTCTACTTAACCCAAACGAGTTTTTCCTCTTCGGTGATCGTTTCAAAATTGCTTTTCTAAAAATTTTGTGCACAGTTTAACGCTTTAACAGCCTTTTTAGGGAACTCTCATTGTACCTGTTTTGAGAAATGGTCTAAAATACACGTTAAACTAGGAGTGAGTGGGTTAAAACCTACTACAAAAAATTTCTCGTTAAATTCTGATATAGAAATCTGAGGAGAGAAATTATATTTGCAGTTGCTTTATGCAGAATATTTTCGATAAACTATTCGCACTTGCAAACAAACTTTTCAAACTTTAATAATCCGTAAGAAAAAACTTAATATTTCTGGTACGGCTTTCGGCACAGTTGCTCCTGGTTACATCCTCTTTCAAAATTATTAGCGTTTGTTGGTGTTGAGTAACCAGCGTGGGACTGTGTAACACTTGCTTTATTTTTCATTTGTATAATATTCCTACGAGAGTAATCGAACTAAAATGTATTATGTTAAATTTAAAAAAGTGACAGCGTGCGTGTTTACTGACATTTTGTGTAGCTATCGCATTAGATATGCTCAGCCTTGAAATACGCAATCACACGAGAATAGTAGGGATATACTCGCAATTAGCAGTGTGATTCGTACTTTTATTTCCTAAATGCATGCACATGCACTTTTACACCCATACATATGTAAGTATCTGTGGCAGTGTTTTGCCATTCTTAAGCCCAAATCATTCACTAGTGCAGTGCTATTTTGAATCATTCGCACAATCCCTTGCTTCAACAATACCTTCAATAAGGTAATACCAAATTTGTTACAATGCGAACTTTTTTGCAAAACACAAATACATTTTAGATAATACTTAGGTATGTGTGCTATGGATGAGTATATATTTGTGTTTTTTCTGTTCGTGTGCGAGTGAAAACGCATTAAAAGGATTTAAGGTGTGCAAATTGTCAGTTGGTTGGTTGGCTTAGTAATAGAAAAGTTTTGTAAATTTGATGTAAACGGCATTTGTTTTTACGAGCTGCATACACAGTTTAAGCGCGGCGAATGACGCATGACGAGTCATGCGATGAAAAAGGCAAAGCCAAAGGCAAAGTGCATTGAATAAAGGATGAGGATGAGCATTTAATGAGAGTTTGAACATTTAAGGGCGCACTACACAAAGTCTGGTGTTGGGCGGTATTTAGGTTAACTGCTTGGCTTTCAAAAAAACAAAAAAGCGAAAAAAAACTTGTACGAACTGTTAAAATGCCAATTAGCGTAAATGAAGTATGCGAACTAATGCTGATAATAATGGGTGGAGAGTGAAAAATAAGTTTTCAGTTGGGAAGCAGCGCAAGCAGCGTAAAAAGTGGCATTAGTGTTGAGCATGAAAATGGCTGCCATAATGTTGTTGATGTTGATGAGTTAGTTAAGCGATTAAATAGATTTAGCGTTAGTTAGAAGCACACATACCAATGTAAATATGCAGAAAGAGGGTATACAGATGAGTACCCACATAAGTGTTGTCTGTGTTTGAGTATCGATTTCGCATCACGCACATAAAAGGTACATTCCAAAGTAAGCAATAAATTTCAAAAATAGGTTCTTATTATTGGGACATCTATAGATGTCCCCCATTGATGTATTCGCAAATTTTAATGAACTTTTAACTAATGGAAAATGAAATAAGAATAGCGGTAAGCACATCGATCTTAAGATACATGAATCGGAGGGTGGCTGTCTGTGCAAAGTCAGAGAGATGGTACTATTACCGCGTACTTAGTTTAGTTAGCTGCATCTCTTGAAAGACCACACACCAAGTTTCAGCCAGATCGGTCCTTTTATTTGTGTTTGGCATACGTTTGAATCGAGAAAGTGCGGTGATTTTCCTTTTCCATCACGACAACGCACTACCTCACGCCGCAGCAGTTGTGCTCGCAAAATTAATGGATATAGGGTTCCAACTCGCTTCACATCCCCCCTTTTCCCAGATTTGGCTCCCTCGGATCGCTCGGATTACTTTTTGTTCCCGAATTTAGAGAAATTGCTGGCGGAGTGTTAGTTTTGTTCGTCGAGAGAGGACTTTACTACTCAAAGTAGCAGAGAGATTCTCCGTTGGTTTTCAAAGCTGTCATTGTTATCGGTGCTAATGCTGGTCCCTAAATAAACGAAATCTCTTACCACCTCAAAATCATCATTGTCAACAGTAACGTGGGTGTCGGTACGCGAGAACGCCGACTGTTCTTTTGATGAGAGGTGAGAGGAGGTACTTCGTTTTTTCCTCGTTCGCCACCAGACCCATTCGCTTTGCTTCGTTACCCAGTTTGGAAAAGGCAATTGCGTACCCATAATAAGATAACTTTTTGGTTGGTTTCGTGGCATGGAAGGGATATTTTTGCTTTGTTGACTATTTTTCGTTTTTTTTAATAGGTCTATTTATAAGTTCGTGCGGTTTTACAACAGATGGCGTAACTTGATTATTATTCCATCGATCCACATTTCCAAACATTCATTGGAGAGCTACTGTCGTAAGGCACAAACGTCAGTATAAGTTTTTTATTTGAAGCGTAAACAACAATATTTTTACCACACTTGAAAATGTCGAATTTCGTGCCAAATAATGTGTTTTTGCGGGGAATTCTTCTTCATTATTTTAATATGAAGAAAAAAGCAGCCGAAAGTCATCGTATCTTGGTGGAAGTTTATGGTGAGCATGCTCTATCTGAGCGAACGTGCCAGAAGTGGTTTGCACGCTTTAAAAGTGGTGATTTTGGCTTGGAAGACGAAGAACGCGAGGGTGCGCCGCCAAAGTTCATGGATACCGAATTGGAGGAATTGCTCGATCAAGATCCGGTTGCAAGAAGAGGTTGCAAAAACTTTGGGAGTTGATCAATCAACCATTTCCAAACGTTTAAAAGCCATGGGAATGATCCGAAAGGTAGGCCATTGGGTGCCGTATGAATTGAAGCCAAGAGACGTTGAACGCCGTTTTATGGCATGCGAACAACTGCTTCAACGGCACAAAAGAAAGGGGTTTTTGCATCGAATTGTGACTGGCGATGAAAAGTGGGTCCATTACGACAATCCAAAACGTCGGGCAACGTATGGATACCCTGGCCATGCTTCAACATCGACGTCGGCGCAGAATATTCATGGCCTGAAGGTTATGCTGTGTATCTGGTGGGACCAGCTGGGTGTTGTGTATTATGAGCTACTGAAACCGAATGAAACGATTACGGGGGATATCTACCGACGACAATTGATGCGTTTGAGCCGAGCACTGCTCGAAAAACGGCCGCAATACGCCGATAGGCACGACAAAGTTATTTTGCAACATGACAATGCTCGGCCACATGTTGCACAAGTGGTCAAAACATACTTAGAAACGCTCAAATGGGATGTCCTACCCCACCCGCTGTATAGTCCAGACCTTGCGCCATCCGATTACTATCTCTTCCGATCGATGCAACATGGCCTGGCTGACCAGCACTTCCGTAATTACGACGAAGTCAAAAAATGGATCGATTCGTGGATTGCGGCAAAACCGACCGAATTTTTCACAAAGGGAATCCGTGAATTGCCAGAAAGATGGGAAAAAGTAGTAGTAAGCGATGGACAATATTTTGAATATTAAATTTGTAACCATTTTACGTCAATAAAGTTTCAAATTTCGAAAAAAAACCGCACGAACTTATTCATAGTCCTATTACTTTTTTTTGCAATTCACAGAGATCTCAATTAATTTAGCAGAAATGAATGACAAAATACCGTCCACGTTTGTTTAGTACTAAAAGTAGCTTTGTTGCATAAATTTAGCGTTCGACTTCTTATTTCAACCGGTAAAGCGTTAATCAGGAGCTTAACAACGCTTCGCAAGCCTGATAGGATAATAGACAATTTAGTATACAAACTTAAAGAGACGGTTTAAAATGGATTCTGTATCTCAAAGGATTTACTTGGGCTGCATAGAAGTGCGCTCTGCAAGCACCATCTGATAAGTAGGCAGTAAGTAGTCGCTAAGGAAGCTACTAAAACAATAATTTTGCGAGTAACTGAACAACTGCAGTGCGATATGAGTTCAAAGGCAGATCGCCTACGGCTTAAGTATGCGCTTTTTACCGCCTCAGCTGTTTCTGCAAGTAACGCAAATTTTATTATTGCCTCTTTGCGGGCAATCCTTTTATTTGAAAGCAGAAGAGATATAAAATACAAGTAAAATAAAATATAGTTCAAATGCGCTGTAGTACCTCGCGGCGGAAGTGAATGAAAGGATTTGCGTTTGTTATTTTGTTATCCTGTCGGCGCGTGCGAAAACGCAAAATGAGCCTACCAAATGAATGCCTGTTTATTTCAGTGTCTCACTGCTTCACGCTGCTTTGCCATTCAGGTGCCACTTTGTGCGAACTTTGTATCATGCAACCAACTAAAAAAGTTATAAATACAATAAATTTTCCTCGGCTGTTATGGCCACCCCAGCGTGTGTTCTTTACCTAGGCACTTTACTCCTTAGCTTGCGTTGTTCGTGTCTGTTTGGTTTTTGTTTTGTTTTTGGTCTTTTTTCATCTATTACAAACGCGTTAGTTTGTGAAATTATTACTTGCCGTCAGCGAAGCTCCTAAAATGGTAAAATGAAATCAAAGCAGACATTTTTTTGTTGGCACCACTTCCTTCGCCACTTCCAATTGCACTTCCTATTGCTCAGTTGACGTTAAGTGCACTTGTGCGCCATTTCTGTATTATCCTGTTTTCTATTGTTTTCATTCAGAAGAATATTTCCGTTTCCTCAGGTCCGCAGTCCACAATTATTCCTTTTTTAGCATTTTTTGCATTTTACTTTTTTCTAAGTTTCTCCTTATTCCGGATACGGGAACCTAAAACGTTTGTCCATTTCTGCACTGTTGATTTTCTTCGGTGAGTCGGTGAGTCTTGCCGTTGTCCTTTGGGCTGACTTCGATGTTAGGTTCGTTTATTGTGTTTGAGCAAATTTAATTAAAAATTCTCTCCAATTGGTACACACAGCTGTGTAAATAAGCTTAAGCAAATTGTAATGGTGTAGCAAACAAAAAATTATTTTACAAATGAACCAATCGGAATTCATATTAATCGCTCTAAGCACATTTCGATTTTTCTGCTAATTAAAAAGCTTTATGCTGAAGTTTATATAAATAGTTATAATAAAAACCGATTTCGTAGAAATAACTCATTTGCTGGCGTAATTGGCAGGAGAAAAGCGTAATACCCCGAAGAGAAATAAGGGTTTAAATGTATAAGATTTTTTAAAATCCTTAGATTTTAAATTTGGTCAGCCAAAAAACGCTTTGTCATTTGTGCATTGGTGTGCATATTAATTAACCGGAGAATTTCTTTTGACAACAAGTAAACAGATACTTAACAAAACTGAAGTGAGCCTTAAGCTACTTAAACTAACTTAACGTAACGTATCGTAACTTAACTTAAATTAGCTTAATTTGGTTTAAAGCAACGTAAGTAAATTTATCTTGACTTAGCTGAGCTTAAAGTAACTTGACTTAACTTAATTTGGTTTTAATCCCACTGAAATTAATTTAGCTTAACTTTGCTCAACTTAACTGAACATAACAGGACATACATTAATATTATCGAACTTGACTTAACGCAACTTAATTTGGCTTTAATCTAACTTTCATTCCAACTTAGCTTAATTTAGCATAACCTAATATATATTAATTTGATTGAACTTGACTTAACGTAATACCATAACATAACATAACATAGCATAGCATATAATAATATAATTGAACTTGACTTAATGTAACTTAATTTAGTTTGGCTTTAATCTAACTTTAATTAATTTAACTTAGCTTTGCTTAACTTAGCATAACATAATATATATTAACTTAATTGAACTTGTCTTAGCGTAACTTAACTTAACTTAATGTAGCTTTAATATAATTTGAATTAATTTAAGTTAACTTAACTTAACCTAACATAACATAACATAACATATATCAATTCAATTGGACTTAACTGAATTTAGGTTAATTTAACTTAACTTACAATTTTTTAATAGAAATCGAATATGTAAGAAGTTCCTTCTATTAATACTACGTCAGTAAGAAGCTTTCAACGTCTACCTACAGGCTGCGTGACAAGAGCGTAGCCTTTTTTTTACTGTTTTTTTTTTTTTGAAGGCGATTTAAAGGCGCCATCACACCAATGGTATGTGGGCATGTCCCCACTAATACTATAACTACTTCCCAGCGAGGCTAAATTCTACCCTGGGGCCACGAAAATATAACATCTAGGTAGAACCGCATTTATGACCGAAGACACAACAGATACCTGCGTTCTCCTGCAGGCATATGAAGGTTATATGCCAATTACTCCCACTGTATTCATAGTTGGTTCTTAAGAAAAAGAAACATCGAAAAAGTTGCAAAAAAGTTATATTAACTCACTACGGTCTTGTCTACTGTCCGATATTTTAGAGAGTGTTTCACTCAAAAGTCTGTGATTGTTCTCGGCTCGTCGTAATCCGTCCGCCTTCACTGCTGCTGCTGTAGTAACTGCTGCTGTATCGCCTTGCGTTTCCAATCAATATGGCGGGGTCGCGTCAAGATTTTAGCTGCGAAAGTTAGTGCTGCCCCCCACTTACTGTGGGTTGCGCACATATCTCGTATGAGGGTACTGGGGGATGGTTGATGGCCGAGGGCTTGTTCTAGAATGGTTCTTTCCTCTGTGAAGCGGTCGCAATGAAAAATCACGTGTTCTGCGCTTTCGTTAGTATTCGGGAAGTTTGAACAGAAAGAGATGTCTGCAAACTTAAAACGGTGCACGTATTACCGAGCCATGTCAGCTGAGCAATTGCGAAAGGTGATAGTCGGTGTCTACATGTTTACTTCTTAACCACTCATCAACACGTGGTTTGAGTTAGTAGGTCCAACGCCTGCTTTGCGACTGATCCCACCCCTGCTGCCACCAGCCAATTGTCAGCAATGTCTTAATTGCTTTTTGTACTCATATGGGCCAAGCTTCTTGCCTGTTATAGAGCCGGTTCATTTCATCTGAAGAGGTTTAGAGTGAGCGTAATCAGTTTGGTTCCTGCCCAGATGGAGTCAGCTGCCAATGAAAGTAGTTGAATGCGATTAACTTGAGGTCTTCCTATATTAGGTAGGAGTCGCGTTAAAGCACCATTGACAGAAGCCGCCTTGGAATTTGCACTTATTATATGCTGCCTGCAACAAGGATTTGTGCCAAGATATTTGATCGCCTTTTTCGAGATTATTTGGTGGCTACCAATGTTCAGCTCAAAGGACTTTCGCCCTCCAGAACTTATTAGAACTGCTTCACTTTTTTGACCTGCTAATTCTAACTAAGTCTCGTTAAGCCATCGTTGCAGTTTCGCTGCAGCATCGTTGCACTTTTTCTTTAAATGGTCTAGTTTTCTATCAACTACCACCAGTGCAATACCATCAACGTATCCCAAAATTTCGGCGTTGGCCGGAAGCTTCACCCGCAGAACTGCATCACAATTGACGTTCCACAAAGTTGGCAAAGCGTAGCATATCGAAGTACATATTGACATTTAGCATAGATTATAAAATAATAATTAATAATTATTAAATTGAGACAGTTACCATTTACAACTTTTAGGAATGCTTGGTATGTTCAGTTGAAGTAAGCAAAAAGCTTCAAGTTGGAAGAGGAATGTGTACTATAAGTACATACAAGTATATACATACATACTATATATCAAGAAAGTAATTATAACCTGCTTCAGATGAATTAAACATCAAAGATATAATACAATGCATAAATTTGCATAGCAGAATAAAATGGGTAGGCGTCTGCCATTTCTGAATATTTAGCTCCCATTCTCAAAACTGCTCACCATTTTTAATTTTTATGTAAGTAATTATACATACATTTTAAAGGTTTTATTTTATTATATCTTACACTTTGTTTGTGCATACGTGCATACATATTACGCGTTTAAATATTTACATCAAGAAAATTAAAAGCATTTGAGCACAGACAGAAGGATATACAGTAAAGCTCGCTACCAACTTATTCGTTTACGCCATTTTTAATAGGAGAATATTAGGGTGGTTCAGATTTGCATAGAAAAATGGTTTCATCATATCTACAGCTTTAATCTCCTGGAAATTCATAAGCTCTATAGTAAATTTAATATGCTGATTTAAAAAACATCTGCTTATTTCAATTTGAGGAAGTGCGCCAAATGCATGCCTCTCAACTTAAGGAGTCCCGGTGGTCTAGAGCTCGAAAATTTAGGGTATTTTCAGGAAATTTTTTTTCCAAAAAAAAAAAATAAAAAACGATATTTAAATACATTAGGCTTTTTATTTAACTTTTTTCACATACAAAAATGAAAAACAAATATTTTTTAATTTTATATATATGTTATGTATATATAATTGGCGCGTTCACCCGTTTTGGGTGTTTGGCCGAGCTCCTCCTCCTATTTGTGGTGTGCGTCTTGATGTTGTTCCACAAATGGAGGGACCTACAGTTTTAAGCCGACTCCGAACGGCAGATATTTTTTATGAGGAGCTTTTCCATGGCAGAAATACACTCGAAGGTTTGCCATTGCCTGCTGAGGGGCGACCGCTATTAGAAAAATGTTTTTTCTTAATTTTGGTTCTGTCTGTGAATTCCGAATTCCGAATGGTAGTCACGCATCAACCCATTCGGCTACGGCGGAGCCTGATTTTTTAATTTTTATAATTTAAAAAATGGCGCTGAAGTGGACCCTCCCGAATTTGACCCGTACGGTGTTGTCCATTTTGGCTCTTCTATTTATCTGAAACACAAAAGTCAAACAAATTATTAATCAGTTCGACTATAGCTATGTCCCGTACTAGAATTAAAAAAAAAAATACAAAATGGCGCGGTTTTGAATTTGATCCTCTAAAAATCCGGGTGTTTTCAGATTTTTAATAAAAAAAAAACGAAATAATTGAAATAATAATATGATTCTAGTACGAGGGATAGCCATTGATGTTATGAACAACATATTAAAATTTCAGTCGATTCGGTTGAATAATTGTTTTCTGTTGGCAACACCAGACCGAAAAACGTAATTTAGAGATAAGTGAGTTTAAATTTAGAGGCACAGGAAAGCGTGGACCGCTCTCTACCTAGTTAATGGGCTGCAGAAGCTATAATATTGGGAATATAAGAATGAGAATTTCAGAGTATATTCTTAAGATACTTCTTCTTCTTCTTAATTGGCGCTATAACCGCTTACGCGATTTTGGCCGAGTTTAGCAAAGCGCGCCAGTCGTTTCTTTCTCGTGCTAACCGGCGCCAGTTGGACACACCAAGTGAAGCCAAGTCCTTCTCCACCTGATCTTTCCAACGCAGAGGAGGCCGCCCTCTTCCTCTGCTACCACCAGCTGGTACCGCATCGAATACTTTCAAAGCCGGAGCGTTTGTATCCATTCGGACGACATGACCCAGCCAACGTAGCCGCTGGATCTTTATTCGCTGCGCTATGTCTATGTCGTCGTAAAGCTCATACAGCTCATCGTTCCATCGTCTGCGGTATTCGCCATTGCCAACGTGCAAAGGTCCAAAAATCTTACGCAGAATCTTTCTCTCGAACACCCCAAGCGTCGCTTCATCGGATGTTGTCATCGTCCAAGCTTCTGCGCCATACGTTAGGACGGGCATGATGAGAGTCTTGTAGAGTGTTAGTTTTGTTCGTCGAGAGAGGACTTTACTGCTCAGTTGCCTACTTAGTCCAAAGTAGCACTTGTTGGCAAGAGAGATTCTACGTTGGATTTCAAGGCTGACATTGTTATCGGTGTTAATGCTGGTTCCTAAATAGACGAAGTCTTTTACAACCTCGAAATTATAACTGTCTACAGTGACGTGAGTGCCGATACGCGAGTGCGCCGACTGTTTGTTTGAAGACAGGAGGTACTTCGTTTTGTCCTCGTTCACCACCAGACCCATTCGCTTTGCCTCTTTATCCAGTTTGGAGAAGGCAGAACTAACAGCGCGGTTGTTAAGGCCGATGATGTCAATATCATCGGCATACGCCAACAATTGTACGCTCTTATAAAATATTGTGCCTGAGCGATTAAGTTCTGCGGCTCGTACGATGCTCTCCAACATCAGGTTAAAGAAGTCACACGACAGCGAGTCACCCTGTCTGAAACCTCTTTTGGTATCAAACGGCTCGGAGAGGTCCTTCCCAATTCTGACGGCGCTGCTGGTGTTGAGCAACGTCATCTTACATAGCCGTATTAGTTTTGCGGGGATACCAAATTCAGACATCGCGGCATACAGGTAACTCCTTTCCGTACTGTCGAATGCAGCTTTGAAGTCGGCGAAAAGATGGTGTGTGTCGATTCTCCTTTCATGGGTCTTTTCCAAGATTTGGCGTATTGAGAATATTTGGTCGATGGTAGACTTTCCAGGTCTGAAGCCACACTGATAAGGTCCAATCAGTTGGTTGACGGTGGGCTTCAGCCTTTCACACAATACGCTCGCTAGAACCTTATAGGCGATATTTAGAAGACTAATCCCGCGGTAATTGGCACAAATTGCAGGATCGCCCTTCTTATGGATTGGGCAGAGCACACTTAAATTCCAATCGGCAGGCATGCTTTCATCCGACCATATTTTGCATAGAAGCTGATGCATGCACCTTACCAGCTCCTCGCCGCCATGTTTGAATAGCTCACCCGGCAGTCCGTCGGCGCCCGCGGCTTTGTTGTTCTTTAGCCGCGTTATCGCTATTCTCACCTCGTCATGATCGGGCAGCGGAACGACAATTCCGTCGTCAACGATTGGGGTATCGGGATCTTCACTTTCTCGGTGACATGCGCAGCTGTCACTGTTTAATAAGTTCGAGAAGTGTTCCCTCGATAATTTAAGATTGCTCTGTACGTCAGTAAGATACTATACTTTCGAAATATCGAAAAAACAAAAAAAAAATTTGTTCAAGTTTCTTGACCACGGTTTCCTTTAAATGAACCGTACCCTCTCCAACTGCTAGTAGGAGAAAAAATCAGTGCAATCAATAAGTATTACATATTCAATGCAATTCCGCATTATTATGTAGTATATTGTTTTTGATGACGATTGAAACGACTTTTTTCACAATTTGGCAGCACTCTACCGAACTACTAGGTGAAATTTGAGCTGCTCTGCGATGCAATACTACCGTAAGACATAAAACCATCGCAAGCACATCTCCATGAAACCCGCAAATGATGAGACATAATTTTATAAATGTGGCCAGAAACCTACAGTTTAAGTGCATATCAGAAGTGCTTCGAATATTGGAAAGAGCACCAGCACAAGGGTATTGTATCTGAGGGAGATAGAATGTATTTATATTAATAAATATACCATCGGCTCTTTTCTTTAGCGATAAAGTTGCTAATACTCCTACTGATGCCGCTAATCTCTTTGCTGATTTCTTCAAGTCCAATTTTGCATCTGTTTCCGAAGGTGATGAAATTGCTCTTTCGATACCCAACCATCTATTGATTGTGGCAAGTAGTATTGCCCACTGCAGATGTCTTTAGAGGCATTACGCGACTTGAGCTCTCCGCCAACACTGGTGCTGATGGTTTATTTGCGGTGTTATTCAAGCAAAGTGATTCAACAGAGGATGTTAAGCTTTAATAAACCACCAAATTTGGATACTCTTATCAATGCCTGGAAATTGGCTTTCATTTCACCTATTTTCGAGAGCGGTAATAGAAATGATATTAGTAACTATGGGCCTACTTGAAAGCTTTCCGCCACTGCAAAGCTTTTTAAATGCATCATCCAGTACAAATATCTTTTACTTTCAAAAACATGGTGCGTCCGGAGCAGCATGGCTTCTTTTTGGTCCACTCAACAGTTTCTAATCTAGCTGTCTTCTCGGATGATTGTATCGCTGCCTTTCAATCAGGGCATCAGGTTGACACCAGGTTATACTGAATTCTTTAAGGCTTTTGGACAAGTTTCCCATGTAATATTAAGTAAAAAATTAGCTCGCTTTGGCTTCCACTCAGCCTTCTTGAGTTGGATCTCATCTTACTTGCTTAATCGCTATTGCTTGGGTGTCATCGACAATGCTAGGTCTCTTCCTTTCCTTTCTTGTTTTGTGGTTTCGCAAGGTAGTATTCTGGGCCCGTTTTTTTTTTGGTTCTGTTTATCAAAGATTTTTGCTCTTGCTTCTCGTCATCAAGATTCCTGACCAGATTTATTCGGCGATCACTAGCTCTCTTGAACCTGAATTGATGCAAATTAATTTGGATAACTTCACTAACGGGTGTATCAATAATGGTCTATCTCTGAACATGAACAAGTGTTTCCAAATTACTTCTTCTAAGCCTGACACTGTTATTGACACCTCTTATCACATATCTAGCACGCCTCTGCTACGTGTAAGTGACATTAAGGACTTGGATGTAATATTTGATACGCAGCTTACTTTTGCTAGTCATATAAATTTTATTGTTACCAAATCTTACGTCATGCTTTTGTTAGGCGTCATAGCTGCTATTTTTTCAACCTTTATCGAGTACATGAAGCTTTTGTATGAGTATACGGCAATTGTACGTTCCAAACTTGGGTATGCATCCTTCATTTGGTCTCCGTATTGGTGCTGTTGACTGTCCGGTGCTTTTGGAGCGGATTTTCTTTAATATTCTGGTCAGAGCTCTTCGTAGCTCGGAACTGTTCTATGTTGGTCTCTCAAAATTTCTTTATGCTCGAAATGCTCCTATTACTAGAGCCTTAATTGAGTTCAACAAAAGATAAAATAGATTTTTTTATTTTCAAAAGATCGCCAATATTAACCTTAAAAAATGTCTATTTAGCCTATAAGAATTATATTCATTGGCTTAATAATAAATAAATACGTGTGACAGAAATAGTAAAAAGCCACTTTTTTTGAACAAACCTCGTATTGATATGCGTATGAGCAAATGATGAGAAGAAGAAAAATGTCAGACATCAAAGGAATGCCAAACATTACTTATACGCGTAAATAAGTTACAGACGTGGCTGTAAAAGGAGTATTAAAATAATAATTTAAAAAACAGTAGAGAGAAGATTTTATTACTAGTACTAAGAATTACAAAAGAATCCACACCATCTGATTGGCTAGGCTGCATTATGTTCCCAGTACACGGGAGTATGCGGTATCTCACTGCCTCACACGGCCTAAAAGTTCTTCACAAATATTCTCTATGAACAAATCAACGAATATGCCGAAAGAATAATTGAAGACTACCAATGCTGATTTCATAGAGGCAAGTCTACAATTGACCAAAGTTTTGTTCTTAGCCAAATGTTTGAAAAAAACACTATGAATACGGGCTAGATGTTCACTGCCTGTTCGTTGATTCCAAACAAGCCTTCGACAGTGTTAAAAGAGATAGGATCCATCACATACTGCTTATTCTTGGAATACCTGCCAAACTAATTAGGCTCGTTAGCGCAACGCTCATACATAAGCAACAGTGATCATTCAAAGGAAGCTCACAGAGTCGTTCTCTCTGGAATCAGGTGTAAAACAAGGCCTTATCAACAGTCAACAAAGGCGGTACCTTGATAACTAAAACAACCCAAATATGTGCTCACGCAGATGACATCGCTATTCTCTTAAGAAATAGGAATGATTTGAATGAAATTTTCTTAAAAAATTAATGCGAACGGTAGTGGTCTTTTTGTGAACAAGGGTAAAACCAAATATCTGATGAAATCGAGGCAGCCTGCACAGATGTAAAATTTCCTTTTGGCAGCCTATACTTTTTAAATAGTGCAGCATTTTAAGTAATTGGGAATTATGTTCGCATGTAGGGGTGATTCAACATCCGCAGTCAGGGATCGCAACAACGCCGCCAACAAAGCGTATTACGCCCAGCTTAACTTGTTTAAGGCCCGACATCTGTCTAAAGCTACAAAGTTAACTATGTATAGGGTGTTTTTTTAGAGGTTAGGTTTTCAAGTTGGCACTACTTTTTTCGTAGATGGTCTTTTTGACAGCTGCCACTTGATTTATGCTCAGTTTGGTTTGCCATTTCATAATGAATAGTCTTACACCTGAACAACGTTTGCAAATCGTGCAAATTTATTACGAAAATAATGGTTCGGTTCGCACGACGCATCGAAGAAAATTTTGTTCAGCGATGAAGCTCACTTTTGGTTGAATGGGTATCATTTTTAAAACATAATGGCAAACCCTTATCTTTATAATAAAGCCAAATTCTTGGCCATAACATTAAATTATATACGTTTTATTTCATCTTGAAAATCTAACCTCTAAAAAAACACCCTATACAATACCCTTATTCGATCAATCCTAACGTATAGTTGTGAGCTATGGACTTTTAAGGTTGATGACTGCGGCCAGATTGCTAGCATGGAAAGGAAAATTTTAAGAAAGATCCAAATGATTCCATAGTAGGTACTTCATTCGCAATACTGCATTCGTAAACTTGATTTTGCCATCACTGTTGTTGTTAATTGTTCAATGCAGCCAATACCAAACACCATTTATCCTCGTAGAAAATCGAAAAAATTAAACGGAAATGCGTTTGTGCGTGAGCAAAAAACAAAAGTTGGCGGACGTATCTGCGAAGAGAATTCCATCTACATACAAATACAAGGCGGTGTATTTTCGCATATGTAGTTGTATATAGATGAAACAGGCGGTACTCTACTTGACCTATGTTGTCAGTTGCCGAGTGCAGACAATATGTCAGTTTAATTATTAAAGCGATTGCATGCAACGCACAGTTTCACAAACTCTTTGTATGTGTAAGCGAAGCAGCCACCATTGCAACTTTGCAGCGAGTTTGAGTGGCAAATACCAGATACCATTTCAGGTATGAAGTAGCGATACGAAAAAATTCCTACGGTGAGTAGTTGAAAAGGAATCAATTATAAAGAATTCGCGCTGGTGTGCTTGCGTGTGAAAACAACAGAATATATATTTAATTTCACTTACGGCAACCGAATGATGAAACTTGAACGGGCAGCGTATGGAATAATAAGAATTAATTCTATAACTTTCGGAAAATATAAAATATGGGTGCTTCCGCATGCTCCATGAAAATTGTGGTCATGTGGTTGCATCAGCCTTACGAAGCCTTGCATAGGAAAGTGTCGCACTAAGGGTAAATTTTATTTCTGGTTCTTCTTTATGATTGGAGCGATAACCGCTTAAACGATTTTCGCCGAGTTTAGGAAAACGCGCCAGTCGTTGCTTTCTCGTGCTAATCGGTGCCAGTTGGGCACACCAAGTGAAGCCAATTCCTTCTCCTCCTGATCTTTCCAACGCAGAGGAGGCCTTTCTCTTCTTCTGCTACCACCAGCTGGTACCACATCGAATACTTTCAGTGCCAGAGCGTTTGTATCCATTCAAACGGCATGCCCCAGCCTACGTAGCCGCTGGATTTTTATTCGCTGCAGTATGTCTATGCCGTCGTAAAGCTCATACAGCTCATCGTGCCATCATCTGCGATACTCACGCCGCCAACGAGCGTAGGTCCAAACATTTTTCACAGAATCTTTCTCTCAAGCACTCCAAAGGACGCCTCATCGGATATTGTCGTTTACCAAGCTTCCGGATCATAGCTTCTGTTCAATACTTTACTCAATCGAAAAGTGCCTGAATAACGTACGCCGTTTCAGCGCAAGTCAGCGGAAAAAATAGTTCCAAATAAAATTTTTCGCATTGATCAGTTTTATTCTCGACTTCGGTCAGCTTGCACTTTGCGTTATCTGCGCGATTTGGTTTGAAATTCTACGCACCAAATTTTAAAGCTTATAGCTCGCATCCACCATCTTTATGCGGGGTTCCACTTTGAGAGTGCTCTGGTATCATTACGATCAGTTAAAGCCCTAAGGATAAGGAAAGAAACCAGATAGGTGGAAAAAGGAAGAAGAGCTTTGGATTAGAGAAGGACGACCAACGGTGGCTGTTTACGTGCGTTTTACCTGCTTCCAGCTATTAATGAATTTCACCAGATGTGTGATATTAAAACCCGCAATATCCACAGGTCTAACGAAAAAGGAAGAGGCGAGATGTCTAAAACTTTGCCTGACGAGAACAGGGTAGCTGAGAAGGAGGTGCTGAGATGATTCCATCTCCAGACAGCTTTTGCACAAAGAACTTGAAGCAATCACAAGTCTAGCCGCATGGACAGCTAACGGGGAATGCTCGGTAAGAATACCCACTGCCGGCTGCGGCTTTGTTAGCTTTGGAAATTCTCTCAATCGTCCCCAATCTACCGACGGCCAGAAGGATCTCCCGACTTTGCACGTTTGTGCACTAGCCCAGCACTCGCTGAAGTGACGCGAGGTTCTTCTTTCCAGGAGCAGATCACCGGTTCTCAAGGGAGTCCCAATCCTTTCATTTTGTGCTGAATCCGTTTCCAGGGCATCCTGTCTAGCCAGCTCATCAGCCCAGCACTTTCCTTCTATGCCGCTGTGACCGGGAACCCAAATGAGTCTAAGATCGACCTATTCAGATGCAATCGGTATAGAAGTCAGGTATTGCCCGACTAATTTCGTACGCACAAACAACGAGCCCAAGGCCCTAATTGCCCCTTGGCTGTCGGAGTAGATATTTATATCTTTTACAATAATAACAGAACTAGGCAACCAATCCACTACTCCCTTAATTGCGGCTACCTCCACTTGTGTACCTACATAAAAGGCCTTATGTAAATGTAATCCATAAATTTGCTTGTAGAATCTGCTAAACAGTTTAAATAAACTTTCAACATTCTAGTTTAGTTGAGTAACAGATATGTACAAAAATTTGTTAGATTTTAACATTAAATAATTATCGAGTCAACGCACTCATGGCACCCAAAACGCGCACACATGGAAAAAACATGCATCTTAAATAAACTAGCAAAGATATTTACGGAACTTTCACAAAGTGTTGCCGTCGTCATAACGCACTTGAGAGATTGATGCAAAATGGTATGCGATATCCATTAGAGCTTCTAAGATAGGCAGACAATTGTCGTACCCTGCAGGAAAAACCACAAGTAGTGAAACAAAGTATTTGGATCAGAAGTGACACAAAATCGTCACTTTTGAACTGATTATGTTGCGAGTAACGACATCTTTGCACAGCTTATGGCGATTTCAAAGCAGAGAAAAATGCGTAAATACATACATATAAAGAATTATAGCAAGACTAGCTCCTAGAACAGGTCTCAAATTGGCAATTTAACCCTTAATTGCAACCCAATTTACCATACAATGATTTTAATTAGGAATTTCCGATAAACACTTAGTTGACAATAAATGTGTGCCAGATTCTTTATGCAAGCTTGAAAGAATACGAGGGGTGCCTTTTATACGTCGGGATTTGGCAACCCTGGTGTTGCAATCTGGCAACTGACAGCTGTATCGCAAAGTTTGACATTTTTTGGCTTTTACGTACTCAGAACGTTTTGAAATACCAGCGCTATTTGTGTTGTTTACAGTAACTTAAAAGATTCATCTCGGTCCAAAAATGGAATTAAATCGTGAACATTTTCGTGGGATTATTTTTTATAACTTTCGACTTGGATTAACTCAGCAACATTACATGGATGAACTTAATTCATATTTTGGCGATGAAGCTCCATCAAGGACCAGTGTTTATCGATGGTATGGTGAATTCAGTCGTGGTCGTAGTTCATTCCAAGACGAATTTCGTGAAGGTCGTCCAAAATCAGTTGTTGCTCCGAAAACCATTGATGCTGTGCGCGAACTGATATTGCAAGATCGTCATGTGACCTATCGTGAGATTGAGACAATCTTAGGTAATAGTGGGACCAGCACACATTCAATATTGCATAAACATTTGACTGTCAAAAAAATTTGTTCGCGTTGGATCCCACAGAATTTGTCAATCGCTCAAAAAAAGGCTCGTGTCGATTGGTCGAAGGAAATGCTCAAAAAATACGATCGCGGGGCTTCGAAACACGTCTATGACATCGTGACAGGTGATAAGTCATGGATTTACGCGTATGAGCCTGAAAGTAAACAGCAGTCGACTGTATGGGTGTTTCAAGATGAGCCAAATCCAACAAAAGTTGTTCGCGCACGAAGCACTTCCAAGCAAATGATCGCCTGTTTTTTTGGAAAAACTGGACATGTCGCAACCGTACCACTAGAACAACGCAGAACAGTAAATTCTGAGTGGCGCACAACCATTTGTTCGCCAGTTGTCTTCCAAGAAATTAGGAAAACCAATCGCCAAAGACGGATCACTCTTAACCAGGACAATGCGATCTCTCACACATCGGCTCAAAAAAAAGCATTTTTGAGCACCCAAAACATCGAATTAATGGGTCATCCGCCGTATAGTCCTGACTTGGCACCGAATGACTTCTTTTTATTCCTGTACGTAAAAAACAAACTGAGAGGTCAACGTTTTTCGACACCTGAAGAAGCGGTTGCGGCATTCAGAATGCATGGTTTGGAGGTACCTTATGCAGAGTGGCAAAAGTGCTTCGACAATTGGTTCCAACGCATGCAAAAGTGTATAGATCTTCATGGAGAATATTTTGAAAAACAATAAAGTGATTTTCGATGATTAAAATTTGTTTTTGTTCTCTAATCCCGACATATAAAAGGCACCCCTCGTATTATTATAGCCGCATTCAATTCGTCAAGTGCTAGCAGGTGGCAAATAGATGAAAGAACTGGTATAGAGCTCCGTATAATTATATTTGTTTTCAATGTTGTTGTTGGCTGTAGACTAAAAACTAAAAAATCGCATGGAGTGTGAATACAATAGGCAATACAAAAAGAGAATTCGCAATATTGAAGCCAACGATGATAGGTTTACCAAGTTCTCTCTTTAACTATGGTGAGAAAGAAAATAGTGAGGGAACTTTGGCTGCCACGTCAATTAGGAGATTCAGCCGAGCTCTGCATGCACATTTCACACATATTCACAAACTCGTCCAATCAGACGTTGTTCAATAGCAACGACGTAATATGAACGAGGGCTGTGTTGATACAAGGATGATATAGGGTTTCCCAATAGCAGCTGTTTTCTATCGCTATTGAGAGATGATTAACGATTTTTTATGGCCGGAATTGGATGGTATTGATCTGGACAACGTTTATTTTCAACAAGACGGCGCTACATGCAACGAAACCATTGATCTTTTACGGGAAAAGTTTCCGGACCGTGTTATCTCTCGAAAAGGTGATCACCTTGTGACTGTTTTATTTTTTGGGGCCACATGAAAGAGAAGGTCTACGGCAACAGCCCAGGGCCGATTCAAGACCTCAAAGATGGAATTCGTGAGGCTATCGAGGACATAGGGCAGCCACTTTGCAATTCGGTTATGTAAAATTTCATGAAAAGGATATTGTCCTGTAAGCGTGGTCGTGGTGGTCATTTGCCTGATGTTATTTTCCACTATTAACGGCATACCTTCCTCTGTATAATGAAATAAACAGCCGATCATTTATATAATATTAAAAAATAGCATTTTTCTTTGAATATCAAAATAACACCTCTTATTGGAAAACCCTATAGATACCAGGTTTGCTTGTTAGGTAAGGTGAAAAAAATGTTGAGGGGAACTTTGGATTCACTAAGCTAGAGCTAAATTTTGTGAAACACAAAACGAATGACTTCGATATATCTGTCGAATTGGCTCAGAGCCGAATAACGGTCTGCTAGATAGTACACCTCTGAAAATCTTTTCATCATGGTGTTGATATTTTTTCGTATATCCCTAACAAAATTTTATCGCCAGCCGAAATCTGCACGATTTGCATTTCACACATTTGCCAATCAGTCGTGGTTCAGACGGCAACGAAGTGTCATTGGTTGATTCGTATATCACCAACACAATCATGTGTGAACCTGGTTCTTCGGCTTCGAAACGAGTTCGTGTCCAGAAATCGACCAAGATGGTGTTAGCATCAGTTTTTTGGGATGCGAAAGGAATTTTGTTTGTGTACTACTTGCAAACTGGTGAAACAATAAATTCTGAATATTATTGCAACCTTTTAGATCAGCTGAAGGAAAAAATTCGTGAAAAAAGACACACTTTGCAAGAATAAGAAGAAATTCTTTTTCATCAGGACAATGTACCGAGCACAAAAGAATTTGACAATAGCTGAAATCCATGAACGAATGCTCGAATTGTTGGAGTATCTACCGTACTCACCAGATTTGCCCCATAGTGACTGCCATCTGTTCGCAGACCTAAAAAAGCTCATGCGTGGAAAGTATTTTTCATCGAATGATGAAGCTGTGGAAGCGTATTTTGCAGTCCTTCCAGATTCTTACTTCAGGGATGGAATTCCCAAATTGGAATCTCGTTGGAAAAAGTGTATTGATGCTCGCAGAGACTATACTAAATAATAAAGCGTATTTCCAATCTTCAAATTGTGTTTCTGTTACCGAACGGCAAAACTTATTGAACAACTTAGTATACACACTTTTCATTTTCTGAAGATTAATGTGAGTGGGAATGTGGTTCAGAGTTGCCGAATCCCTCCTAAATTTGAGTCAAGAAATGTGTTTCACAAGTTTTGTTTTTACCTACTGGGTAGGCACAAGTATTCTACATATAAATACGAGCATGAAGAAGTGTTGAAATTATTTCAGCATTAAAAGTAACTGCACCTCACTTATGCCTTGGAAGACATTTCTGGTAAATGCACCACCAAAAACTAAAATTTCAAAGTTTAAGAGTTATCAATTTAGCACCGTCATTGCTGTCTAAGCCATTCTCACACACTATCAACATAGCTTCGTTGCTTCTGGCGTTTGGGTGCAATCTAAAGGGTGTGCAAAATGAAGGCATCTTCAAAAAATTTACAAACATTTTTGATTTGTCTTTGTTTCGAATACCACCAGACTAGAGCACCAGGACTTATTGACATATTTTGATACTTTATTTGGTTCTTATTTAATTTTTTAAGAAAATTTATAATATAATATAGATATAAAAATCTCCTGCAAAATCCATTTAAATCCAAGTTTCGAAGTTTGTGCAAATAAAAAAAAATTAATACTTGTTCACCAAAGTTTCACAGTTTTAATCAGAATCGTTAGAAAAATTTTGGGTACACAGTTTTTAAGCCCATTGAATTCTGGAATAATAAAGTGCAAGTTTGCAGCGGCTCAAAAAGTGCATTGATTTGATTTTTTTTTTTGCTGGCGGTCTTGTGCATTTTCTTCATATAATGAATGCTCGACATGTTTTTTATATGTATAAATTTAATATTTAAAAAAATATATTTAAGTAATTTATATTAAAAAAAATTTAATTTTGAGGATTTCTCACGAGGGTTTTAAGCTTTAACTTGTTTTAGGAAAGTCCTTTAAGGTTGTTTTTGTATGAATGTGGTTTTTGCCCAATTTAGTCAGGTCCCAATTTTAGTATATGTTCCGCCGACGCAAGGATGACACGCAAAATCGTGAAGCGTTCCACATTTTTGGATACTCTGCACAATTTGATGCAGAAGCTGGAGAGAGTTCAGAGGTCGGCACTCATTGGAATCAATGGGTCGCTTCGAACGACTCCTACTCTGGCGCTCAACGCAATGTTAAATGAGGTACCCGTAGCTATCGCAGGCAGAATTACCGCTGCACGTACGGCAACTAGACTGAGGAGTTCGGGCTATAGGCTCAAACTCACTTATGGGTACCCAAGCATCCTTAGAACCTTCGAGTTCATCCCCCTGTCAGCGGATCAATGTATACCCTCGCTTTCTCCGCTCATATTCCATCAAGGGAAGAGTGGACGGGGGGCTACACTTTGGGACAGGGCCTGGTGAACTTGTTCACGGTTGGATCGAAGTTGAAAGGAAAGGTAGGCGGAGGAGTTTTTTGCGAGGAGCTCCCCATCAGATTCAAATTCAGGTTACTGGCCCACTGCAGTGTGTTCCAGGCAGAGGTAGCCGCAATCAAAGAGACAGCTGATTGGCTGCTCGCATGTGTACTAACAGTCAAGAAAGTAAATATTTACTCCGACAGCCAAGTGGCAATAAGGCCCTCGGGTCAGTGACGGTGCATTCGAAACTGGTCAGGGAATGCCTGGCCTCACTTTCGACTGCGCCCGAATTCTTTGACATAAGCCCATCTAGGCTCCTGGGAAACTGTGAGGAGGATGGTGATTTCCCCGCGAAGGGAGAGAATTGGGATCCCCCTGACTACCTGCGATCTGCTCCTGGAAAAAAGAGCTTCGCGCCAACTCAGCAAGCGTTGGGCAAGTACACAAACTTGTAAGGTCACGAAATCCTTCCGACCACATGTAGACCGGGGGCGCTCGGGCGAGCTTCAGAGGTTGACAAAATATCAGGTCTCAAATCTCGTGGGGTTTCTCACTGGACACTATGCGCGAGGAATGCATGCTGTGAGATGTGGAATTACCTCCAGTTCTTTTTGCGTTGGATGTATGGAGGATGGGGTGGAATCATCTCAGCACCTTCTCCTTAGCTGCTCTGCTCTGGCGGAATTAAGATCCAGGCATCTTGGCTTTTACTTCTTTGCGACGCTTGCTGATATAGCCGGAGTTGACATTAAAAATCTGATGAAATTCATCAGCAGCACAAAGCGGTTGACGCAAACGCAGCACAGTCATCGTTCATAATCCACACACTCTAAGCCCACGCTCCTAACTATCGCAACACCACGTCTCCCCTCTCTCCTTTCATCCCATCGGTTTTCTCCTTCGGGTATCACAAAGGACGAATCCGTTTATCTTCGTCCAAGTGTGCTCATTCCTTGGGCAACCATTCCAACCTACCTACATACCAAGTCCCGCACCAGTCCAAAAAACACAAACGCTCCTCCTATTAATCTCGAAAATGGTCCAGATTGCTGAGCATTAAATCCGACTGTTGCGGTTCCTGCTCTGCTCTACACTGCTTATCCTAAGATGTAGTATCAGGTGTTTATTTATGAAGTTGAGAACGTGATTGAAAATACAAAACAGAAATATTGCCTGAATGATTGTTTTATTATATTCTGGTAGCTAATTTCATGGCATTTTTTGTAATATAATATCAAACATAAGTCCGCTGCGACTACGAGTTACATGGTCCATTCGATCAGTCTAATTTTTGACCACTTTTTCCAATAAACCTGAATTATAAATCTAATTGAGCCCAGTCAACAAAAATGTGACGCAGCCGATGGTAATTTGGCTTCAATTCGTGCTCGAGCTGCATTTTATAGGCACGTAAGCCAAGATTCCACGTAGTCGACGAATTTTCCACGTAGTCGAACGACAAAGGCCAACAAGTTGACAACGACGACGAATCCACATTTCGGCGTCTTCTGCAACATTTTGCTCTATGAACTTCGCGAACAAATTTTAAAATTTGTTTTCAAAGTAAATTTTCACAATTTGGAAGTATTTTTCTGATGGAGCGTTAAACGATTCCTGATGACTTGCAAAACCTTATTGAACAGAAATGTCAACACAGTTTGCGATTCTCAGCTGTACAACCAACGATAGTTCTCATGCAGCTAAGAAACACCCGATAGAAGATTGCGCAGTTTAAAGTGGAAAAAGAGCGCGTAACTGAGCGGTGACGTAATTGCCAATTAGAGTTGTGAGAGAAGTAAGGCAACAGTGTGAGAATAGCAGAGATTTGTAAGCAAAAATGGAAAGATGGGTTTAGTTAATGTAAGCAAAGAGAGTAATAGAAAATAGAATATAAGAAAAAAAATATTAAAAAAATGAAAGAAAGCAAATAGCAAAAGACAATTTTTTGGGAACAAAAATCTAAAATTAAGCCAGTTAAAAATCCCCTGAGAACTGAGTAGCGGCACGTTGATATGTCCAATTTTCTTCACTCTCTGCTTTTTTTATTTGATTATTTATTGTGATACGTTTCTACATACAGTATAATCTCGATAATTCGGACAATTAAATACCAGAGGTTGTCCGAAATATCGAATTTTCCGGATTATCGAGTGGGTAAAAAATTTAATAGAAATCAGTAGATCAGTAACTAAATGAAATAAACTTTTATTTAATCTTAAATTGATTAATATTCAATGAGTTATATGTACATATATTAGTTTTTATTCGGCCATAAAATAATTCAATATATTCGTTTGCCGCAATTTTGTTTCATTTCTCTTTCTGAAGGCAATATCTCTGAGACTCACAAGTTTTAAAGTGTCTCCGGATGAAAATTCCTGTTCCTCTGCATATTTAATACAACTATCAAATGCGACAATAGCTTGAGAGTGCGAAATTTTAGGATCTTGACTTTCATTTTCGTCAAGACTGCTGTTCTCGTTATCTTCTTCCTCAATCTCGTTGATATCGAAATCAGTGTCGTCATTCAACCACTCAGTAATCTCGTTATCATTATATACATCAGGGGATATTTCAACAATAAGATCAATTATTTTAGTTGAGCTGCTGGGCCGTAGCATCGCAAGAGGCAAATCATCATCTGAGTCCCATTCTTCGTCATAAAGAATCTTGTTAAAACATTTTCTGAGCACGGGTTCATCCACATTTTTCCAAGCATTAGACGATAAAAAAGCCACATCTTTTAATGTAAAGTTTTTTAAAGATTCCGGGAGATTGCTCGTTGGGCTGGACAAAAGTAGAGACAAAAAACTCTTCCGATAGTTTGTCTTTAAAATTCGGATAGCATTTTGGTCCATTGGCTGTATAAGAGCCGTGCAGTTTGGTGGCAAAAACAAAACATATATGTCCGACAGTGATTGGGGATTGCAAGTTGCATTGTCTAGCAGTAAAATGGCTTTGGCTGGTAAATTATTTTCCTTTAAGTAACGCTTTACTTCTTTAACGAATGAGTTTTCAAACCAATTTTTAAAGATTTGCTCTGTCATCCAAGCATTTTTGGTATGGGAGTACCCAAGCGGAAGGTTTACTTTTTTAAACGCTCTGGGGTTTTTGGCTTTCCCTATCATGAACAATGGAAGTTTATGTTCTCCGGTTGCATTACAGCAAACTAGAAGTGTTACTCTTTCTTTTCCAATTTCGCGCCCGGGTGCGGATTTTTCATTATGCAATGCAAGAGTTTTTTCTGGAAGTTTTCTCCAAAACAAAGCAGTCTCATCTGCATTATAAACCTGATCATACGTAATGCCCATTGCTGCAATTTTCTTTCGCAACTTTTCAATAAAGGGTTGCACAGCAGTAGAATCATTGGAAAGTTTTTCGCCAGATATTTTCAAAAATTTAATTCCATATCGGGAGCGAAACTTACTAAACCAACCATTACTAGCCACAAATTCCACACTTTGTCCGAAAATTTGGGAACAGAATTGTTTGGCCTTTTCTTTGATGATTTCCGAGGAAATCGGTGCATTGTTTCGTCTTGCGTTTACAAACCATTTATACAAGTGGTCTTTCATCTTTTCAAACTCCGCAGGTCGCATAGTTTTACGCTTTCCAAGGCCACATTCTGTTCTAGCAATGTAACTGGAAAATATAATCAAAGGAGTGTAAACTCTTCTTACAAAATGTTTTCGTTTTTTACCTATCAATCTTTAATCCACTTGATTTTATGTCCGAAATTGTAGATTTACCTACATTGTATTGCGCAGCTAGCAGTCGAATTGACTGTCCTTCACTTAGTTTCTTAAGAACTTCTTTTTTCTGGTCTATCGTTAAAAACGTATGTTTTTTCTTAGCTGATGGTGCCATAGTTAAATTTATACAGTCCACAGTTAAAGAAATTATGGAGTTAATGTTTGAAATTAGCTACTGAACTACACGTTACGCAAATATGCTTATGAATATGAACTAGGAGGCTGACGATCACTTAAACGCACTATTCACGCAAAGTAGTTAGCAGGGGAGTCCCCTTTATAAAATAAAATAAAAAATAACGGAATTCCTTTTTATTTCAGCATATTCACTGGAAAATAAAGAAGTGTCCGAATTTTAGAGGTACATGAATACGTGGTGTCCGGATTACAGAGCCTTCAATAGAAAACGTTTTGGTGTCCGGATTACCGCGCTGTCCGAATTATCAAGTGTCCGAATTACCAAGATTAGACTGTATTTACCACAGCGGAAACGAATTGGGCTGTATTAATGTATCATTGAAATTTGCATCAGTTGCAGTCAAAGTTCGGTAGTAAGGCAAAATTCTGTATATTTCACATCGCAGTGCTCAATCACCTCTTAAGGGGTTACATACGTCCAGCACCACTAAAGGAAAAACTGTTTTTATAAAGGATAACAATAGAAATAAATATAAAAAATTTTACACATTGTTTATTAGTACTTAAACTTTATAAACAAATTTATTTTAATTTTTTATTTATTTTAAGAGGTCGCGGTCGACCAAACAACTCTTGGAGAAGGTCGATGTTGCGCGAACTAGCAGATGCCGACACCTCATGGGATAGTGCAAAAACAACCGCACAGAACCGTGTACGATGGAAGAGTCTTGTCGAGGGCCTATGCTCGCGAGAGGAGTGAACAAAAAAAAAAAAAGAAATCACGTGACCCAAAGTACAATGAAAAAAAGATGCTCTACGGATGTTGATGGATCTCTAAAAGGTAAAAAAAAATTTTGTAAAATACAGTTTTAGCTATGGTCTGTCGCCGGATTTTTGAATTTCGAAAAATTTTTCAATTTATTGCATTTAAAAAAAAGTATGCGTTTTACGTCATAAATATCACACTTTAATTATGCTTATACATTTTTTTAATAAAAATATCAAAAATGAAATCTATAGAGAAAACACTTTCGAGTATTAAAAAAAACCGCATCAAAAAATGTCAAACGGCATCAAAAAATATTAAAAACTGTATGAGCAGACCATACCGGAAAAAGTAGTTTCGAGAAAAACGAGTTTAAAATTTGAGGTACAGGACGCGCGGACCTCTACCTAGTTAATGGGCTGTAGAAGCTATAATATTGGGAGTTTCCGCATGAAAATTCTGGACGTATGTAACACCTTAATAATAACTATAACCAAACTTGGATTCTATTTTCCAACTAAAGTATCAGCCTGTTTGTTTCTATTGGCATACTAATTTCTACTTCATAGGAAATTCCTATGTTTTTATGGCAATCGGCTTGATAGTACCGGCTAATCTTTGACTCCATGGCTCTTTGCAAAACCGAAAAAATGGCGCATTCCAGCGCACATTTCTTAGTTGTTCGTTATATCACCGCCACTGTCCTCAATTTACGATTTTTTTACTTGAACTTTAAAATAATGTCACTAATATACTTCTGCTTGCATTTCTTCTTCTTTCACCTGCTGGTGACATAACTTGACGTGCATAACTTCCAATAGTTGTTGTTTTTTAAAATATTGATCTAAAAATGTTTGCAGATTCTTGGTACATTTCACTTAAGCCGAACGAAAAATTGCTGAATTACCAAAAAGGATATTCGCACTCACAAATATTTGTGGAATGCAGCCACCACAACCAACTTTAATATTCATGAATATCATTTACCAGTGGTGCCATGCTGCCGTTCACATATACAAACAGGAAATTGCAAATATGCCACTTCTTTCCAGCAACAATATCCGGCAGCGGTGGGGCAACCGGAAAAAATTACAAACACGCCCGAAGAAGTGGGCCATGAAAAAGCGCACAAATTGAAAATAGTGGCCACAAAAAAGTACAAAGTACTAAAATGGTAGTAATGGCAAACGTGGCACTAGTTGGTGAAACTGTAAATACAAGAGGTAAGTGATAATGAAAAATTGTACAAAAATGAATGCAGAAAGAAGCTAACAATGCCCTAAAAAGCGATCAAATCGTAAAATAGCAGTGGGAGGACGAATAACGCTGAAAAGTTTGCTAAAAATAGCATCAAAGTTGGAAGAAAGTACTGTGAAAAGAATAGCACAATTTGAACTCATCAATGACACCAGTGCGGCTGGAGCAGACGCGCGCAGTTGTTGCTGCAGCAGGTGTCCCAGAGCCTGCCCGTCTGTTCGGTGAATTGCTGGCATTCGAGGCATGCAACGTGCCACACGTGCTGCAATTCTTGGCGCACAGCAGCCGGAAATGAAGAAAAACTCAAGCCAAATTGGAAAAATGAAGAAAAAAAACAAACAAAAAATGCCAAAAAGAAACTGACTATGCTGGAGACAAAATACCAGCCAAGTCTCAAAAGGCGTAGATAGGATATACTAATAGACGGCAAACTTTAGGTTAAAAACTTAAATGGCCCGCACTGCTTCCTTCATCTTTGCATGCATATGCAACAGAGATGTTGAAGAGATGACACTTCGAGCAGGTATCTACACCCAACAACATAACTTTCTGTCACCAACACATAACCAGCTTTTTAGTCGCATACACTTTTTACATATGAATGGCTGTATGTATGCACATACATACACACATACATACATGCTTGTAAGCAGGGGTGTTGTGCTACTGAGGGTTGCATCAATTGCGCATTTTTGCGGCGCACCTGATGCACTTGGAAAATGTCATTTGCGGCGAGGTTTGTAGAGTTGGCGCGTAAACGGAGATAGACATGGCCTCCGTGGCTAAGAATAGTTGGGTAAGCAGGCAGACGCCACTCTCTCAGGCCATCTGAGAACACATAACGTTGAGGTAGATATGTATATGTAAGTGGGTGTGGGACGTGGAAAATTCAACGTTAAATGGCAGCGGAAACTTTTAAATTGGCAGGTTTGCGTATACGCAAAAGCAATCTTAACTATAAAAACTGATTCGGTTTAAACTAAAATGAAGTGTGGGATATCTGTTGCAGAGACATATATACATGAGTATGATACGTGGAAGCTATTGTAAACTTGTGTTAGATGACACAGGTGTCGTAACATTTAATGTCTCATATTTAAACCGCGACGGAATACTCGTATTTAAATATTAATGCGCAGTTAAGTTTAATGGCACACAGATACACACACCGAAAGGGATATAAAAACACCAAATACAAGAAACATGTAAAACAAAAAATTATGAAATAAATTAAATGAAAAAATTTCTAATATAAATTACATAAAAAGTAAAAAAATTAAGACAGTAAAAAAACTAAAATAAAAAAACCTTAAATTAAATAAAAAATATAAAATTATATTAAATTATGAAAAAAATAAAATCAATATAAAATAATCAAAATCAAATAAAAAATTAAAAGGTATTAAATTAATAAAGACAGAAATTAACATTAAAAATGAAATAAAATATGTAAATAAAAAAATAAATAATACAAATTAAACCAAAAAGAAACGAATTAAATGGAATTAAGTTATATCACAAAAATTATAGAAATGAAGGTAGAACGAAAAACTTAAATAGAATAAAAGAAAATAATATAAACAAAATTTAAAACAAATACCAAGAAGAAAAAAATTAAAAACAAAAAATTTCGAGAAAAAAAGTTTTAAAGAAATGATGTAATTAAATAAAACAAATTAAATTAAATTAAATTAAAATAAATTAAAAAGTTTTCAAATAAATACAAAAAAATAAAACTGTATTAAAGTAAATGCAGGAAAAAAAAAATGAGAACAATAAAGAGAATAAAGAAACTAAAACATCAATAAAATAATGCAAAAACCAATTTAATTTCATTTAAAAAACTTCAAATAAAAATAAATAAAAAAAATTGTATTAAACAAAGTAATAAACTTGGCAAAAAGAAAAAAAAAAAAACAAAACTAAACTAAATAAAATAAACAAATAAAAAATAATAATTAAAATAATAATTAAAATTCAAATAAAAAAATAACTAAAATTGTATTAAATTAAATTAAATAAAAACATTAAGAAAAAAGAATAAGAAAAGAGAAAACAAACGAAATAAAGAACGAATGAAATTAAATGAGGCAAAATTAGATTTAAATTAATTACAAAAAAAAAAATAAAAAAAAATAAATAAAATTTTACTAATTTAAATTATATTAAAAATAGCTTTAAAAATTTAATAAAATGATGTCAATGAAATTTAAAAAAAATGAGATGAAAGGCAATAATAAAAAATTAAATAATAAGTTAAAGGCAATAAAATAAAAAAGAAATTTAAATAAAAAAAAAAAAATAAATAAAAGAAAGAATATGAGATTAAATAAAACATAATGAGTTCAATTAAATTCAAAAACAAAACTTTTTATAAAAATAGAAAAACTAAATTTTATTAATGTAAATTATGTGTAAAATACCTTCAAGTAATAAAGGGGGGTTAAATTTCAAGGGCCGATGTTGAATGTGAACCACACCGTTCAACGACACCGTTGGACTTCTTTCTTTGGGGTGATTTGAAATAAAAGGTGTACGTCGATAAGCCAGCAACAATTCAAGAGCTAAAGGATTAGTTAATTCGGCACATTAACGGCATAGAACCTCAATTATGCCTCAGCGTCATCGAAAATTTGGACCATCGGATGGAGGTGTGCCGCCAAGGCCGCGGCGGCCATTTGGCCGATATTTTGTTCTATACGTAATTGAGCCATACCAGTATTATCATAATAAAGAGAAATTACAATAATTTAAAAAAAAGAGGTTGTCTGTAAAGTCGGTTTACTGACGATAGTTTAACGTGACAACGTCATAAGAAAATACTAATGTAATGGTTGCAATTTTCAAAACAAAATTTTAATTTTATTTGTTTGATAGATATTTTGTATGGATATACAGGAGGAGGTAAATGGAATTGCAATGGAATAGGTCAAGTAACATTTACAAAAACGTGAAAAATTACGAAACATTTATCAAATTCATGAAAGATATCTTCAATTTCGATTGTGCATCAGACGTTAATAAGTCAACAACACTAAGAGGCACCGTCACCGATTTGCCTTTTTCAAGACACTTTACACTCGAAACACTCCCTTTCATTTCCTACTTTTTCTATCATCGTCCTATTCTCAACAAAGAAATGGTTCATTACCATGCACACAGCAAGAAGGCATATGCAAATACAAGTATGTGAATTTATATACAAATGCGCATATACATACATATACATACATATATATGCTCACTAAAGTAGGACAGAGCCAGATGTCGAACGTTGCCGAACGCGGGGGCCGATTGTGCTCCTTGTCGTTCGTTCCGCGCTCTCGCTTGCAGTTCAAGCACATTAGCTTACATTTGCTTGCGTACGGAATACATAGATTCGTATATTTGATATGTCCATATGACTTGTATGCATCTTTACATATAGATTTGTTCTTTTTGAAAATTGCGCGAAATTGTATATGTATGTATATGCATGTTTATATACATATATTAGTATACAACATATCTTATAAGGTATATGGTAAATATTACCATACATTTTTTCCTTCATATATAATAATAATAATAACATTAAAACAACAGGTATTATTAACAAACTTGGTTTTATTTTAAATTCTTCAAGTGAATCAAATAATCAAATAATAATCAAAAAAGAGGTTGTCTGTAAAGTCGGTTTACTGACGATAGTTTAACGTGATAACGTCATAAGAAAATACTAATTGAATGGTTGCATTTTTCAAAAGAAAATTTTAATTTTATTTGTTTGATAGATATTTTGTATGGATATAGAGAATGAGTTAACATTAACATACCATAATATACTTTAACATAACATAACATAACATAACATAACATAACATAACATAACATAAAATAACATAACATAACATAACATAACATAACATAACATAACATAACATAACATAGCATAACATAACATAACATAACATAACATAACATAACATAACATAACATAACATAACATAACATTACATAACATAACATAACATAACATAACATAACATAACATAACATAACATAACATAACATAACATAACATAACATAACATAACATAACATAACATAACATAACATAACATAACATAACATAACATAACATAACATAACATAACATAACATAACATAACATAACATAACATAACATAGCATAACATAACATAACATAACATAACATAACATAACATAACATAACATAACATAACATGCTGTTCAAGCAAAGTAACGACGCATGAGCAAGATAACGACGCATTTTTTGGTGCGTGCAGCTGGCTACATAGAATTATAAGACGTTATCACGTCAAAAAATAATAATAACATTAAAACAACAGGTATTATTAACAAACTTGGTTTTATTTTAAATTGTTCAAGTAAATCAAATTAATAATAATCAATAAGAAGGCATATGCAAATCCAAATAAGTGAATTTATATATGTACATATGCGCATATACATACACATATACGCTCACTTAAGTAGGAGAGAGCAAGATGTGGAACGTTGCCGTTCGTTTGCTTTGTTTGCTTTGTCGTTCGTTCCGCGCTTTCGCTTGCAGTTCATTCAAGGTAACGGCAATGAGCAAGGTAACGACATATGAGCAAGGTAACGGCAATGAGCAAGGTAACACTAATGAGCAAGGTAACGACACATTTTTTCGTGCGTGCAGCCTGTGAAATCGAACTATAACACGTTATCACGTCAATAAGAAGGCATATGCAAATACAAATACGTGAATTTATATATGTACATATGCGCATATACATACATATATACATACGCTCACTTAAGTAGGAGAGAGCAAGATGTCGAACGTTGCCGTTCGTTTGCTTTGTTTGCTTTGTCGTTCGTTCCGCGCTTTCGCTTGCAGTTCATTCAATGCAATGAGCAAGGTAACGGCAATGAGCAAGAAACCGACATATGAGCAAGGTAACACTAATGATCAAGGTAACGACATATGAGCAAGGTAGCGACACATTTTTTCGTGCCTGCAGCCTGTTAAATCGAGTTTTAAGACGTTATCACGTCAAAAATTATATTTTATTCAAAATCAACACCGGCCCTTGAAACTTAACCTTAACTTACAAACAACGTAATTGTTGAAGTTATTTCTGGCAACACTATGCGAGTCATCTGTTATTACAAAATTCTGATTCTTCTTTTTTCTGTGACAATATTAATATCGTTTTTTGTAAAACTCTAAATAAAGATTGTTAATAAGTCGTGCATCTCATTAGGTTATGGGCCCAGATGTCCAAAATAAAGCGTATCTAGTCTTATAGTTTGTTCATGCGCAATATTTTCAAGAAAACTCAAAGTTTGGTAAATCAAATCGACGCATACAAATATAGCGATACATTTAGCGTGATGGCTTCGAGTTCTGCATCCAGCTCATCCCGGATCGAGTTGTTGTCGAAGGAGAATTTTGATACTTGGAGCATGCAAGTAGAAGCATTGCTGATCAAAAATGATCTTTGGGAATATGTAAGTGGTCATGTGGCGAGACCGTCAGAAACCGAGCCTGCTGCGAGAAGCACATGGTTGAAAAATGACCGTAAAGCTAAAGCTGATTTGTTTTTGGCTATACATCCATCTGAATTGAAACAGGTACGTGGATGTGAGACATCACGAGAAGTATGGGTCAAATTGGAGTCGATTTATGCGTCAAAAGGTCCGGCGCGAAAGGCAACGCTACTGAAGCAGCTAATGTTACAGAAGTTGACGGAAGGCGAAGATGTGAAAGAGCATATTGCGAAATTTTTTGATGCCATAGACAAATTGGAGAGCATGAGCGTGCAGATAAATGGCGATCTTCTTTCAATTATGCTGCTATACAGCTTGCCGTCTACTTATGAGAATTTTCGTTGTGCAATCGAGTCACGTGATTCACTTCCAACCGCTGAAGTGCTTAAAGTAAAAATAATGGAAGAGAGCGAAGCACGTCAGCAGTCATCGGGCAGTACAGTAATAGAAATGACTGCAAAGTCACGTGAAAATGCTCGTAAACATTTTTCTAAAAGTAAAAAGGAAATAAGATGTTTCAAGTGTGGTGTACTAGGGCACAAGATCAGCGTATGTCCTTCAAAGAATAGAGGCGGTAGAAATTCCAAAAGTTTAGCATATAGTGTTGACGATACGTATGTTGCACTCCATTCTGGGACAACAGACGGGACATTTGGTGTGAGTACTAAACGATTAAAGCGCGGATGGGTGTTAGACAGTGGATGTACGGCGCACCTGTGTGGTGATGAATATAATTTTAAAACGATGGAAAATACGTCAAAAGCGAAGCTTAATTTGGCAAGTCAGGCTTGTGCAGATGTTAAAGGCAAAGGCGTGGTGAAGTTGTCAGTGTCAAGTGAAAATGGTCAGCGGCATATTGAGTTTCATAACACGTTGTTTGTGCCCGAGTTGCGTACGAATTTAATTTCGGTGGCAAAAATTACCGATAAAGGACACAGAGTGACATTTTCCAAAGAAGGTGCTTATGTATGTAATGCAAGTGGCGTTACAACTTTGATTGCAGATCGCAAGGGCGATTTATACTTTGTTCGTGAAAACAGCGAGTGCGCTGCTGCTCAAGCGAAGTGCTCCGAACTGTTGAAGTGGCACTGTCGTTTCGGTCATCTAAACGCGGCAGATTTATCAAGGTTAATGCATGATGGTGTCGTTCCTTTATCAGATTTTGGCGACGTTAAGCGATTGTCACAGTGCGAAGTATGTGTGGCCGGTAAAATGCCTGCACTTCCTTTTAATAAGGGCAGAGTACCTTGTTCAAAGCCTTTGAACATAGTGCATTCGGACGTTGTTGGACCGTTTAGGGAACATCATTTTCCAAAGCAAGATATTTCGTTACCTTCATAGATGACTGCACCAGGTGGTACGAAATATACTTATTGCGTGAGAAGTCTGGTGTCTTTGAAGCTTTTAAGATGTATCAGCAATTCATGGAAAGGCAAACAGGATTAAAAATAAAGTGTTTGCAGTCCGATAATGGGCGTGAGTATGTAAATAATGATTTTGATAAGTATTTCAGATTTGGGCATTGCACGTCGACTGAGCATCCCTCGTACACCTGAGCAAAACGGTATTGCAGAGAGGATGAACAGGACATTGCTGGACATGGCTAGATGTCTTTTGTTGCAATCCGGTCTGCGTAGAAGTTTTTGGTCAGAAGCTGTGGCGACTGCTTGTCATATAAGGAACAGATGTCCATCGAGAAGTTTACAAGGGAAGACGCCTTATGAGTGTTTGAACAAAGTGAAACCCAATGTGAAGTACTTTAAGACATTTGGATCTAAGGTGATGGTACTGGATAAAGTAGCTTCGAAAAGTAAACTTGCTCCCTGGTCATTTGAAGGCGTGTTTGTGGGATATCCACGAGATAAGAAGGGTTATCGGGTATGGTTGTCAAAAGAGCATAAAATCATATGTGCGCGTGACGTCAGGTTTATAAATGAACAACAACCGGTTTATTCCCCCCCAACTCGCGATATTGATGAGCTGCTGTCGCTGCCAACATTTGCAAAAGAGAATAATAGCGCCAGTCCAAGGTGGATTTAATAAGGTGACAGCATTCACCCAGCTGAATTTTTCGCCGTAGGTATGGCTTACGTCAAAATGATATGCTTTGTTTGTATGTATTGGTATGTTTACATTTGCTTGCTGATTTTGACATGATGCTTGCACCAAACGCAACAACAAATACATGTAGGGTTTTACTTATATGTGTTTGCTGTCACCTGTAATAAATTCGCCTTGCGCCAGTCCCAAAAGTGTGGAGTTCTCACCTCATCCAAATAACCAGAGTGTAAGGAGCAGTGAACCTGTTGCCAAGGTTCAAGAAGATGTAAAAGAAATGAAAAGAGCACCAGGAGCGCCAAAATTACTGCGAACTGGAAAGAGAGGACGACCGCGTAAATTATTTCAGTATCGCGATAATTCAGAATCAGTTCCGCTATCATTTAGTCCAGAGGGCGACATAGGCAGTAATGTTTCTGGCGAGTATGAGTCTGCTGATGATAATGTTTTCGTTGGTATAGCTGAGGTCAATATGCAGAGCGCATTGCGTGGGCCCGAAAGCAATGAATGGCGAGACGCATTGGACTGCGAAATCATTAATATTATAAAGAATGATACGTGGGATATTGTTAAGACTACTGAGAAGGAAGATGTAGTTGGTTGCCGTTTTGGTCTGACGAACAAGTGTGGGCCAGATGGTAAAATAGAGAGGCGAAAAGCTCGACTTGTAGCTAAAGGTTGTAGTCAAACATACGGGGTTAATTACTAAAAGACGTTTGCACCAGTAGCACGATTAGATACGGTACGGTTAATGCT
Source organism: Anastrepha ludens (assembly GCF_028408465.1). NCBI lineage: Eukaryota > Metazoa > Arthropoda > Insecta > Diptera > Tephritidae > Anastrepha > Anastrepha ludens. The sequence continues at coordinate 126,915,015 of NC_071500.1, read as the reverse complement.
CGCTTTGTCGGCACACTTTGGCCTCACAATTTGGCAGTTTAATGTTGTGAGCGCATATCTGAATGGAGAATTAGATGAAAAAGTGCTCATGAAAGTGCCAACGAATTATATTAAATAATGATAAGGAGGGTGAAATTGGTAGAAAAGCATCCAAAATGCTGAACGATTTAAGTAATGGTGGCAACGTCTATCGACTTAAGAGAGCACAAAACGGCCTAAAGCAAGCTGGACGGCAGTGGTACTCCAAACTTAACTTGAAGGTTTTAAGTATGGGATTACGGGCCACAAAGAATGAACCATGTTTATTCTATGGAGAATTCGATACAAATTTAGTTTTGTTGTTGGTATATGTGGACGATTTACTAATAGCGTCACGTGAACCAAATATAATTCACAAATTTAGGCAGCAACTTTTAAATGATTTCGACATTAAAGATGTCGGTAAAGCCAACTATTGTCTTGGATTAGAGATTCATCAAGAGAATGGTGTAATTATTTTGAAGCAAATGGGTTACATATTAGAACTATTGAGACAATACGGCATGAGTGAGTGTAACCCAGTAGCTACGCCGTCAGAATGTAATACGGTTTTTGATAAATCTTGCGAGAAGCTTGATAAAACCTATCCATATAGGGAAATAATTGGGGCTCTTATGTATTTGTCCGTTGCCACAAGACCCGACATAGCTAATACGGTGGCAAGATTGGCGCAGTTTGTAAATTATCCTTCGAAAGCACACTGGAATGCGGTTAAACGTGTCTTAAGGTATCTTGCTGGCACGGCTGATAAAGGTTTGGTGTATCAAAGGACAGCCCTTCCGCTTGTAGGTTACACCGATGCTGACTGGGGTGGATGCACAACCGATCGTCGTTCTTATACGGGCTATGCATATTTGCTCAGCAATGCAGCTATTAGCTGGAAATCACAAAAACAACGTACTGTCGCACTTTCGTCAACAGAGGCTGAATATGTTAGTTTGGCAGAAGCAGCTAAAGAGGCAGTTTATCTACGTAGCCTCTTACTCGAGATTGGCACTAAAGAGTTTACTGATATTACAATATATGTGGATAATAGAGGAGCGCAATGTTTGGCGAGTGATCCGGTTTATCATGCGAGGACCAAACACATCGACATAAAGCTCCACTTTGTTCGAGAATGCGTTGGTAAAGGGTTATTCACATTGGCACACATATCAACGCATGAGATGCTTGCGGATGTAATGACAAAACCATTAGCACGAGTAAATCACGAAAGATGTCGTACTGGACTTGGTTTAACTGCTTAGATGATCCGCATATTGAGAGGGCGTGTTGAAGTTATTTCTGGCAACACTATGCGTGTCATCTGTTATTACAAAATTCTGATTCTTCTTTTTTCTGTGACAATATTAATATCGTTTTTTGTAAAACTCTAAATAAAGATTGTTAATAATTCGTGCATCTCATTAGTAATAAAGGACATCAAATAAAGAAGAAAATATAATAAATTACAACAAAAGTAAACAAAATAAGATTAAATTAAATTATATAAAAAATTAAAGTAGAAAAAAGAAATAATATACAATAAAATAAAATAAAATAAAGGAAAATATTATAAAATAGAATAAATAAAAACGGATTAAAAGTAAAATAAAATAATTTAGAAAGTAATAGACATAAAAAAATTAAATTAAATTAAATTAAATTAGAAAAAATACAATTAAATATAAAAAAATAAATTTTATTTATATAAATTATGCGAATAGCATTAAAAATGAAGAGAAATATGTAAATAAAAAAATAAAATAAATTTGATCATAATAAAATTATATTAAGTGAAATTAAGTAAAGTAAAATTAAATTTAGTTTAAATAAAAAACAATTGATAAAACTAAGTTATTTAAATAAAATTTAATTTGTTTAAATGAAAGTTAAAGTAGAATAAAAAGAGTAAAATAAAAAAATAAAATTGAACTGAATTAATAAAATGAAATTAAAAATATAACTAAAAAGAAATTAAATTAAACCTAAAAAGTTGTGTAAAAGAAATATATAATAAACATTTTTTTATAAAATTCAATTAAACTATATAAACAAATTGGGAAAAATAAAGTGGAATAAAGGAGAATAACATAAATTAAAAAATAAAAATATAGAAAACAATAGAAATAAAAAAATTAAAAGTAAATCAATGAAATTTTATTTAATTGAATAAATTTGAGTTAAATGAAAATAATAATATATATAAATATAATTGGCGCGTACACCCTTTTTGAGTGTTTCGCCGAGCTCCTCATCCTATTTGCGGTGTGCGTCTTGATGTTGTTTCACAAATGGAGGGACATACATTTTCAAGCCGACTCCGAACAGCAAATGATTTTTTATGAGGAACTTTTTCATGGCAGAAATACACTCGGAGATCTTGCCATTGCCTGCCGAGGGGCGACCGATTTAAAAAAAGCAAATATAGTTACCTATAATTTTTAAAAACGTGTGATTTTGATAGAGAAAGTTTTTGCCCATCAAAGTCTTGCCTATCATTTAGTAACTTAGACTCGAAATTAGAACTTTGGGCTTATAGAGCATAGTGTCGCATGCTTATTTCTATAATAGTCATATCCAAACTGTAAGTTTACTGATGAAAACGGTGGCTATGCTAGGAAACGAAATTACCTCTCTCTAAGGTCGGAAAATCCATACATACGTGATGTACTCAGCCCATCAATTATTTGACTTTTTTTGTCCGATCATTCAAGTCCGATAATCGAATTATAACGAAGACTATTGGTGCCTTTAGAACTACGATTTTACCTAGTTAGATTTCCTTATGGGTTGGCAATAAAGTTTGAAGAATGGAAAATGCACTAGAATCACTTAAGAAGAGTATTATAACCTATTCACTACCTTTGTAAATGGAAAATTTGTAGTTTTTAAATCAATTTAATTCAGTCTTTTGAAGTGTGTAAATATAATAAACATTTTACGATAATATAAAAAAAACCTCTGAAATTGCAAAACTGATTTGATTCCATCGCTTCATTAATCATTTTCGAATTTTCTTTTGTCATGCATCTGTAATATTTTACATGAAATCTTCACAGAAATTTCCATAACCAAATAAGATTTACTCACTTTCACATCGTCACCAGAAAAATCAATTTCATTTTCATCTACATTTAAATGGCGTTCCACCGAGAGTCGATCCAACAAGTCATTGCTTAAAATTGAGTCCGAAAATTATTTTCAATCACTCCAAACCCAAACTGTGCAAAGTAATTTTGTCGGATAGACCATTCAACCAAGGTTTAAGTTCGCACCAGCTGACAACAGCTGTCCTAAGCAGCGACAACACTCACCAAAACTACTGTCAAAACTGACGTTGTCAGAAATTTGCAATTCAAAATCATTTGTAGCACACGACTTACTGTACTACACAGACGCAAGTTGAGCAGTCGAGCAGCTGATGCGCTGAAACGCCTAAAACTCTGCAGTGCATTCGATTTAAATAGCAATGACAGCAGCTACCGATTTTGGGGAGCGCAGAAAAAAGACGACGACAACAAAGACGCATACAAATATGCACCAAATGTTGGTGCGTTTGGGCAGAAACCGGAAGTGGATAGGCAAGAGGTTAGGTATTTTTAGTTTTTATTTTTTATTTTTGTTTCTTCTTTTATTCCTTTTCAAAGTACGTGCCATATGATGAGACAATGAAAAGGCAAAAACAATTCACAAAGGAGAATAATAATAATAGATTAGCGTGTAACTCTGTGAAAGGTGTTTGGGCATAGCTTCTACTGCAGTTTCACAAGTGTTCGTCTTGCTGTTTTTCCACAAATTAAGATACCTTCAATTGGCGATCGAAAAGAGGTCTCTCTGCCTTTTTGTTATACACTGATGGCGGAGAAAAGCAGGCAAACGTATAAACCAACTAGCGCGAAAACCTAAACGCAAGTGAATTGGGTGCGGCGGAAAGTCTTACTTACACATATATGTATAATACCATATTTATATTAACCACTACCGCCTTCCCGGTACCTTTTTAGGTATTCCTTTATATAAAAGAGCATGATAACAGGTAGTTGAAAGTAAAGGAAAGACCTTAACGGAAAATAAGCTTTGATGCTGAATCATCATTGCAGTCTGGAAATGCGGTTTTAGCCTGCATCGGTTTATTTCTAAAACTGTATCATGCCAATAACGAAGAGTTGAAGGTATTGGCAAAAAAAAGCGTCACAGCTGTCTTAAAGTGAAGCCACCATTTGTGTCAAAAGTGACATGACATGTTGAAGTGCGATTCATAAATGGAACTTAATTATTTTTTACTTTAATTTCATTTCAGCTCATTAAAATTTTGAACAGTTTTATTTAATCTACAACAGCTTTATGGTATTTTATGTAATTGTATTAATTTATTTTCTTTAACTATATTATGTTTTCATACATGTATATTAGGGTGTCCCAGGCTACAAGGGCGAATTTGTTTTTTCGGAATTTCAATACGCATACCCTTTATTTTTTTTCCATTTGACTCTAAAAACTTAAATATAAAATATTATTGAGATCGGATGTCATTAACCCGTGCCGACTTAATGTCAAACTTTAAGTTTACAAGTTAGTATGAAAGCTATAGGCTCACAATAGAGAAAAGTTTAATTGAATTTTTAGATTAATTAAATAAATAAAAATAAAATACATATTTCGTATTTATTTTATTTTTATTATAAAAGGGACATAAATCATCGAATTTTCTTTTCAAAGTTTGCTTTTTACAGTCGGGATATACCTGTCTGTGTTCTTGTACGCAACGTAATAAAAATTGTTTTTGCTCCTCTTAAACAGTGATCAAACCATAGAAGTCTTGCATTAACTTAACCGCTCTTTCTGCCGTATCATTAACTGCGTTCAGTCCTAGCAGCTTCTTTTTAGCCTGTAGAAAAGAATCATCATTTGACCACGAAGAGGGGCACTTGTTCAGAAAACTGTCGGCAATCTGGAGTCGATTAAATAGGAACTTGCTTTTGACAGAGACGAAGTCATCAATGTTTCTCTCTGAAATTAAAACAGATAGATCAGTTATCAATTATACCTATTAGCAAACTTAGTCATAGAACAAAATCAAACCTGAATTAACGTACCAAAAAGTGGGCCACAGAGTTCTTCTTTGGATGCAATGTAACGTTTATTGTGGGCTGTTGGGTTTTCTCTAGTTAAGTTAGCAATCATTTTTACTTTAGTTTCTAGATCGACATCATCATCAAAAAAAAACCAGAATAGATACTTCATCTGTCAAATACCACAAATGCTGGCAAAACTTCTGCAAAGCTGCTTTTGAAATGCTTTTGTCTATTGTTTCGTAATTTTTCATGGCCTTCAAAAAACACAAATCCTGATACGGCACCTTTACTGCTAAAATACATTGGAGCCAGGGTTTTACGTAGGATGTCACGATGAACAGACATACGTCCAACAGAGCTGCCTTATCCTTGTTTGAAATTCTGAATTGAGATATAAATTGAGAATAAATGGCTCTCGCCATCCATCGAGCCTGGTGCATAGCACCTGGAGGCCGAATCTTATATTTCTTCTCTGAATCTCGGCCAAGAAATATAATTGAAAGCTCAATTAATTTGCGATAGTCATCTCTAACGATTTCTTTGGTTAATTCAGTTTTGTAGAATTCTAGCAGCTTGTCAATTTCCGAAACATTAAAACAAGATAGCTTTTCTGTATAGCTTTGTTTTTTCTCGTGATCGATATTTTTCCAGTTTTCTCGAAATTTCTTGAATAATGGGATGTCTGGGCTTGGAGTTACTTGACTGATTTTCGCTTCAAACACGCCTTTAAGTACTAATTCGTAAACGTGATGATGGCAAGCAAAAATAAGCACTTCTCTACCCAGTTTTTGTTCGAGAAGCACACATGCTCCATTTATGCGGCCTGTGTTAGAAGCAGTAGTATCACAACAGAGAATCTGCGCTTTGTCTTTAAGGTTCCAGTTCGTAATAGCATCCCAAACTGTGTCTGCCTGTTCCCTTCCTGTCGAGCTATCCAATTTAGGAACAGCAATAATTTTTTCTTTATTATCGTACGTAATAACTACCGGTAGGCGTTCTTCTTTACTTTTACGTGAATCTACAGCTGGCAACAGTTTTCCGTCCCAGTGGACAGTTACCGTGTCCGGGACCTTGTTTTGAAAATCAATTTTTATAGCTTCAGCCCGTTCTTTTCGCATTTCCGTACGAACTCTATGGATAGAGGACTTGACCAGAGCCAGAGGACCAGAGCCTCAATAGTAGCTTCAATTATAAAGACAGAATCCCTCACACTTAACTGACACCTGTCTAATGCGGCAACTAACTTGGGAGTTATGATATTTTTCCGCATAGAAGTTTTGTCGGGCTGAGAGGAGGCTTCTCTTGCGCTGGGCCTATTATCTTCTAATTTTATTATTTCAGAATCAGAAGATGACTTTTCTAGTAGTGGTTCGCAAGTTGATGTTGATGGTGCTAAGGATGAAAAATGTTTAGCACGTCGCTTTTCCTCCTCGATGATTCTAAGGCGCGTCCTTTCCTCTTTCTTTGTTAGTTTTTTGTCCACTCCGGCTAAGTGACCGGGCCGACCTGGTTCTCTTTGGCGCTGCAAGAAGATCTTATCTTTATTTATTTTAATCGATTGAAGAGCATTGGCATGTGCGATGTCAAACAAATTGTTTAAGTTTGAAACAAACTCCTGTCGACGCTGTTCAAACACTTCTTGAGCTTTTTTCGCATTTTTTTGCAATTCTCTCCAAACTTGGTATAAGTTAACTAGTTTCTTAACACAGTTAGATATTGATCTGGTCGGTATACGTGCCTTTTCCCAATAAATAATACACTCACGAATTGTGAGATTTGCACTTTCATTGACACTTAAGTTCACTTCACGAATATTATAGAACAAAACTGCCAGTACTTGCCCGTTAGAGGGAAGTTTAGAACCGGTAATTTGATGTTTTACGTCCCCTATTAAAAATATCTCCTTCTTGGAGATCGGCACGGGTTGCCGTGATTCTAAATAAACGAAACTTTATTTTTAGATGTATATAATTATATTATATATATGTATAATTGGCGCTTACACCCTTTATAGCCATTTGGACGAGCTCCTCCGCCTATAGTATTTGAGGCGAGCGCCTTGACACTGTTCCGTAAATGGATTTTTGGAAATTGTTTTCCATAACATAAATGTTGAGAATGTATATCAAAATGTAAATTCTAACATCATCCAGTACTAAATATTTGTATTAGAACTATTGATGTAGTTATCAAATCTGGCAACCTTTCATGTACTTGTCAAAACCTGGAAATAAAGTTTAAGTCATTCGTTGTAAATCCATCCACGTGTGCTTTTCTTTCTTAAAAATAAATTATTTCAATTTAATTCTTAGAATCCTATTATTATTTTCACTACGCTGGCCGCCGTAGCCGAATTGGTTAATGAGTGACTACCATTCGGAATTCGGAGAAAACATAGGCTCGAATCTCCATGAATGACCAAAATGAAGAAAAGGTTTGTTTCTAAAGCGGTTGCCCCTCGGCAGGCAAAGGCAAACCTCCGAGTGTATTTCTGCCATGAAAAAGCTCCTCATAAATAAAATATCTGCTGTTCGGAGTCAGCTCGAAACCCTAGGCCCCTCCATTTGTGAAACAACATCAAGACGCACACCACAAATAGGAGGAGGAGCTCCGCCAAACACCCAAAAAGGATGTAAGTGCCCATTATATATGAGAGAGTCGATTGTTAGAGTGAAAACCTTTTTCTTTAAATATCCTCACAGGAAAAAGTCCGTCGTGGTTACAATAAATCAGGCGAACAAGCAGCTAGTTGAAGTCGCCGTTTTTGGGGATGAGCCGCCGGGGGAGTATTGGCTCCAGTTCATCGTCTGTCCTGTCATATAGCATCTTTCTAATACGATTGTACGAGAAAAATGCAAGTCTTTCTTCATAATTCTCCATAATGTGCTTTTCGGAATCTTCAATTGCGACGAATGATGGCGACAGAAGGTCCCGGGCATCTCGCGGATATCTTCACGAACAGCTGCCATGTTTTCCAACTCCGCGATGTTCACATTCGCTGAGGAGGATACGCAGTTGAAACATTCCTGTACGGCATGAATTAGGGCAAAAGAGGCTCTATTGTGTTCACTGAATGCGACATGCATGCAGTGTTAAGATATGCGAAGAGTTATTTTCAAAATAAAATTCGAAAATTTCTGTCTACTCTATGGCTGATTACTGTAGTGCTGCACAGACTTTTCTAAAATCTTATGCAAGTAGAAAAACCTACACAGACGAGATTCAGAACTATACCTACCTATTGGATCCAACAGTTTATAGACAAGCCTTAACAACGACAATTATCGGAAGTCTCTTACCACCATTTTAAGCTCCCGCTCGCTGATTGCCGGCATCGGAGTCCAACAACCACCCATAGCAGACGATGAGCTCGAGCTGTTACGTGAGACACGCGTCTTCTTGGCACAATTGCGTTCAGGATATTGTAGTAGATTAAACTCCTACCTATCCAGAATCGAGCCGGACCTACTCAACATATGTTCCGCACATGTCTAAAAACCACCTTTCACGTACCCTCATCGAGCACCCTCTCTCTTTGGACCCTCTGTCTTTGTTTGCTCTACCGTTAGATGAGATTGGCAATGACGACCGGTGAATACACCGCACAAATTATTCAAAGTTCTCACGTGCCAAGTATTGAAGGAATAGCCGGTATATAAGTATATAAATATGAAACCCTAAGCTTCTTTAAAATTGAGTTACATTCAGATCCATCCCCCCCATTAAATCAGCAATACCCTCAGTAGTAAAGTGGATTTAAAGTCAAGTTCGGATACAAAGGTCATAGCAAACTCATTTGCAAAAAAAAAAAAGTACAATGCAGATGCCAGCAGACAAAGGAAGACGTACTCTTGCATCGCTCGTATTTTCACATGTCTACTTCTACATATTCACACGTCTTATCTTATTTCGCATGGCAATTTGTGATTTTTTTTTCATTTTTTTGCGGGTTTTTCAAGGACGAACCAATTAACCTTGACATGCGGTTGACAAGGCGGTCATACACGAACACAAACAAACAAGCACGTGCTTACATGTGCGCATGCATACATACATACTTACATGTGTGCAAATGTAAACACCTCAGCCAACTAAAAAGGAAGTGGACGCAATGAAATGGCAAGGACAAGAAAGCAGCCACAGAGCCAGGTAGCGGGTGAACTGCAAACGCCACTGTACCATAGGCCAATTGTGTATCTATGCACGCTAATCTATCTAAGTATGTTAATATGTATGCTAATGCATCGCATTAAATTAGCATATGTCCCCAGTATGTGCTCGTAATGCCAATAGGAAGCGAGAGGGAAATCAAGTGCAGCTGGAGTGTGTGGTGCTTGGACGACGAGACAAAAAATTGCGTTTTCCACCTTTGTTTCTCCTTCTTGTTTATCTAGCTGTCAAATGTGGTTAGCTCGCCCTTGCCTTTCTGGCTGGCTGCCAATTTTTACACGTCAGCCACTTAAGTGCACAGCTTTGCCTGCTAGAGACTCAATTAAAATGTTTAAGATCTGAACAGACTTTCGTGAGTGAATCGTGTAAATAAAAAGAAAAACTTCAGTGGAGTTATGTAAGGAGAAGTTAAGGGGAAATACCAGAGATTCCAATTATTAGTTAAATATACAAACCTTTACTCTGGATCAGGCCATAAAGTCTGTTTCTCGCTGGGGTCCAAAATAAAATAAACTGCTCCAATTGCTTTTAAAATGAATTTGCGCCAATCCTAAGCAATATGGATTATCTGAAGAGGTATTTCGATAGTATTCCTAACTAACAGCAGACTAACTTTCTCGTGATTATGAAATAATTTTGCAATAGGGGAAGCACGTAGTTTACTAATCGCAGATTTTTCTTTTAAGGGCAATATGGTTATGCTTTCGGTTATTCAAGTTGCAATCCAGGCACTGGATTCGGCTACAACAACATCTAAACTGGTGGAACAAAGTAGGAATAGCCTTACCACCTAGAGTGAAAAGCGTAACGTTACCTCAATCTTAGTTCTGGGGCAAGAGAACGAAAAATCAGATAAGCTGGCAAGAGGGGGATCTGCCATGAACAACATGAATACATTACCACTGGGTGATGCAATCAAGAATACAACTTCCTCACAATACCTCTGTTGGAGAACAAGCGGCTAAAATGGGCACCCCACACTATTCACCTTGGTTATCGTAAGACACACTTAGACCTTCGGCAGGTCCATTGTGATACACCTTGCCACAATTGTAAACAACCAGCGACAAAAACAACGATTTTTCATTTACTACCCCAGGGGAATGAGAAAATATTAACCCTTAGCAACCCACTCTTCGGGAGTCTCGAACAGCTGTTTGGTGTATACATCCACAACTTAATAAGGTTCTTAAACCGCACAGACTGGATATAGTCATACTGTAAATAACCGTTAAACAAGTTGGTCACAAGGATGAGGATGAAAATGTTGCGGAAGCGCTAGTTGGATACTGGACGAATCGCTACAGGGTCGCCAATATTCGACGGACCCATCTGGCAACCCTGTACCTTTTGATAGAGACGTCAGATCTCTTAATGACATACCGCGTTGGAAGCGTCAGTCCAAGCAGATTTTTACCATGGAACAGTACATGCCACGCGAGCGCTCCCAAATTCTTGAAATTTACATTCAACAAAAGAAGTGAAAACCCAACGTACATATAAAAATTAAATAATGTGAAAAGTGCGCCATCTAAGAACACCATTAAACGTTTGTACGAAAGGTTTTCGACTGGTGATGCTCTTTCTAATCCAAAGAGGCCAAATCAAAACCGACCAAGGCGTCCCCAAGGACATCCCAAAATCGCCGTTCTCAGCAGTTGGGCATTGCTGGGACCACTTTACAACGAATTATCCGCATTGATTCCCGTATAAAATTCAATGGGCGCAAAGATTGCTGCCTGCGGACAAGCCTCGTCGATTGGAATGGACCCGAAGAGTCATCGAAATCCGTCGAGTCCGTCGAATATGGGCAACCCTGTACTTCAACCAACCAACAGATCAAAAGAGTATTAGGGAATACGACAACTTAATAATTGCTCTATATACATTATTAATATAAAATGCCTTTTTTGACCGAATTTAATCCTAAAACAAGCAGGCGGTAACCCTAGTCTAAAATATATTAAAAATAAATATTTTACATATCTCTACCTCATGTTTGCTTGTGCGCGACTTTTTGGCCAAAAACAGCACACTAATGATGCCACAGCCACCGTATTCCCCAGATCTGCCCCCCTATGACTGTTTCTTGTTCCCGAAACTGAAGAGGCCTATGAAAGGACGACGCTACGCTACGATTGACGAGATAAAGACGGCATTGAAGGAGGAGCTGAACAAGATAAAAAAAAATGATTTTTTGAAGTGCTTCGAAGATTGGAAAAAACGTTGGCCCAAGTGCATAATATCTCATGGGGATTACTTTGAAGGGGACAAAATGGATATTAATGAATAAATAAATAATTTTTGAAAAAACACAAAATTCGCGATACTTTATACACCTCGTATAGCCTATTTTTCAGTGCTGGTGCAAAATTGCATGCAAATTTATGCAGCCGCCTTCGCGTGATTGAGTTACAAACATACACATTTCCACATTTATATATATTTTTAGTAGGATTTTATTTTATTATTGCTTTTGCATTAAATTTGTTGTTGGAAACATTAAGAAATTTAAGTAAAGAACAGCGCTCATCATGCCGGGCATGCTCAAAAAAAGTGTTGAATTGCAGCTACGACAAAAATCATGCATGTAAACGCCTAATCTCGTGGCAAGATTTCCTATGTCTTATGAGGGCCCCTACTATGGTCCTAATTTGAAGACTACTCAATTTTATGATAGTCGTGGACGGACGTAGATTTAGCCATGGCCATGTTTGCCTAGCAATTGGTATTGGCACTAATCCATCTTTGATTTACAGAACTGATTAGTGCGTCCATAACAAGAAGCTTACAAGTTTTGCACAAGCCCGGCTCTAGCCAGAAGCACGAACCGATATTTAAGATCCTACTTTTTAATGAATTTAGATAATCTATGCACTTTCGGTATCAACAACCTTTTAACGCTTTATCAAAAACTCAAGATGGTTCAATATGGGAGGGGATATGTAGCCCAGCCCCTGCGGCTCACAACGGACCCATTTCCTGGTCTAAGTGGCATCGCTGTCTCTAGGTGCGCTGTCTCTAGCCTCAACCTGAGACAATAACCAAAAAATCTTTATTAAAGCGATTGTTGTAGAGACAGTTTAATTTGACTACTTTAGCAGGAGTACTTAATGAAAACTGTATTTGCTGTTTTTATCAGCAACTTTGTATAATGCAGAATGCCACCTGCGCCCACCCGGCACTTGCGAACGAAACCACAAGCTGCACACACGCACATACACAATTATGAATTATTTAATGCTGGACAAAGGCGTTTACGCGGCCGTCGTAGGTGACCATACTTGTGCGTGACATGCCGCCAGTAGGTGCTCGGTTGGATGCCCATTGCAGATACAGAATAACAAAAAAATAATAAAAAGGTTTAGCAGCGTTTGTTATAAACACTGTTTTCTTTTTCTAACTAACTTGAGGCGCGTGCAAGTTTAAAAAAAAAACAAAAAAAAAAAACAATCCAACTGTCTACTTCAGGCACAACACCAAACAGCACTAACGCTCTAAAAAATTACTATAAATTTTGGCCTAAACATCTGCCATAGTTTATGTTTTATATGCCCATTTAATTTGTATTAATGTATCTGTATATTAAATAAAAGTAAATGTGCCTTTTTTTTGTTACCCCGCAGGCAAAATGGCGTTGCATAATAATTATTATGTAAGCAGCAGCAGGTGGTTAGCACATTCTCCACCATCTCCCGACACATTGGGTCGACAGGCAGGTTAACCATGACGTTTGCACAAAAATCGCTTTGTAAAACAAACCGAGCAGAAACACGTGAAATTCCAATGAAAACAACTACAAAAGAGGAAAGAGAAAAATATCATTAAACGCTCAAAAATGGCAACAAAATGCAATTAAAGATATTGCACAAACAATAACGTTGGTTGGAAAAGTGAAACTCTACAAGAATGATGCTTCAAATTGTTTGCGAATGATACAATTGCAATTAAGAGAATAAACGTTGATGGCAGATGAGCGACCAACGCCGCCGTCGCTTCACTCACACATGCGAGTGCATTTTACATATGCGTTTGCCGCGACAGCAATATGCATTAACGGTAAATTATGTCAATATTATTGGCAGCATTTGGCTGATTAAAGAATTGGTGTTCATGAGGCAATTTTAAATTTCAGCCGGAAGTGCATATTTTTCATATTTTTCATATCATCAGTTACTTTGCCTTTTGCTGTTATTGACACTTACCCTTACACATACATAAGTACATACATACATACTGGTACACTCTTCAGTGTTCTCCGCGTTTTCAATGGATTTTCCACTTGAAATTTAAAAAATTATACATTTTATGTTCATAGTGTAATTTCATATCGTTGATGCCAAATGTTTGATTCATTTTGTAGTACAATAAAGTGGTATGGTACAAGAGTGGTACTTTTCATGTTTCAGAAAGCTGCCAACTGCACACATTTCCCTATGTTTCCAGCACCTTTTACTTTTTAAAAAGTCTTTGCTTGGCATCAGTGTTGCGTTCGTTTCCATTTTTTTTAAGTTATTGCTTTGAGAATTCGCGCTGTCAAATAAATCATTTGCTTTGTAATATATACGAGCATGCATGTCATGCCATGTTTTCAAAACCTTTCAAATAATCGAATAAAATGTGGAATTTTGTTTAAATCCGCTTAACTGTTAACTATTGATTTGAGTTAGGGACGCCTTGACTTTACATTTTTGTAATCCCTAGATTTTCGGGATTTCGTTTTGACATGCATACTTCTACATCTATACTAATATTATAAAGAGGAAAACTTTGTTTGTTTGTTTGTTTGTTTGTAACGAATAGGCTCAAAAACTACTGGACCGATTTTAAAAATTCTTTCACCATTCGAAAACTACATTATCCACGAGTAACATGGATTACATTTTATTTTGGAAAAAAATAGGGTTCCGTAAGATATTTGGATTTTTCGGACACAAACTGAAAAAAATCTTATATATAAAATAAAGTCAACTTTTTGTGTGTGTTCGCTAACCGGCCGTTTCTGCACCGAATTAAACCAAACTTACACACATTGTTAAGAAGGTATTGAAGATGGTTTCCGTGTAGTTTGGATACCTATTGGTGGATAGGGCTCGAGATATAGGTCAAAACGTGGACCCGGGTAACCTTCGGATGTGTATGTACAATATGGGTATCAAATTGAAGCTGTTGGTGAATGCTTTAGTACAGAGTATTTTTCATGCCGCTCCGTGACTGGGGTCTCAAGATATAGGTCAAAACGTGGACCCGGGTAACCTTTGGTTGTGTATGTACAATATGGGTATCAAATGAAAGCTGTTGATAAGTGCTTTAATACGGGGTAATTTTCATACCTATTGATGACTAGGGTCTGGAAATATATGCCAAAACGTGGACCCGCCGTGTCTTTGCACCGAATTAAACCAACCTTACACACATTGTTAAGGAGGTATTGAAGATGGTTTCCGTATAGTTTGGATACCTATTGGTAGATAGGGTCTCGAGATATAGGTCAAAACGTGGTCCCGGGTAACCTTTGGTTGTGTATGTATAATATGGGTATCAAATGAAAGCTGTTGATAAGTGCTTTAATACGGGGTAATTTTCATACCTATTGATGTCTAGGGTCTCGAAATATATGCCAAAACGTGGACCCGCCGTGTCTTTGCACCGAATTAAACCAAACTTACACACATTGTTAAGGAGGTATTGAAGATGGTTTCCGTATAGTTTGGATACCTATTGGTAGATAGGGTCTCGAGATATAGGTCAAAACGTGGTCCCGGGTAACCTTTGGTTGTGTATGCACAATATGGGTATCAAATGAAAGCTGTTGATAAGTGCTTTAATACGGGGTAATTTTCATACCTATTGATGTCTAGGGTCTCGAAATATATGCCAAAACGTGGACCCGCCGTGTCTTTGCACCGAATTAAACCAAACTTATGCACATTGTTAAGTAAGTATTGAAAATGGGTTTCGTAAAGTTTGGATGTAATTCGGAGCAGTGGCAACGGGTACAGCGTTCTTTTGAGCCAGCCATAATGTCGCTTACTTTTTTAACGCTTGGGGCGGAACTGAACTGTCAAATTGACAGTGTGAGTTACAATGTGTCAATATTTCTTTCTGATTTGGATGCCATAAGGAAAAAACGTAAGTGCAACATGTAAAAATTGTTTGTGAATTTTTTTGGAGTGTATTTTGGAACAGTGCATAATTTCTTACGAAATTTGAGAATTTAATGTGCAATCTGAATGTTCAAATGAAATTATGTGTTCGTGGAAAAAAAAATTTTTTTCGTTTTTTTTTTTTGAAAAATATAAATGGATAATGGTTAAAAAAGCTCCAATGCTTAATAAAACATATAAATTGAAATGAAAAATTCATGGATGATCAGAAAAAAAGACGATTGTTTCTTAGTTATTCATTTGCGTTGATTTGAAATTTAAAAACAATCTTCTTTTTTCCTGATTTTCAATTTATATTTTATATTTACTCAAAAACAAATAGAAAAACAAAAAATATTGTTTATGCCAAAGCGCTTGAATAAAGAATAAATAAATAAATAATATGAAAACCATATATTTTCTGTTCTAAACCATATCTATTCTATTTTAGTGTGCCCAGCGAAGGGGGCCGGGTTTGCTAGTATGTGATAATGAGCAAATGATTTATTTTCGAGATCCCGAAAATTTCGGGGTAACTCTTTTTCTAATTTTAAGTTCAGGAATGATTTCGGATAAAATTTTATTGCAGCAAATGATTTATTTTCGGGGTGCCGAAAATTTCGGGATTGCTAGATATGAATTAATTTTTTTTCTAATTTCAAGTTCAAAAAAGATTTCGGATAAAATTTTATAATATTTCCTGGGATACCCAAAATGTCGGGATTACTTGATATGAATTAATTTTTTTTCTAATTTTAATTTCAGGAAAGACTTGGGATAAAATTTTATTTCCTAGGATTACTCGATATGCATATTTTGCTCATTTCAAGTCCCGGAAAGATTTCGGATAAAATTTTATTTCCTGGGATCCCGAAAAGTTAGGTATTACTCGATATGAATTAATTTCTTTTTTTTAATTTCAAGTCCAGAAAAGATTTCGGATAAAATTTTATTTTCTGGGATCCAGAAAATTTCGGCATTACTCGGCATTTTTTTCTAATTTCAAGTACAGGAAAGATAACTGTAAACGGCCATATTTTCCCTGATTTTCATTAAAATTATTTGAAATGAAGAAGTCAATATATTTTTTTTCAAAATTGGCATCCAGTTTATTTATACATTAAAATAATACAGGTATAACATTTTTTTTTTATATTTTAATCATTTAAAATGGTGGATATACATTCAATTCTTCCAGGAAGGTCGCAGCGTGGCTTGTCAATCGGCGGGCATTGTAGCATCGGCGTCAGTGACCAGAATACAAAAAACCTTTTTCATGGCAGAAATACACTCGAAGGTTTGCCATTGCCCTTTGATGGACGACCGCTATTTGCAAAAGCCTTTTCTCTCCTCTCTCTTGATTACCTGGTGAATATACAAACAAATCTGATGGTTTTCCAACACGGGAACGGTCAACATGCAATTGACCATGTGAGAAACATGGGTTTTCGAGATTAATTAATAATGTTTGTCTTTTGGTATTCTTAAAATATGTTTGGATTTGTTCAGCCCTGTATGATTATTCTTAGAAATTACTTAACTATTTTTATTTAT
Organism: Anastrepha ludens; assembly: GCF_028408465.1. Taxonomy (NCBI): domain Eukaryota; kingdom Metazoa; phylum Arthropoda; class Insecta; order Diptera; family Tephritidae; genus Anastrepha; species Anastrepha ludens. The sequence continues at coordinate 126,898,049 of NC_071500.1, read as the reverse complement.
TATTTGTGAAGGAAATCATTTCTTAACTCGTTCTGAAACTAAAACAAAAGAAAGAATATTGCGAGACCAATCAAATCTATAGCACTTACATTTTTTGACTTTTCAATTTGGTCGGGTTCACGATATTATAACTTTTGTGTGAACGCATTAGATCCTCCAACACGAACACGCACACACACGAACGCGCAATATTTGTATGGGAAATAGAAAAGGGCTGTTTTGGGGTTTTTTCCGGAAATTATTCGAATTTTTCTCGCCGTACAAACCATCCTTGGACTTCAAGGAACATTTTAAAAAAAGAATTGTTAAGATTGGTCCATGCGTTGTTGAGTTATGCGCTTACCAACACATTTTGCGATTCATTTTTATATTATAGATTGCACTGTACAGCACTAAACTGGGTATAGAATCAAACCACATTTTTTTTAAAGATTGAGTTATAAGTAAAAAAGTAAGTTCTCTCGATAAGCAATGGATTTACTATTACCTCCTGCTTCGGACCAGTGGATTGGCCAGTAAGATGGTGTGATATCATTCCTTTGGACTTTTATTTGTAAGTCCCCTCAAGTCTAAATGCTTTGTGTATAATTCGATTCAGGCATTCGAAGCCCACATTACTAAAGTTATTCACGAGATACCGGCCGAAGTGCTCCAGCGAGTCATTCAAAATTTATGTTGACAAATGCCAAATGGCAGTTGCGGCCAAGGGATCATCTTCAAGGGGACAGATACCTGTAAACGGCCATATTTTCCCTGATTTTCATTAAAATTATTTAAAATGAAGAAGTCAATATATTTTTTTCATAATTGGCATACAGTTTATTTATACATTAAAAAAATATAAAAATTATTTCTTATTTTAATCATTTAAAACGGCGGATGTACACTCAATTCTTCCAGGAAGGTCGCAGCGGAGCTTCTCAATCGGCGGGGACTGTAGCATCGGCGTCAGTGACCTGAATACAAAAAACCAAAACCTTGTTTGTTTATTAATGTCATAATTTCTATATGAAATAAAAAAAAAATGGAAAAAAGTTTCGCGGAATAAAATGCTTCAAAAAAGAAATGAATTTCGGGGCGAATTTTCCTACTATTTTTGCTTCCGAAAAATTATTTTTTCGAAAAATTTTCGAAAACTTGTAAATTCATAGAAATTCATATAAAAAAGTTGTGTGCAAAATTTCAGGAAGATCGGTGAATAACTTTTCGAGTTATCGTGTACGCCAATTCGAAAAATATAGTTTTGAGAAAAACGCGTCTAAAATTTGAATCCAACGTAACTATACCTCTCTCAGCACTCAAACGGAGAGAATAGAGTCGTCACGGTGGACGATCTATAAAAATACTTAAATTTACGTTCTAAATTTTTTTTGACATATTCTTAAAGGATTATATTAACATTTTAGAACTTTTTTTTTAATACATAAAGAAAATTTGTAGCAAAAACGTATTTCCAGGCGTTTCAAAATGATAAGACACCGTTTAATTAAAGTGATCGTTTAACAAAAGTATACTTATTTTGGTATTTTATGAAAGCACCATTTGTTTTAGCTACACAAAATAACCTGTTTTTCATCTATTCTGCTACCTTTTTAAGTATGTAAGTTTACATCTAGAGAAACCCATTTTGCCTTAATTGCCGCTTTTAGCTCGTTGGTTTTGACAAATTGGCATTTGTTGGCGTTAACTCTTCTGATTATAATACCCCAAATGTTTTCTATTGGGTTTAGATCCGGAGAACACGTCGGCCAGTCCATAGTTTCTATGGAACAATCGATCAAATACTGCCTTTTTCCCCTGTTTACTTGGATTGGGGCGTTGTCTTGCTAAAAAACGAAAGGCACTTTCCGATTATCCTGAACAAAAGGAAGACGACTATTTTCCAAAACGTTTTTGTAGTCCCACTATTCATTCGCGATGATGTAAACTGTAGATCAAGAGTTGCTTTCGATGTAAATGCACCCCAAACCATAACAGAACCTCCATCGAAGTTGCGCTGGGAAAATTAGAAGGGTCTCTTATGCAAATCTCTCCAATAGTTTAAAAAACCATCCGATTCATCAAGGTTCCATTTTTTTCATCCGAAAATATAATCTTTATAATTAAAAAATAATATGAAATTGGGCAACATTAAAAATATTACAAATATCGTACTGTGCCCCAGTTGGTGTCTAGGAGTTTTTCTGCAAACTGAAGACGCGCCAGCTTGTGCCATGGCAAAATATAGGGTCCTTTTCTTATGTTTGATAATTTTAAATGATTGCACCTCTGTAATGTGCGCCAAACTTAGGTTTTTGAAACCTTATTTTGAACAACAGCGGTCAAGTTGGCGCAAGACTTAGTCGGGTTAGAAGCTTTTCTCATGATTGCTCGCCGTTCTCGACTTGATAGTGATAATTTTCTTCCAACGGGCTTCAAAATGTTGTAATTCTCAGGACTCCGTAAAGAATTCCGATAACACAACGACTTCTGCCTTTTTTTTTAATTAATTTGATTGACAGGCCTGAATCCTTGTAGGCTAAAATTTTTCTGCGCTCCTCTGGTGATAATATGGAATCCCTCAGCGTTTTAGGTTAAATTGAATAAAATTATAATTAAAATCATCCAAAGCAACAATCAGCACCTTCTATCTCTTCAGAAGCTTATTTTCGACCAGTGTCTTATCATTATGAAACGCAGCTTCTTGGAAAAAGATAAAGGTTCTACAAAATAGAGTGATCTTTCGCACCAGAAACAATTGATGAAATTCTTAAGTCTATACTTGTTAAAATGACGCCAAATAAAAGCTACTCTGGAAAGTAAAAGCGAGCTTATGGTAGTTCAAAAATTGTTTACCAAAGGTGTCTCACCTACGATTAAAAAACGCACCTTAGAAACATAGGCAACACTTTTGTAGTTGAAAAGTGATGATTTCCGACGGCCATATTTATACGCATTAAGTCAGATCAGCATTAGATGACGCAATGTGAGAAAAAAATATTTAAAATGTAGTCATAAGTTTCTGATTTTTTATTCTTTTAGGATTTGTAGTCAAATAAAAATACGAGACGTACATATTTAGAGGCCACTAGAGGCCAGTTTAAGTCAAAATAAAAAATAAAAATTAAATTTTTTGTTTAAGAAAATATGTATGATCTTCGAGACATATACGATTTGTTCTTATTTTTAGTTTAACATAAGGCACCAGGGTTTGATCGCATCACGGCCATGATTCTCAAAAATCCCCTCCTGAACTCCCTAATTTCAGTACGCATTTGTACGCCTGCTTAACGAGAAATATCTTCTCAGCTCAGTGGAAAGCGGCAGAAATTAAAATGTAAATAAGTAATAGTTGCTGGAGGAAAGATCTGGAGAACATAGAGGATATGGAACCAACGCAGTTTCTTCACTTGTACCTTCGTTTTCATTACTGAATGTTTTTCATACCCAAATGTTTGTGTAAGATGTTATTGACATGCCTAAGGTCTCTACTATTTTACTCATACGGCAGTGCGCTGGTTCGAGATCTCAGGCATGAAGCACCAAATGAGAGAAAAGGATTTTGCAAATAGCGGTCGTCCATCAAAGGGCAATGGCAAACCTTCGAGGGTATTTCTGCCATGGAAAAAGGGCCTCATAAAAAACTATCTGTAACTCGGAGGCGGCATAAAACTGTAAGTCCTTTCATTTGTGGAAAAAACATCACAACGCACATCACAATTGAGAGGAGGTGCTCAGCCAAATTTAAGGGGTAAGATAAAACCTTTTCGCTCCAAAAATTTTATTCAAAACTTGAGAGTGAAAGCTTAGCGAATGAAAGGTGAAATTGCACTTGAGAATAGAAAGCGTAGCAAGGCGTAATCTATGCGTAAAACTTCAAATAGTACCAGACTCTGCATATATTATATTTTTTAAGAGTATGAGCATTTCGGAGCAATGAAATAACCATTTTTCGCTAACTTATTTACCCTTAAGTAACTCAAGTCATATAATGGTTGACGGGTGCGCGGTGGAACTTGTCGAAAGCTTTTGCTACCTTGGCTGCACAACACGGCAGATGGCGGAGCAGATGAAGATGTCAAAGTAAAGGCGGGGTTCGGGCGAATGCATACAGGATGGGCGAGTTCGCAAATCTCCAGCCGCTCTAAACTACAAACATTCAACTGCTGTGTTAAGTCAGCCCTGTTTTACGGAAGTGAAACATGTCTGCTCTCTAATGCCACCACACAGAGGGAACAATCTTTCGCCAACAATGCCAGCGCATCATCTGTAGAATATTCTGACTGAAGACCATCAGACGCGCTGTGGAGATCAACGAATGAGGAACGCAACCTATGACAAATCAAATGCAGAAAGTGGCGATGGATAAGTCACACGCTAAGAAAATCACCAGATAGCATCACGAGAATGGCACTAAACTGGAACCCGCAAGGCAGAAGAGTTCGCGGTCGGAGAATAGAATACTTGGTAGGTAGGTATGTATAGTGGTTGTCAATTGACACACCTAGGCCTGTTGTAGGCCCATTGTGATACCACCAAGACTGTTCCCTCTCCTCACTCTACACTGTCCTCATTGAACCAACCTGTGACTTTAATATATCTAACGAGGCTTGTTATTTTTAAATTGGCTACTTCTGCCAAGTTATTCAAAGAACTTTTTCCTAAAATATTTCCTTCTTCTATCCAGAGCCATGCATCCGCATAGAAAGTGTTCTATAGTCTCTTCTTCTTCAATGTCGTTACAGCTTCTGCAATAGTCGTTATAGGGTGCACCCAATCTACTGGCATGCCTGCCAATCAGACAGAACCCTAAGAATACCAATTTCTCATGCCCTTCCTGTTCAGTTTCAACAGGTGGTTTGTGCGGCTCATGTTCCATTCTGGCCGCGTCACTCTACTTCTTGCACAGGTCAGGGGCTGACTACTTGGTCGGTCCAAAGAATACTTTGAGAAGGTCGATGAGGGCCGATGTTGCACGGCATCAATAGCCCAACACTGCGTACAAGGGAAGAGGAAAAAAGTAACTCATATGGAAGTTCATTTGGGTATGAGCCTAGGTTAGGTTATAATGGTTGCCTAGAAAGCGGGCCCCTTGGACGAAGAATTTAAGTTCTTCCTTTGTGATGTCATTGCAAGGGAAAAGAGGTGGAGGAAACCGATAGGACGATCGGAGGGAAAAGAAGAGGGTGAGGGGAAGTAGGAGGCTCTGTGGAATCCATTTTTTTTGAAATATTGCTACACTAGCGTCACCTGGCGGGTATATTTTTTTCACAAATATCTCTTTATCTAACTAATATTTTTTCTTAATAAGAGTCAAATCAGATATTGCACACGGTTCGGAAAAATATCTCGCCTGCAGTGCCACCTAGCGGATCCGAAATACGCACAACCCACAAAGACTCAATCGCAATCTGATGCAGTGTTTAATTTTAATTTTTAATAATTAAATATGCGCCCAGGTGTTTTAAATTTTCATACATTTTTTTGCCAATACTCATAATCGAAATTTAACTGAATTTACAAAGTTGCAATATATTTTTGCTCAGCGTGCCACAAGTTTTTTATTACAAAACTTTTTAAATGTGCCAACAGATTTTCTACAATACCTCAACCAGTGCACACTCACATACTTCTATAGTAAATATATACATACATATACCTATGCAATTACACACGCGCTCCACACATGAATATTCCCTGAAGGCCTTAAAAGTTGGAAAGTAAAAACTTTCTGCAAGGCAAAATATTGTAGAAGTGCAAGTGTGACCAGCGGACGATTGAAGAAACCTTCATGAAATTTGAACTTCATAAATACGCAATTTATCTAGAGGATATCATACGAATGAAGTTGGTGACGTACGAGATAAGCTAACGCATTTTTTCTTGTTCCTTTTCGTTTTTGTAATTTAGTAGAGCACAGATTTGGTCGGACGAAAAGTTTTTCTTTAACCTCAGGCGAATGGTAGGAAAACTTATCAAATATCAGCAGCGGAGTGGAAAAAGTGCTAAAAGAAATCTTTTGCGATTTTGTAGTAAGAAAACGTATAAGTAAGCACATATGTATGTATGGGTAATTTTACATTGTATGCATACAAATTCATACCATACATATATGCGTTAAGCGTGCACCAGCACATCTGGGAGTTCTCAGAAATACTTTTCAATAGCGCTTGACAAAGGCAAGTTTCCAATATCAATTTTTGGTGACACGCCAAGAACAAGCGCTAAACATTATCGTCGGAAATTTCAAATAGTCCCAATGGTACTTTATGAAAGTGTAAAATGATCGCTTGCATTAAAAACGAGCATAGTTGATACTTGCTTGGTTTTGTTTCTGTAAGTTGTGCCGCATTTTCCTTTTTTACTTAACTACATTTATTGATACGGAAAAAAGTTTGCTTTGAAAAGCTGAGGCTTGAATTATTTCTCTTTGTAAAAGATGCTCATACTTTTTCTAGCTTCCCTTTTTCAATGTCAAATTTATCTCGTTCGGTGTCTATCGGCATTTCGCCCACTTTGCAAGTGACTACTCAAGTAAATTTTCAACTTATCACAGCTCCGATTTTATAAGGCTTGTAAAATCATATCAATATATGTAGATAATACATGTAAAGGGTAGGCTAAAGGTATGTTTTTAAATTGTACGCTATTTACATGATTGACAACTATTTGGCGCTCTCAAAAGTAGAAGTTACAGATCGCTTTAAGCCTAAAAAGTTTTCGATAGTCGAAAAAGTACTTCCACTCTGGATGCGGTGTTGCCAAAATAGGATGAATTTTCAAAAACAAATTCTTGCCGAGATAACGACCCACTGCGTAAATAGATAGATTTGTGAAAATTTAACACCATTATACACCACGTCTGGTCTACGGCCTAGGTAGTCTAGCGTAAGTGCACTAGCGTGCCATCCGAAACGTTGTGGGATCGAATCCCATGTAAAGCACGGTCCTCGCACTTTTTCAAATTTACCTATTTTTCCTGTTTCTAAAAAAACAAACAAAATCTCTTTTATCAAACCCAAAAACTTTTCCTTCCCTTCCTTACTCCCGCACAATAGTCAGCGTATTATTGCATTGTGGCTGTTAAAACAAGCAAAAACAAAGAAAAACACACAGGTGGTACATATTGCATCAGTGGCGCCAGCAAGAGGGAGCGGGCGATCGCGGTAATAGCGCAGACACATGAAATTTAGCAAAGTCTTCAACCATCTGTGCGATCCTTCTGTCAGAAAAATGTGAAACACAGATGGCGCTCCTAGGAGTAAGAAAGCAAGACAAAAGTCTTGGCGAGGCCCTATGCTCACGAGAGTAGGGAACAAAGAAAAAAATACACCACATGAATGAAGCTTTAAATAGAGCCAGATGTATTGAATGAAATTTATTGGTATCTCATGCAGTTCTGGTTTGATTTTTTTTTTTTTTATATCTCCCCTTTATTTATTACAGTCTGTTATATATTAACAATATGTAATTTTTGTACAATTAGGGTCTATTATGTTCTTTTACCAATGTAAGAAGAATCTGTTATTATTATTATTGTTTTTTGTGATTACACTGTAAATCTTATAGTTAGATCAGTCGGTGTGAGTCGCTTTAATCTTCGTTTGATATTTTCTGCCGGTGCTATTTTACGCATTTCTTCGTTTTGGTGGACTGACAGTCGCTGTATATGCTTAGTGCTACATTTTGTGATTGTTTCTTGGATAGTATCAACGTTTAAGTCACGATGTATGGCTTCATTGGGAATAAACCAACCAGCATTTGTTATATTTCGTAATATTTTGGATTGTGTTCGCTGTATGAGCTGAATATTTGTGTTTTTAGCCGTTCCCCATATTTCTATTCCGTATTTCCAGATAGGAGTAATAATTGTTTTGTATATAGTCACCTTATTATACAGTGATAGTTTTGATGCTCGTCCTATTAGCCAACTTAATTGCCGGTACTTATTCTTGATTTGATTTCTTTTGTTAATGATATGCTGCTCCATATTAGTTTTTCGTCAATAGTTATTCTAAGATACTTTGCTGCTTGGCAGATTTTTATTTTGTTGTTTTTTAAGGTTAGATTATATTTTGATGTCTTTTTGTTTGTATATATAACTTGTATAGTTTTGTCGTTATTAACTTCTATACCCCATTCGTCAAACCAATTTACTGTATTGTTTATTAATTTTTGAAGTGTAAAGGTCGCCAGTTTTTCGTCATTGTTTGATGCCATTAATACAGTATCATCCGCGAACGTTGCTATCATTGTGTTATCTGTTGTCGGAGTTGGCACATCTGCGGTGTATATTAGATGTAAGACACTGCCTTGCGGTACTCCAGCTGTCATTGGTAGAATATCGGAATATTCGTCTTCATATCTTATAAAAAAATTTCGATCAGTTATGTAGCTCTTCAAAAGTTCAAAGTAGTTTTGTGGAAAGATTCGTTTGAGCTTATGCAAAAGTCCTTTATGCCAAACTTTATCAAAGGCTTTTGCAATGTCTAGGTATACAGCTACACAATATTTTTTGTCATTCATATCGTTAAGTATTTTGTTAGCAACCCTGTGAATTTGTTGGACTGTTGAGTGTTGCCGTCTAAATCCGAATTGATGGCTTGGTATCACTTTTTTTGCTGTCAAAATTGGTTCTAGTCGGTCGAACAATATTTTTTCAAACACTTTTGAAAGAATTGGCAATAGGCTGATGGGTCGATATGAGGCAGTTTTGGTGGCATCTTTTCCTGGTTTGGGTATGGCGGTAATTTGAGCAATTTTCCATAGTCGTGAGAAGTATTTAGTCTCTAACATGCAATTGAATATATTTCTTATGAATTGCAATGCTATTTCAGGTAACTTTTTTAAGATTTTTCCATTTATTAAATCATATCCTGGAGCTTTTTTATCGCTTAGCTGTCTTATTTGATTTTTAATTTCGCTTATGGTGGTCTTTCTTGTTTTGATTTGCGGAACGCTTATTATGTTATCAGATTTAATGTTAATGTTTTGATTATCCATTTCGCTTGTAAATGTGTCTAAGCAGTGTCTGGCTAGGGTGTCGGCTTTTTCTTTGCTTGTTTTTGTCCATGTGCCGGCTTCTGTTTTGATGGGAGGTTTATGTATTACAGCGCCATTAATGTGTTTTGTGGCTTTCCATAAGGAGTAATTTGTAGATGCTGCTGTTCCCAGGTTTGCCATATAATTTCGAAGTTTACTCTCCTTGTGTTTTGTAAGTAACGCTTTTAGCTCATTTGTCGCTTTATTAAGTTTGGTTTTATCTGCTGGATGTCTGGTCGTTTGCCATGTTTTGCGGAGATTTCTTTTTTCGCCGATTTTCTCTTTAATGTAAGTTGGGATATTTTCTTTATTTGTCATTTTCGGTGTGGGTGTAGAGGAAGCAACTGCTTGTATTACGCTATCATTGAAATATACAATAGCGGAGTCAATTTCATCTTGAGTTTTCAGTGATATATTTATTTTGAGTTTTTGCTCTAATATTTGGCAAGCATTAGTCCAATTCGTGCTAGAATTATATAGGCCCAGAGATTGTTTTATTTCAATAGGTCCAAGTAAGGTCTGGTTTGATTGAAATAACTTTGCCTCTCGTTCTTATCTGCTCATCCTTCACTTTTTTTTGTGGGTGACCGGCTTTGACGATGTTATGCCCTTAATTTCAAATAGACTCTTAAAAGCAATATTTTTTCCGAAAGTGTTCAAAATTGGCTTGACTTGACCGGCTAACAAAGATGTTACATTACAAGGCTTGGCCATTCCAAAAAAAATTGTAAAAGTTACTTCGGCTGATGGATATACACAGCACTTATCAGACCAATCATTAGTTACGCCTCTGTGGTCTGGTAGCGTCGGAGCATGGTTAAGTCAACACTCCGTCAACTGTACAGGCTGCAAAGAAGTGTATGTTTATGCAATACGGGTGCCATGAGTACAACCCCCGGCGATGCTCTAAATGCTATGATTGATTTGCTCCCCCTGTATTTTAAGATACAACAGGAAGCAATAAAAGCAATGTGTTGACTCCATAAATATGGTTTCTGGCACGAAGACGGAACTTCGGGATACAGAGGAATCTTTATGTTGCTATCTGAGCAGTATCCTTTGTTTCTGGCACCTAAAGACGACCTAATACCCACAGTTTCATTTGGAAGGAAATTTGATGTCAGATTTCCATTGCGTGAACAATGGAGCAATCCAGAATGCATTAAGGGAGGTTTGACGGATATTTTCTTTACCGATAAGTCTAAGAACAAAATGGAGTCTGGAGCCGGATGGTACTTAAACGATAGTAATAAGTAGCACTATGCTATAGGGGAAATGGCAGCTCTTTTCCAAATGGAAAATTTTGCCGTCCTGAAAGTAGCCGAATAAATAATCGAGAGGAGATGGAGCGGGAAACAGATTGGAGTTTTCAGTGACAGTTAGACTGCACTGAAGGCTCTGAAGAACGCGAAGCAAGCCTCAAAGATTGTTCAAGAATGTAAGAAGAAGCTTAATTCTGTCCGTTCTATAACTTGGAAGGAAGGCAGGTTGATGGTCGGTATTATTACAGCACACAACCCATGGGGTCAGCATATGACCGCCATTGGAATCATTGAGGACCCCATGTTCTGTGTTTTTCCCCTTGACTAGCTATCCTCTTTTCAGAGCTCTAAATAAAATGGGCTTTTTAGCCTGAGTGTTTTAGAAGTCACAAATTTCTTAGTGCTCCTTGGCTCGACCAATTCAAATTTGGATTTCAATTTCAATATGAACTTCGGCTGAGACCTCATAGGCTATTCGGGATTAGAATTGACTGCTCATTTTACACATATTTTCATCGTTGTTCACATGACAACGACGTTAAAGAGGAATGGCTGCGTTAATTTTTTTTCTGGTATCATAAACACATCTCAGTTTTGTTGTAAAGAAACGGCTCTCATAACCCAACTTACGTCAGCAAATTCTTCAAATTCGGTGAGAGCAAGTTAACGGTCTGATCTCGGCCCCTCCTTTTGAATTCTTTTGGCCATGTTGACTCCTGCAGATCTGTGTAGATAAGGCAGCCATTTAAATGAATATCAGCTTATCGCTGCAGAGAGTAGTCATACTTTCTTTACGATGTGATCATGATAAGCGGTTTACTAAGCAATCCTATTACTGATGCGATTACTGATTACGGAAGCAAAGCAATTTTATAAAATCACAGGTAGCAAAGCAATGACTTTGGTATGAATATTACCACAATTTTTTAGTCTTCGCTTAAGGGGTTAGTCATTGGTGGTCATTGCCTGCAGCCTTTGTAGGGGGAATAACGCAAAGGCCTTCGTGGACTTTGTGCCGTAGCTGCAAGACTGTCGGAAGTGCGACTATTACTCACTGGAAAAAGGATACCCCAGCACGGTCATGTCTCTGTTAGGGTCCTGGCTAATATAGTCGGGCGGGAAGAGTAAACTTCCTTGGGTAAGTATAAATCCCCAATCCAAGGTGGAACAGCATACGTCGAGGGATGCTTGGCTAGAGGGGGATCTAGTCGCTAGTATGCGGACTTGGGGCACCCTGGCGAGGCCCCATTTCAAAAATGCCTTCCTGCCCTACCGAGGCACTGGCGTAGGTGACCGATATACCCCTTTACTCATGGGAACAAAATGAATACCAGTCTAAAGAAGCTCGAAGAAGCAAAAAGTGGCAGCCCACTGCCACATACAAAGATGTAACAACAGGAGTCAGGTTGGCAGTACTAGCTAGGGACTACCCTAATACGGTACTGACGACCGAACAAATGGACTCCATCCAACAACTTCTGTTGGACAAAATACTGGCGGGGAAAAACATGGCCACAAAATCAGCGTTCTTGGGCACTACTTGTAAGGAGAGCACATCGGCAGAATGAGTCCAGGCAGCCATTTCAAATGCGTCGCCGTGGGAGGGCGCAACACTGTGGGACACAGAGGAACCCAAAATTCCTCACTCTCGGATCGCAGTGGGGTGCTTTCCCAATTCCCTCAAAGTTGAGACAGCCAAGATACTGGACTTTGTGCAGGGGCAGAATAAAGACCTCAATGTTGATTCCTGGCGCCTGCTAAAAAGAGCCGAAAGAGGCTCCAACGTAACGCTAGTCGTAGCGGTAGATCAAAAATCAGCCGCCAGCCTGAAGGAGTACAATGGTAAACTAACGTTAATTTCAAGTGACCCTCAGGCTGAAAGCTGAAAACATAACGACGGAAGAGTTAGTTGACCAAATGGAGGCAGTGGAGTTACAAGAAGAGGATGAAAGTCCTCCCAACGACTCCGAAAACCAACCAACAAAATGAGGTGCCTCCAGGCAAATCTTCACCATGCTAAGGCTGCTACCACTGAGCATAGCAGAAGACTTGCCGGAGGTATCAGCATAGGGCTGATCCAAGAGCCCTGGATCTACAGAGGCCATCTGTAAAGCCTCAATGTCCAAAACACACAGGTAATTTATGACAAAAGCGCTGTTAAACCTAGGGCTGCGATAATCATAGATACCAATATTAAATTTTTGCCATTCACAGAATTCCTGGATGGTGACATATCAACAATACTGGTCGAGCGGGGGTTGGTGGAAGCAAGAGAGAGGTCGTAATCGCCTGAGCTTATTTCCCCGGAGACGCCGACAAAGTACCACCAGAGAAAATCAGAGGCCTAGTGGAGTATTGCCAAACCCACAATCAAACCCTTATAATTGGTTGCGACGCAAACTCCCACAATTTGGCATGGGGTAGCACGAATACAAACAACAGAGGTGAGTCACTCCTTGAATTTGTATTACTTAGTAACATAACAGTAGTAAGCAGGGGTAATATACCCACTTTTGTAAACGCAATACGACAAGAGATACTCGATTAAACTCTAATTACTAACAAATCCTTGAATATGATCAGTAACTGGAGAGTCTCGGATGAAGACTCAATGTCTGACCACAAACACATACTCTTTGCCTTAAATGGGGTGGTGAAGTTTTCCATATTTTACAGAAGCCCAAAAACAGCAAAATGGAAAAGATACAATGAATGTCTTTCAGCTAAGCTTAATAACAGCGTAAGCAAAATAACATCGGCAGAGGAGCTAGAAAAGGCAGTAGCAGACATGACTGACTCAATTATAGCCTCATACCAAGACTGTTGTCCACTAAAAATGAAATCCTCCACGAAGAGGGTTCCCTGGTGGAACAACGAACTTGTCAAACTTCGGAAAGCAACGAGGAAACTATTCAACACTGCAAAGAAAACAGCAACAACTAGAATCCAAAAATCACTCTCCAAAGGTGACTCAAGTCTCATAGGCACACTAAAAGGTCCAAACGGAACTATTACCAACACATTTGTAGATACACTAGAGCTTCTTCTAAAGACTCACTTCCCAGATTATAAAAGTCATGACCTATCAATCGACAATAGTCTAGACATAGTAACTCATCATCAACGGAGATCGACGGTCTCATTTGTCAATAAAATCATAAATTTTGAAAGGGTAGAGTGGGCAATCCCTTGGGGGAACCTGTTATCCCTATAGGGCGCGTCCCCAGGTGGTGGATAGGGGAACGGCTCCCAGATATGGAAGGTAGGAGAGTAGGTCTCCCGCGAACCACACAGGTCGAAGACGTAAACTTCGTTAAAAAAACTCCCTCAACCCAAGGTGTCATGCGACCCGTGCCTATTGGGTGGGTTTGGCAGCCGGGGGACTAAATAAGGCTGTCTTCGTACGGAGCCCTCCTGATATCAGGCCGCCTCAGGTTGTAACGGTGGCCTTGCCGAAGGTAAAGCTCATCCCAAAGATGAGGCTGACAAGGCAAGGTGTCAAAAGGTGGTGGACGAATACCTGGCATTCCAAACCGCCCGAAAGACAGAGGCCAAAAAACGTAACCGTTCGCAAGACGAAAACAAGAGGGCAACAAAGAAGCACAAGATCTCAGATCAGGGTGCGGTTGTCCCCAAACTTACCAAACAATTCAGTGAGGTGGCACGGGACCATCTTCAAATGGCACTGGTGGACGAAACTTCCAACCGCGGCAAACCTGTGCTTGACAAATGGTCGGAGATTGAGGCACGGTTGTCTCGCATAGTCGTCGACCATGTCATGGCGAACCCGGAGGGTCAATCCCCAGGTTTCGACTCGGTGGAAGTGGTTCGCGGTTGCCGGGTAATCAAATGTGCTGACCAACACTCATTGCATTTCCTTACAAACGCGACTGGCAAAATTCAGAACAGCTGGGATGGCTTGAGGCTCAAGCTCATTCCAGCTAGCGAGATACCACGAAGGCCGAGGGCTCGCATCTGGATACCAAACATGGAGTTTGAAGCCAATCAGTTAATTCCCTATCTCCAGGCTCACAACCGCTCAGTGCCGATGGCCGATTGGTCGATCATCAAAGCGGAGGCTCCGCAAAAGCACAGCGTGTCGTTCCTCCTTCAAATCACAGAAGAGAGCCTTGAACCACTGCAAAAAGTGGAAAATAAACTTCGGTTTGGCATACGGAAGGCCCTGCTGAAGATATTCCGTTCTGCGAATCCGGAGGAGGAGCAGGATGAGGTCGACGGCACCAGCGAACTGCTGATTGGCATGCAGTTAAATGATGCCGAACCTGAAGCAAACCAATAAAAAATGGTTTTAAAGGTTGTCCAAATTAACCTGCAGCACTCACAAACTGCAACGGACAACCTAACCGTTCTCCTAGGGGAGGAGAACGTTGACATAGCCCTAATCCAGGAACCCTGGGTGCGGAGCAACGAGGTGAAGGGGTTCCCGGGAAGAAACTACAATCTGTACTATAAGCGTACTCAAGGTAATCCTAGATCATGTATTGTAGCCAAAAAACACTTAAACATATTTTTAATCCCATAATACAGTTCACAGGATGTGACGGCCGTTGAGGTGGAAGCTGCTGACGGTGTCAGCATCACACTTGCATCCATCTATATGGCACATGATCGGCCAGCACCGCCCGAGGAGGCTTGTGGGCTTGTGCTTGAAGGAGCCAGGAACAAAACCCTGCTACTCGGATGCGACGCCAACGCGAGGCATGCGTTGTGGGGAAGCTCTGAGACAAACGATCGAGGTGAGTCTTTATATAATTTTATTATTAATACTAACTTATCGGTATGTAACAGGGGTAACACTCCCACTTTCACCTTTCCTAGTACGGAGTACTTCAGAGGATGGGAGGAAGTGATTGATGTTACTCTACTGTCTGAAAATAGCTCAGTAAGGGTAGATAATTGGAGGGTATCCAATAAAAGGTCCTTTTCTGATCATAGTTGGATCCTCTACGATTTAGATCTTAAGGTAGATCCACCCCTACCGTATCGAAATCCTTTAAGAACCAACTGGAAGAGGTTCAAAAATGCAGTAAACAAGAGGATAGGAGAGATTCCTATCCCTCAAATCACTCTCACGGAAAACCTTGAGAGTAGGGTCATAACACTGGAAAAGGCATTTAGTAGGGCCTACAAAACGTCCTGCCCCATAAAATTTAGCAAAAAAACTCACCCTCCTTGGTGGAGCAGTGAGCTCTTAAAACTAAGGGAAAAATCCAGATCAATGTTTAACCTCAGCTACTCGACGGGAAATTGGGAATTGTACAGAGAAAGTCGGAGACAGTACAAGAAGGCAATCAGGGCCGTCAAAAAAGAGAGCTGGAGGGAATTTTGTTCGTCAACCGAATCCACCAGGGATTCTGCTAGGCTCAGCCGTGTTCTTTCCAAAGACCATTCAATGGCTTCTTGGGTCAAGAAACCTGATGGAACTTGGACTGCTACAGCAGAAGAATCGCTAGAGCTTCTGCTAAACACGCATTTTCCGGGATGCAGCGCTTACGAAAGTGAGAGGGGAAACATTAGGCGGAGCCAATATAACCCACAGCATCTTGCAAATGAAATTATTACCAGAGAAAAAGTTGCATGGGCAATCAAATCTTTCTCACCCTTTAAATCTCCGGGGCCAGATGGGATCATTCCAAAGATGTTACAGGAAACCTTGGACTGTACCCTACCATGGCTAGAGGAAATTTTTAAAGCGTGTTTAAACTTAGGCCATATTCCAGATAGCTGGAAACTAGTCAAGGTCGTCTTCATACCAAAAGCAGGTAGAAGAGGACATGAATCAGCGAAGGACTTCAGGCGAATCAGTCTTTCGTCTTTCCTGTTAAAAACTTTTGAAAGACTTTTGGATATGCACCTCAGAAGCTCTTTGGAGAGCTCTGGTATATCAACTGCACAACACGCATACCTTAAAGGCAAATCTACGGAGACAGCGCTTCACGAGGTAATCCGAACTATAGAGGGCTCTCTAGAGAGCAAACATTATAACATGGCGGCATTCCTGGATATCGAAGGCGCCTTTAACAATGTTAGCACAGATGCCATCCAACGGGCGTTGATAGACCTGGAGGTGGACAGTTGCGTTAGTAACTGGGTCATCTCCATGCTAGAAACCAGGATCATCAACGCTAATATGGGTAATATCAACATAACCAAGAAGGTCCACGGGGGCACTCCATAAGGGGGAGTATTATCTCCACTTCTTTGGCTATGTGTGATCAGCAAAATCTTAACAAAACTTGACGGAGGTGGGGTAAAAGTGGTGGCGTACGCTGATGATGTGGTGTTAATGGTGTCAGGACTGTGTCCAAATACGATCAGTGGGATCATCCAAAGGGCGTTAGGCGAGCTTAACTCTTGGGCCATAGGATGTGGGCTAAGTTTAAACCCACGTAAAACAGAACTTATGCTTTTTACCACCAGATACAAGGTACCAACTTTCACCCTACCAAATATCAACGGACAAACTCTGTCACTATCAACCAGCGCAAAGTACTTAGGAGTAATTCTGGACTCCAAACTTAGCTGGAAGTTAAACGTCGAAGAACGGGTAAGGAAAGCAGAAATTGCTTTATATGCCTGCAAACGTATGCTTGGAAGAAGATGGGGTCTTCAACCTAAGCATACATTATGGCTGTATAAGGCGGTTATACGACCCATTCTATCGTATGGTTCGGTAGTTTGGTGGAAAGCTCTAGGGAGAGAGTACAATACCAAATTACTCGGCAGAATACAAAGATCAGCCTGTGCAATAACGGTCGGTGCAATCAGATCATGTCCTAGAGAGGCTCTCAATGCTCTGACACACGTTATTCCAATAGACCTACATATAAAGAAGACGGCAACCATGAGTGTATTTAGGTTAAATGAAGCGGGTCGCTGGAAAGAAAAAACTTATGGTCACGCTAGTCTATTATTGCGACAAACTCAGTTAACCTCGGTGAGGACTGACTACATCGTCCCGATGGTAACGTTCAATAGGAATTTCGCCACACTCTTTCCATCTAAAAAAGAATGGAATAAGGGATTCTCTCTAAACAACTTCGATACCACAGTCTATACAGATGGCAGTAAAATGGATTGTGGTGTTGGAGCTGGTATATATTCTCATAGACTTGGAATTGAAAAATCTGTGCGTCTCGATAATACCAGCAGCGTCTTCCAAGCGGAAGTACTAGCAATTGGGGAAGCCTGTAGGTTACTAATCGCAGATTTCTCTTTCAAGGGCAATATCGCTATTCTTTCGGATAGCCAAGCTGCAATCCAGGCGCTGGACGCGACTATAACAACCTCTAAAGTGGTGGAGCAAAGTAGGAGTAGCCTCACCAACTTGAGTGAAAACCACAGAGTAACCTTAATTTGGGTCCCGGGACACCGGAACATAGAAGGTAACGAAAAAGCTGATGAACTGGCAAGAGGGGGATCTGCCATGAATAGCGCTCTTGCAGTACCAGTATTCACTCCACTAGGTGCGGTCAAGAATGCAATTTCCCTAAAATACCTTCGAATTGCAGATTGTAGATGGAGAGACCAGACGAAATGCAAAATCAGCAGAACGTTATGGCCCACCTACAACCTCAAGCAATCGTCGACATTAATAAACATGAAACGACGGGACACCTGTAGACTTACGGCAGTCATAACTGGCTTCTGGTCTATCGGAGAACAAGCCGCCAAAATGGGCATCCCTCATAACACATACTGTCATAGTTGTTAACAACCGGGGGAAAAAGAAACAATCTTCCATTTCCTCTGTGAATGCCCTGCCCTATGGAAGGACAGAATGTTAGCCCTGGGCAAACCGCTGTTCGAGAGTCTCGAGCAGCTGTCTGGCTTAGAAGTCAACAACCTAATAAGGTTCCTAAACCGCACAGACTGGATATAGTCCTGCTGCAAATAACTGTTAAACAATTTGGTAACGAGGATGTGGCAACAAAATGGTGCGGAAGCGCTAGTTGGATTCTGGATGAATCACCACTCTAACCAACCAACCAACCAGAGTGGGCAATTAACTCCTTTAAACCCTTTAAATCACCAGGCCCGGATGGAATATTCCCAGCACTTCTATCCAAAGGCACTGTGGAACTGATCCGAGTCTTGGTGAAAATCTTCAGAGCTAGTCTAATTTTGGAATACATTCCAAAGATATGGAGGAAAGTGAAGGTAATATTTATTCCTAAGGGAGGTAACAAACCCCCTGATTCTCCAAAATCTTACACAATCTTACACAAAATCTAAACAATGGAAAAACTACTTGAATACCATCTAAGAGAAGAAGTAATCTTCAAAAAACCCCTCCATAAACTCCAATTTGCTTACCAAAAAGGGAAATCCACAGTCACAGCACTGCACACACTCGTTGTCAATATAGAAAAGGCTCTAAATCAAAAAGGGATAGCTCTCTGTTCCTTTATGGACATAGAGGGAGCCTTCGACTACGCAAACTACAAATCCATGGAAACAGCACTCGAGAAAAGAGCTGCAAACCCAATATTAACACATTGGATAAGCCAAATGCTTAGTCAGAGGATCATTAAAGCCTCGTTAGGCCAAGCTGAACTTAATGTCACAACAGCAAAGGGATGCCCGCAAGGAGGAGTTCTTTCTCCACTGCTATGGCCCCTACTAGTTGATGACTTGGTGCAGCACCTAAACAATAAGTTATTTATAACCATTGGTTATGCAGATGACATATCTGTTATAATAAAAGGCAACCATGAAAGGACACTAACAGACTTAATGCAAAATGGGAATGGTGTAAAAAGGAGGGGCTGTCGATCAACCCTAAAAAAACTACAATAATCCCCTTCACAAGAAAAAGAAAGTTGGAGTTTCCTACATTGAAAATAAATGAAACAGTGATAGAACTAAAGGAAGAGGTCAAGTATCTAAGTTTAACCTTAAATAAAAAACTCACTTAGGAATCACATATAAATAATATAACAAAAAAAGCCACGAACTCCTTGTGGACAACCAAACAATTACTGGGGAGATCCTGGGGCCTCAGCCCTAGTATGGCCCTCTGGATATACACCCAAATGGTTAGACCAATCATACTGTATGGGGCACTGCTATGGTGGAGCAAATCTATCCAGCAAACAGCGATAACCAAACTGGGAAAAGTACAAAGGCTTGCTTCCCTATGCATCACAGGGGCTATGAGAACTACCCCAACAGCTGGCATGGAAGCACTCCTTAATCTCCCACCACTTCATATAGCAATCCAAGAGGAAGCAGCTACGCAAGCACTAATGCTACACATGAAAGAAATTTTCAAATCAGGCAACCTCACCGGTCACCTAAGTACTCTAAATAAAATCAAAAACACTATAAGCATGGTTCAAGTCTCAGACCACATTGACCCAACCCTCTGTTTCACAAAAGGATACACAGTTACCTTTCCTGAGAGGATCGAGTGGAAAACAAGCCCAAAATGGATGAATGGATCAAAAACACCTTATGGTGTAGGAGCAGGAGTAGTGGGGCCCAGAATCCACAAATCATTCACTCTCACCAGGGACACCACCATCTTCCAAGTGGAACTATACGCAATAATGGAAGCAGCAAACATCATGCAACGTAGAAACCACACGAGAGTAAAGATTAAAATACTCTCGGACAGCCAATCAGTTCTAAAAGCTTTAGATAGCCTACAACTCAAAAACTCTCTTAGAATGCCACAAGGCACTCAATAACCTGGCATCCAAAAACAATGTCTCATTAATTTGGATACCAGGACTTGAGGGATATGACGGCAACGAAAAGGCAGACTTTCAAGCCAAAAAAGTGGCAGATGTAAACTTCATCGGGCCTAGTCCCATGTTCGGATTCAACAAAAACAGCCTAAAACAAAAAGTAAAATACTGGGCCAAATCTCTATTAAATCAGCATTGGAACAACGTAGAGGGTCTTAGACATTCCAAAAAGTTCCTAAGTTTCAACGCTAAAAGAGCTAACATGGCCCTCACGTCAAACAAAAAGAGCATTCGCACTCTCACAGGCGCCCTGACGGGTCACTTCACCTGCAACAAAGACTTACATAAATAGGCATAACTAACACCAGCACCTGCAGATTTTGCTGCGAAGATGAGGAGTCTATAGAAAATCTCATCATCGAATGTCCGGGGTTGACGCATAGAAGGAAAAGGTTTTTAAACAAGTTCATGCTTACAGATGAAGACCTCCAATCACTCCCTCAGAAGGAGCTGGTACAATTCATAAGCATACTTAACGTCAATAGACAGCATAGGGTGCACAATAGATCAATATGGTCGAAGTGCTAAAGGGCCATACCTTAACCCTTCACTACCATTAACCATTAACCATTAAGGGGTTAGAAGGCCGAAAAAAAACGAATTTTCCAGAATTTTTTCTGAGAAAACTTTTAAGTTTATTGATATAGAAATTTGTACACATATTATCTTATTTTTTTAACTGTATTTTAAGACTTAGTATTAGTAAAAATATTTATTTGGAAATGAGCTGCAACTGATCTCCGGGAGATCCTCTAAAAATAGACATTTTGCGGTGACCACTATACCTCTGAACTGGATCCTCTGAAATTAAAAAACCAAACAGATTTCGTTAAAGCACTGTTAAATCTAGTGATTAATCGAAGGAGTAAGCAAAATAATTTTTTTTGACAAAATGGCGGTTTCTCAAAAAAAAAAATCGATTTTTAACAAAAATTTTGGCCTTAAAGTGCTTATAAAAAAAACTATTTATCAGTGAGAAAAAATCTTCGATTAGTTACTAAAAAATATATTTAATAAGCTCGTGTTTAAGTTGAGACTAATCGGTTTAGCCATTTTCGAGTGATGTTGGTCACCGACCTTGAAAACGCCTGGAGAGGATGAGGTAGTCCCATAATTATTTGTGGCTAATTGTAAGCGAATTTTTAATAAGCAAACTAGAAACGCTGCCCACCAACCTAACCAACTCTTCTTATTTAATTATCCCCTAAATATAGGAAAAATAATTTCCTTGGCAATTAACCATGCGCGGATGTCGAATGGGGGCGACCACGGCAATGAAAAGGGAAATGTACGATTATAATATAGTATAAATAATAAGAAAAGCTGTTACCGAAAATAACTTCAAATGTTGAAAATTCTCACTAGACAAAGTCGAATGGAGTACAAAAAGAACAAAAACGAAAAAAAAACAACATTAAGCTGTGGCTTCGTACAAACTTATTATATCCACAGTGTTTACCGCTAAAAAAGAACGACTATTCAGTTAGTAAACAAAAACATTGCGCCATGATGCTGCTACTCACAGGATGCGTTGATCTTTTTGTTGAGTAAATTTGATGTTGCAAAAAGCGTGCTAATGCAGAATTCCCACACGAAAACCGTGGCACACTGCGGCACATTTATCCAATTAAAATATGTTATCCACCATAAAAGTAGTTAACAGAAAGTGAATACAAAAAGCAGATAAAATAAAATATAATAGAAAAATAGCCAACAGGGTCGGAGAGAATACGGGCTGCCAAATATGCAACAAAGCGCAAATGCAACAAAAATTAGCAACATATACAGTCTGTCTAATAAAAGCGAGGCAGCAGAAATTATTTGAGCAATTCCATTCCAACAAACTGTATTGTATGGGCTTATAATATTTATTGTACGCAACATATTCAATAAAATATATAGACACCACTTTTAGCTATAATGGCTTCACATCCTTGAGTCATAAATAAATAAATAATTAATTGGCGCTTACACCCTTTTTGGGTGTTTGGCCGAGCTCCTCCTCCTTTTTGCGGTGTACGTCTTGATGTTGCTCCACAGAAGGAGGGACTTACAGTTTTAAGCCGACTCCGCACGGGGATATTTTTTATGAGGCAGCAATGTACCCGGAGGTTTGCCATTCCAGCCGAAAAACTTTTTATTCATTTTGGTTTTTCACGGAGATTCGAACCTATGTTCTCTGAATTCCGCGTTCACCCATTCGACTACGGCGGCCGCGTTGTGTTACTTTGTATTAACTTCTGCTCACAGAAATAGTGGGCTCCAAATCAGGTGAATTTGCCTTGATAATCGTTTGATCGTCCATTATTGTTTTCCTTTGAGCTTTTGCTTATCTACTGCCCAAACATTTTCAATAGGGTTGGCCTCATGCTATTGTGAAAGCCAATCCAACATTTGAATTCAATTTTGCTGCTTCCACTCCACTCTACACATCTTCAGCTTCGATGCTTGAGTTCGGTGTCTGCTTGTAAAATCCAAGGTTTGCTATTTCTTCCACACATCTTCGCAGCTGACCGTGATAATGCTTCTTGGTTTATTAAAAAATATAAAATAAAAAAAATATATATAAATTTTATCAATCAAAACTGCATTCAAACTGGCAGTAGGCATAAATAAAAATCCTTTTTGGGAGTGGCATCCCCAAGCATGAACCTTAACTGGATACTTAACAGTTCGTGGAGGTAGTCGATTATCAGCAGGAGACCAGAAGTGACGTATGCACAAAAGGAAGATTTATTCGTGAATATTACGTTTTTCCAATTTCGTTCTGAAATTGCCTTAGGCCATGCAAGTCTTTTTTCGATGTGTGATAATAATACTCGTAATGTTGAAGCTGGACTGTGTCCAATAGCCGAAACATCGACCTAAACGATCTTTTGTGTTTTCAATGTCTGATAATGCGAGACACGGTTTCTTGAATGTGCTTGCTCAGGCGCAGCAATTTTTGTGATCAGCGGGCAGATATCCGTCGACCTCATGGTCTGGGAACGAAA